>NC_064632.1:218591832-219206988 GCF_023864275.1 Schistocerca cancellata | reverse complement strand
TATAGCATTACAGGACAAAGTCACTGCAAGAATTGCAAGGCAGCGGAGCTATTACGCCCATACAAGCTAGTCAGTGGGCAAGTCCAATGGTTTTGCTCCCCAAACCTTCAGGTCACATTTGCCTCTGTGTTGACTTTAAGTCTACGGTCAACCCAAGTACTGTGATTGACACTTGCCTCTTGCCACGCCCAGAGGGTCTCTTGGACAGATTAGGCGCTGGGCGCTACTTTTCAAAAACTGAATTGCGCTACGCATGTCTTGAATATCGCTCGATGAAGACTCTCAAAAAGTGTGAGTATTGAGACATCATTTGGGCTTGTTTAAATATATGAGTTTGCCATTTAGTAGTGCTTCCGCACCCACCATTTTGCAACAGTATTTGGCACTGATGACTGCGCAAGTGCCAAACTGCATAAACTCTTTGTACGATATTGTCGAATCAGGTTGTACACCTGAAGATTTATTGCAAATTTGCATGCTTTGTTTCGTGTGTTATCTGATGCAGGACTAAACTTTTGACTGGACAAGTGAGATATTTTTACACCTGAGTTGCAGTATACTGGTTATGTCATAAACAGTCAAGGCGCATATCCTCCTCAGCCGCATCTGTTAGCCATACGAGATTTGCGAGTTCCTCGAAGTGTCAGAGAATTGCAGTCAGTCTTAGGGAAAATGAATTACTATATTCGGTTCATACCGAATTCTGCACAAATCGAAGCTCTACTGCATCGCTTACGTCGTAAGTATGTCCGATGTGTTTGGGCAGATGAGTGCTAAGTAGCTTTTCCAAAACTTCAAGAAAAATAACTTACGGAACCGGTGTAGTTCTTTCGCACAGAATTGGTGATAAAGAGAGGCTTAACTCTTTCGCATCAAAAGTGTTGTACAAATCTCAGTGTAACTATTCACAAATTGAGAAAGAGGGTTTGGATATTGTGTATGGCGTCACCAAATTCCACCGCTATTTGTGTGGCAGAAAATTCTACTTAGTAACGGATCACTAGCCTTTGCAGACCTTGTTTCATCCGATGAAACCGGTTCCTGTACGAACTGCCCAAAAATTGCAAAGATAGGCATTGTTGTTGTCTCAGTACCAGTATCGTCCGACAGCTCAGTATCGTAATGCGTACGCACTTTCACGGCTTCTGATTGGCCCTGATACAGACTTCAACGCTTTTACTGCATCTTGTTGTCACATCAATGCTCAGGCTTCTGAATTGTTTCAATCTTTACCTCTCAACTACAGGAAAATTGCACAGACCACAGAAGCTGATTCAGATCTGAACATTCTGCTAACATTCATTCGCACATCTTGGCCTCGTTCATTGCGTAGCATAAAGATCTCTGTAGTGCGCCGATACTTTGCACGTCGGCATAGCCTTGCTATACAGAAAGGCGAAATTCTTATTCCCGTGTGATGTTCCCTAAAGCTTTGCAAAAAGAAGTGTTGCTGTTACTTCATCTAGGACACTTGGGGATTGTTCGTACGAAACAGTTAGAGCGTTGATAATATATTTAGCAGGATATGGACACCCAAATAGAACAGATGACGTAGCAGTGTCATGCACGTGCGGAAAATCAGTCCGCTCCGCCACAAAAAGTCTATGCTTGGTCTAAGTCGTAATCACTATGGCAACGTGTGCACATAGACTCTGTGGCACCTTTATGGAACACTCGTGGTTGATTGTGGTTGATTCATATAGCAAATTACCCTATGCTGTGCCAATGAACTCGACAACGTGACAGCAGCATTCAAGTGTTGTCCTCAATTTTTTGTCTCGAAGGTTTACCAGAAGTCATAGTGTCAGACAAAGTCTCACATTTGACGTCAGATGAATTTGAAACATTCTGTGAACGCAATGGTGGACAGTATCTCACTAGTGTGCCATTCCATCCACAGTCAAACGGCGAAGCTGAACGTTTTGTCAGAACCTTCAAGAAGCGAATGGCCAAACTTCGCACCGCACACACCAGGGATCAAGCAATGCAACTGTTTCTCGCCTCCTATCATTCGCTCCCACGAGATGGACCACCGCCGGCGCAATTGCTTCACGGCCGTCGCCATCGGATTCTGTTCCACCTGCTCCACGCTCTTCAGCACCCGACGCCAAACGAAGGCCGCAGTATCGCTTCGTTCCGCATATTGTGTTTTACAGGGTTTTTAGCGGGAGCAGACGGTGGGCTTGTACCTCCTCTCAGGTCCAGATGGACTGCAGCGCCGACATCACAATCAATTTCGGCCCTGTCATGTGCACAGTGATATTTCTGTGTCTATTCCCCCAGATTCACGGATTCCGAGGACACCGCGGCCACAGCAGCCTCAGAGAGTGTCTTCACGACACCGCAGGACGATCCCACAGAGACGGAGCCTACGTCTCTTTTCGTCCTACCGATGGAGCTAGAGCCACGCTCGCCGCAGCAGCCGACGCCTTCCACATCTGGCCATTGGCATCTGGAGGTGGACACGTACACTTCGGGTCTTTCCCGGGGGACATTTCCGCCAGAGCGAAGGCCAGATGGTGGTGTACGACCAGATGCTTGACGTCCCCTACAGCCACAGCTTCCGTACCTCAGAGCATCTCCCCTCCTGCCTTCCCCCGCCGCTGCGGCGCTCCCTACACTAAGATGGTCCGACGCTGTTGGAGGGCAGAGGGGGGGGGGGGGAGAAATGTTCCGGCTTAACAGCAAGCGCTGGCACATAGGCCTGTAACGTTACAGGGCTGTGAGTTTATGTCAGCCAATATATCATATTGCTTTTTCAATTACATGGCACATGTCCTGAGGTACACATTATATGTGTCTTTAATGCAGTGGTTTCCATTGTCTTCTGCATTCTGAAGTCGTAGATCATTCCGTCTTTAGGGCAGTTTCCCATCCCAAGAAGAAGTTCCCGAAGCCTATCTCCGCTCCTCCGCACTCTTTCACAAGGTCGTTAGCTGAATTGGGAGCCTTTTTATGCTGGAAGTCTTCAGCAGCCATTACTGACAATTTTTATTCAAAATTTGAGGGTTAGTGGCATTAGAACCCGTGACTGAAATCGTTTTGATTACTAATGAAAGACACTAGTCCCTTTTTAAAAGAAATAAATAACATTTAGGTCTCTAACGAAGTTAGAATCTAGAGGAAATACACATTCACATAGTAGACGTGTTACCGTTTTTCTTCCTTCATTTTGTTCTTTATTGTTCGTTGCATTGACAACGGCCTTGCCACAGTGAATAGACCGGTTCCCGTGAGATCACCGAAGTTAAGCGCTGTCGGGCGCGGTCGGCACTTGGATGGGTGACCATCCTGGCCGCCATGCACTGTTCCCACTTTTCGGGGTGCACTCAGCCTCGTGATGCCAATTGAGGAGTTACTCGACCGAATAGTAGCGGCTTCGGTCAAGAATACCATCATAACGAGCGGGAGAGCGGTGTGCTGACCCCACGCCCCTTCTACCTGCATACTCCATTGAGGATGACACGGCGGTCGGATTGTCCCGGTAGGCCACTCATGGCCTGAAGACGGGGTGCTATTGTTCGTTGCATTAGGTTGGGGCGAACATCTCCTAACACCCGTTCAAGTTCACTGTAGTTTCCTTAATTCAGCTTTTTGCTACAGTTGGCAACCAGTCCTCTCAGCGAACACTTTGAGCTATCGCGGCGCCGCCGTAGACCACAGATGCTGTTAATGTTACTCGTAAACGTGTAAAGTTTGCCTTTATTCAACCAACCTACCTCAATAAGTCGTACGTCAGAATTGCAAAAATATTCTACATTTCTTTAGAACCCAAACTGATCCCTCCCGACGTCGGTTTCTAACCGTTTTTTCCATTCTTCTGCACTTAATTCGGGTCTGTTCCTTACAAACAATACATTTTAAACTCATACTTCCGTACAATTCACAACTGTTAGCTCCTGCCATCTTTGGAGTTAGGGGAGTCTATTTCAAACTAAAATGTGCACCCACAACAATCATCCCCGAAAATTTGCCTTGTAATCACGGAAAAATCTAATTATCACTTTGCTTGTTCATTTTACATTTTTTCAGAGACTTTTGGTAGAGCGCATAAGCTACTACTACAGAAGCCCTGTTGAGTCTCTAACATACTTGTACGTACCGCCACATCTTAAGGAACGGAGGAAATCAAAATTTGTATTACTTCGCGTTGTCATGAAATCTATTCAGTTTGTTGCACACCGCAGGCGTTGTTGCTGTGCTGTTAGAATACGAAAAAGTGAACAACGTACGTAATTCTTACATACGATCAAGTCACGTTATAAATGCTACGCATTTTTGCACAGTTGCCTCCGACGATCAAGCTGTATTTGAAATTACATAAACTATACCTACTACGATTTGGTCCCCTCATCATATTACTCTTACGGTGCTCAGGAGAGCAATCTATGAACTGAGATATAACAGGGAAGACTGTATTCGTACTACGTAGCCGTGAAGCAGAGATTGCAACATTGTATCCGCATGTCATCATCGCCTGAGGTAGTCGGTCTTAACAATTTCGTTTAGGAAATATATTTCGCAGCGTCAGTGACGTAAAAAGTCTTCTCTCTGTTCTGTGACCCCTGAACGTCAATGTCACACAATGACCATTATCCATTTTGCATATCTGTAATACTTAGGCGGCCGGTGTGGCCGAGCGGTTCTAGGCGCTCCAGTCTGGAACCGCGCGACCGCTACGGTCGCAGGTTCGAATCCTGCCTCGGGCATGGATGTATGTCATGTCCTTAGGTTAGTTAGGTTTAAGTAGTTCTAAGTTCGAGGGGACTGATGGCCTCAGATCTTATGTCCGATAGTGCTCAGACCATTTGAACCATTTGAATTTTGTAATACTTAACTCGAAGGTAAACTGTAAAATGAACGGAATACTGAATGACAATAACCCGAGCAGACCACCATCTTACGAATTGTTGTCAGCAGTTACATGAATTCAACGGAAGGAATCACTCGTGATTTCCAAAATGCTACCGACCTTTCACTAGCACAGTGGTTGTAAGTAGAAAGCACGAAAGAATGAAGTAGAATGGTCCAACAGCTCCTCGTAGACAGTACTAAGTGACACTTGAATTGGTGTGAAGGTTGTTGATACCAGACAGTGGGTGACTACCAACAGGTGATCTGGAGTGATGAATGACGCTGCACCGTGTGACAAGTCAGTTGGAAGGGTTGGGATTTGGCGATTCCTTGGGGAACGCTACCTGCCGTCATGTGTAGTGCAAAAAACATGGTTCAAATGGGTGTGAAATCGTATGGGACTTAACTGCTAAGGTCATCAGTCCCTAAGCTTACTTACTCCATAACCTAATTTATCCTAAGGACAAACACACACACCCATTCCCGAGGGAGGACTCTAACCTCCGCCGGGCCCAGCCGCACAGTCCATGACTGCAGCGCCCTAGACCGCTCGGCTAATCCCGCGCGGCTTGTGTAGTGCAAACAGTGCAGTGAGAATGAGGTGTTTTTTGTGGTTACGGAGTGGTCCCCTTATGCGGAAGACTATGAGTACGTTTCAGCACTGTGCAGTGCTTACAATAGAAGCATAGGTCGGAGACAATGATTGTAACAGCATGACAATTCCCCTTTCCACAAAGCAGCATCTGCGACGTAATGGTTAGTGGGCAATAGTAATACTCATGAAATGGACTGACCTGTCCAGAATCTCGGCCTTAACCCTTTTGGTGTCCTTTTGGGATGACCTGTGCATACCCTAGCGTCCAACATTATTACGTTGTTTGGTTCAGGCTCTAGTGGAAGAATGGACTGCCAGTCATCCACGGACATTTCAATTAAAAGTATTCCCATGAGAGTTCGACCAGTTATAAAGACAAAGGGTAGATATACTCCTTATTAATGTCTACTAACAGGTGTCGGGATTCTTTTGATCAGTAAAGTACATTCGTACTACATAACAAAGCGTTTAAACATGACGACAAAAGAATGTTAGACGACGACGAATTTGAGTTTTGATATTAGATTTTTACTCAGTGCGCGCAGAGCAAATCGCGAATTACTGTTGGTGGACTGCACTGTTTTCCAACACAGAGCGGCCAAATTTCCGTAGTCTGTGAGTCAGCGTATCTAAACATATAGTTCCCTGGCCGAGAAGCTGGAGCTATACACTACGCATCATAGCCTTTGTGAATTAATCGCAAATATTTACGTAATAAATAGAAACGGCGCCGAAGTACTATTTGGTGCCATTCCTTTGCCGTTTACATTCCAATCTCAAATTCCATTTGCGTCCCTTGCTGTGAAAATAACTTGCTGCCTTGCTGCCAGTTCTCTGATCAAAAGATTTTCCGCCGTCACTCCCTCACAAACAAGCATCGCAATACTAATTGCTTTCAGATATGCAAGCAATAACATGAAAGGTTCTGTGATAGAAGGCGAAGACTCAAAAGTGACGTTTCCCTTAATATGTAATTTAATATAACTCGTTAGATCTGCCAATAACCATGTCCTGTGTCTGAAAAATGTATACAGTGGTGCAGTAACTGAAAATAATGAGAGGAGAGAAATATACTGTCAAGGATTCCAATAACCCTCATCAGTAGAACTCTGTTACCGTCTGTAGCACAACAGATTTTAGGCTAGAATCCCTTTTCAATTATAATTTCAGAAGACTACCCTATAACTAAAAGAAAGACGGGAAGATTAACATCCTAAAATCGAACGTTCCCTGTCAGGAAGTTGCCATTCCCGCAGTTGCTTCAAGTGGCCTAGGGAAATCTTTCAGAAACTAAATACAGGGTGTTCATAAAATAGTTTTACAAAATTAGCCTTTATTTGTGAAGAGTGTAAATAACTTACAGAAAATCTTGATAAATCACTGAACGCAATATACCTTCAAGGTTTACTCTCTCCTGCCACTCTTAGGTCTCGACGTTCTCGCTACGTGGCATGAGCGACTGAGTTATTCCAAAGTCGTCATGGAGTCATATAACGGTGGAGATCATGTGCAGTTTTCTTCATGGTTTCATGAATCCAAATCCGCCAGTACAGTTACGAGAAATTCAAGATGAAATTTCTCAGGCCACCACCTCAGAGATAAACTATTACTAACTGGTACAGTCATTTCACCGAAACTGGCTGTGTACCACGTAGTACTCGGTGTCTGGGTCGCCTAGCAGTCTCTGACGTAGTATTTCAACAAGTTCGGCAGTCTTACATTCCTAGTAGGGGAAAATCAAAGAGACATGCCAGCTCGGAAGTGAATATGTCTAGTGTTACAGTGTGGAAGGTATCGCGGAAACACTTGTTATTCAAACCCCAGAAATTGGAACTTTTCCAAATTTTAAAAGAAAGTGATAGAGAAAGTCTAGCATTGTTTCGTGTAGAAATGTTTAACAAAGTGCAGGCTTCTGTGTACGGGATCACATTAAAGACAGAGCGTTCATTCCTCTGATTCCGGCAAACGTCGACAAGCAGTTGCCGACATACACCAAGGCTTGGTTCATAGGATTTGGCAGGAAAATTGTTACAGTCGATACATTTTTCGTTTAATAAAAGGTAGCAACGTTGAACATTTATAAATAAAACTTGAAGATGTACTGCATTCAGTGCTGTATCAAACACTTATGCAAGTTATTTTTCACAATGAAAAGTGACATTTGTATAGCCAATTTATAAACATGCGGAATGAAATGCAGGGTTGCCGGCCGGTGTGGCCGTGCGGTTAAAGGCGCTTCAGTCCGGAACCGCGTGACCGCTACGGTCGCAGGTTCGAATCCTGCCTCGGGCATGGATGTGTCTGATGTCCTTAGCTTAGTTAGGTTTAAGTAGTTCTAAGTTCTTGGGGACTGATGACCAATGATGTTAAGTCCCATAGTGTTCAGAGCCATTTGAACCTTTTTCTTTTTTTTTTTTTTTTTTAATGCCGGGCAGCGTTTCCAATCTTCGTCCTACTGAATACGAGTCTCGTGTTTTTTCCACTGTACCAAATCGCTCTGTAAAAACTAACTACAGAGTTCGATTCACATATTCCCAGACACACTGTGTCAAAACTATTAAACAATGGCTAACTCCTTAACTAACCCCAAGCAGTGTCCGAAAATGTAATTGCAACTGTAACCTGAGAATTATTATATGCGCTTCGCAGCCTCTTGCATACAATAAGTTGATATCGTGACGTGGTGAATGATGAATCAAAGACATCGACTGCCAGTGAGTTTTCCGCAACGGCTTCGATCGGTGGTCTGTTGATGGAGGTAGATTGGCTGCCATCATCTAAAACGCAGCGTGCAAGTTTACTTACAACTGTCTGCCCTGTTGCAAATACAGTGGACGTTTGGAGAAAAGCGAGTCATAAACATCCTGAAATCTCACTACCCACAGAACTGTGTCTGGTGGAAGTAACTGATGAAGTAAAATGTTCCAAATTGCTGCAGACAGACTTGTGGCGGTTTTTCTTGTAAAATAGACAGACTGTTTTTATTTTATTGCTAGAATCCTTTACTTTGTGGTGCCCGTTGAGGCAAAGAAAGCACCTACTGCTGGATCTCAAGGACTTGGGGCCACCGTGAACGTCATTTATCTTCTTGCAATCCTGTGTCCTGTGAGTACGCTGTTCACAAGACATTTAGTATTCTTCTACCTTCTGTACAGAGTTGCATAATGTACCTACTGACTTAGATCGAAATTTGAGGACTGCAGCAGATGGTACAGTGTTAGTTTACCTTCAAGTTTTCTCACAATTGTTTTGCACCGTCAGCGCGCCGTCAACCTATTCCAACAAATTCCATTACTTTCAGGATGTTCCTCTCTGACAACTGTACTCTCTTGGTATGAATTACCAAGTGGCTGCTTATGTCTTGCACAAAAGTGCGAATACCTTTGGAACTAAAACTCGACCATTAGCCTGTACGGTCCCCAGTCACCTGCAAAGCTTCAATATGCAAATTACGTTCCATAAATGTCAAGAGATTGTTGGGAATCAGATGTTACAGGTGTAACTTCTTCCAGATAGGCAAAACACGCTTGAATAATTCTGCCTCTGTCACCATAATGTGTACGTAAAATTTCCTTGATCTTGTTGCACCCCAGAATGATGTTCCTAACTTGGCTTCAGCTCTCGAGCTGTCGCCGACCAGGGAGAACATTAAAACTTTTTCACTTACCAATTTATGACTCTTCTTCGTAAGACATATATCCGTGCCGGACCAGGTGGCCGAGCGGTTCTAGGCGCTACAATCTGGAACCGTGCAACCGCTACGGTCCCAGGTTCGAATCCTGCCACGGGCATGGATGTGTGTGATTTCCTTAGTTCAGTTAGGTTTAAGTAGTTCTAAGTTCTGGGGGACTGATGACCTCAGAAGTTAAGTCCCATAGTGCTCAGAGCCATTTGAACCATTTGAACATATATCCGTATTGCACAAATGGCTACGAACAATTTTTCATGGAACAAGAGTTTAATGCGCCAGAAATTGGAGAGGTGTACTCTTCATTCACAACCAGATACTCATCGTTTTCAATCAAAGCGTATTTTATGTCTTGCAAATTTGTTCCTTTACTCGAACGCCTAATCTGGAACGAATATTTCAAAAACAATGAAAGCACTACCTAGAGATTACTAGGGGTAGTATAGGTCGTAATATAAGCATACTGACCCAAAGACTACATTTGTATGCCTTACATTACCGGGCAGGGATTTACGACCGTGACTTGATTTCACTTAACATGGTGAAGGAAAACTGTCATAACACTTGGTGAAAGAGTCGGACTGTTGTGGAATACGATGATTCCAGTAACTGGGCACCGAGAAAACCAAGAAATGATTTATTTTTTGTGGGTACCTCAGCTTCCATAAATTTCTTTCGAAATATATGTTGTTGTAATGCACTCTGTAGGGAATGTGTGCTTTCTGTCTACCTATGGGTTCGTGTTCCATGTATGGACGTGCGTGGCATGTGGATTGTATATATAGATTGTAAAATGTGTCCAAGTTCATTTGTTCACTTGAAATTCAGGCAAAGCACGGAATAGGCCAGTAGTACTGAATAATTACTTATATGGAGAAAATGATGTCTTTCTTTAATATATAAGAGTTGAATTTGTCTGCTCTGGTATCTTCTCGGACTGCCCCAGTTCCATTGAGTTCACAGATTTTGCTTTAGCCGATTTACGGGTAGAAGAGTAGCAGCTGACGAACCTAATATTGTCTCCCTTAACCAGCGGAGGTAATAGTTTTCAACATAATCCTTATACTTACTTTAACGTTCATCCGATAATATTAGGAGCGTATTTCTGAACAGCGCTTTTCAGGAGGCAAGCTCTTTTCATCTGGCTTTTGTGTTAACCCACAAAAACAAGACGTTACAAGGCGCACGGAATAAAAAAAAAGTTATTCTCATGTGAATTCCTCAACTTTAAAAAACGTCAACACCAGATTCTATGCTCCACCTACCCATGTTACAGCCCAAACACCATGTGTTTCTTTGACATAGCAGTAAACTACAGTCACATGAACTGTTGCTGGCGATTATGTTCCTAACGTTACGGGCGGTATGGTTAATTAACTGTAACTACTCTATAGCAGGTGCCTGAACATGAGTTATATGATCCCGAAATTGCTAGAACTTGGAAATTAACGGAATAATAAGGAATATAACTGTAAGGAGATTTTTTCATGCAGGAGGCAAAGAAACAGGAGAATGTGGCATTTATTAAGTGATAAGTTGCTCACTAATCAAATATTACACTCAGTTGAGCTAAACGTCCTAGAATATTTTCCAGGCGATTACATTACAGATATTGAAACATGATTGGTGTCACACTGCCTCGAGGAGAATTTCGTTACCTCACCGCATTCATTTCGGACATGATTACCTCACACAACACTTTCAAACTTCCCTATGTGTAAATCCGAATTTTTCACGTGTAAGAATTTCCTTGTGATTCAAATATTATACCTTTCCGAAAGTTTATAGAGGAACCTAAACCGTAGTCTACGATCGTTAGTCTAGTCTCCGTACAATGTATTGCATGAGGGCTTAATTATTATGCAATCATTTTAGTAGCTGTGTATCCGGTTACGAAGTCCCGTAACCGGTTGGCCCTGAGTAGTATTAGTACGCAATCTGACTGCATAAAATAACAATAAAGAATGGAAGGAAATTTCCGTTAACACAATTGATTACTTAAGTCACCTGCAACTATAAAAGCTACGAGACAACAAAGCACAACTGTTCTGTTTGTGGAAGTGTGATTCAACGTACCTGTATCTGGCACGGTTGTTCCTCAATACAAGATATTTTAAACACCATTTACAATGAACAAAGTGAAAAACCAGAAATACTATAATTTCACATAGAAACCAGAATTACAAGTCTAATATATGGACACGAGCCAGATGCTTTGTTGACTGAACCTGTGACCAAGAAACATTGTCATTAAGGAAATGTGAAATAATTTTTTTTGTTACCTCCATATATATATACGAGAAATACACTGTGACCATTGCAACATCTTCCATCTATACATTACACCAACCGAACAGCATCTACTGTCTCGCCCAACAGAACAGCAACTGCACACGACATCCTCTGAACTAGTACTGCTCTCGGCATCCTCTTAACAAGCACTGGCCACGGCAACCTCTGAACTACTACTACTAGTGGAGCCGGCGGAATAATAATCTTTGGCGCAATCTCTGACGCTGTGACTCAATGTAGCCACCTTTCAATATCACTGCAAAAGCGACCAGAAAAGATCCAAAGCAGAGAAGAAATGGTTCAAATGGCTCTGAGCACTATGCGACTTAACTTCTAAGGCCATCAGTGCCCTAGAACTTAGAACTACTTAAACCTAAGTAACCTAAAGACATCACACACAACCATGCCCGAGGCAGGATTCGAACCTGCGACTGTAGCGGTCTCGCGGTTCCAGACTGAAGCGCCTAGAACCGCACGGCCACCCCGGCCGACCAGGAGAGCAGCGTGTCGTGTCACAAAATACTTTGGTAAGCGCAGATGCGTCAAGGAAATACTTATTCATCTCCACTGACAGACTCTACAAGAAAGACGAGTGCATGGCGATGTTGCTTATTTTTAAAATTCCGAGAGCATAAGTTTCTAGATCAGTCAACCAATGTATTGCTGCTTCCCACGTATACATCGCTACAAGACCATGGAGGTAAAATCCTGCTAACCGGCCTCATACAGAGGCTATCAGCAGTCTTTCTTGCCACGTGCCGTTCGGTACTGGAACGAGAAATAAGGGAAGTGACAGCCTATAGAAAGTATCCTCCGCCACACACCATAAACTGGGTTGTGGAATTTAGATGCAGACGAAGATTCTGTCGAAATCATAATATGTTGGTGGACTGCAACTGCCACAGTACATACCTTCAAAACCTATAAACAGAAATCAGTCGAGTGAAAAAACATACTGATATGTCCCAAAATGAGAAATTAAGGAAATATTCAGCTGTGATATTCGATTTGATGTTCAGTATCATTCTCCATATGTATGAGTCTCATGTGTAACAGCGCCGTGACACAAGTGATTAACGAATTCACTCTCTGTATAGCGCAGTAATTATTTCGGGGTTATTTATTTAGCGTAATGGAAATTCAGATGCATATTTGCATTCGTTTTAACACTCTTTAATTTGCAGACTGTTTAGTTACCATCGGGTGCAATAAATATGAAATCCTATTGCCAATCGAAATATAATTAATTTTCGAATTAATGGAAGTCCTCGAGACGTCAGCAAGCCGCGCTAGTTCGACTTTCCGAGCTCTCCGTGACGTCATCCTGCGTGTTTGCCCCCTCCACCGGCCGAAGCGTCCCCAGCAGATGTACGTAATTCTGACAAGCCAACCGCGGCAATTTGACTGTCGTCATTGTTTCTCCAATTACTGAATAAATAACACGCTGGTCTGCTAAAATTCAATTGCGAATTCATTTTCCAAATTACATTGGGGCCGCGGACGGGGGGCTTTGCCGTCGCATCGCGTCGGCGAGGTGTCTGCCTTGGGCCTCTCCCGCTCCCAATTAACACGCAAATTGAGGCGGGGACGAGTGTCGGTGATCTCCTGTGTGGGGGCCGTGGATCAACCGCCCCCCTCTGTCCCCCCTGTCGCCCCCGCCACTCCCTTACTGTCCGCTGTCCTTCCCAGGGCTGGGGCTAATTAACGCAGAGCAGTCAGTGCGCATCGGCCAGGCGTGGGACCACTGCGAGCTTTGGAGGACGGCTCCTGAGAAGCTGCTCTGCCAGCTGCTGACAGCACTTCTCCAACAACGCGGATATCCACTGACAGCAGCCTCCACTGCACTGTTTGTAGAGCGCCTTTCACCAGACGACGGAGACTGAGAGAAGATAGAGTATGGGCTATTCAGAAGGGGAGACGTCCTACAATCATATACTTTATGTACATATAGTGTTTCACAGAGGTTCCATATAATCACTTTCTGTCTCTACACTCAAGACAACTTTAACACTCCAACTACTATGTTGGCAGCAAGAGCGGTTCGTTTCTATGCAAGAAGTGGAGGAACTTTCCGTTCTTGTATCTACATCTACATTTATACTCCGCAAGCCACCCAACGGTGTGTGGCGGAGGGCACTTTACGTGCCACTTTCAGGAAAGGTAGGTACCTTTCCTGTTCCAGTCGCGTATGGTTCGCGGGAAGAACGACTGCCGGAAAGCCTCCGTGCGCGCTCGTATCTACTAATTCTACATTCGTGATCTCCTCGAGAGGTATAAGTAGGGGGAAGCAATATATTCGATACCTCATTAAAAAACGCACCCTCTCGAAACCTGGACAGCAAGCTACACCGCGATGCAGAGCGCCTCTCTTGCATAGTCTGCCACTTGAGTTTGCTAAACATCTCCGTAACGCTATCACGCTTACCATATAACCCTCTGACGAAACGAGCCGCTCTTCTTTGGATCTTCTCTATCTCCTCCGTCAACCCGACCTGTTACGGATCCCACACTGATGAGCAATACTCAAGTATTGGTCGAACGAGTGTTTTGTAAGCCACCTCCTTTGTTGATGTACTACATTTTCTAAGGACTCTCCAAATGAATCTCAACCTGGTACCCGCCTTACCAACAATTAATTTTATATGATCACTCCACTTCAAATCGTTCCGTACGCACAATCCCAGATATTTTACAGAAGTAACTGCTACCAGTGTTTGTTCCGCTATCATATAATCATACAAAAGAGGATCCTTCTTTCAATTTATTCGCAATACATTACATTTGTCTATGTTAAGGGTCAGTTGCCACTCCCTGCACCAAGTGCCTATCCGCTGCAGATCTTCCTACAATTCGCTGCAGTTTTCTAATGCTGCAACTTCTCTGTATACTACAGCATCATCCGCGAAAAACCGCATGGAACTTCCGACACAATCTACTAGGTAATTTATATCCATTGTGAAAAGCAATGGTCCCATAACGTTCCCCTGTGGCACGCCAGAGGTTACTTTAACGTCCGTAGACGTCTCTCCATTGAGAACAACATGCTGTGTCCTGTTTGCTAAAAGCTCTTCAATCCAGCCACACAGCTGGTCTGATATTCCGTATGCTCTCACTTTGTTTATCAGGCGACAGTGCGGAACTGTATCGAACGCCTTCCGGATGTCAAGGAAAATGGAATCTACCTGGGAGCCTGTATCTAATATTTTCTGGGTCTCATGAACAAATGAAGCGAGTTCGGTTTCACACGATCGCTCTTTCCGAAATCCATGTTGATTCCTACAGAGTAGATTCTGGGTTTCCAGAAACGACATGATACGCGAGCAAAAAACATGTTCTAAAATTCTACAACAGATCGACGTCAGAGACATAGGTCTATAGTTTTGCGCATCTCCTCGACGACCCTTCTTAAAGACTGGGACTACCTGTGCTCTTTCCCAATCATTTGGAACCTTTAGTTCCTCTAGAGACTTGCGGTACACGGCTGTTAGACGGGGAGCAAGTTCTTTCGCATACTCTGTGTAGAATCGAATTGGTATCCCGTCAGGTGCAGTGTACTTTCCTCTGTTGAGTGATTCCAGTTGCTTTTTTATTCCTTGGACACTTATTTCGATGTCAGCCATTATTTCGTTTGTGCGAGGGTTTAGAGAAGGAATGCTTATACTGTCTTAGCCACACGGTTCGTGACCATGTGATCACGTGTGTGTGTGGAAGTGCCGGCCTACTTATATCGTCATTCACACCACTGAATACAGTGTTCTAGAATATGGTGACATGACTACATTCGATAAATGCATAAGGACATCAAAAGATTACTCTACCGTTCCACTCTCGAACAGCGGGTGGGAAATACGAGCCACTAAATCATTCCGTGCGACATCAGATTTCTCTTACTTCATCGCGATCTCTATTTCTCCCCATGTAGGTGGGGATCCAGCAGTACGTTTTGGCATTCTCAGTACAATGTTGATGATATAAATTTCACGAAATATCGCCCCCGTAACAAAAATAGCAATAATAAATGCACAAAATACATAATTGGAAACGTGGTCGCGATAGCTAGTTTTAAAAATTCTCCTCAACCATCGTTGGTGAAAACTTAGGGTTTACCTCTTTCTTACTCGTCTTTCCCTTTTTCTGCGCTACACGTATTTCCCCCTTCGGCTTCAAAACGTATTTGAACGTCGTTTGTTTGTCTCCTATGTCGGTGGGGAGTCAGCAGTGCATTTTGGCATTCTCAGTACAATGTTGCAGATAGAAATTTCACGAAATATCGCCTCCGAAACAAAAATGGCAATCATAAATTCACAAAAATCAGGAACATGTTTGGTTGTGTGTAGCTTTTCGGTTTCATCCGATTAAGCTTTTTCTGTATTATACGAGAGCAGGAGAAGGGGGACGTGCTGAAAAGCAATGCCTCCGAACGTTTTACGTGAAAACTTATAAAACCTTTTAAGTAAAATAAACGTTATTAACATTCTACATATTGAGTCTTCATGTGTAAATATTTACAGCCCTCTGGCACTTTAGGGCTCCGAATTCTAGAGTGTAACAAGGCAGTTAGTAACGTACGTAAGTCGGTGCGTGAGAAACAGCTTGCTGTAGTTGGGTGTCGTACTCGAAGAGTTCATCCACACGCGGAGTACGCTCTCCTTCACTATGACAATGACTGAACACACACGAGCACTGTAACATCTACAACGATCCGGACAGAACGATTTGGCGCAATTGTTAGCACACTGGGCTCGCATTCCGGAGGACTACGGTTCAAACCCACTTCCACCGACACAGATTTAATTTTTACGTCATTTCCCTAAATCGTTCCAGGCAAATAGTGTGATAGTTCCTTTTAAGGAACGTGGCCGATTTCCTCCATCCTTGATACAATCTGAACTTTTGTGGTCCGTCTTCAATGACCTCAATGACGACGGGACGTTAAGCCCTATCTTCCTACCTTTCCTTTCCAACAGTTCAACCTCTTGAATACACTGTCATCGTTCTTCCTCCACACAATCTCGACATGACCCATCCGATTTTCATCTATTTCCAAAATTAAAAGAACACTTTCGTGGACTTCACTTTAGTTCTGACGAAACGGTGCAAGAAGAGATGAGGTTGTGGCTCTGTCAACAAAATCAAACAGTCAATAGTGCCCGGATCAACAAAGAGTTCTCTCGTATGGAGAAATTTCTTCACCGCTACAGTGATTATATTGAGAAATAAGTATGTAGATACGAAGAGTGGAGCTGTAGAATGTTAACAAAATACGTTTTATGTAAAATTCTTTACGAGTTTTCATATACAGAATTCGGAGGAATTTCATTGCAGCACGCCCTCGTAAATGCCCCATTCCGTCTCCTTTCAGCAATAATTTTGTACTGGTTGCGTACATCACATTTTCTCCGCGCTATATCGATTGAAACGTGGTCGCGGTAGCTAGTTTTAAAAATTCTCTCAACCATCGTTGCTGAAAACTTAGGGCTTGTCTCTTTCTTACTCGTCTTCCTCTTTCTCTGCACTATACGTATTGCCCCTTCCGGCTTCAAAAGATATTTGAACGTCGTTTGTTTGCCTTCCGTGATATTTGATTCCCCAGGGCATGAAATATTACACTCCTCTTCGGTTCTTCTCTCCCCGCATCCTATCAACATGCTTTTCAGTCATTTCTATACTTTAGAGCTTTTCTTACGAGAGAATTTATTCCTAGATCTTCCCTTATTTTTTCATGTCCAATTTCATCCTTTTATGGTTCCTAAAACTCTCATTTCAGCAAACTGTACCTTTTCTCCATCAGCTTTTGTCAACGTCTCTGTCTTAGATTCATGGAGGAAAGCAGGCTCCCTTATTACTTTGTAGGCCTTGATTTTTGTTTATTTTCTTTTTTAGTATTTAGGCTTCATTGATCAGTTGAATGGCACTGGACATATCTAAAAAGGGCAGTCACAGATGCTGCAGAGGAAATAATCAGGTACAGTAAAGGTATCTGCGACGAAACTATGTGTAACACAAGAAATATTTCGTTTGATTGACGAAAGAAGGAAGTACAAACATGTTTAGGGATATTCAAGAATAAAGAAAAACAAGTCACATGACAATGAAACACATTGGAAAACGAGGAAGCTGAGGCTAAATGGCTACATGAAAAATGTGAGGCAATCGTAAAAGAAATGACGGTCGGATAAACTTATTCAGCATACAGAAAAGTCGAAAGCAAGGACGTTAACAGTACGAGTGCAGCGGGAATGCTACTGTTAAATGCGAGGAGTTAGCGGATACGTGGAAAGAGTACATTGACGGCCTCTGTAAAGGGGGAGGACTTGCCTGATGACGTGACACAAAAGAAACAGGATTCAATAGGGAAGATATAGAGGATCCATGATTAAATCAAAATTTACTGACCACCAGGAAGGTTCTGGCTCTCTAATTATTCTCGGGACCGAGACTGGGTTGAAACCCGAAGTTGAAAGCTCTGAGATATTTAGCGAGTCATGAAACGTATATCGGCAAGACTGTTTTGAGACCACAGGAGGGGGAGTGATCGTTGCGGTTGACAAAAATATTGGCTTATTGAAGTCGAAGTTGAGTGTCACATTGAATTTATGTGATCGCGTGTAACAGGTCTAGACCAAATCAGGTTGCTTGTTGGATGTTTAACCGGCCACCCGATACCATTCTAACAGTTCTAGAGTCTGTGGTCTGTAGCGCGTAAATACCCAGATAATGCGTTAGTAGTCGGAGCCGAGTATGGACTGGGATGTCTGTGGTTTCATTGCAGAGGAAACTGTATTGATCAGCTTAGAATCAATCTTAAACCTCTTGGCTACAAATACGCCGAACCTTATTGACAACGTTAGTTGTCATTATAGCAACTATGGTTACGAAAGTTAATAACCCAATCAAGAAGATTAGGAGAGTATTTCTGCTACAAACAGACGACAAGCAGTTGTTAACATCTCACTTAGACAGTGAACTGACACCGCTTCGCCCAGTAAGATGGACGTAGAGGAATTACGGAAAAGTTTACGCAAACTGTAAATGATAGTCTAAAGAATTATGTGCCTAGTAAATGGAGTAACGACAGAAGAGGCCCATCATCGTTTAATGATGAGATTTGGAAACTGATCTGGAAACAGAGGGTGTTGCATTCTCTGTTCCAAAGAGAAAGTGGAAATGACGACAAGCAAAGCTAGTAGGGATTCGTTCGTCTGTGAAAAGATCTATACACGAAGCATACAACCACCACCACAGTGTAGAAAAAGATCTGGCTGAAAGCCCGACGGAACTTAGGTCCTACGTAAAATAGGTAAATGGGTCTAAGGTTTTCACACAGTCACTCGTTGACCATTCTGGTGTGGTAGTTGAAGACAGCAAAACGAAAGCCGAAGTTTTAACTTTCACGTTTAAGAGACGGTTCACGCAGGAGAATCGTACAAACATAGCGCCGTTTTACCATGGAGCAGGCTCCCGTATGGACGACACAGTAATAAGCATCCGTCGAGTGCAGAAACAACTTAAGGAGTTGAAAATAAATGACACCAGTTCCGGATGGAATCCCAATTCTGTTTTTCAAATAGTACTCTATGACATTGACTCCTTACTTAGCTTGCATGTATAGCGAATATCTCCCACAGCGCAAAGTCCCAAGCGACTGGCAGAAAGGTAGGTGGCTGTTAAAGAAGTTACGAGAACATGGAATAAGTTCATAGACATGTGGCTTGTTGACTTTTTAAATAATAGAATCTAATATGTTGTCGTCCACGGAGAATGTTTCTCAGAGATAAGAGCATCGACAGGAGTACCTGAGGGAAGTGTGATAGGATCGCTGTAGTCTTCTATGTACATAAATGATTTGGCGGAAAGTGTGGGGAGCAATTTGCGGTTGTTTGCTAATGATACTGTGGGGTATAGTAAGGTGTCATCCTAGAGTGACTGTAGGTGGTGTTAGTCGGTGCTGAGTACCAAGGGTAAATCAGAAATGTTCGGCTATAGCATTAATAGTTTCCTGCTTGATACAGTCATTTGATTTAAATACCCGAGCGTAACGTTGCAAAGTGATATGAAATGGAACAAACATCGGCCTGCTAGATTTGTTACTGGTAGGTTTTAGCAGTACGCAACTAATAAAGTGACGGTTAGAGAATTCAAATCGGAATTCCTGGAGGGAAGGCACATTCTTTTTCAGGAACACTATTGGAAAAATTTAGAGAACTAGCATTTTAAGCTGTCGGCAGAACGATTCTGTAGTCTCCAACTTACATTGCGCTAAGACCACGAATATAAGGTGCGAGAAATTAAGGATCATACGGAGGCACATACACTCCTGGAAATGGAAAAAAAACACATTGACACCGGTGTGTCAGACCCACCATACTTGCTCCGGACACTGCGAGAGGGCTGTACAAGCAATGACCACACGCACGGCACAGCGGACTCACCAGGAACCGCGGTGTTGGTCGTCGAATGGCGCTAGCTGCGCAGCATTTGTGCACCGCCGCCGTCAGTGTCAGCCAGTTTGCCGTGGCATACGGAGCTCCGTCGCAGTCTTTAACACTGGTAGCATGCCGCGACAGCGTGGACGTGAACCGTATGTGCAGTTGACGGACTTTGAGCGAGGGCGTATAGTGGGCATGCGGGAGGCCGGGTGGACGTACCGCCGAATTGCTCAACACGTGGGGCGTGAGGTCTCCACAGTACATCGATGTTGTCGCCAGAGGTCGGCGGAAGGTGCACGTGCCCGTCGACCTGGGACCGGACCGCAGCGACGCACGGATGCACGCCAAGACCGTAGGATCCTACGCAGTGCCGTAGGGGACCACACCGCCACTTCCCAGCAAATTAGGGACACTGTTTCTCCTGGGGTATCGGCGAGGACCATTCGCAACCGTCTCCATGAAGCTGGGCTACGGTCCCGCACACCGTTAGGCCGTCTTCCGCTCACGCCCCAACATCGTGCAGCCCGCCTCCAGTGGTGTCGCGACAGGCGTGAATGGAAGGACGAATGGAGACGTGTCGTCTTCAGCGATGAGAGTCGCTTCTGCCTTGGTGCCAATGATGGTCGTATGCGTGTTTGGCGCCGTGCAGGTGAGCGCCACAATCAGGACTGCATACGACCGAGGCACACAGGGCCAACACCCGGCATCATGGTGTGGGGAGCGATCTCCTACACTGGCCGTACACCACTGGTGATCGTCGAGGGGACACTGAATAGTGCACGGTACATCCAAACCGTCATCGAACCCATCGTTCTACCATTCCTAGACCGGCAAGGGAACATGCTGTTCCAACAGGACAATGCACGTCCGCATGTATCCCGTGCCACCCAACGTGCTCTAGAAGGTGTAAGTCAACTACCCTGGCCAGCACGATCTCCGGATCTGTCCCCCATTGAGCATGTTTGGGACTGGATGAAGCGTCGTCTCACGCGGTCTGCACGTCCAGCACGAACGCTGGTCCAACTGAGGCGCCAGGTGGAAATGGCATGGCAAGCCGTTCCACAGGACTACATCCAGCATCTCTACGATCGTCTCCATGGGAGAATAGCAGCCTGCAATGCTGCGAAAGGTGGATATACACTGTACTAGTGCCGACATTGTGCATGCTCTGTTGCCTGTGTCTATGTGCCCCTGGTTCTGTCAGTGTGATCATGTGATGTATCTGACCCCAGGAATGTGTCAATAAAGTTTCCCCTTCCTGGGACAATGAATTCACGATGTTCTTATTTCAATTTCCAGGAGTGTACAAAGCCGTTTCTCTCTCGTTCTGTTTGCGAATGTAACAGGAAAGGAAATGACTAGTAGTGGTATGGGGTATCGTTCGGCGCACGCCGTGTGGTAGATTGCGGGGTAGCGATGTAGATGTAGCTGTGAAAAACTTAAATGAAATCAGGCAGAAGAGATAGATCACTTTCCATCGGAATTTCTAAATTCATTGGCGCAGGTGGCTACAAAACGAATATTCAAGTTGGTGTCTAAAATGTACTGAATGAGACTGGCGATATACAATCAGACTTTCGGGAAAACGACAACCCGACAATTCCCAAGATTGCCGAAGCCGGTAAGTGCGACAGTTATTATAGAATAAGCGTAACGGGGAAGTGCGTTCAAGTTGCTAACAAGAATAATATACAGAAGAATGGAAAGCAAGGTTAGCGATCTGTTAGACGATTATCAGTTTCTTTTTATGATCGATAAGGGCACCAGAGATGTAATTGTGAAGTTGCGGTTGATAAATAGAACAAGACTGAAGAAAAGTCAAGACACGTTCATAAGACTTGTTGACCTGCAAAAAGCATTCGACATTGTATGTTGTTGTTGTTGTATTCAGTCCTGAGACTGGTTTGATGCATCTCTCCATGCTACTCTATTCTGTGCAAGTTTCTTCATCTCCCAGTACTTACTGCAACCTACATCCTTATGAATCTGCTTAGTGTATTCATCTCTTGGTCTCCCTCTACGATTTTTACCCTCCACTGTGCCCTCCAATGCTAATTTTGTGATCCCTCAATGGCTCAGAACATGTCCTACCAACCGGTCCCTTCTTCTTGTCAAGTTGTGCCACAAACTCCTCTACTCCCCAATTCTATTCAACACCTCCTCATTAGTTATGTGATCTGTCCATCTAATCTTCAGCTTTTTTCTGTAGCACCACATTTCGAAAGCTTTTATTCTCTTCTTGTCCAAACTATTTATCGTCCATGTTTCACTTCCATACATGGCTACACTCCACACAATTACTTTCAGAAAAGATTACCTGACACTTAAATCAATACTCGATGTTCACAAATTTCCCTTCTTCAGAACCGCTTTCCCTGCCATTGCCAGTCAACATATTATATCCTCTCTACTTCGACCATCATCGGTTATTTTGCTCCCCAAATAGCAAAACTCCGTTACTACCTTTAGTGTCTCATTTCCTAATCTAATTCCCTCAGCATCACCCGACTTAATTCGATTACATTCCATAATCCTCGTTTTGCTTTTGTTGATGTTCGTCTTATATTCTCCTTTCAAGACACTGTCCATTCCGTTCAACAGCTCTTCCAAGTCCTTTGCCGTCTCTGACAGAATTGCCATGTCATCGGCGAACCTCAACGTTTTTATTTCTTTCACGCCCCTCGACTCTTATAACTGCCATCTGGTTTCTGTACAAATTGTAAATAGCCTTTCGCTCCCTGTATTTTACCCCTGCCACCTTTAGAGTTTGAAAGAGGGTATTCCAGTCAACATTTTCAAAAGCTTTCTCTAAGTCTACAAATGCTAGAAATGTACGTTTGCCTTTCCTTAATCTAGCTTCTAAGATAAGTCGTAGGGTCAGTATTGCCCCACGTGTTCCAACATTTCTGCGGAATCCAAACTGATCTTCGCCGAGGTCGGCTTCTACCAGTGTTTCCATTCGTCTGTAAAGAATTCGCGTTAGTATTTTGCAGCTGTGACTTATTAAACTGATAGTTCGGTAATTTTCACATCTGTCAACACATGCTTTCTTTGGTATTGGAATTATTATATTCTTCTTGAAGTCTGAGGGAATTTCGCCATTCTCATACATCCTGCTCACCAGATGGTAGAGTTTTGTCAGGGCTGGCTCCCCCAAGGCTGTCAGTAGTTCTGATGGAATGTTGTCTACTCCCGGGGCCTTGTTTCGACTAAGGTCTTTCAGTGTTCTGTCAAACTCTTCACGCAGTATCGTTTCTCCCATTTAACCTTCATCTACATCCTCTTCCACTTCCATAATATTGTTCTCAAGTACATCGCCCTTGTATAGACCCTCTATATACTCCTTCCACCTTTCTCCTTTCCCTTCTTTGCTTAGAACTGGGTTTCCATCTGAGCTCTTGATATTCATACATGTGGCTCTCTTTTCTCCAGAGGTCTCTTTAATTTTCCTGTAGGCAGTATCTATCCTGCCCTAGTGAGATAAGCCTCTACATCCTTCCATTTGTCGTCTAGCCATCCCTGCTTAGCCATTTTGCACTTCCTGTCGATCTCATTTTTGAGACGTTTGTATTCCTTTTTGCCTGCTTTCTTTTACTGCACTTTTATATTTTCCCCTTTCATCAATTAAATTCAATATTTCTTCTGTTACCCAAGGATTTCTACTAGCCCTCGTCTTTTTACCTACTTGATCATCTGCTGCCTTCACTACTTCATCCCTCAGAGCTACCCATTCTTCTTCTTTCTTTTCCCCATTCCTGTCAATTGTTCCCTTATACTCTCCCTGAAACTCTGTACAACCTCTTGTTCTTTCAATTTATCCAGGTCCCATCCCCTTAAATTTCCACCTTTTTGCAGTTTCTTTAGTTTTAATCTACAGTTCATAACCAATATATTGTGGTCAGAGTCCACATCTGCCCCTGGAAATGTCTTACAATTTAAAACCTCGTTCCTAAATCTCTGTCTTATCATTATATAATCTATCTGATCCGTTTTCCTACTCTGGAATTCCAGTCGCCCATGACTATTAAATTTTCGTCTCCCGTCACTACCTAAGTAATTTCTTTTATCTCATCATACATTTCATCAATGTCTTCATCATCTGCAGAGCTAGTTGGCATATAAACTTGTACTACTGTAGTAGCCGTGGGCTACGTATCTATCTTGGGCACAATAATGCGTTCACTATGCTGTTTGTAGTAGCTTACCCACACTCCTATTTTTTTATTCATTATTAAACGTACTCCTGCATTACCCCTATTCGACTTTGTATTTATAACCCTGTATTGACCTGACCAAAAGTCTTGTTCCTCCTGCCACCGAACTTCACTAATTCCCACTTTATCTAACTTCAACCTATCCATTTCCCTTTTTAAATTTTCTAACCTACCTGCCCGATTAAGGGATCTGTCATTCCACGCTCCGATCCGTAGAACGCCAGTTTGCTTTCTCCTGATAACGACGTCCTCTTGAGTAGTCCCCGCCCGGATATCCGAATGGGGGACTATTTTACCTCCGGAGTATTTTACCCAAGAGGACGCCATCATCATTTAACCATACAGTAAAGCTGCATGCCCTCGGGAAAAATTACGGCTGTAGTTTCCCCTTGCTTTCAGCCGTTCGCAGTACCAGCACAGCAAGTCCGTTTTGGTTAGTGTTGGAAGGCCAGATCAGTCAATCATCCAGACTGTTGCCCCTGCAACTACTGAAAAGGCTGCTGCCCCTCTTCAGGAACCACACGTTTGTCTGGCCTCTCAACAGATACTCCTCCGTTATGGTTGCACGAACGGTACGGCCATCTGTGTCGCTGAGGCACGCAAGCCTCCCCACCAACGGCAAGGTCCTTGGTTCATGGGGGTAGGTCGACAATGTAAAACAGTACAATACGTTTGAAATCTTGAGAAAAATAAGAGGAAGTTGTTGGGAAAGGTTCGTAATATACAATACGTACCAGAACCAAGAGGAAACGTAAGAGTGGAAGACCAAGAACGAAGTGTATGGATAGAAATGGTGTAAGCGGTGTAGTCTCTCTCTCCTACTGTTGAATGTGCTCTTGAAGAAGCAATGAGAGAAATAAATGAAATGATCAAGAACGGGATTAAAATTCAATCTGAAAGGATGCCTTAAGATTCGCTGATGGTACTGGTACCCTAAGTGAACGTGAAGAAGAGTTACATGATTTATTGAATGGAGTGAACAGTCTAATGAGTACGGGATATGGATCGAGAGTAAATCGAAGAATGGTGAAAATAATGACAAGCAGCAGAAATGCGAACAGGGTAAACTTAACATCAGTCAAGGAATTCTGCTACTTAGCACAACACTAACCAATGACGGACGGATCAAGAAGACATCAAAAGTAGACCAGCACTGGCCAAAAGGGCATTTCTGGCCAAGAGTAGTCTAGTATCGAACGTAGGGCTTAAGTTGCGGAAGCACAGCATTATGTGGTAGTGAAATACAGACTGTGAGAAAATCGGAACAGAATATCGAAGCATTTGAGATGTGGTGCTACAGACGAATGTTGAAAATTACGTGGAATGACAAGGTAAGAAATGAGGAAGTTCTGCGCAGAATTGGAAAGGAATATGTGGAAAACACTGACAATGAGAAATGACAGGACGACAGGAGATCTGTTACGACATCAGGGTATGACTTCCATGATACTAGAGGCAGCTGTAGACGCCAAAAACTACAGAGGAAGACAGAGACATCCAGCAAATTGTTGAGAACGTGAAGAATTCTGGTGGGCCGCATCAGACCAGTCAGAAGGCTGATGACTCAAAAAAAAAAAGTAACTCATGTATGTTGCTAATAAATTGAAACCTGTGACTTTGATTGAGTACAGTTTTGGTTCAGAGAGTACATTTACCTGTGAAGACCACTATTTTCGTTTTATTTGTGTAAATTTTAAAATCATAGTGCTCACATAATTTCTGCTGCAATATAAGAACTGCCTGTGGTACATCGCCTTAAGTTTTACTTATAATAATCTGATCATCGTCTTGAAAATAAAATTTAGAGCAATACAAACTCTTCGTTAATTTGACACATCCGTTCTGTACTCAAATCATTTAAAGTAATGTGAAGAAAATATGAGTCCAGCAACATCCCTACATTACACTTTGTTTTGCATGTATCTTTTATTCTACATCTTCCATTTCCTACGTACGTTAATCGTTTATCTTTATACATACATTTGGTACATTAATTAGGTGATTCCGATGTCCTCTTTGAGTCCTAATTCCTCATTATTTTCCCGTATTTACTCATTCGAATCCTTTCTTTAGTAGTCAGTGAAAACAGTATGAATTTCAAGGTTAGATTCCCATGTCTTTCTGTTACCTGCTTAACTAGGAAAGCGGCCTCTGTACATGGTCGTCCCTTTCTAAAGCCGTTTTGGTCTTCCGGTAATAAAGCGTCTGTGGTGGTTCGTGCTCTTTTTATTTAATGTTCTTGCACATATTTTGTGTCCTTCATTTGAAGCACTTAATCCCTTGTAGTTCTCGGACGTGTTTCTAGCATATTTTTTTCTACAAGCCTAACGTGGGTTTGCAAGGGGAATCTTTGAACCTGATATCCATTCTAACGTCTATGAACTAGGTTCAGAAAATCTGATTCAATATTACTTTCTCATATCTCCATAATTTTATATTCGTTTCATCTTCTCATGAAGCCTTCCTATTTTTATTTTCTTTAACGATGTTTCTAATTCCACTAAGGCAATGGAACTTTATTTCCGTAAATAATCTCATTTTCTTATCATTTTCCCAGGGAATAATCAGACCACAAATATCTATAATGCTGTATCCACAGTTGTTGTTTGATTAAATTTATATTTGTGACATCTGTTTCTTCGCTCTCTAGAAGATTAAGGATTTTACAAGAAACATTTGTCTGCCATCGTCTCCATTACTGAATATAAAATAGTCGCAAGGCTCTTGATGATTAACATGATGAAAAAGACTGCATCGGCTATAGGACAAATATTGATTTATGGTCCAACTACACTACTGGCCATTAAAATTGCTACACCAAGAAGAAATGCAGATGATAAACGGGTATTCATTGGACAAATATCTTATACTGGAACTGACATGTGATTACATTTTCACGCAATTTGGGTGCATAGATCCTGAGAAATCAGTACCCAGAACAACCACCTCTGGCCATAAGAACGGCCTTGATAAGCCCGGGCATTGAGTCAAACACAGCTTGGATGGCGTGTACAGGTACAGCTGCCCATGCAGCATCAACACGATACCTCAGTTCATCAAGAATAGTGACTGGCGTATTGTGAGGAGCCACATGCTCGGACACCATTCACCTGGCGTTTTCAATTGGTGAGAGATCTGGAGAATGTGTTGGCCAGGGCAGCAGTCGAACATTTTCTGTATCCAGAAAGGCCCGTACAGGACTTGCAACATGCGGTCGTGCATTATCCTGCTGAAATGTAGGGTTCCGCAGGGATCGATTGAAGGGTAGAGCCACGGGTCGTAACACATCTGAAATGTAATGTCCACTGCTCAAAGAGCCATCAATGCGAACAAGTGGTGACCGAGACGTGTAACCAGTGGCGCCCCATACCATCACGCCGGGTGATACGCCAGTATGGCGATGACGAATACTCGCTTCCAATGTGCGTTCACCGCAATGTCGCCAAACACGGATGCGATCATCATGATGCTGTAAAGAGAACCTGGATTAATCCGAAAAACTGACGTTTTGCCATTTCTGCACCCGGGTTCGTCGTTGAGCACACCATCGCAGGCGCTCCTGTCTGTGATGCAGCATCAAGGGTAACCGCAGCCATGGTCTCCGAGCTGACAGTCCATGCTGCTGCAAACGTCGTCGAACTGTTCGTGCAGATGGTTGTTGTCTTGCAAACGTCCCCATCTGTTGACTCATGAGTCGAGATGTGGCTGCACGATCCGTTACAGCTATGCCGATAAGAGGCCTGTCATGTCGACTGCTAGCGATACGAGGCCGTTGGGATCCAGCATGGCGTTTCGTATTACCCTCCTGAACCCACCGATTCCATATACTACTAACAGTCATTGGATCTCGACCAACGCGGGCAGCAATTTCGCGATACGATAAACCGAAACCGCGATAGGCTACAATCCGACCTTTATCATAATCGGAAACGTAATGGCACGCATTTCTCCTCCTTACACGAGGCATCACAACAACGTTTCACCAAGCAACGCTGGTCAACTGCTTTTGTGCATGAGAAATCGGTTGGAAACTTTCCTCATGTCAGCACGTCGTAGGTGTCGCCACCGGAGTCAACATTGTGTGAATGCTCTGAAAAGCTGATCATTTGCATATCACTGCAACTTCTTCCTGTCGGTTAAATTTCGCGTCTGTGGCACGTCATCTTCGTGGTGTAGCAATTTTAATGGCCAGTAGTGTAGTTTCATGGCATTAGAGCCGCATCTTCAGGGATACCTATTTATTCCGTAACTCGTTTCAAGCGCTCAACATTCTCTGTCAGCTGTGATAAATATGTTCAACTATCAAGAGGTCGGTTGAACACATTTGTCACAGCTGAAAAGGAATGCTGAGTCATCTAATGGTTAACGGATGAAATAATGTACGGAATAAGAGTGTATCCTTGAAGATGTAGGTCTGACACCATGAAATTTGTTGAATTCCAAATAATTTTTTTTCATATAGTTAGCGCGCTGTTTTTCATAGTGATACAGTTTTGCAGGCGTGGAAACCCCTTTTCTTGCTTCATCCTTTCCTTTATGTAACGTTTGTACATTAGATTATTATTTGTTTTTATTGCGTCTCGAATTTTTTCATTCCACATCCTTAATCCTTCTCTTCCGGTGCTTCCTGTTTTTATTTTTTTATTTTTTCTAGCAACTCTTTGTCAGCCACAGATCTTGTGGCTTACCCGACGCGTCATTAATATCTGGGCTAACTTCTTGCTTTTTCAGGTAAAACGTAGCCTTCTCTGCTGTAACGTTTTTATGCCGTCTTCTTGTAAGAAATATTTCTAATATATCTTGATTCGCTCTTTCATGGCTTTCTATTTTTTTCCACCTTGTCTCCTTAAGAGGAACATTGAGAATGTATGTTGGAGTATATCTATAAAAAACTGAGGAAATTGGGTACAAGTGCTCCTCACATAAAACTGGTTAGAAGATTGATGACATAAAGAAAGGTGCATATACGGATGTTTGACGCTTCTCCTCACTTTTGTGAGTAATAATATCGTGCAGTAACAGGACAGGATCTATGCGGTCCGCCTTATTTCATCACAAAGCTTCGAATATTTTATAGTCAGGGGTCTGGGCTTGCTTGAAGTGTGCTGTGATTCTCTGCGAGAAATCCAGCTTGTTGCAGGAGCAGGAGGCAGCTAGTGGGCATAAGACATCCCGTGATGTGTGCGGATGGCTGTAACCCGGCAGTATAGTCACATAAAGGTAGCAGAGTCCTGAGCTGCACAAGCGGCAGCGGACGGAGGTTCGCAGCCTAGCATTGGTGGTGACGGCAGCGTCGTCAGTATAGTACTGACCGGAAAAGGCTGGATGTCGCACTAACACCCAGCTGCGCAAAGACGACAGGCTGGCCACGGGGATGATACAGATATGTGGGCTAATTAGGCAGAGGAAATTCAAATGGCTATGGGACTTAACATCTAAGGTCAGCCTGCCGGGATGGCCGAGCGGTTCTAGGTGCTCCAGTCTGGAACCGCGCGACCGCTACGGTTGCAGATTCGAATCCTGCCTCGGGCATGGATGTGTGTGATGTCCTTAGGTTAGTTAGGTTTAAGTAGTTCTAAGTTGTAGGGGACTGATGACCTCAGAAGTTAAGTCCCATAGTGCTCAGAACCATTTGAACCATCTAAGGTCATCAGTGCCCTAGACTTAGAACTAACTAAACCTATCTAACCTAAGGACATCACACACATCCATGCCCGGGGCCGGATGCGAACCTGCTACTGTAGCAGCAGCGCGGTTCCCGACTGAAGCGACTAGAACCGCTCGGCCACAGCGGCCGACAACTAGGCGTGCGTCATACGAAAATGTCACGAACAGGGGCCAATGATCAAGGCCCGGTGGTTTCACGTGGTTGTAGGTCGAATAGCAGAAACTTCCTAAGTTCAGCGTGTCCAGGCCTTTGGCCTGTGGTAGTCCGTCGGCATGGAAGTGCCTCACTATTGCTGTGTATGCTGATGATTTGTGGAGGCTGGACACACAGTTACGAATGTCATTAGTTACTAGGCTTTGACTGTGGCTCGTGCCATTACACTTCACCACCCTAAGAAAACCTGGAACTATGGATTCCTGTTTGTTAGCTAGCTGTAACAGTGTCACTGATTGGTCTACAAGTACTTACATTTTGCGTCGCTCTGTGACACTCACAAAGCCACTTGTTACTTTGTACTGTTTACACCTAATTTGTTGCTTCACTAGCGTCTGACATGTACACTGACTTTTTGGTTCCTGATTCGTTCTGTCCATTACTGTTACTCGCTAGTGCCGTTAGTACTGGTAAGAACCGAGTTGTGGGAAGTTGGTAGGGATACAATTTACACAGCCTTACCCTCCACAATTACAGCATATGAAGGAAGAAATGATGCCGGACTTAAATTTAATACAATGAATTTTATCGGCACGTTTTTAATAGCAGACACGCAATCCTGACCAGGGATAGGTCTTTCAACAATCCGAATACTGCTGGCCTTAAGATAACGGTCGAATCGTTATGTGAATCCAGCTTAGGTGTAAGACAAGGAATATGATCGCTTTAAATACGAATAGCAAGACTATAAGACTAAAAGTTTGAGAATAATGTTTATCGTCGTTTATGTAGGAATGGAAATGCCCTGATTGCAAAATGTGATTAATTACAAAAATTCCTCTTGTTAACTAATGTAGCACTAAATCTTTAGGTACGATGTTCCTATTGATACAGCATTAAATGCTAATAGGGAATAAATCAGCCATTTTCGCGTATGACATTCACCCGCCACACGTCCGTCTTTACGGTCATTTCATAATGGTGCACTTTGATTGTTGAGCCTCTTTTGCACAGTGATGAACAATGGCACCGCTGACGTATCGCTATAGATTTTATTTGCTCGGAACCTGCGGCAGTTCCTGTTGCCATGCGGCCGTGGACCGAGGACGGACTGCTTCTCATTATTAATTCCGACAACAGCAGCTTTAAGCTTACGCTGCGCAGTGAAAATGTTAATTAGCCACCCGGCAAGCGGTAAAACTAGTTTCAAAAACAGCCCCACTGAGCATTTGCCGCTTCATAACGGCACAGTAGAGTGGTGTGTTATGCAAAGGGGCGAAAAAAAAAAGAGAGAAAAGAGAAGCGTGACGTGGAACTCGGCGCACGCAAAACCAACTGAAACAGTAGCCGAGAATGGTCTGCAGCAGACAAGCAGCGCAGCGTCGCGGAAAGCGACTGTGCGGCGTGCAGGCAACTTATAACGAGACCGTCGCCTTTAGTTAGCAGTCTTTCAACCGTGGCAGCTCCCCGCTTTCGAAGCGAGCAGCGACAGAAAGCGAAGAGGGCGTTAAATAAGACGGCGCGTCGGCGTCGAAGGCGAAGAGGGGAGGCGGGCCACGGTTGCGTGCGGGGCGGTGGCGGCAGGTGTTCGGATGAGTGGGGGCGGAGACTTCTGCCACTCGCTTTGTTCGCACGTTACTCGCCTTTCTGGCCGCGATTTCAAAAGAGATCCCCAGGCAGCACAGGTAGATCAACTTCTCCCAGCAGAAGTTGGTCCGGCGCCTGTCTCCAGGCAACCCGCGCCACTCTGAAACACCGTAGCAGGCCGCGGGCGAGCAGTGGGTTCTCTGGTCGCTGCGAGGCGTCACCGGAGTTCCCAGAAAGCGGTAGCCAGCCGGCCAGGGCTTGTTAGCAGGGCCGGAACTCGGGGTGGGCGGAGGACCAGAGCGGCGTTCTTCGGACTTGTGGAAGGGTCGGATCCCTGTGAAGGGCGCACACTGCTACGATTGAATAGCTTTGGAGGTAACTGACGACTTACTTTGGCAGTTGTACTGCTTAGTCGACGAGCCGATGCTGATGAGTTTCTACATGGAAAAAAAATGTTAAATATTTTACTTGGAGTCCCACGTGTAAATGGTATTCCCAGGACATTTTGTGACATTGAAAGAACTGCATGACACATCCCACGTTTCGAGACTCTTTGCAATAGTTCTCTTCAGGATGACGAGACTTCCGAGAACGGAGTTTCTTTACATAATCGAGCACCCTTATACAGAGAAGCTTCAAACGTCTGATTTATTAGCAAACGAGCTAATGTGTTAAAAAGGTGGCGTTAAGAACGTAAGCGTGGAAACGTTTAGAAAAATTATAAAATTATTCTTATGGGAGTACGGTCATGAAATTGACCGAAATATCAGTTTTCAATGTATTTTCTATTTATTACTAGATCTCGTGGACAATAAGCTTCCGAAGTTTCAATGATGGTATCGTATCCATAGTGTCTGCAAAATAATTAATTGTATGACGTAACATTCCTGCTACTTCCACTTTTTGCAGCAACACTTCAGTATCTACAGGCTACGTCCTCAAGGCGACATTCCAAATTGCATCCTGTATGTTGTCAAGCCAACTTACAGGTTTCTGGCCAGACATGAACTTCTAAAAAAAGTTTGTTTATAACAAAATCCAGAGTCCACTCATATAGAAAGGATGCTTTAAAATCACACTGTCATCTGTTACAGTTGTTAGAACTACAATCCATGCGGCATTTCTTGTATTTAATCATGATAACATACTAAAGACGAAGGTATTAGATAGAATAAGCTTTAAGACAGAAAAATTCCATGAAGGTATCTTGAGAAAAACAGATTTACAGCGCCTCTATTCAGCTGAAAAGTTACTTGAAGATCTGGTGAAGAAAAGGAGCAGAAGACAAGAAAGCAGAAGAGAAGTCTTGAAGGGGAAAAGGCCCCTGAATACAAATCTGGGACGTCCTGAAGAGGTGAATTAAGAAGAAAAACGATAGTTCAAATTTTAACTTGCATTTGCTTAAAATTATGGTTTTTAAGTATATGTACCTTTTCTCAGATTTTTTAAGGCTAGAATAATGAAAATTTTATGCACTTACTTCTACAAACCCATTAGATGTTCTCTCAAGAGCAAATTTTAAAATTACGAGTGTAAACTGAGATAAAGGGCAAACTGTTTGTAATTTTACATTAATTTTAAATTAGCTTTACAGTACTGCAACAAAAAATTTTAACGTTCTCCTATTCGAAACGATACATTCAAGAAAGTAGATGCAAAGATATTAAACAGAGAAACTTTTATAGAAATCTATTGAATCTTTTCTGACAGAAAGGTGCACATATAATTTTCATAAATAAAATATTGAAATTCCGTAAAACAACTATGTATCTGTATCACCCAAGAAATTTAACACTAAATGTGTTAACTTAGGGTAAAGCATGGTACAAAATTTCATTGCTGTATCTACAGAATTGGGACTTTTTTTTAAATAGTCTCAAAAGCTCAGACATGGTGGTGAATCGAACAGTGATGGAGAAAGTGTATAATAAATTTCTTTATTCCACGTCTATGACCACAGACTTGTGTGTCCTCAGACTACCGGTTTCGGCAGCAGTGATCATCTTTAGGACATGTTTTTTAAAGAGATCTGAAGGTGGTGATTGCTGACCGAAACTGGTAGTCTCAGGACCTACAAGTTTGTGACAGTAGACATGAAATTAAGAAATTTATTTCAGATAATCTGTGTTTTTCATGAAAGTCCAACCTTAAAGTTTGTTGGAAGCCGCTAAAGACGCTCATTATGAAACAATGGATGAATATAATCAGGGTGATTTGCACTCAAAAGCAAAAACGTGACATTCATCCAACTATGTGTCGTACAATGATAATACCGGGCAGGTATATTCAGTAGTTTATGTAGATGCTGCATGGAAAGTTTGTTGCGAGTAGAATTCATAGTGCAGAAATACTGAATTGAAATGGTGTGCACGTTCTTGACGTTTAACTGCTCACCTTTTTAACAGAAGGTTGTTTCACAGGCATGTAAATGTCTGTGGCGTCATATCTCCTGAACTATGAGTCGTACAGTGATATAATTATGGAGGTACAGTCAGCGGTATATGTGAAAACTGTCTGAAAACTCTTTGGCGAATACAGCCGCTTGTAAAGATGTAATTACTTAAATTGACCTATATAGCGCTGATTTACGGCAAGAACAGCGAAAAAGGCAAAAGTAGTAAAAAGGAAAAAAGAAAAGCGATAAATTAATTTTCTTTCGTCATTTTGCAGCAGTACGAGGGCGAGAAGGTATTAAGCGATAAAAAGTTTTGTAAATGTTGAAATTATATGTAAGATTTATTGGAAGTTGCTAAGTGGTCGCATCCTAAGAAACTGTGTAACTCCGTATGTATTACATCCGAGTATTAGCGTGCACTCAGTTACTTCTGCATCAAAAAAATATACACAGTTTATAACCGTAATACTTGTCTTCTTACACAAGCTTTGACATGGTCGCGAATAGAACAATTTTTTTTATATTTCAATTCAATAAACTTTTTCAACAGAGGTACACTTTAAGATATTTTATTTTATTTTGAAAGAAGTGACATATAATCACAGTACCGCTTAAGCTTAGAAATGATGGAAGTACTGGCGTTAAATCAAATCTATGTGTACATCCAGCACAATAGTGTAAGACATGTGTATATATTTGTTAGTAGCATTAAATCAAATGTCTGCGTATAACCAGCACAATAGACTAAAACACGTGTACATATTTGTTAGTCATAAAACTATTTAACATCACAGATTTACTGGGGAACAAGTAAATTCATTAGAAAGATGAGCACTAGACAGCGTACACTCAAGAGTTCCGTAGAAACAACGCTAGTAGTTTTTTATACTAAAAACCTATGAAGTTCTTTTAGACGAGGAACCGCCTAGTATATATGAGTACCAGTCTCCATTTAAAGTAAAATGTCACACAGTAAGATATGAAATACAGTAGTATGGATATTTACAGCCTAGGGAATATCACCGATGGGAAGACAAGCATTTGTCACTGCAGCAAAATATTCTGGCACGAAATCCAACGGCAGTCGACATATTAAGGGAAAACAGCATGCATAGTATGCAACAGTAAAATTATTGACAACTATTTTGTGGTCTAGATTGTACGGTAAATCTGAATAAAAGATATGATTGATTTCCTTTATATCACTTACAGGTCAGCATTACCACGGTGAAACAAATCAACAAGGAAGTCAAATCCTACTTAAGCAAGGCGAGTTCTCTAAGTTCAGAGCCGACAACTACATACAATTTCCCTTGGAGTACAAGGCAATGCATAACACGACCTATCTGGAGATGCCAAATCACCTAAATACTAAGACATAGCAAGTTGAGTCTCGATAGGGAAAGTGGGTACGGAAAAAATGTAAAAGGTAAATGAGTGTGCTAAGACCACCATATCGTCGAGGTTGAAGCCTATAAAGCAAGTATCATCATCTATCTCAATGAACACCAAAACTCATCTCCACTAAGAACATCATAACATTCTCCCTAAACTGCATGGGGAAGTAAGGACAACACTTACACGCTGATAAACTAACTGGGTCATAATCATACTCATCAGGTGTAGTCAAGACATACCGAAATCCCAAAAGTGAATTGGGGAATATCTCGGTTTGGGTCTAAAAGGCCACTGGCTGAAAGGTGGTAGCTGCCAATAGGTAAGAAACACAAACGAGATCAGCGAGAAACTGAACGTCAGGATTGTTGATCACGAAGTAGATGAAGTTAAGGAATTATGCTACCTATGCAGCAAGAAACACATGACGAATGGAGCATGGATTACATAACAAGCAATCTAGCAACGGGGAAAAGGGAATTCCAGGACGAGAAAAGTCTACTAGTATCAAACATAGCCCTTAATTTTAGGAAGAAATTTCTGAGAATGTACGTTTGGAGCATTGCATTGTATGGTAGTGAAACATGAACTGTGGGAAAAACGGAAAGAAGAGAATCGAAGCATTTGAGATATGGAGCTACAGACGAAAGTCGAAATTAAGGTGGACCGATAAGGTACGAAATGAGGAGGTTCTGCGCAGAATCGGATAGGAAAGGAATATGTGGAAAAGACTGACAAGGAGAAAGGACAGGATGGTAGGACATGTGTTAAGACATGACGGTATAACTTCCATCGTACTAGGGTGAACGGTACAGAGTAAAAGCTGTAGGGGAAATCAGAGACTGGAATACATCCAGCAAGACATTGAGGACTAGGTTGCAAGAGGACTTTGTGGCGGGTCGCATAAAACCAATCAGAAGACTGAAGTCACAAAAAATAACAAATAAAAACATTTTACATTAGAAATAAAATTTTTCTTGCCCCTGCAACTTATTAATAGGTGCCCTGCAGCTAATACTAGGATCCGTAAAAAGCGCTTAGTAATACAGATTATTTATAAATGAAAGAATCACGCAACTTATTTAATATAGCTTTCTCTCACACAAAAACATGATCGATTGCCTTCCTCGAAAAATACGACGAGATCGAGCTTTATACATGAGTGACTTAGTTATGTGATAGTGTCCCACGTTAGGGAGAATCTGGCGGAATAACAGTATCACCAACCCAGATACCTGTCGCTGACGGCTCATGTTTGTGGTATTACTGCTCAGAGTCTGACTGCATATTTATGTGGTCTCCTCAGATCAATTCTGCTAGTGTTTTTTTTTCTTTTTTTGAGACATTATTCAATGATGAAGCTCACGATAATTAGAGATTTGTTTCAAGATGTAACGTGGCATACTCATTATCCAAGCGTGTTGGAAAGTCTTTTCGATAGTTTTTATTGCAGGGTGCTGATAATCCGCGTCGTTGGTGACTGGAATTGAGCTTCACTCAGATTTTGCACACTGATTCCCTATTTCCTCTTTGATAGGATGTTCACAACTTCTCAGATGAATTGTAGTTTTTAGTTATGCACATTTTTACCATCTTTCCTCCTCCCTCCAATCTTTGTATTTCCTCGCCCCCCCCCCCTCCCTCCTGTCTTAGTGTGTTGTACGTTACTTACACTAACCCACAATTTACGTAATTTACTTGTAGTACAATAACATTTTCTTTATGGTAACTTACTTTTTATTACCATTTGTTAGTTCTACATACATCTAAATAGCTATATATGATGTGGTTTTAATGTCATGACTTTAATTTTAACGTTTCATGGAAGTTTTTCATAACGAATTTTATTCACTAAAGCGCACCCTCCTTGCACATATTACTAGTTCCCTCTACAGCCGCAAACTTTACTTGGCCAAAACCTTATGTACGGGTATGTGCACGAGCTGTACATTGGTACGAGACTGTCAAATGACGATACATAACACTGCTGGTAACCAGCACAAGTGATCTGATCCACACGTTTTAGCCACACTGATGAACGTAAATCTCCTCAGCAGACGACCCCTGCACGTAGTTACGTTCACCAGATGACAACGTCAATTACAATAATGTTGAGCACTGGATCATGTAGATTAGACTGCCAGCCAATGGAAACACGTCGCCTGGTCATACGAATCACAGCGCACATCGACGAACGTAAATCCCAGCAGCAGAAGACCCCTAAACGTAGCAGTGTTCACCAAACGACGACGTCAGTTACATTTATGTTGAGCACGGGATCATGTAGTTTGGAGTGTCGGCCAATGGAAACGCGTCGCCTGGTCATATGGATCACTTCTCTCATTATACTAGAGCGATGATCGACAATCTAGGCGAATGGCTGCACCATGCCATGGACACAAGCACCGAGCAACGTGACGCATTGATTAGCACCCTTGACTCGAGTTCGGGAGAATGGCACTTCAAAACCGCGTCCAGTCATCCTGATTCAGCACTTCCATGATTTATCTGAATCGCTCCAGATAAATGCCAGGTTGGTTCCTTTGAAAGGTCATGGCTGATTTCCTTCCCCAAACTTGAAAAATCCAAGCTTGTGATCCGTCTCTAATGACCTCGATGACGACGGGACATTAAACACTCATCTTCTTCACTTCCTTCTCGTACACAGGCTGTCATTCACCTCGGTTTCCATGTGACCTGCGTTAGTAGTTGCAAGAACCATGACTATTGTGGGTTGCCTGGACTTTACTGTCGACCACCAGCATCAATTCATGTTTGATACGGTATATTCCTCGACAGCGGAGGCGTCTTCCACCAACATAACTGTGCTGTGACACCATTGTTTTGAAACCACAGCAAAAATATTTATACACGATTGATTAGTTATACATGAATGATTGACAATTCGTACAGTAAACAGTTTTTAATACAGGTATTGAAATTATTAAATACAGACCTGAATGGAAAAGTCCAACAATCCGCTGTAGCTGTATTTACTCAAGTCGATTATAAGCTCCTACAAGGGGTCTAGCAACTTCTGAGTTGTGTCTTCTGGTGTGTATAAGTGCTACGTCATATGGTATGGGGAGTAGTTACAGAATGCCGTAAAGTAACTGTTGCCATGGCTAGACAAGGTTGTCAGCTCTCCTCAACTGATAAAATAAACCAGTCATTGATTTAAAAGACTATCATCTATGATGAATGTTATGTCTGTGCTAAAATCAAGAACTGTCATTACTTTACTGATTAAAATGTGGTCTTGTCGGCCGGTGTCAAGCAACAGACAATGCCACTCATAGATATTATCCAGGAAAGTACTGGACCAAATACTATGTCATGTGGTGTGGGGAGTAATTACAAAAAAATCAAATGGTTCAAATGGATCTGAGCACTATGGGACTTAACTTCTGAGGTCATCAGTCCCCTAGAACTGAGAACTACTTAAACCTAACTACTAAACTAAGGACATCACACACATCCATGCCCGAGGCACGATTCGAACCTGCGACCGTAGCGGTCGCGCGGTTCCAGACTGTAGCGCCTAGAACCGCTCGGCCATCCCGGCCGGCTGGTAATTACAGAATGCCGCAGAGTAATTGTAGGCGTGGCTAGGCAAAGTTCGCAGCCCACTCGTGTTTCGTTCACTAGGCAGCAGTTCGGAACTGTAGCTAAACCCTTCTGTAAGACAAGGATGACAGCATCAACGGGGGTGCTGGTATCTATGGCCTTATGGATCTCATGGACGTAGAAAGTAGGCCCGATTTCACTGATTTCAATCGACTGTTGATTCCTGCACAGCAGACTTTTTGATTACAGGTATGTCGTAATATGAGAGCATAGAACATATTTCATAACTGTTTTCGATGATTTTTCTTGGAAACGAAAATAATCTGCTCGTTTTTTATTAATCACTGGGAACGGTTGAGAGATAAAGCTGGAATTCTGAATATGAGATAGCAGCGCTACATGTCATTCTGTCAACATCACATGAGCTTCCTATTCAAAATTTTTGTAGATCTACCAGTTTTGGTGAAGGGTCTTAGTGCTAGTTCTAGATGCTTAAAGTTTTCTGGACTGACATTTTAATATATTCTCTGGCTTCTTCAGCTGAATCACGTAATCGTATTTTTGCTGCTACATTTAGACATTAGCTGTTAAAAGTACAGGCAACTTGTGAATTAGCAGACACAACATTGTCATTTAGTTTAATTGTTATAGTGTCTTGTACACGGACTAGCTGTCCTGTCTCCTATTTGACACTCTCCCATATAGTATGAGTCTTATTGTCTGCATTATTCATTTCCATGCATACTTCTGGAGATTTTAATAACTTTTCTTAAAATACCACAGTATTTTTATAGTATGCAAGTAATGTCGAATCTCTACTCACTCTGTCCCTTTTTTAAATTTCCGTCTACCTCTTCCATGAGATATTATTTGGATGGAAGTTCCGAATATATTTTTTAGGTAAATCGCTTTCAAATAATGACACATGTTTACTATAGATTGAGAGTTGGCAATGCTCTCTCAGGATGTAAAGTTTCGCTACAGCGCGCATACTCAAGCTCTGGAATCTAAGATATTGTTGTCCCCGCGCCTCGCAGCGCACGGATTAACTAGTGGCAGTTTTGAAGCCAGTGTAGGAGCCCGCCTGCTGTGGTGCGCACGTGTGTTGGGCGACGGGTCGTCGCCGAGCTACCGTTCTGCCGTGTCCGCCAGCAGCGACACAGGATTTGGTATTTATTTGATATTTTTTCTAATTTGCAGCGCGCTTATTAATTTAAAGAAAAGGGTTTGTGTATGTGCGTAGCAGCAGACGGTAATTCTGATAATGATAGGAGTTGAATTCTTAAGGGCAAACCATTGTTAGATTAAGTACTGGTTTTTGTCATTGATTTCTTTTGTAATTGTCATGGAACTGTTTCACTATGTATTCAATTGAGAAGTATTTCAGTCTGTCTCAGGAGTTTGATTAATTTGTAATATTGCTTTAATGCCACTGGAGGCAGATTTATAAACGAAGCGATTGTTCAAAGAGCTTCTGGCGCTTTGTTAATTGAATGAGAAAGAATCGCTTTTAGAATATAGTTTTCTGCTTGCGTTGTCAATCATCGAGTTTAGATTTGACCAAACCCTTTCTCTTGAATTATATGTAGTTGTAGTAAGCAGCAGCATTCGCAGCAACAGCAGGAGCCGCCATACAGAAAATGAATTGCACTCAGCATGAATAATAGGTTTTTTATGTTTTTGATAAATAATGGAATGCAGCAGATCAAGCAGTGGCAGCAGAAAGACCAAGTAAGTTATTTGTTGCGCACAGGACCAATAAAAAAATAAAGTTTTGGTGATCCCTGTAATAGTAAAGTTAACAAGACTACAAGTACGAGATTTTTAGTAGAAAACACGAGATAAGAAGATAGAGCTCGTGACTTTCAAGATTAAATTGAATTTGACATTAGCATCTGTTTTTGTATCTACCTCACTCCATACCACTCTCAATAGGTTAGTCTTTTATCCTTGTATCCAGTTCTCACTAATAAGCCTCACTGCTTTGTATGAACCTGCCTCAGTGTAGTAACGTGCCATATTTTCTATTTCTATTAACTTCTGTGAATCATCAGATAGTCCATTAGCTATTAGCTACACGTTAATTGACTTAGACTGAGCACTGTCTATACAAAATATCAATCGGTGTCACTTTTTTGTTGCACATGAGATGAGATGGAAAACTGACTACTGAAATAAGATTAAAACATCCCAATAACAGCTCTAGTTCATTTTTCCTTTTCATATCTTTTAAGAAATTTACGTTGAGATCTCCTAAAAATATTGTTCGTTCTTGTCTGGTAGGTACCTCAATAATGCATCTAGATTTCTCATAAATGGCTGAATGTTTACGGAAGGGGATCTGTAGACTGTAACAATTATCAGAAAAGTATTCTGTAGTATCAACTCTCGGTCACGTGCGTTTAGGTACTGGTCAACACAAAAAAATTTTGTTTGAATATTTTTTACTTTGTGCGCAACTTATACGGAAGTTGCAATGCCTCCTTCTTACATCCTAACTGTACGCGAAAATGATGCTAGTCTACAGTCCCTGATATGCAACTTCCCCATCCCTGTGGTTACATAATGTTCAGAGAGGCACAGATAATCTGTCACTTCAGAATATTCCACATCTTCCAGATATACAATAGTATACAAGAAGCTCTTTCATCTTGTTTTCTAACCCTCTATTTTCTGATGGAACTAATTATTTTATTTTTCTGGAAACTGTACATATATTATAGCCCTATTCTGCTCTATTTTCTTTCAGTACTGTAACAAATGTAACCTAAAAACATGTGCTCCAATGCTTCTGCTTAGCACGGGGATTCTATTTTGTGTGCTTGTGACCGACTTACATTTTCTGCAAAACGCTCAGCTAATCTTTCCTTACCGCTCCCGTTCATGTGCAGGGTGAAATAAGTGTAATCCCATCTCCCAATTGCAAATAAAAGGCTCAGCACAAAGTGAGACCGTGAGCAATTCGCTCAGCTCTTGGTTCACATGGCTAACTGCATTGTTAACTCAGAGCTAGTCATGCGAAACGTCCACAAACCCCACAAGGATGTGTGCTTTTGCTGCACCCATTTCCTCCAGATAACCTGCAATATTATATTTTACGTTGCTGGCCGGGCTGTTTTGCCTCTTCCTGCTGTAGGTACCTTGTCCTCTCCACCAAAATCTTAGCTCTAGGCCACTGTGTTGTTTGTCATTTGGCTAAGCTTCGTGCTAGATTTCAGAATTCTTGTCACCTGGTATTCTACACATAGCTTTTTCTGCATCAATTGGCCTACATCTCTCCCGTGACTGCAGCATAACTGTTTTCCACCCACGGTGATATTCTACCTAACTTAGTATGAGTCATTTCTAAGAGACCTCTGCACCTAAATAAGCTCAAAAACTGGTTGAGGCTCTTCTCCCATTTCAGGTAACAAGTCACAATGATTGCTGATAAGAATCTGAGATGTGATTTCTGAGGTTTTCTTCATTTATCTGATACTTTTAACCATGTATAGCACCCATAGTCTCTTTTCCTCTTGAACCTATCTAATTCAAAATATGCCCCTTCTAATTCTGCATCTAGATCACAAATCTTTCTTCCCCACTTCTCGATTTTCTTTTGACGAGTAGATAATTTGAAACTCAACGGGAGAGCCTCGTCTCAAACTTTTTAGCTTCCCCGCTGCATGCTTCCAGGGAAATACTAACCTACTGACATATTTCTTCTGTACCGAATAACCTACGACATTATCCACATTTACTACGCGTGGCGCTACTCTTACAGTAAACTAAGCTGCACTACATCTACATCTACATATACACTCCGCTAGCCACCAAGCGGTGTGTGGCGGACGGCACAATTCGCGCCATTCGTATTCCCCCCACTGTTTCACTCGCGCATCGCGCGAGGGAAAAACGACTGTCTGAACGCCTCAGTACGAGATCTAATTTCCATTATCTTTTAATTGTGATCATTGTGCGATTTGAAATTTTGTGGTAATGATATATGCTCTACATCCTCGGCAAAGATCGGATTTCGGAATGTAGTGAGCAGCACCTTCCGTTTAGCGCATCGTCTGTGAGCAAATGTGTCCCACTTCAAACAATTATGAGATCTGTAACGCTCTCTGGATGGCTAAGTGTGCCAATCAATAATCTGGCCGCTTTTCTTTCGACCTTCTCAATCTCTTGAATGAGACTTAACTGGTAAGGGTCCCATACAGGCGAACACTACTCTGAGACTGGACGAATTAGAGTATTGTAAGCAATTTTCTTCGTTGAAGGATTGCATCGCTTCAGGATTCTACCAATAAACCGCAATCTAGAGTTCGTCTTGCAGGTCACTTATGTAATCTGATCATTCCATTTGAGATCATTTCGAACAGTCGCACCCACATACTTGGCGGATGTTACCGCTTCCAAAGACTGGGCATTTATTTTGTACTCGGACTTTAATTGGGATTTTCGCATTGCCATATACAGTAGGTTACACATACTAATATTGAGAGATAACTGCCAGTCATTACACCACGCATTTATTTTCTGCAAATCCCCATTGATTTGTTCACAACTTTCATGTGATACTACTTTCCTGTAGACTAGAGCATCATCGGCAAACAGTCTAATGCCCCTGTCAATACCATCAACCAGATCGTTAATGTAAATCGTAAAAAGCAGAGGACCTATTACGCTGCCCTCGGGCATACCTGAAGTTACGCTTGTCTCTGTTGAAGGCACCCCATTCAGGACGACATACTGCCCTCTGTCTGTTAGAAAACTTTATATCCAACAGCATATGTCATCGGATAGACCGTAAGTGCGTACTTTTTGGAGCAAGCGACAGTGCGGAACTGAGTCGACCGCCTTTCGAACGTCGAGAAATATGGCATCAACCTGCGAGCCGGTATCTAGAGCCTGTTGTATATCATGCACAAAGAGGCCCAGCACTGTCTCGCATGACTGCTGTTTCCTAAAACCGTGCTGGTTTCCGCAGATGAGCTCCTCAGAGTCTAGATAGGTCATTATGTCTGAACACAAAATATGTTCCATGATTCTACAACGAATCGATTTCAGTGAAATTGTCCGGTAATTATGTGCATCCGATTTTCTCCCCTTTGTATACATTGCTATGACCTGGACCTTCTTCCAGTTTCCCGTGATCGCTGGCACTTTTGCAAGATCTTTTAGCGACTATGGTCGGGTAAAACACGCTCAATAAGCCACTGGTAACTTGGTTTCTGCCGCCTCTTTCACAATTGCAGTGGGACGGGGGTGTGAAGAAGGTACACTCCTGGAAATTGAAATAAGAACACCGTGAATTCATTGTCCCAGGAAGGGGAAACTTTATTGACACATTCCTGGGGTCAGATACATCACATGATCACACTGACAGAACCACAGGCACATAGACACAGGCAACAGAGCATGCACAATGTCGGCACTAGTACAGTGTATAACCACCTTTCGCAGCAATGCAGGCTGCTATTCTCCCATGGAGACGATCGTAGAGATGCTGGATGTAGTCCTGTGGAACGGCTTGCCATGCCATTTCCACCTGGCGCCTCAGTTGGACCAGCGTTCGTGCTGGACGTGCAGACCGCGTGAGACGACGTTTCATCCAGTCATAAACATGCTCAATGGGGGACAGATCCGGAGATCTTGCTGGCCAGGGTAGTTGACTTACACCTTCTAGAGCACGTTGGGTGGCACGGGATACATGCAGACGTGCATTGTCCTGTTGGAACAGCAAGTTCCCTTGCCGGTCTAGGAATGGTAGAACGATGGGTTCGATGACGGTTTGGATGTACCGTGCACTATTCAGTGTCCCCTCGACGATCACCAGTGGTGTACGGCCAGTGTAGGAGATCGCTCCCCACACCATGATGCCGGGTGTTGGCCCTGTGTGCCTCGGTCGTATGCAGTCCTGATTGTGGCACTCACCTGCACGGCGCCAAACACGCATACGACCATCATTGGCACCAAGGCAGAAGCGACTCTCATCGCTGAAGACGACACGTCTCCATTCGTCCTTCCATTCACGCCTGTCGCGACACCACTGGAGGCGGGCTGCACGATGTTGGGGCGTGAGCGGAAGACGGCCTGACGGTGTGCGGGACCATAGCCCAGCTTCATGGAGACGGTTGCGAATGGTCCTCGCCGATACCCCAGGAGCAACAGTGTCCCTAATTTGCTGGGAAGTGGCGGTGCGGTCCCCTACGGCACTGCGTAGGATCCTACGGTCTTGGCGTGCATCCGTGCGTCGCTGCGGTCCGGTCCCAGGTCGACGGGCACGTGCACCTTACGCCGACCACTGGCGACAACATCGATGTACTGTGGAGACCTCACGCCCCATGTGTTGAGCAATTCGGCGGTACGTCCACCCGGCCTCCCGCATGCCCACTATACGCCCTCGCTCAAAGTCCGCCAACTGCACATACGGTTCACGTCCACGCTGTCGCGGCATGCTACCAGTGTTAAAGACTGCGATGGAGCTCCATATGCCACGGCAAACTGGCTGACACTGACGGCGGCGGTGCACAAATGCTGCGCAGCTAGCGCCATTCGACGGCCAACACCGCGGTTCCTGGTGTGTCCGCTGTGCCGTGCGTGTGATCATTGCTTGTACAGCCCTCTCGCAGTGTCCGGAGCAAGTATGGTGGGTCTGACACACCGGTGTCAATGTGTTCTTTTTTCCATTTCCAGGAGTGTATTTTGGGGCAAGTCCATCTACATAGTCCTTAAAACTATTGCCGAAACAAAAGTATCACCTTGATGCAAAAAAGGGTGCAATGCATGGCTCAGTCATTTCAATAAGAGTGCAGAAATATGTGACAGGCCGCTGCAGTATCCACCAGCCGTCAGTTTTATTGTGGAAATGATCGTAGTTGTCACTGCTCACGATTGGAACTGACAAAACTCGTACAGAATAATGGAGTTGTTGACTCACCGCCTGGCTGTCGCCAAGAATGACCTCCGTCGGACATATATGTCAGTGATGCAGTTCATGCAGAAAGTCAATGAAATCCTGAACAAGTAAGCTTAAGTACTACGGACGCTGACGTGGATGCCTTTTTTTCTTTATTGTCACCAGTCTTCTGTCTGGTTTGAGGTGGACCGTCGTGAATTCCTCTCATACGTCAACCCCTTAATATCAGAGTACTTGTAACCTCTTTCCTCAATTACTTGCTGTGTTTGTTCCAATCTCGCTCTTCCTCTACAGCTCCCTCTAGTACCATGGAGGATATTCCATGATGTCTTAAGAGATGTACTACCATACTGTATCTTTTTCTTGTTAGTGTTTACCACATATTCTTTTGCTCGACGATTCAGCACAGAATCTCTTCATTTCTTACGTTATCAGTCCACCTTATTTTTAACATTCATTTGTAGACCCACATCTCACAAGCTTCGATTCTCTTCCGATCCTGTTTTCCCACAGTCCATGTTTCACTAACAGATATACATTCCTGAAATTTCTTCCTCACATGAAGGACTGTTTTTGACAGCACTACTCTTTTCTTGGCCATGAATGTCCTCTTTGTGCTAGTCTGCGTTTTGTGTGTTCCTTTCTCCGTCCATCATAGGTTATTTTGCTGCTTGGGTAGCAGAATCCCGTAACTTCATTCATTTTGTTGTCCCCAGTTTTGATGTTAAGTTTCTCGCTGTTTCCTCCTACTTCTCATGGCGTTCGTCTTTTTTCTATTTACTCTCAGTCCGTGTTTTGAACCCATTATACTGTCAATGCCATAAACAAATCCTGTAACTCTTCTTCGCGTTCGATTATGATAGTAATATCACCAGGGAATCTTATCGTTGATATCATTTCACCTTCAATTTTAATCCCGCGCCTGAACTTTTCATTTATTTCGTTGCTGCTTTTTCGATGTATAGTCTGAACAGCAAGGGCGAAAGGCTTCATCCCTGTCTTACATTCTTTCTAATCCGCGCACTTCGTTGTTGGTATTCCAGTCTTATATTTACCTCTTGATCTTTGTACATATTGTGTGTTATCCTCCTTTGAAGTACAGAACCCGAACCGACGGCAAACTTGTTGGGGGAGTATTGGAGGTACAGCCACGGTAAGATACTGTTTCTGATAAGTGGCGACCATTTCCATAATTGCGGTCACGATTGCCTGGATGGTTGGGCGACTGATCAGGTACTGTAACTTTACATCAACATCGCCATTTACGTCTACATCTACATGATTACTGCGAAATTCAAACTTAAATGCTAGTCAGAGGGTTCTTCGACTAACCTTCAGACTATTTCTTTCCAACAGTGCGTTTCAAAATGAATCCTTAAATCTTTCTGTTCTGATTTCCCTTATTTTATTGCAGTGATCATTTACCTGAGTGTAACCTGAAAACAGTAAAATATTTTCGCATTCAGAGAATAAATTTGGTGAATTAAATTTCATGACATATCTCGCCGACATGAATACCGCCTTTTTTCAACTCCCGAGCCATGGCAGATGGCTTTTCTTTGCAGCAGTTGAGGGAGCTTGTAATTAACGAAAGACTGACCATGGGGGTTCGCAAACAGCTCTAGGGTTGCTCTATTTTGCAGATGCAATAGGATAAAGAGTAGTTACATCAATATGTGGACACCGTTAAGACAGACTGCTTAGCCTTGTTGGTCGATTTTCCAGAACGCGATTTAGTTTCTATTGTCCTGAGAGGAATGCAGGAGGCGGTAAGTCGCACTTTGTTTTCCGTGATCATCCTTCAACCTGGGAAGAACTTCGTGCCGCCGTTGTAGCGATATCTGCTTTACCGCTCGCGGACGATGCATGCCCTAAGGTTAAGGTTAAGCCGGTGGGCAAAAACTCCGAGTTATCTAGTTCGGCTGAAGCTGGTAAAGGGAACCCCGGCGTTGTTTCAGGTGTGGTCAGATAGTTCATTTAGTTCGTTCTTGCGTTTAACCGCGCGCGCCCAAAGCCAATAAGTGACGCCGAGCTCTGCAGCGACTTCGGGATCGAGCCTTAAGACACTGGTCTACACGTGTCCTCGCCCCATCATCACCGCCTTTTCCTTATATTTGTTCTCGAGTAGGAAGCGAACCTATTTGTCCCCTTTTGGATTCTGGTAGCTCCTTTTCGTTGTTGAGCTGGGAATGGTTTCTTGAATTTGGTCATCTTAAGAGACTTCGATCGGTCCCTTCTCCGGTGCAGAGATGTCGGTTTGCCAATGGACAGCTGTTGCCTCTGCATGGCTAGGTCGGATGGGTTATTTCGGTTAGGGATTTCTCCTGGCCTTGTCTTCAGCCTTGCCTAAGGAGCTCCCGGTTGATTTGATTTTGGGATGTGATTTCATCGATAAAACTGATCTTGTTTTGGATTATTCGGGGTACACCTTCTTCTTTAAGTTCGCTTCTGCTCAGAAGTTTGGGTTTTGTGACTGTGCTAAACGTACGGTGCATCGAAATGCCGGTATGCTGGCTGTTGATACTGATGTTAATAAGTTTGATCTTACCCATCTGTCGTCACAGCAGGCCTCTGAATTAGGCTATTTGTTGGGGAGGTTCCCTGAGCTTCTCTATGATAGACTGGGGGTTACTAATGTTCTTGGCAACGGCCTTGCCGTAGTGGATACACCGGTTCCCGTAAGATCACCGAAGTTCAGGGCTGTCGGGCGTGGTCGGCAGTTGGATGGGTGACCATCCAGGCCGCCATGCGCTGTTGCCAGTTTTATAGGTGCACTCAGCCTCGTGATGCCAATTGAGGAGTTACTCGACCGAACAGTAGCGGCTTCGCTCAAGAATACCATCATAACGACCGGGAGAACGGTGTGCTGACCCCACGCCCCTCCTTTCCGCATCCTCCACGGAGGATGACACGGCGGTTAGATGGTCCCGGTGCTTTTTTTACTAATGTTCTTAACTACCATATTCGTCTATCTGACGATATTACAGTCAGGCATTCCCCATATCGTCTCTCACCGCCTAAGGTGAAGATACTAAGAGCAAAGATAGCTAAAATGCTTGAGCAAGGAGTTATTAGGACTTCTACATCTGCTTATGCCTCCCCCATCTTCCTTGTGCCTAAGGATCAGGGGCGGGATTTTAGGACTGTTGTTGACTACCGGCGCCTGAAAACGAAGGCTCTCCTTGAATCAGTTCCTCCACCTGATCTTCGTAACTCTTTTACTTGGTTCGCCGGTGCTAATAGGTTTACTGTGCTCGATTTTAATCAAGCCTATTATCAGATTTCCTTAGCCGAAGAATGTAAGCACGTTACTGCATTTTATACTGACTGGAATCTGTTTGAGTTTAACAGGGTTCCCTTTGGTTTGGCCAATGGCGCAGCCGTTCTTACTCGTTTGCTGGATAATATTCTTGGGGGCTTGAAATTAGTCTGTGTTTGTAATTATTTGGACGACTTAGTAATTTATAGCCGTATGTACCAGGAGCATTTGAATCACATTCACCAAGTTCTTGCTAGATTGGAGGGATCCGGTTTAACTGTTAAACCCAGTAATTTGACATTAGCCAGGCGGCAAGTATCTTTCTTAGGTCACCTAGTATCAGGCCAGAGTAATCACATTGACCCGGAGCGGACTATGGCCATGAGAGCTCTCCCACCGCCTACTGATAAAAGTGGGATAGCCGGGTTCATAGTCATGGCCAATTGTTTTAGGCGTTTTGTCGCTAATTTTGCTCAGTTGGCGGCTTCTTTAAATGAACTGCGCCGGAAAGGGGTGTGTTTTTAATAGCGACCTGCCCAATAAGCCGCGTTTGAGCACATTAGGGCAGCTATAGCCAATCCTCCGGTTCTCGGAGTGCTGGATTTCCATAAAAAATTCATTGCACAAACAGACGCATCTATTGTGCGAATTTTCGCCATCCTCCTCCTGGAGTTCGGGGGTGAAAGGCCGCCAGTAGCGTACTCGTCTCGTCCGTTAACCAGTGCCGAAGTCCAAATTCTGTTTACGAGTGTGAGGCATTGGTTGTCTTGTTCGCGCTGGAGAGATATCGCTTTTACCTTGAGTATAGAGTGTTTCAGCTAGAAACCGACAATCAGGCATTAACCTCGGTATTAGCCAGGCCGCGTAAAACTGGCCGTATCGCCAGGTGGGCAGTACACATTTCAGCGTTTCAAGTCGAGATTAAACGCATAAAGAGGAGTGATAATATTCTCGCGGACGTCCTCATCCGTATGTTCACTGGACATCCACCTAGTGAGCGCGTACAAGAAACGGAGAAAGTCGATCTTAGTTGTGTTGTGTTAGGCGAGATGCCTTATTTGTTTGGCGACGTTGCCGAACATCAGAATCAGGATCCCACTTTGGGACTGGTTAAGGAATGCCTGTCGCCTGGGGAACGTATGGATGGATACGTTGTCAGGAAGAGCATTTTGTGTAAAAGGGTGGGATGTGCCAAGGAGTTGAAAATCTCTCTACCAGCAACCCTGGTACGCCCTGTTTTCCATTACCTCCACAATTCGTTGATTGGCGGGCACTTAGGAAACTATAAGACCTTGTAGAAAATTAAGAAACATCTAACCTGGCCATCTATGGACCGATACCTTGGAGAGATGGTTTCTCGGTGTCGGTTATGTCAGGTGGCTAAACGTAAGAACGCTCTTGAGCAGCGTTTCTTGAGTTCTGAGCGCGAATCCTGCCCCATGCACAAACTCTATATCGATTATGTGGGACTTTTACCTAGCACCAAGAGAGGCCATCGGAATGTACTCGTTATTATTGACGCGTTTTAGATGTTTACCTGGCTTCTTCCTCGTCGTAATGTGACTTCTGCTACCACTATCTAGCATTTAACTAACGTTTTTAGTGTTTACAGACACCCTAAGCAAATCATTAGTTATAATACGCCGGACTTTCTTTCGACTCCCTTCAAATCCTGTTTTCAAAACAGTTTCAAGAACGTGACTACCGCGCCGTACTTCCCGCAGGGCTCCTTCGCGGAGAGGGTCGATCGTAATCTCAAATCAGCACTGATTAATTACCATCAGAAGACGCCCAGTAATTGGGATTCTAGTCTCCCTTGGCTTGGCTTCGCCTTCAGTACTGTCAGCCAGGCTTTGAAGGCTACTCCAGTCTCCTTGACCTTTGCTTACCCAGTTAATTCTGCCTTTCGACCTTATGGAGAATTAAAGATCTTATTCCTGCTGATATTACCCCGCAGATCGTCAAAGAAAACTGGAATCGTGCTAGGCTCAACATTATTATCGCCAAAAACAGATAAGCTGAGTGCTATAACCGTAATCGATGGGTCTTTAGGGATAAGCCAGGAGACCAGGTGTGTGTAATGTTCCTAGAAGGGAGGTGCGTATTGGAAATCATGGTAAATTAACTCCCCGTTTCCTGGTTCCCGGAACTATTGTGCGTATTTTGGTCCCAGTTACTCTTCTGCTTAAGGACAACCCCACCGGTGAATAATACCGGGTCCATCTTAGTCAAGTTATGTTTGGTTAGACTACAAGTTGGGTTACCCTCCGGGTTGATGTTAAAGGGGTGAGGTTGAGCCGTGTGCGGCTCGCTTTGTTGCCGTTCATAAGTTGGAGTCTTGTAATAGCGGTAGGGGCGTCTCGCAACCTTCTTGTGTTAATGGCGCCACTCAATTTGGCAGTATTGTTTGCCCTCGAGTGGCAGCAGCAGCCGTTATTGATAGCTGGTACTGTAGTACTACCTTTTGTACGACCATTTGTATTTCCGGGTGGTCGTGTGTGTCAGGCAGTTCGGCTTCGGACGTAGCAGCGAGGAGGTCCGCAGCGCGGGGACAGCCCAGGACCGCAGGCGGCGTAAAGGCACTGTCGGATCGAGTACTTTGAAATTGGTGAAGTTCAACCTTCCGTATCATACTGCCTAGAGACCGCTAACGCCCCAGTTACCTGCCCTGGAGGTTAGCGCAATTTGTGGCAGTGTACTTTCCCTCGAGTTGCTGATGCTTTTCGGCATGGCGTGTAATTTGACGGCTTCTATGATTGGGTTATGCATATTTGTTTTCCTTGTATAACCTGGTTACAGTGATTTCTTCTGCCTTTTGGTGTTTTAAACACCGGATTCTGGACACACTGGAGACACAATGCTGTCTGTCGTGATTTCTTCTGCCTTTTGGTGTTTTAAACACCGGATTCTGGAGACACACTGCTGTCTGTCACTTCGCCCTCGCCTGAATTTTTCCATCGTTGTAGTGGTTATCCGGCGGTAGGTGCATTTGATATGAGGGTTGATCGGCGTTTAAACTGTCTGTAGTTTGAGTTGCCCTCCTTAGGCGAACATTACTCTCGGCTGCCAGTTTCACCGCTTGCACAGCTGTAGTGACTTTCCTCGGGTTGATCCATGGAGCACTGTCTGTGGGTCACTCCGTCTTTCTTGCTCAAGTTCTCATAATTGTTGAAAATATACCTTAATGTTTTAACGTGTAATTGCCGTCCTCACCTGTAATTCATGCATTCAGCTGTTAATTGTTTGTAACATTGCTTGTGACCTTCAGCCGAAAATAATTTTCAATTCTGTCTTAATAAGGCATTCAGCTGTCAATATAGCTTGTTAGATTTTACTGAGATTGTTTAAAAATGTTTTAGTATTTTTAACGTGAAACTGCCTACCTTATTTGGAATTCAGGCCTCCAGGCGTTGAGTATTCTGAAACTGCGTGTGGCACTCGACTGAAATAATTTTGAATTTTTTCTTAATCAGGCCTTCAGCTGTTGATTATGTATAATATTTCTTGTGGCCTTCAGCCGATAAATAATTTTGCACTTCATTCTTAATAATGTCTTCAGCCATTACTATAGCTTGTTACAGTTTTCTGATTCTTTAAGAAGAAAATATCTTTGTATTTGTTATTGTGTAACTTTTTCCTCACTTGTAATTCACGCCTTCAGCTGTTAAATTATTATGATGTTGCTTGTGGCCTTCAGCCGACAAATAATTTTGAATTATTTCTTAGTAAGACCTTCAGCCATCAGTGCAGTAAATTCCTTTCCAATGTTCGTAGAAAATCATTTCCTGAAATAAAGTGTATGTGTTTACTGTAATCAGCGGCAACTTATTATCGCCCCATCCACAATCGTTGCCATATCTTGCCTCAACCTGACTACCAGTTTACACGTACCACATTCGTTAAACTGTAATGCCACAATTTAATAGGATCAATTTTATTATTCAAATGACTGTTTGACACTGTGTGATATACGCATGTGTAGGAATCAAAGACGATATGACCTCGCAGACGGACATGAACAGTACTGTCATCTCTGGTTCATATATAATTTTTGTTGTAATTTTTATGTTTTTCGTCTTGCCCTTAGTTGGTCTGAATTCGTGGAGGTATGTGCCGTCTATGCAACAAAATAAAGGCAGTTTGTTTCTTCCCACACGCGTTTCACTTCATTTATTAGGGAAGCATCATCAGGGGCCTGAAATACATGTTCCTTTTTAAACATACAATAAACGTTTTATGTGATAGATATAATATCCTTATATATTACATTCTGTCGTGTTTTTCTCTTGCTCTTTAGGTTAGAATCAACATATGTACCACAGGTTTCGTATTGTGGCGGTACAGTTCGGTATTACTTACGTTTTCTGGCGTTGTTTCATACGCACTTGTCACATCACATGTTTCACTTCCACTTCCAATTATTGATCAACATATGTGTATTTTTGGTGTGTAGCGCTGCCATCTGTTGTTGTGACTTTGTCTGTCTTTCAATTCTGTTCTGTTTGATGTCTTTCATCTCTTGTGTGAATGTGTGTGTGTATGTGTTTTAGTGTGTGTGTTAGTGATGCAGGCACATGTGTGAGTATTCAGCTGTTTTTTTCCTTATAAATATGTCTTTGTGTGTGTTTGTGTAATTTGCTGTGTGAATATATACACACACACACACAAGAAATATATATATATATATATCTTTTAATATGAGTTCATGTGTATGTGTGTGCTGGGGAGAGAGAGAGAGGGAGAGAGAGAGAGAGATAGAGAATATGGGAAGGAGATTCATTAATTATTTATCCTTGTTACATTTCAGTTTGATATTGTTTTGGTGACTGGCATGATCAGGGAGTTATTGTTTATATGAATGAGGTCGTTGAGTATCTTTCCATTGCAATGGCTTTTTGATCTCATTATTCACTCTGATAAAAATGTCACGTCACATTCTAAGTTGGATAGTTCATGTCCATGTTTTATCAGGTGTTAGGTGAAGGTATAATTACTGTTTTCATATTTCCTGCTTCTTATATGTTCTTTATATTTAGTTTTAAAGTTCGCGCGAGCATCCAAGACGTAGCTTGGCGTCTCCGTGAACCAGCGTTGGTCGAGGCAACGCTGCAACACCGAGTGGGAGCGAAAGGGAAAGTACTTGTCGATACGCCACCAGACGAGATTTATCACTTCGCTTTTTATTTCACCGGCGGGAAATGAGAACATAAACTGAAACAAATGCCGCTCGTCCGGCGTGTTCCGCCGCGGCAAAATAATATGAATGCGCATAAATTAACTGCAGTAATCCGGTCTGGCGGCGCCGGCTTTATGGAAACGAGCATTTCCCGCCAGCGGGAAAACATGAATTATTTCCACACCAGAAGAAAAAGGAAAATTATATTTCAGCTGGACTCTTTGGAGTATCTGGGAACCTCAGAAAGGGAACCGGGATTAGACGAGAGAGTGAAGAATGGGCTCAAAACTGGCGTCATTGTCCGAAGTGATAATAACCCCCAGGTTTCGGCGGGCGTACGTTGTACTACCCTATTTCCAAAATTTTTCCATTTGTTTCGTTTTTCTGCTCGTGTATTATGTACTGCCCTTCGATTAATTTGAGATATAAGTGTTCTTTAGAGTGAAATTAGAGCTCACTTCCAGCTAAAATTGCTACAGCATGTAGAATTCCCAAGTGTCCGGCCAGGTCACGTCGTAATCTCTCTACCACACTTCGACAGACCGAGTTGTTGCATTTTCAGGCGCCTCCCGATTACTGCTGTTGTGCTCGGTTCAACATCCTATACAGAGCGAAATATCTTTCAGAAATGACATACGTGACCCTGGCGGACACCTAAGAATTCTGAAAGTTATAAAGAATAAAGTGGAAAAACTTCAGATGGTACTTTTGTTAGTAATTTGCATAAATCGGCATTCCGCGCTTACTACATGGCACTTGCTCTTAAGGTGTCCCGAAGTAATTCTCATTATTTGGGAGAATGCACCTAAAACTCTGATTAATGGTTGGTCGCTTCACCGATATGATACAATGTATCTTTCGAACATGAACCATGGACCTTGCCGCTGGTGGGGAGGCTTGCGTGCCTCAACGATACAGATAGCCCTACCGTAGGTGCAACCACAACGGAGGGGTATCTGTAGAGAGGCCAACAAACGTGTGGTTCCTGAAGAGGGGCAGCAGCCTTTTCAGTAGTTGCAGGGGCAACAGTCTGGATGATTGACTGATCCGGCCTTCTAACACTAAGCAAAACGGCCTTGCTTTGTGGTACTGCGAACGGCTGAAAGCAAGGGGAAATTACAGCCGTAATTTTTCCCGAGGGCATGCAGCTTTACTGTATGGTTAAATGATGATGGCGTCCTCTTGGGTAAAATATTCCGGAGGTAAAATAGTCCCTCATTCGGATCTCCGGGCGGGGACTACTCCAGAGGACGTCGTTATCAGGAGAAAGAAAATCGGCATTCTACGGATCGGAGTGTGGAATGTCAGATCCCTTAAACGGGCAGGGAGGTTAGAAAATTTAAAAAGGGAAATGGATAGGTTAAAGTTAGATATAGTGGGAATTAGTGAAGTTCGGTGGCAGGAGGAACAAGACTTCTGGTCAGGTGAATACAGGGTTATAAATACAAAATCAATTAGGGTTAATGCAGGAGTAGGTTTAATAATGAATAAAAAATAGGAGTGCGGGTAAGCTACTACAAACAGCATAGTGAACGCATTATTGTGGCCAAGATAGGCACGAAGCCCATGCCTACTACAGTAGTACAAGTTTATATGCCAACTAGTTCTGCAGATGACGAAGAAATTGAAGAAATGTATGATGAGATAAAAGAAATTTTTCAGGTAGTGATGGGAGACGAAAATTTAATAGTCATGGGTGACTGGAATTCGGCAGTAGGAAAAGGGAATATGGATTGGGGCTAAGAAATGAAAGAGCAAGCCGTCTGATAGAATTTTGCACAGAGCATAACTTAATCATAGCTAACACTTGGTTCAAGAATAATAAAAGAATGTTGTATACATGCAAGAATCCTGGAGATACTAAAAGGTATCAGATATATTATATAATGGTAAGACAGAGATTTAGGAATCAGGTTTTAAACTGTAGGACATTTCCAGGGGCAGATGAGGACTCTGACCAAAATCTATTGGTTGTGAACTGTAGATTAAAACTGAAGAAATTGAAAAAAGGTGGGAGTTTAAGGAAATGGGACCTGGATAAACTGAAGGAACTAGAGGTTGTACAGAGTTTCAGGGAGAGCATAAGGGAACAATTGACGGAATGGGGGAAAGAAAATCAGTAGAAGAAGAATGGGTAGCTCTGAGGGATGAAGGAGTGAAGGCAGCAGAGGATCAAATAGGTAAAAAGACGAGGGCTAGTAGAAATCCTTGGGTAACAGATGAAATATTTAATTTCATTGATGAATGGAGAAAATATAAAAATGCAGTGAATGAAGCTGGCAAAAAGGAATACAAACGTCTCAAAAATGAGATCGACAGGAAGTGCAAAATGGCTATGCAGGCATGGCTAGAGGACAAATGTAAGGATGTAGAGGCTTATCTCATTAGGGGTAAGATAGATACTGCCTACAGGAAAATTAAAGAGACCTTTGGAGAAAAGAGAGCAACTTGTATAAATATCAAGAGCTCAGATGGAAACCCAGTTCTAAGCAAAGAGGGGAAAGCATAAGAGTGGAAGGAGTATATAGAGGGTCTATACAAGGGCGATGTACTTGAGGACAATATTATGGAAATGGAAGAGGATGTAGATGAAGATGAAATGGGAGATACGATACTGCGTGAAGAGTTTGACCGAGCACTGAAAGACCTGAGTCGAAACAAGGCCCCAGGAGTAGACAACATTCCATTAGATCTACTGACGGCCTTGGGAGAGTCAATCCTGACAAATCTCTACCATCTGGTGAGCAAGATGTACGAGACAGGCGAAATACCCTCAAACTTCAAGAAGAATATAATAATCCCAATCCCAAAGAAAGCAGGTGTTGACAGATGTGAAAGTTACCGAACAATCAGTTTAATAAGTCACAGCTGCAAAATACTGACCCGAATTGTTTACAGATGAATGGAAAAACTGATAGAAGCTGACCTCGGGGTAGATCGGTTTGGATTCCGTATAAAAGTTGGAACACGTGAGGCAATACTGACCTTACGACTTATCTTAGAAGAAAGATTAAGGAAAGGCAAACTTACGTTTCTAGCATTTGTAGACTTAGAGAAAGCTTTTGACAATGTTGACTGGAATACTCTCTTTCAAATTCTATAGGTGGCCGGGGTAAAATACAGGGAGCGAAAGGCTACTTACAGTTTGTACAGAAACCAGATGGCAGTTAAAAGAGTTGAGGGACATGTAAGGCAAGAAGCGGTTGGGAAGGGAGTGAGACAGGGTTGTAGCCTCTCCCCGATGTTATTCAATCTGTATATTGAGCAAGCAGTAAAGGAAACAAAAGAAAATTCGGAGTTAGTATTAAAATCCATGGAGAACAAATAAAAACTTTGAGGTTCGCCGATGACATTGCAATTCTGTCAGAGACAGCAAAGGAGTTGGAATAGCAGTTGCACCGAATGGACAGTGTCTTGAAAGGAGGATATAAGATGAACATCAATAAAAGTAAAACGAGGATAATGGAATGTATTCGAATTAACTCGGGTGATGCTGAGGGAATTAGATTAGGAAATGAGACACTTCAAATAGTAAAGGAGATTTGCTATTTGTTGAGTCGAAGTAGGGAGGATACAAAATGGAGACTGGCAATGGCAAGGTAGGCGTTTCTGAAGAAGAGAAATCTGTTAACATCGAGTATAGATTTAAGTGTCAGGAAGTCGTTTCTGGAAGTATTTGTATGGAGTGTAGCCATGGATGGAAGTGAAACATGGACAATAAATAGTTAGGACAAGAAGAGAATAGAGGCTTTCGAAATGTGGTGCTACAGAAAAATGTTGAAGATTAGGTGGGTATATCACGTAACTAATGAGGAGGTATTGAATAGGATTGGGAAGAAGAGGAGTTTGTGGCACAACGTGACTAGAGGAAGGGATCGGTTGGTTCTTATGTTGCCTTCCATGACATAGTGCCCCTACTATCCCTTCTTCCAGTATGTATGTTGGAACAGATACTCCTGAAGATTAAGATAATCTGAGAGCATGTAGAATATTAAACAAAGACTCTAGTATACATTATGCATGATTGCTTTACGGATAACATTAATAACACTTATCTTCCTGTATTAATTGGTGTAAGTAGAAGGAAATCTTAAGAGCTCTGGGTTAGTAATGACAATGCCCGTAAGTGCTACTGAAGGCGTAAACCGTAATCGGCCGGCCGTGGTGGCCGATCGGTTCTGAGCGCTTCTGTCTAGAATCACGCTGCTGCTACGGTCGCAGGTTCGAATCCTGCCTCGGGCATGGATGTGTGGCATGTCTTTAGGTTAATTAGGTTTAACTAGTTCTAAGTCTACGGGACTGATGACCTCAGATGTTAAGTCCCATATGCTTAGAGCCATATAAACCATTTGAACCATATACCTTAATCTACAGTTATAAATTCCACACGATCTTTTACTCTATCTACATCGTTTACAGCGTGTGCAAGATCGCAGCTCTATCAAATGATTCTGGGACAGTATGCTAAATTTTTGTCGTTAGTTTTTATTTATGCATGAGAGTCTCGCGGAACGGAATAATAAATTACCACAATAATCTGATGTGAGAAAGGGCCTATTCTAGAGCGATTTTTGAAGCTAAGCAGAAATTGTGGATGACAGACACTTAACTGGAGAAATTAACATGAGCAGTTCACTACCTGTTTCTGTGAAACCAGTTATCCACGAAATTTCATTATCCTGTGACGAGGAAGAGAAAGGAAAAGTAAAATTACATGCTCACCACGTTTATTATTTCATATTAGAAAGTGAGACACGTCTTCTCTAAAGCACCCTGTATCCTAGTTTCCTTCGAAACTGTCCCCAACGGCTATTCTCTTATGACTCGCCAGATATCTAAGTTTTAATTGTGTAAACGTCTAGAACGAGCTATTCGTCACATGTTTCGGGCAACGCCTGCTGCCGACAAGAAACCACTGTTTGTGTGTCGTGAAAAACAAATTGTTTTTTATGTAAGAGTTATTTTATTTATTTCAAACACCAGTCCATGATTAGTAGAGCCCGACAACCGATTTAATGAATGCTCTTAACAGATTATTCTTTTTAGCTTTTACTGAGGTTTTCAACTTACAGAACCAGTTCCCTACGAGACTGTAACAGGTCCTATAAACGCATCTCACTTAAAATGAAAATGGTAGTATATTTAGAAACTTATGGTCGGTCTCTGCTTGAAACAATAACGAAAGATAACACAGGAGTAGAGAGAAGATATGAAAACATAATTTAATGTAAAACTAGTTTAAATCCCTAAATTTAGACCCTTACATGAGATGCTAGTGTAACCCTTCAGTATTTTTCAGACTAGTTCCAACATTCCAAAATGCGCCGGGTTTGTGCCGAGCTCATTAGTTAAACTCCCTAAATTTTGCCTCCACATGCGATGCTAGTGTAGCATATTTTTCAGATTAGTTCAAAAATTCCACAATGCGCCTGTTATTTACCGACCTCTGTAGAATTCGGGTTACTGAGTCGACAGTAATACCTATCCGAAATAACTGTTTTTAAAATGTAGCTAGTTTTGTGGAATTCGATAGAAATCGATTGCGTCTCATTGGGTTGTTATTTCTTAAGTATGAAAGAAAATTATGAATTATACACATTTTTGCGTACCGATAAAAGACAAAAATACTTCAAATACAAATAGCAACACAAGCTCCAAAGAAAATAAAAACGATTAGTAAATGAGAATGTTCGTAGAACAGGAACACACTAGTAAATGAGGATCTTTAATTTATTGAGTAACAAAGTTAGTATACGGTAATGTCTAAAAGGGTGACTCGAAAAGTGCTTGACGTTTCAAATGTTTTTATTCCTTTCTGCCACGGACCTAAGCAGTTCTCCATCCGATGTTTCAGTAACAGAGCTACTTACAGATGTCAAGATATCAGGGTTTATTAGTGCGTAGGAGATCAATATCTACAGCGTTGTCGACCATTATGGTCACGGCCAAATCTGGTGAGTACGTCCCTTTCTGTTCATGGTAATAGGAAGAGTAGGCTTAACAACAGTAAAAGACAACGCCCAACGTCAACGCAATGTCAGTTTGTTTCGCGTAAAAAAGTTTCTATTTGGCCCATTGTACAGGGTGGGAGAAAATTAGACTACTGCGATATGCGGCGTGTTGACAGTAATGAAAAAAACACGAACAGTAACCAGTAGACCAGCAGCCACTGATCAACCCTTCCGCAGGGCGACAGCAGAACGACAGTGCGGTATGGGCGAGAAGGGGCAAATCGATTGAGGAAACAGCGGATAACAAAAACCGTTTATCTCTCTGACAAGTGCTAGAAGACAATGTAACTGTCTGTTTTTTAATCACAAAGCGTTGTAAGACGCATAAACTAATATCGTATTAGGTTTGCGGAACCTATAACAGCAGGCTGTTAAGTATCGAGCCATATAAGTGCATATTTCTATCTTACACTGTAATCTACTTCTTATAATTTCAGGCTTTACCCGTTTTAACTGAAATTACGTACTACTAATTAATACTGGATATTTATTAATTAGTTACACAAAAAATTAATTGTGAAAGGAGTAAATACAGCACAGAACGCAATATATCTTCAAGTTTGATGTAGAAATATTCAGTGCAGCAACGTTTTGTAACACATGTCCTATCTGTAATCAATTTTTCGCCAAATCTTATGAAACACGTCCTGATGTATGGTGGCAACTGCTTGTCTTACTCGTTATCTCAGCTCGTTGTCTTTAATGTTATCCTACACACAAAGGTCCATCGGGGTTAAATAAGGTAATCATGGTGGGCAGGGTACTGTTCCACCAGTTCCAGTGCAAGTCGGCACATTACTGCGGAGGTACGTGACACTTTACTATGACAATGTGGTGTCGTGCCATCTAACTGGAAAGTACAGGGTGAAAAGTATTTAAACCGACAAATGAAAAGTATTTACACCGACAAACTCTGGGAGGTTTTAGAGGACATCAAAACAAATATTTTTCGCTAATGTCATTTTTTCCTATGAGGATTATTTAAACAGGTGGAGGCCGTATTACGCTCTTCAGTTATAGCCAACTGCTGTCCACCTGTGTAGTAGTGCATTGTCTCTGTTTACTAATGGAGCGATACACCTGGAGTGAGTACACTGACATGCTTGGTGCATACTACGTAGCGCACCACAACGGACGAGTTGCACAGCAGGTTTATCAACAACAATATCCTAATCGCCGTATCCCGCATCATGGGACCTTTGCTGCTGTGTACCAACGTCTGCGTGAGACCGGCTTATTTAGCGGATTACCTGGACAGGGACGCCGTCGCAAGGTAAGAACGCTGCAATTTGAGGAAGCTGTCTTGTAGCATGTGGAGCAGGATCCTTCAATCAGCAATCGTGCAAATACACGTAACTTGGGGACGAATCAGACGAATGTAAGAACAGTCCTTCGAGAGCAATTGTTACGTCCATTTCATTTACAGTGTTTCCTCAACCTGGAACCAGTTGATTATCCACCCAGAGCACAGTTTTCGCGGTGGTACCTGGGACATTGTGAAATGCATCCTACATTTCCCTCCTCTGTGTTGTTTACTGATGAAGCAACGTTCGGGCGCGATGGAGTCTTCAACATGCGCAATTCGCATGTTTGGAGTGAGGATAACCCACATGCCACAGTTACTAGCACTCATCAAGCGCGGTTCTTCGTTATTGTGTGGGTCGGTGTTGCTGGGGACTGTTTAATTGGGCCGTATCTGCTACCTAGGCCATTAAATGGCAGGCACTATTACAATTTTCTTGCCAGAGCATTGCCAGAATTGCTGGAAAACGTCCCGCTCCCTACAGGACAAAGCACATTTCCGTCGTCGTGTGCTTCGATTCCTGGACCGACGGTTCCCAGAAACGTGGACTGGCAGAGGTGGTCCTGTACCATGGCCTGCTCGATCCCCAGGTATGTCCCCTCTGGACATTTTTGTTGGTTTAATTAATTCGTCGCCATAGAAACCTTCCTCTACCCGTTTAAATACTCCTCATAGGAAGAAATGACATGAGGGAAAAATATTTGTTTTGATGTCCCCTACAACCTCCGAGAGTTTGTCGGTTTAAATACTTTTCAACCTGCGTATTCTGTGCCTATATGACGTTGTAATTAGGTGACGTTCAAGCATGTTCGGATTCGATATGGAAGCTACAGTTAACTCGGCAAAGAAAGCAAGGAACGTAAATCTTGTCACAGCTTACAGCGGAAAAACATTTCCCTTAGTGAGACACGTAGATGTTCGATTACGCTATGTACGGTATTCCAACATTATGCCTATACACTTCACGGCAGGTATCGATGTTTGCTTTGTCAATGAACACAATTTTATTAAGCAAATAATCTTCAGTTTGCCCCTTGTAGCACATTCCATACTAAACTCAGCTAGTTTTCTTTTTTGGCACTTTCGCGTAAAGCTTGCAATGGTTCTATTTTGTAGGGTTTGAACGACAGGGGTTTCTGTAATACCTTCCACACTTTTAACACCAGGCATATTCAGTTCTAAGCTGGCACATCTCTTTGATTTTCCTGGACTACGTATGTAAAAATGCCGACCTGGTTAAATTGTAGCGTCAGAGACAGCTGGCCGATGCTGGTACAGCGTTCTATGTCATTTACAGCCAGTTCCAGCGAAACGACTGTGTCAATTGATAACCGCCTGTCTTTGAGGTGGAGGCTTACGCCCATTAGTCCTGAATTGTCTCTGAACTTTACCAGTAGATTTGTATTTATGAAATCCTGAACAGTACACCCCTGTATCTGCTACTATGACGATAACTTCCATGTAGCTCTTGCGTGTGCCATACAATCCGTTTCAGGAAATTTATTTGGAATACCAGATTTTCGTTGACTTTTCCTTGTCATTCCTTTAATGTAAACGTTAATAAATGTAATAGTCTGTCCATTATTTCGGTTTATTTACGCTGAAGGCAACGTAAAAATTGAAAGGAAGAAAGAATAATTCCCACATGGAGACTCGACACCATGTCTTTCGGCCTGTCATTTAACACTGTTTCCGTACCGAGCAAGGTGGCGCAGTGGTTAGCGCACTGGACTCGCAGTCGGGGGGACGAAGGTTCAAGCCCGAGTTCGGCCATCCTGATTTAAGTTTTCCGAGATTTCACTTCTGGCAAATGCCAGGATTTTTCCTTTGAAAGAGTACGGTCGATTTCTTTCCCTGATCCGATGGTACCGAGGACATCGCTGTTTGGTCTCCTCCCGCAAATCAGCCAACCGACTGTTGCCGTAATGACAAGCGCTGCCTGGGAACCACGTTTCCATAAATGGCTCATATTCTACCTGACCAGCGCCCCAAATTCTATCTTAATGTACCAATAAGCAACCACGACTGGACACGGCTCTCTAGTGATATCGTTACCAGAGCAGATGACAACAATATCATACATACAGGAATTAGCATGCAGTTAATGACAACAATGTGATACTTTCAGGATCAGCATGCAGTAACTAATCGCTGCCTTTTGCCCAGCTTGCCATGACAATTTGAATTATCATATTATCGCAATAATGTATCATGCTGTGGTGGGCGATGATTTGATATTGTGGTGAACGGCATATAACGACTGCGAGAACTGAACGTTTCGTGATACGAGCGTTTCTTTGTCTTTTACCGAACCAAAGATTTTATGTTAATGACTCTTTGTGAAGGAAATGGGGCGATCGGACGTGGGAGAGGAAGAGAGAGATTATATTGTTCTGAGACGCCATTACGGTATATAGAAGATAATGACGAGGAATTTCTGCGAAATCGCCGCCGCGGAATACAACTCTTGTTCTACCGTAGTATTTAAAAGGAAATAATTGTATTTACCAGGTTTTCCGGAGTATAAAGATAATAGAAAATAAGGAACTAAACTAAACCAACTAAAACCAATAACTAAACCAATAATTAAGACAAAAGTACACATAAAATATTTGTTTATAATAATAAATAAATAAAGAATATTTTAATTAACTAACGAATAATGATATATTAAAATATCTAATTATTCATCTTGTTTTGTTTACTCTGTTTTCACATATTGTCACATCGAATAACGCACTACACTCATTGCAGACGGTTCTATCGAAAGGATGCACAAGATATCGCTTTAGGGGTATTTTGTTCCTACAGAGAAACAAAGTTCCGTTTTCAATTGAGATTGGTCCTCGTCTGCAATTCGTAATCAGCTTATCATCAGCATATTACAAATATAAGGATCTGCCGAAACACCAGAAGAAAATACACATTAATTTTCTTAGCATGTATATCTCTAATAAAACCTTGATACATCCTGGTGCAAACCAACGTTTTACCTACATCCATTTTATTTTTTCTCGTACTGTTACATAAAAGGAAAAACAAATTTTTTAAATCTTCGTTTGCAGGCTCACAACAGTTCAACATCTTCGATACTTGCCGCGAGTGGTAGCCGCGCGGTCTTGGGCGTCATGGCACGGTCTGTGCGGCTCCTCCCGTCGGAGGTTCGAGTCCTCCCTCGGGCATGGTTGTGTGTGTCGTCCTTAGCGTAAGTTAGTTTAAGTCAGATTAAGTAGTGAGTAAGCTTAGGGACCGATGACCTCAGCAGTTCGGTCCCATAACACCTTACTACAAATTTCAATTTTCTTCGATACTTATCATGTTGATGAATATCAGTTACTTCCGTTATGAACTATGTTATCAGAAATTCTGCCGTTAACTAAATACTTAAAAAAAATATAATAGTGCTTCCGTCACAATGATTTTACTTCATCCATTACGTGTTATGCGGTTAACTATCAGCATCAGGAAATTTTTGAAATTTGTGGTAAGTTCTTATGGGACCAAACTGCTGAGTTCATCGGTCCCTAAGCCTACACTCTACTTAAGCCAACTTAAACTAACTTACGTTATGGTCAACACGCAGACACCCAAGCCGGAGGGAGGACTCGAACCTCCGATGTGGGGAGCCGCACGTACCGCGACAAGGCGCCCGAGACCACGCGGCTACCCAGCGCTATCACCATTAGGCAAAAGGTAGTTTCCTCCTGATGATGCTGGTTAACCGTCGAAACGCCTATCGGATGAAATAAAAGCTTGGTGCTAGAAGTAGAATGATGCATTTTTTTCATTCGGATGTACACAAGCGTCACACAACGCAAACAGCAAAGATGGAATGCTGATGCCAACCCCAGGTATATGAAGTCGTCAGAACACACTTCAGATACATGTGGTGATATAGGACCACATATTCGTTAACTACAAGTCATCGAAAATAATACCTACGTTTTAGTTATGTTGAAGAAGAGCTTACTCGTTGGGTTATTTACTACATATCGGCTTTTGTTTTTTAATCCTTCTTTGCAAATCATAAATTTTATGACATCGATATTTTAAACCTATATCTTCTCTTTTATATTGTCATCTTCCTGTCTCCCATACTTGTTTCATTCTGCAAATATACTTTTTTTTTTTACATTCGCAAACTGTCACACTATTATCCACCCGTACCATTCGATTGTAATACGGCTATCACACCGCTAACGTCTGATTACTCGCATTTATCATCTTAATTTTTGTCCACTGATTCTAAACTTGTAAATATGGCTTAACAGTACTGTAGCGGTCACTCGGCTAGGAGATGGCGGTGACCGCGACGTCTGTGTTTGATTCACACACCGTTTTGAGGAGAACTCAACTCTTTTCACATCTCCAATCGTCTTATCGCATCAGGTGGATCGCGATGTAGGATGCCGTGCTGTGTATTGAACCTGGCCCGCCAGTACGGTAGACCATTAGACTCATGCGACGCTGGGGTTTTAGGGCAGCATCTGCCCTGGACCAGAGTCGTGTTGTTAGACCCTGGTCTACAAATTAGTGCTTGCTGCTGTGCTGACTTCCGTACTGGTCTTTGGAGTTTATTATCCAAGACTACTGATCGCTGATCTTCTTTTCAGGCAGCAAGTGTAATACAAAAATAGAGCAATCTCACACACAAAATGTTATCATACAGTAACCAGTAAGCGAAGTGCGGACGACGTGAATGCCATCGATGCTGATGTTCGAGCTCTCGAAGATAGTGGGGGTGTAATAATCACGTTGTCGAGGTAATGACCGAATCGGTATGATCTTTTCGAGTTTTCTGTGGTCTTCATTTCCTCTACATTTGCTTAACGAATTTGTTCCAGTGTCTTTACCGCTGAGTCAGACCCCTGCTAGGCGATGTTGCGTCCTACCCAGCGTGTCCTACACGTTACGAGAGTAACTAAGGTAATTCGGTCTGTGCTCTTATAACCATTTTCTGCTGAGCTCGCTCGCACTCGCACAGAAGAGTGTCTAGTTTACTGTCTCTCTGACCGAGCGACGCTGTCGAAAAGTTTACGATTGGGGCTGGCGGCTGTTGATACGCGTGAATGAGTAACGTCAGCTTTTGGAACTTACATATGTTTCCTCGCCTGCCTCCCTTCTATTATGTCGTGTAGCAGTACTCCACAATTTGAGTAATTTTTGAGCTACACCATCCCGCTCCACCATGAATTACTCACTATTTTCAAGACCACTACTCTACTAACTGGTTGAGAGGCGTTAGACTCTCATCATAAACATGAGTTTAAGCACCATATTAGCGGCATCGGTTCAAGCAATACTAAAGATTTACGCTGACGGAAAAGAATGTCGCAACACCAAGCAGTAGATGTGCGACATAAACGAAATATGGTAGGCGTGTTTCTACTACTAGAGATGGTGTCTATTCAAATTTCGCGCCATACGCGGAAGGAAGGCTCTAGTAGCGCCACTATTAGGATGCAAATCAAGTTGACTTTAAATACACTCTGTTAAAGCTTTGTGCAGTAGGGGCCGTTATTGAATGGATATGATAGCATAAAAATTTTATTTTTATTTATTTATTTCTCAATGTTCGTCAGTGCCTTCTGCCTGGCGGCTATTTGCAGCGTATCGGTTACGTTGCACAAAACCGGACAGACCCCCTTTGAACCTCACCAGTTGAACCATCAGCAGCTAAACCCACGTGTTGCTGACAAGGTAGCGCTACCCAACTGCGCGTCTATAACTTGGCTGTCCGATAGGGAGGGTTGTAGGCGGTCACGTGGGGGTGGAACCGCGGCCAGCGGACACGCCGTCCGCTCTCTTCTGCTGGCGGTTTCCGACCCGACCAGACGCTCTCCTCTCCTGCCGTCTTGGGCGGCAGCCCATTCAGTTTTGGCGGCTTCTCTAGGCCTGCCTTTCTTTACTGCATTAAACAACAGTGTTCTTATAAAAATGAATAACTCCTTCACCTCAATGGTTGCCTACTGCTTTCCCTTCCTCGCCAATCCTGACACATTAACAGTCTGTTACCTTTGAGATTGGGCGTGGTGAGTAGTTGTCAAGAATGCTTCGAATGTTACATAAACACCATTATCAACACCCCAGTCATTTAGAATGGGGTCGTGTAATAGGGCTGCGAGAGGATGAATGTTCCATCTGCGATATTGTAAACAGACTTGGCACGAAAGTAACAAGCGGTGGTCGTGAGAATGTTCTGTGCAGGAAGACCGGTCTCCAGAAGGCCACGTGTCACTACCGAGAGGAAAGACCATCGTTTCGTTGCATGGTTCTGGCATATCGTTATGCATCTGCAGCAGCAATTTAAGCAGCCGTTGGCACCAAAGTGACACAACGAAATGTTGCAAAGCGGTTACTTCAAGGACAGCTCTGAGCTAGACACTATGAAAAGTGCATTCCACTAACTCCAAAACACTGCTACTTGCGACTTCAGTATTGCCATGTTAGAGCACACTGGCGAACATGGTGGAGTTGTGTTGTGTTTTCTGATGAAAGCTAGTTCTGGCACGGCAACCAACCTGCCTGCGTGCTAGACACGCTGGACCTATCCCTGGAGTTATAATCCAGAGGAGTGGTTTCGTGTGACAGCAGGAGCACTCTCATTGTTATCCCACACATTTTGACTGCAAATCTGTACGTCAGTCAGGTGATTCGACTTCTTGTGTTGCCATTCGTGAAGAGCATTCTAGGGGCAGAGGGTGGGGGGGGAGGGGTACTCTTCAACAGGATAACGCTCGCCCACATGCTGCTAATATATTCCAAATGTTGTACGGAGTGTCGACTTGTCGCCGTGCCCTGCTCATTCACTAGATTTGACTGCAATGGGACCGTCAGCGTCATCCACAAACAGCATTAACCATCCCTGTATTGACCTACCAAGTGCCAAAGACATATTACTCCGTCCCACAAAATGACCTCCATCACATTTACAATACAATGCATGCACGTTTGCATTCTTGCAGTCAACATCCTGGCTGTTACACTGGCTATTAGTGCAGCAGCATGTCCCATTTGCATTGGTACGTCTCACACTTACGCTAACCTGTGATCTTGCGACCTTAATCACTTAAACATGCTACCTAGACAATAATGTTCCAGAAATTTCATTACTCTGCAGTAATTATTTTTTGACGTTGTGATTTATTTTCATCAGTGTAGTTTCAGGGGAGCACTAAATCTAATCATCACTTTTGATAACCTACGTACATACTGGCAGCGACTGCAGAAATATAAATCGCACTGTGTAGACCAGTTGTCACATTTGCTTGTCTAGTTTTTCAGATGAGTTAATCTGCAACTCAATAGCTACTGATTACAAACCAGAAAAAGTGATGTCACCTAGAACGGTGGAAGTTGCATCACACCAACACATGTCTTCGTCTTCTTCTTCTTCTTCTTATTCCTGCGGCATCTCCCGCATCCAAGTTTCCATCTCCTTCTATCTTGCTCAATCCTCTTCTTACATAGCCCTGTCTTGCATCGCATGTTTCGCTCCATCTTTCCAATGTAGACGGACTCTTCCTATTTCCCTGTGTCGTTGAGGTCTCCAATGACACATTTTCATGGCCATCTATTCTCTAGCACTCTTCAAAAAAGAGAAACTCCCTGTTTCGACGCCCTCAGATTTAGTGGTAAGATGGCCCATTGGTTAGCCCCCCGTTAAAAATTGTACACTGATCAACCATTAAAACATGAAGAAATAGTATTGAACTACGGAAAGAGAAGCAAAATAGAAATATTGAACGGTCCAATGTGCAACATCGACTTACTGCGACAAGCCATTAATTTGTGGTTATACGGCTACGGTGTTGGAGTACGAGGGGGGAGGTTTGTGTTCAAACCTCCATCGTGCTAAATTTTTTCAACAAAATTGTGAAATGTCCGTCCGGTCATGGATGTGTCTGTTCGCTGTATTAAAATTTGTGGCTGTGTCGTTGTGTAACATCCGTTTGCTACAGCTAGAGTAAGCTAGGGACCTCTAGATGAACGTACATCCCATTTGTTTCCCATAAGTACCATGAGTTATGACTCTTGCGTTCCATTTTAGAAGCTTAGAATCTTCAATTATTTTCTTGGAACACAGTTCACACCTATTTATTTGTTAACTTTATTTCTGTGAGAGGTCTATAAGGCATCTCGCCTGCTCTCACTATTCATCAAAAATGGTTCAAATGGCTCTGAGCATTATGGGACTTAACATCTGAGGTCATCAGTCCCCTAGAACTTAGAACTACTTAAACCTAACTAACCTAAAGACATCACACACATCCATGCCTGAGGCAGGATTCGAACCTGCGACCGTAGCGGTCACGCGGTTCCAGACTGAAGCGCCTAGAACCGCTCGGTCACCGTGGCCGGCCACTATTCATCAAATTTACTTACGACGGTAATTTACTCTTACCACGTAACGCAAGTCCTATAACCAATGTCATCATAAGTCGTCGTGCTCATTGCTGAGCGTCGTGATCCCATGATCCAAGTGTCTCCATCCCGGTCGGTGGCCAACTTCTCATAGTGCCTGCTGAAGAGATAGACCGGAGACATTCTTGATTTTATCTATCCATCTGCTCGCCGCCCTTCCTTTTGGTCTCGTACCCTCTATCTTTCCTTGCAAGATTATTTTTTCTAGATTTTCTCCATTTCTTCTCACAATACGGCCAAATAAATGGAGAATTTTTTTCGATGACTCGAAAAGAAAGGCGTCTGGAGATATCGAGTTCTTCAGTAATGGACACATTTGTTCTTCTTTCGGTCAGTTTTATGCGTAGCGTCCTACGCCACACCGACGCTCAAACGCATCAATGCGCTGTTTGTCTCTGGCCTTGAGTGTCCATGTTTCGCAACCATAAATTAAGACAGAAAACACGAGTGTTTCAAGTAGCCGGATCTTTATGCTATTTGTTATTGATCTGCTCTTCGACATCTTTGTGTGCTTCCTCATAGCCACTCGCCCTTGCGTGATCCGTCTTCTTATCTCATATTCACAACTTTCCGTGCTGCAGATGGTTGACCCAAGATAGATGAAGGAATGCACGACTTCCAGTTCCTTTAATCGACCTGTGAGCTGGATCTGTTCTTCTCGCTCAGTTACCATAAGTTCGGACTTGCTGAAGTTGATGTCTAATCCATATGCTAAACTAATGTCCTTTATTATTGTAAGTAGCTCAGCAAGTTGATCTTCGCTGTTGGCTAAAAGCACAGTGTCATCAGCAAAACGGTGGTTGTTTATAGTTCTCCCACCAATTGAAATGACTATGGTCCAACCATCAAGAGCTTTCCTAATGACATTTTCTGCATAGATGTTGTACAGTTGTGGGGATAGGAAACGACCCTGTCTCACACCTTTCTGATTCTCTGAAAGAATCAGACGGGCCAGCACTTAGCTTTACACCTGCCAAGTGATTATTATATAGACATTTGATCAATGCTATCAGCTGGGGTGGGGCACCGAATTCTTCAAGCACCTGCCACAACTTTTCTCATACAACACAGACTGAGGCTTACCTATAGGCAAGGAAACTGATGAAAACAGGAACACAGAACTCTCGTGATTTTTCTTTGGTTGTCTTATGTTGAGGATCTGTTCACGAGTTTCTTTCCCTTCAAAAAAACCTGCTTCTTCTGTGGATATGAGAAGCGGAATGTGCGGGTTCAAACGTTGGTTCAGGATGTACAGCCAAATTTTACCTGCGTGAGATATGATGGCAATGGTTCGGTAGTTGGAGCTGTTCCTGATAGACTCTTTCTTGTGTAAGGGTATGAAGAGAGACTTTGATTAGTCATCCGGCCACTCCCCTGTTTCCCATATTCTTTTACATAATCAATGCAGCACATCAATACCTTCCTATTTCTTTGATCATTTCTCCAGGTATACCGTCTACAGCAGAGGCTTTATAAGATGTCGAATGACATTCCTATTTCACTATGTAAAATTGTAGGTTCCAAAGTAAGTTGTCAACTGCTTGATTGTCCGTACTGTTGTTAATTCCAGAGTACAGCTTTTCACAGTACGGTTTCCACCACGCAACAACTTCTTCCTTGTTTCTGTTAGTGTTTCCCTTGTCTTCATCTACCACCCACGTACGAGGATTAAATTCATTGGTGATGCTGCTGATTTTCTTGAAGAGATCACGTACCTGATTGCTATTATGATGCTGTTCTATTTCACTACAGATACCATTAATGACATGTGCTTTGTCTTTTCTACACTTCCGTTGTACGAGGGTCACTCCAAAAGAAATGCCCACTATTTTTTTTTAAATCGATCTTTTATTCTACATGTTTGAATGTTTTACAGTGTGTAGATACATCCTTTAGGAACCATATTTTCATTTCTCCACATAATTTACATCCCTCTCAACTGCCTTACGCCATCTTGGAACCAGCGCCTGTATAACTGCACGGTAAAATTCTGGACCAACCTGTTGGAGCCACTGTTTGGCAGCGTGCACAAGGAAGTCATCATCTTCAAACCTTGTTCCACATAGAGAGTCTTTCAGTTTCCCAAAGAGATGATAGTCACATGGAGCCAGGTCAGGACTGTAAGGCAGGTGTTTCATTGTTGCCGATCCGAGTTTTGTGATCGCTTCCATGGTTTTTTGACTGACATGTGACCGTGCACTGTCGTGCAACAGCAAAACATCCTGCTTTTTCTGATGTGGTCGAACACGACTCAGTTGAGCTTGAAGTTTCTTCAGTGTCGTCACATATGCATCACAATTTACAGTGGTTACACTTGGCATGATGTCCACAAGAAAGAGTCTTTCGGAATCGAAAAGATCGCAGCCATAACTTTTCCAGCAGGTGGTGTGGTTTTGAATTTTTTTCTTGGCTGAATTTGCATGATGCCACTCCATTGATTTGCCTCTTCGTCCGTGGTGAAAAATGATTGTTTCATCACCGGTCACAATTCTTCGAAGAAATTCATCTCCACCATTCTCGTACTGTTCCAAAAGTTCGCTGCATACCGTTTTTCATGTTTCTTTGTGAGCCACTCTTAACATCATGGGAACCCACCGGGCACAAACTTTTTTAACGCCAACACTTTCAGCATTCTGCAAACACTTCCTTCCCCTATCCCAACGTAGCGTGACAATTCGTTCACTGTGATGCGTCTGTCAGCAGTCACCAATTCGTTAACTCTCTGCACATTGCCTGGAGTGTGTGCAGTACGAGGCCTGCCGGTGCGAGGACAATCCTCAATATTGCCGTGCCCGCTTTCTTCACGTAACCTGCTTGCCCACCGACTAACTGTACTGCGATCGACAGCAGCATCTCCATACACCTTTTCAACCACTTGTGGATGTTTCTCACTGTCTCGTTTTCACAGCACAGCAATTCTATGACAGCACCTTGCTTCTGACGAACGTCAAATGTAGCAGTCATGTTAAAGACATGCTGTGACTGCGCCACTCACGGGAACAGATTGAACTAAGTTTGATAACAAGCGGGAAGGATGGCTTCCCTCTTCAATTAACTGTAGTGTGTATTGCGATAACCAGGGATGTTTTCCACACTGCGATTGTTCTGATGTCGGATGTGATGAGGAAACAACATTCTTCATTCAGTCCCATATTTTTGATGCTGGTGCATCCTTATCAAGTCTGTTCTTGTGAAGTTTTGGTCTTACAAGTTAATCAGTATATGGTATGACAATTGCCAAGACTGCAGAAGGAGAAGAGACATGCCAATGACCGGACGGGCAGTTCAGACATTTGTAGAAAGAATAAAGTGACACGAGAGAGACTTGAACACGAATCTTCCACTTGACAGTCCAACACAGTGACCCCACAACAACAATGGTGTGGTTTTGGCACTTTGCTCGATGTTGCACATCTTAAGTTTTCGGCTGTTCACTGTTTCTACTATTTTGACTGGCTATCTACTGGACCATTTAACCACTAACTCTGAGGGAGGCGATGAAGAGTTTTCCTAGTAAGATATCCATACTATGTTAACCGTTTATTTTCAGTTGTGTCTACAATATTCTTTGTAGCTCCTATTTGTTCTTGTAGCACTTCATTTCTTATTTTGTGTCATCTTATTGCTTCACAATTTCACCTCTAAAGCTATGCATCCATTGCCTCTAATTTCTTCTTGTTGACGCTGGATACTTACCGCAATTCAGTACCACAGAGGGCATTGCTTTTAAGTATAGTTTTGTACGTCCTCCTTTTCAAAATTTTGATGTAGCTTTATTCCAAATAATGGAGTGTAAGTGCTTAAGTGCCAGATTTCTCTTTCCTATTCTGTGCTTTATTTCCCCGTTGCTTCCGACTTCCTACGGAATGACTGACCTTAAATATATTATATGATTGACTACTCTCTACTATTTATCTGTCATCGCTAACAAGATCCATTCCTATACTTCCGACGACCAAGTCTTTGTAAGGTTAATTTTGATGCAACATGATCATATCCTTCTTTAAGACTTCTTAACACATGAGACATTCTCTTTTTCCAGCGAAAACGACCTGATCGTCTGAGAAATTTAGGGATAACACGATGTTATCACCTACTGTAATTTCCGTGTATTGGCACTTCCTTTTCCACTTTTTACAGTGCTTCATTCTAAAATATTTTAAGTAGAGTAGACGCTAAGCAGCATCCTTGTCTCAGTCCTTCTCTAGCCTTAAGCTCTTGTGAAAGTAACCTTGTACGTAAAGCGTCTGGTTGCTCATTGATTACCACATCTTAGAAAGTGGTACACTGTCAGAGGCCTTCTACAAGTCTATGAAAATCGTGTTTGTCTCCCAGTTACGTGCCATTCTCTTGTCACCTGTCTAATGGTGTAGATATTATCGATACAAGACCTTCGTTTCCGAAGAACATTCTGTTCTACTGCCTCATCAGTTTCTTTCTCTGATTGAGTATTAAGGATGTTCCAATGTAGTCTCGACATTTGTACTTAATTTGTGCAGTCATCCTTGCTTCACTCTTTATATATGTTTGTGATGAATCCTTCTTTAAAATCGACATGGATTTCCTTTCCGCTAAGACAGAGTTAAACAGCTATTCAAGGTGTTCGAACGAAATGTTTGGCCTGTACTTCAACAAATCCATCCATTCAGGCTAGATAGTGGTGCTCTGCCTTTTTTGACTTGTTTAACTGTATACTGTACCTCTACTATTGTTATCTCCTGGATTTCTTTCTCGTATTCGTTGCCTGAAAAGGTGCATACATCCTGAAATTCGCATCAATCCGTTCATATTACAAATTTTAAGTCCCACATAGCATTTCTTTTGCTTTTGCTCTAATTAGTGCTTTCTTTGCCTCTCCCCTCAATCTCACATACTTGTCATCGGTCTCACTAGTCATAAGCCATCTGTTATAGACCTACTTTTTCTTCTTCGCATTAGTGGCAATATCATCACCCCACCAATCAATTTTCACTTTGCCACACGTATTCTCAGCTTCACCAAGACTTTCAAAGGGAGCTTCACGAATTGCTCTCACAATTCTCTTATACGCTATTTCCAATACTATATCATTAGTCTGATTTAGCTTCCCATCCTGTCGCCGGCCGGAGTGGCCGAGTGGTTCTCGTCGCTCCAGTCTGGAACCGCGCGACCGCTGCGGTCGCAGGTTCGAATCCTGACTCGGGCATGGATGTTTGTGATGTCCCTAGGTTAGTTAGGTTTAAGTAGTTCTAAGCTCTAGGGGACTGATGACCACAGAAGTTAAGTCCCATAGTGCTCAGAGTCTTCCCATCCTGTCTTAGCTTTATAAAAAAGGAACTGAAGGATCGTGTAGTTAACCTAACTTTTATTGGGGCTGGTCCGGTTTCTCTCCATTCTCATTACTATTATTTTGGCACCAACTAATATTTGAAATGGGAACCAAAGTGCACACCGAAGCAGGAAATGTCAAGATCCGCATTCTGCTCCTCTGTAGACCCTGCATCGTCCAAATTTGTATGATTACTTTATTTCCGTATAGCATAATCAGTTAAAGACTTTGACTTCCCTCTGGGCTGTGTCCACGTATATTTATGGATCTCTTTATGTTGAAAAGAAAACTGTTCCATACCTTAAGACTGCACTGTCCGAACATTTCTATCAGCCTCTCTCCAATATCATCACAATAACATTCCCAAATTTGCCTACAACCTCGCTAGCAACCTGCTTACCAACAGTTCCATTAAAGTCTCCTAAAAGATGATGCTCCTTCCTATCGCCAATGCCATCTAGGAGGTTTGTCAGATCATTATTTGTGGGTATATTCTGCAATGGAACCGCTGCGTCCTGTCCTTTCAGCTTCATATCCACACACTTGAGGCATTCGTTGACACAGTCCCATTCCTTAATGCAGTGTTTCAACTTTTTATGTACCTTGACGGATGTCCCCTACTTTGACCAACACATGAACATAATCACCTATTTCCTCTACTGCTTTACCTTTCTTTTTGTTTCTGTTAGTGCTATTACGTCTACAAAGTTATGATGGATATCTTTGAACACTTAAGCTTTCTGATTGACGGTGCCCTGGACGTTCCATGTACCAATATTCATAGACGGTTTTTGTTTGCTGGGTAAATTCGTTGTAATTCCGATTTGGATCCAAAGCTTTACTCTTGGATTTTTTGTAGGATTAAGATTTCCGAGAGATGGGGAACAGGCCCAAAGCCTCATCCCCCAACCTAAGGAACCACGTAGCTGTTAATCAAGGTTTTCTTCCTGTATAGTCCGCAGCTCGTGGTCGTGCGGTAGCGTTCTCGCTTCCCACGCTAGGGTTCCCGGGTTCGATTCCCGGCGGGGTCAGAGATTTTCTCTGCCTCGTGATGACTGGGTGTTGTGTGACGTCCTTAGGTTAGTTAGGTTTAAGTAGTTCTAAGTTCTAGGGGACTGATGACCATAGATGTTAAGTCCCATAGTGCTCAGAGCCATTTGAACCATTTGAACTTCCTGTATACGACTGCTGTTATGGACTTAAGGGCACGATCTACGCTTTATTTTAATCTATTCCATTTAATCTATTCCATTATAGCGAGGTCCATCTTCTCCACTGTCGCCGGGCCTCAAAATGTAATACTGCTGATCTTGAAAAAAAAAAAAAAAAAAAAAAAAAAAAACAAGAGTTAGCCAAGGGAGACCGATAGAACAGAACCACAGTGATCAATGGTCCAAAATGTGACACTCGTATGAGTATTAGTACATGTGTAGGTACGTATGTGTGTGTGTATGTGTATGTGTGTGTGTGTGTGTGTTTGATGCAGTGAACGAAACGAAGGAAATGAAATCATTATGTATCGTTCTGTCGATGTCGCGATCATTGGAGCACAGTCCCGGAGTGGACAGGAAAGCGAACCCAATCGGCCATCTTTTTTTCAGAGAAACTTCTCTTTATTCGTCTTTCATCGGTCATAGGGATACCGCAGAAAATCTTATGTGGCTGGACGGTTATTCTAAATGCTGTCCTCCAGAATTAGTCTCACCACTACGTCACTTCCTTTTCGAAGCGGAAGAGTGTGTATGATAAGTATTCTGAGGATGCTAGATAGAGCCCTGGCAGTTACTTTCGGACGATGCAATCAGTACTCCAATTATCACGGATACACCCACACTGTGGCAATTCTGTGCATACCTGTATTTATATGACAAACAATCTCTCCCCAGATGAAAGACCACTGTACTGAGGCAGATTAGTTTCATCCAAGTCCTGCCATAGATAAATCGTACAGTCAAGGAATCCACTAATATCGTCCGTACGGTACAACTTTGATCGATGTTGGGATATTTAATACATATCGTGTATCATGATTTCAGCACTTAAAGGAAACCATTCACCGAAGAGCAAAGATTGAAATGGTAGCAAACTGAGACCCTACACGGCACTAGCAGCGTGCTCTCTTTTAATAGGACCATTGTGGTTGTTCGAAGGTTATGGACAACCTAGTGTATCTGATAAAAAGTTCTGTACCGAAAGTACAATAATAGTTTAGGTTGTCCTACAGCTATACAACCAGCTGTTTCCTCTAACAAGTGGAACAAGAGGATGGAAACATTACTCAGTGAACCCTAGAAAGAGTTGTTCTCTTTTCGAGTTTAGCCATGAATCATTTAAGCAAAATTATTGATGTAAGTAAGGGAGAATAGGAAAGATAGGACCATACCTATATCACTGGGCATTGCCGAATTATGGCTCTATAAGTGAAGAAATATAGTTCACCAAAGATTTACATTTGCTCAACACAACTAACAAGCAAATACCTTTTCTATTAGATCAGAGAAATTGTTACCATATAAGTATCACTTGCAATGAAGATAAGTGGTGGAGACGAACGAGAGGATTACAAAAATAATTTACACGAAGGGAATGGTAAACGCTAGGCCTTGTTTTAGAGCACCTTACTACTCTAAAGGCATGAGCAATGCTATTATTAGAATGGCGGCTTGCCCGAGGTCAGTAGTAGTGGATGCTGAATACCTGGAGTGGACGTTACGTCATGGCTGTTCCAGAAAAATGACAAAATTTAGAGTGAGGGATCCTGGTGGTGAAATGCCTGGGTTAGCAGGACCGACCGGATTAGGTTGTGAAAAGTGGCCAAAATGAGTTCCTGTCAGTTGCACTCTACATACAAACTTTATTTATCAACACAAAATGTTAAAACAGGGATGCAAAACACTCAAAACTTTAAGCGGCCTCCTTTGATTAACTATAGATTGGCTGAACGCCATATTCAAAATCCAAGACACAAGGCTTAAGCAAAATAGAAATAGCAGGTTCTTCTTGAGGTTTAACCAAAGAATATTTTCTAAATCTTCACTGTAGTAGGCTGAAGGCCTTAGCAATTTAATTTTAATGGAACTATGCTGTAGGTCGCATATTAAGAAATAAGAGCAGTTTCAATCAAAAGGGAGAAGGCCTTATCTGAAAACACTTCATACAAATTGGGCTGAGGGCTGCTCACCAACAAATAATTTAACGGCTTACGCTCTAGAAGAAGAGTTTCAATTTTATGGGGCAGAAGGCCGCATATTAAAACGTTTCATATAAAATAAAGATTAACAATCTCGTTCCTTTGGGGAAGACAAGGACATTAATTTAAGAGATATTAATTCTTGGCTGAAGGCCACATATCAACAAATTATTTTTAACGGCTTAAGACCTAGAAAGAGTTTCAATCTAAAAGGTAGAAGGCCTTATCTTAAAACTTCTCCATTAAAATTCGGCTGAAGGCCCCCTATAAAAATATAACAACCTCATGCCTTAAGGGCAAGACTAGAACATTAATTTTAGAGCTATTAAAACTCGGCTAAAACCCACACATCAACCAAATAACTAAAATCCAAATAGGGAAATTACTACATAACACACAAGGAACGGCGCTCTGAAGTGTCCAAGGGTCGGCCTGGGATTGTAACACTAAAGCCCGTTTAGGTGAGACAGGCAGCCTGTCCAACGACTTCTCAATTTTGAGGCAATCCACCCGACAGATAGCCGACAGACCAACCAACCATATCAGTTCCACTCCACGCAACCAGCAAAACGACCACAAGATTTCAATACATGACACACAGAATTTAGCCGACTTAAATACGCACACGTCGTTGCTCGCGGGAATGTCCCAAAAGCGACAACCAGGGTCAAACGAAGAAATGTAAACAGCTGAGGCTCGGTAGTAAGTCAAGTGAGGGCTCAACTTTCATGTCCAAGATCGGTGGGTGACGAGCTTCGTAGCCCTCGCAAGCAGCACCTCGCTCTCCAACGCACGTGCACGCCGCCAGCAGCTCCAGCCCGACTGCACGCGACGGGAGCCTGCTTGGTGCTCCAGGCCAACCAACCGACTCGACTGCTGGTCCGTCCGCGACTGCTGCTCCGTCGCGACTGCACTGCTGGTGCGTCTCCCACTCACTGACTACCCAACACCCGACGACCTGGAAATACCATTGGTAGCTCCAGAGATAGTAAGACAGTGCTGTAATCGATATGTACCGCTGCTGCCACTCACGGGCAAGTAAGGCAGGAAATTAGTGACGCCATTAAATGGAATAAGAAAACGAGGCGGCACTACCGTGATAGAAGATGACAAATAATTAATGGGATGAACGCAAGCCGTTCACGGCTCACTGGGCCCTAGTTTAGAAGCGGTATATTCCCTCCTTAACTGAAAAAAGGAAAAAAAAAACCTAGGTTGTACTGAAGTAAATGTACAAATCTAGTACCTTACCTTTACCTCCTATCCACCAACCATTGCTATGCTGTCTATCACCATCATCTTGATGAAAATTAATAATTAAAATTGAAAGGACTTAGATCGAAATCAAAATAATCCAAAATTTGTTCCATGATTCAAAGACATGATGTATGTTCCTTCTTAATTTTGTGAATACGTGAGTATATATCGAAATTTTAGCTTTTATCAGTTAATAACTTATTGTTAAACAGATTCACTCACTGCAGTTTAGGCAAGAGATAAAATTTTTCCCGTAGTATTCTAATAAAATATCCACCCCTTTGAGTTTGACGCTGCATGTTCCTATGTATTTTCTTCTATTCTTCATTTTTCAGTTGCCCAAAAATCGCTCCTGTATACTACAGTACACAGCCTTTATTGGAGCTCGAAAACGATCCTGGAACAAATGATACTGATCATAACATGAGCGGTCGAGTTGGTTGTTGGTTGTTTTTGGGGAAGGAGACCAGACAGCGAGGTCATCGGTCTCATCGGATTAGGGAAGGACGGGGAAGGAAGTCGGCCGTGCCCTTTGAAAGGAACCATCCCGGCATTTGCCTGGAGCGATTTAGGGAAATCACGGAAAACCTAAATCAGGATGGCCGGACGCGGGATTGAACCGTCGTCCTCCCGAATGCGAGTCCAGTGTCTAACCACTGCGCCACCTCGTTCGGTGAGCGGTCGAGTAAAAACCAAGCCAGCAGTGCGTAGTCCCGGAGAGTATGTAAAGCGTTACCGAGGTCTTTTTAATAAGAGCAGCAGTCTATCCAATCAGTAAACCCTTTACAATCAGCAACCCCTTTATCTCGGAAGGCCAGTCTGGGACATTGTGGCGAGTGGCAAGCTTTCATCAATAATCCAAGCTCCACGTCATCCACGTCATTCGATATGGTGAGCTCGCTCAACGACTCTGTCCGATAGTGTGGACAACGGATTTGTCACTAGAGTCTAGATGCAAGGCGCATACCGTCGGCTACTTCCTGGCGTGCAGATTTTAGTCACACCTATGGACTTGCGAAATGGAGACATATTCTTTAACTAGCGGGGGACCATGATTGTTCTTAGCCTTAATGCAGTATTCGACGTTCTATTCTCCTCTTGTTTAGAGCCTGCCAACCATTTAGAAAGTGAATGAGAAGCAGGATAAAACGTGCCGAGGGCACTAGAGGCGAGCGGTAGCTCGTATAAGGAGAGATGAGGAAGGAAATCAGCCGGATACATTTCAAAGGAATTACCCCTACTATGGTCTTGGGCGATTTCAAAGAACCAAAAATGGTGGGACTGGAATTAGAATCGCCATCTTTCGAAATGTGACTCCATCGTCTTATCACTAAGCCACTATGTTCGGTTCAACGTTGTGAATGCTCTGCGATAATACTGGTACCTTTACTTTGTAGCTAGGAAACCATCGAAGTAATTCGATGACTTTCGTATTATCGACGTCATCGGTCGTAAGCTTTTCAAAAGTTTTAATGGTGTTCTTCATACTTTAGGGTGTCTTATAAGACTCTTTATGATGTACTCCTTTTCTTCAGGTGATAATGCGTCACAGTACTGCAGTTAAATTTTTACGGAAGCTGTGAAAGACAGGGAATACTTATCTTCTTTTATTGAAACCTCGTGGCCTGCAAGTAACTGAATGTGTTGGTTGTAGGATAGTACTTTTTCAGAGAGATATTAAATAAAAAAGAAGCTAATATAATCCACAAATTAGAAAGTAAAAGCTGATGTACCTTCCTTTTTTAAGCCGCATGCTGGGGCACAAATTTTGTGGTGATCCTTCTTTCCTGTTATAGTTTGTAATACGTGCTACATAACAGACAACTAAAGACAGATTAGTAATAGATACAATATAGGATCAGAAATAGATTACAAGAAATATAAACACCTAATTAGACACCATACACATAAGAAAAACATAAATGAATTACTAATTTGCATTTCGAACAAACAACCAGAAAACTACCGAACCAAACAGTCACAGTACTGGTACAACCAATGGCAATTATGTCTATGGTTACTGCCGACAGTTGGTTCACTCGCATCCAACATAGAAGTCGGAAGCTGTCCAGACATATCCGTACAGCGATCCAGGAAGGTGAGCTTGGAGCCAACACACAAGTTGAACACAGCGGCGGTCCACCGTCTGGTCGGTCTGGTCGGTCGCTGAAGCACGCTCCTTCCTTTTGTACGCGCCCCACATGTGCAACAGTTCGGAGTTGGCCGCAACTGACGTAATAATAGTTCGCTATTCAGGAAGCTGCCTGAGTGTCTCTTCCTGGTATCGCTGCTACGGTAAGAGGCTTTGGCTGTTGACTGCCCAACTTGTACCAGCCATCAATTGTCGGCTCAATGCTCTCCTCGCCACCAGGTTCCAACTCGGTCGCCTCATCCCGAGCGAACGGTTTAACCTTCTCAGTCTCACAGTCACTGCCCTCATGACTCCGATCTCTGCGCGAAGCACGCCCTCTTCAGGCAAAGGTCGTTCTACTGCATACCGTCGCGTGACCAATCTGTCGCGTAGCGATTCAAAAGGGAGACTGAGAGGGAGTGCAAAATGACTAAGCATGAATGGCCAGAGGGCAGATATAAAGATTTTGAATCATGTATCACTAGGGGAGAGAGAGATGCCGTGTTCAAGAATATTAAGGAGGCTTTTGGATAAAAGAAAAGTAGCTGTATGAATATCAAGAGGTCAGATGCTGAGGGAATCAAATTAGGATATGAGATATTTAAAGTAGTAGAAGAGTTCTGCTGTTTGGGCAGCAAGCAAAGACGGGAAAGGTGAGAGGTGGTAAGAGTATATAGAGGTTCTGTACAAGGGACATGATCTTGAAGGAAATATTATAGAAATGGAAGAGGAAGTAGAGGAAAAGGAGGTGGGAGATATACTACGGATAGACTTGGGAGAGCCAGCCGTGAAAAAACTGTTCCATGGTAAGATCTTTGGAAGTTATTTTTATTCCTCCCTGGAAGAATTTAAAACTCCATTTCAGTTTCTAGAATGAAAGTTTCACTCTACAGCGCAGTGTGCACTGATATGAAACTTCCTGGCAGATTAAAATCGTGTGCCGGACCGAGACTCGAACTCGGGACCTTTGCCTTTCGTGGGCAAGTGCTCTACCGACTGAGCTACCCAAGCACGACTCACGCCCCGTCCACACAGCTTTCAGTTGTTTTTTACATTTTTAGCGAGCCTTATTTCCTAGGACGTACCACCTTATTTTAAAAGTTTCTATGAGTGGTTAAACCAAAACTTTCAGTTGTAGTGAAATTCAGTGGGACATTTATCTTCCGTGTTTCATGACGGTACAAACTAAGTTGCCGGAAGAGTGTTCCACGTTGGCAGCCTCTTGCCGGGTGGGCATGGCTTGCTTGCTATTTGTTTGTAGTCACGTGTCCTGACTGTGCTCAGGTTGAGTATCTTATGTTATTTGACTTGTACTGTGAATGAAAATTTGCTGTCGACTAAGAGGCCCTTATCTGGTTAGTTGGCTTCTCACAGGGAATTTTTCCTTTACTCTTATTGTTCTGTGTAATACATATTGTAAGTTTGGACTAAGTTTTATTTTAAATTATTTGATGTAAGCTCTTTGAGTAAGCCATTCATGCGAACTGTTACATCATGTTGACTAGTTAACGTTTATCTTTTGGGAGCGTGCTAATGTCTTGGTATTGAGATCACTTGCAAAATTGATCTAGAGCTCAGTTTTAATTATTTTTATGGTTTATTTAAATTTTTTTTAAAGCCGATAATGTTAAAGGCTTATCACCTTGCATCTTGTTTAAGGGCATTAAAATGGTATTATTGTAATACAGTAACGGTGTAATTCACCATTTTGAACGCTTTTCAAATGCGTATATTTAACATGCGAAATTAACATGGAATTTTGCTAACTGTATTTCTTAAAGGCACCTATTGTTATTTGGAGAAATAGTTGTTTGTTGTCAAGATCACAAATTATGTAAGTTAAAGAGACCTAGTTCTTCCATGTCATTTTTCTAATCCTGTAACTCTTGATAATTGCTAAAGAGATTATTCGAAATAGAAATTAATAAATTAAACAATTTACAGGTACGCATCAAGATCGCCTTTATCAGATGCAGCACGTCATGCCGGTGTAGAATGAAGCTCCTACTGCTCTTTCAAACATCTTACTACATCCCACATTCGCGACAATATCTGCCACCTCCCCAGTGAGTTATATTTCACCAGACCTTCTAGAAAAACACCTAGACTTTCATCGGTTATCAGACATAGGATCCCTTCTCGTCGTGTGAATATCGTATGTGTCCAGTATCTTTCACAGTACGGCAATCTTTAAATGCAACGCATAGCGTCTCGAATTTCCCTCTAAACTCATTTGGTAATGGAATACGAATATTGCAGACTCTCCTCGACTCCTAAACGTCGTGAGGATGGAAAGAAATCAGGAAATACCAGCAATTTATTAGGCCCTACAATAGGTAGGCCTCGCACAACAAGGCTTTAGAAACCTGATACGAAAGAAACAGAAATGTGTGCACCTTCTGTACTATTATTTAAGTCCCACTTTAACAACAGGCATACAACTACCAACTGATGACTATAAATGACACAGAAAGGTTATAGCATAACTTCACAGCAGTGAGGCACGTTAGACTAGGGATGTAACGGAGCCGTTCCTCCGGGATGAAGTTCAGAACTTTTGTGCAGTAGAAATCCGCCTCCGGTTCCGATGCCTGATGGTTCCAGGGTCAGTTTCAAAGATTGGACTTCAAAATAGAACACGACAAATAGCAGCAAGGAAGTGGTCATCCATTTACCCTGAGTGGTACTTTACTGTCCTCTCAGCTGCCTCGACCTGCCGTTCCTGCTGTTTGCCTGTTATCTTCTATAAGCCCACTGTGGGGATGGTTAGTGTAATTTCTTAACACCCCTCAACTGAGAATACTACTCGGTATGAGTAAACTGAAAAACCCCACAAACGGCCTTCAGACAGTGGCACAGTTTCTTGGTGAAGTGTTAAATCATTTGAAACTTCCTGATAGATTAAAACTGTGTACAGAAGCGGGGATACAACCTGTGACCTCAAGGACAAGTGATTCACCGAATTTATTTTCGAATCAAGAATCGAGACCAGTCCTCACAGTTTTAATTCCGCCAATACATCGCCTCCCTTCCAGACTTCACACGAGTCTTCCTGCGTGACTTGGGGGTCGGGCACTGCCGGAGCAGAGGATATTGCGGCGATACATCTTAGGCACAGTCTGGCGGATTGTGCAGCGAGAGTAAGTTTGGCAGTTACACATATAAAATGACTGCCTATCGGGACTTATCGTTTAAATGATGGTATATCTTGACAAGCTCGTACTGTAGCTGACTGGAAATAGCACTAGCCGCTGCCTTTATATCATATTCCTTCTGCTCTCGATCTGTGGAAACAGTACCTGGTCGCGGGAATGCTGGCGCAGTCAAACGGAGCGCGGGATCTGAGTACGTAGCATGGTCGTAAGTTCCCACATCAGTACCTCAGGGGCCGTGCCGCAGATGATATGGAGGAACCACTTCGGCCTGTCGCGGTAATTGCCCTACTTTTGGCCTGGCGTGAATGCATCTTCCCAACACTGTCATGTTTTGAGTACACCGGAGCATGAGTACCAGGTGTTATTTACTTGGACACCACTGACTTTATTTATCGCATCGTGTAGCCGGAACTCTACGGGTGTTTTTATGATCGAAACAGTGGACTTCTACAGTCATAATTCTGAATATGTATATCAGAGAAATTCTTCGTTTTTCTTTATCAGTATGACGCTTCGCGTATATTTACTGTCTAGATAGTTTCGCCTTGTACCTTTTCCACGCTGGTATTTGATATGGTGCAGTTCAAAGTCCTGGGTCGTCTATTAATGTTTTATAATGCAATATTGTTAAGTGCCACTCATTTTACAGAATTAGACAACCATGATCGTCTGACTAAATATTTAAAGCATCCGCACTGTTTACATCGTTTCCAAACACAGCGTTTTATTAAAAAGAGAGATTAAATGCTAAGAGGGTTTGGAACCCATGCCCGTTTCGAAACGCTGATAGTATATGGCCCGGTAACTAAAACACAGGTACCTCGTTCAAATACGACAATTTGTTGTAATTGTTAACAACTTTCAAAACTGGGAAATGAAATATAAGCTTTTAACTTTGGAATTAAAAGAGAACATGCTAGCACAACCTTCACTTACTACCTCTAAAAACTTACCAGCCGTTAAAAAAAAAATAATTTGGAACACTCTAATGCTTATTAGCTGACCATAAACACGATAATCCTTAACAAAATTTAATAAATACAAGCCAACACAATCATTGAAATATGGGAGCCCTAAAATTTTTGTGTCTTCCATAAACACTATAAGAAGCACTTTTCATGCATATAATCGTACAGCATACAGAATACTCTTTGTATTGGGCGATTTAAACAAACTATTTTATGCCGTTATTTGACTTTTAGGTCACGTGAAGCAATTTAAGTACTACAGTATCTAACTGATGATTTAACGTAAGATTTAGACGCTTTAATAGTGAAAGTAATAAAAATTTCAAATAATTGCTTTCGCTTTTGTAGACACTCTGAATCTTTCGGGAATTGGAACAGGACCGTAATGTGTGTAGGTGACTTGGGTCAATGCTGTTCCCTTCAACCACACGCATTATAATTCACTTGTATTGAGTCACTGTCATAGGATTATTCCTTAATGTACAGATGGAGTTCTAATTAGTTTGTTGATTACGTGGATGTGCCGGAGTTATGATCTACTATGGCGATGGCGAGTAACAGTATTAAGGTTTGCTGTATTAAATTTCATCTTGGGACGCCAAATAACGAACAGAACTGTTCAGTACGCAACGTTGCAGTATAGATAGAATTTGTGCCTGAGGCTAATTTAATATAATTATCAGATCATTTTGACTTGCTTTTTACTCCATGGCGTGATACTTCGATGGCTAGCTACAGATCGACTGTCGTACTGTTGAGGCACATTTTCCTTTGTCGCTAGCCAGAGTGACCGAGCGGTTCGAGGCGCTACAGTCTAGAACCGCGCGACCGCTACGGTCGCAGGTTCGAATCCTGCCTCGGGCATGGATGTGTGTGATGTCCTTAGGTTAGTTAGGTTTAAGTAGTTCTCAGTTCTCGGGGACTGATGACCTCTGCAGTTAAGTCCCATAGTGCTCAGAGCCATTTGAACCATTTTCCTTTCTCACATAAACACCAACAAGACAGAAAAGAAGGCCCCTCCTCCTTTCCTAACCATTACGTTTCTCGAATGAACCATATGGGTTCCAAGTCCTTTTCAAGCGTCAAACATCTTTGATGTACGTATACAGACTGTAGTGGCGAATGAAAATTTGTACGACGGCTGCTATTCGAACCCGGGTCTCATATTTACCAGAGAGATGCGCTAACCACTACACCATCCGGACACAGGACTTTGCATAACTACACCAACTACCTTAGGACACCTTCATTCTCAAACCATTCAGTCCTCTTATTTCCTAGGGGGAATACTGAGTGGGTTGAGACGAGAATGGGAATATAGCAATGGACTTGTAGCACCTACGGTTCGTTATCCGTAAGACCATTTAAGGCAGCCACCAGACCGAGAGTGCTATTAAGCCGAAGAAGCATAACACACAGCCTGTAGACCAAGAAGATGGACGTATTGGGTGATCCCTTAATTGGTATACCATAACCGATAACGGGATGAATTCTTCGGAAACACATCACCAGCTGCTTATTTCGCCCACATGCATGAAGAAAGTCTAGTTGAGGACTGTCGAGGACGACCTATAACTCCACAAATGAGGAGTCAAAGTATCCCACAGCAGTGTGGGAAAATGAACGATCCGATTAGTACAGGATAGATGCATGTATGATAAACTTCACATAGAAAAAGAGCAACCGATAAAACCGACTGTTAGACTGCACCGCATCTCTAAATGACATACCGCGATATATGACAGTAACAAGTTGTTGCAACGGGCCGATACATTCTGGGATTACGTCTTAAGAGAACCTGCAGAGATCCGGATTAACGACGGACCTGTAAAAACAGAAAGAGATTTACTACTGAATAGGTCTTTGTGCCCAAAGACTCACATCGCATCATTGTAACAGCTAGATCTCACCAGGTACACAAGCCTCCAGCAGCCTGACGGCGCAGGCGCTAAGGGTCGCGATTCATGTCCGATTGCGCACTTTCCTCTCCACTTCTACACTGTGGAGCCGTGAGCGGGTACTGGTGGCTCGTTCCCGGCAGCAGGATGGTAGGGTTTAAGAAAAAGTGTCACATACTGCTTTAGGAGATAGTATTGCCCAAAACTAGAAGAAGAGTTCCTACAGTGAAACGTCTGGAAAAAAAATATCTGTTGACATATGAGACATTGTGTCCCCTCTCCTTCCTTACTGTCTGCTACGTAGAGATAGACGCTAAAGGCGGTGTTGGTGGTGGCTACTAAGCATCATGACACATTCCTCTTCACCGTGAATGAGACACTCTTTAGAACATACCTGCCTCCAATCATATTACGACACATACCTTGGTTCTCGATGGGTGTGGTATAAACGAATACCTTTAAATGGCCCCATAGACGGATATCCTACAGATTCAGGTGCTGTGAGCAGAGAGACAATGCTAACGGACCGCTTCGATCAAATCACGGCCGTGAAACTTTCTGGTGAGATATTGCCGCACGATCAGTAGAGAATGAGATGGTGCTCCCCTAGAACAAACCAATCGTTGTCTCTCTACAAGAGTAGCATTCTGCAATACCGGTGGTAATTCATCGAGTATAAATTGGTGATACATAGTACCTGTTAACCTGTTTGGTAAAATACATGACCCTATGAGCGTGTTACCAACAGTTCCAATCTCTGCACTGAAATGAAGCGATCCTGATGACTCACCTCAAAGACTGAATGAGGATTTGCGTCTACCCACACGTGCGTGTAGTGATCATTTGTTACGCAATTTCCTGTGAAGTTCTATACCACCGAATACTAGACGTTGCTAGTTACAAGAAAAATGGCCCATATATCAACAAATATTGCTTCACTGATGTATAGTTGTAGAATTTTTACTTTTATTTAAACTAACACTACGTTCTGCAGGAATATGTAAAACTTGTTTTAAACAGGGCCTATACCCTGCTTCCAATGGGAGACCATCAGTCGACTGCCTGAAGACGGCAACTAAGATGCTTACCTGAATGTCGCACCATCTAGACGTGGTCATTCGTCTGAATACCCGAGAAGAACTCTGGATCACCATCCATGCTATTTTGTGCAGGGTCTTCGAGTTCAGCGATTAATGCAGGTGTTAAGGTCAAGCAATGAGCTGAGGCAAATTCGTTTCTGTTTGTATTAAATACGTATATTTCCATAAAATTTAGCAATCACCAGTTACAAAAGTAATTTACGAAAATTAATTACACAAATACACAAAATATATAAACAAACAAACTGACGGTTTTACGCAGTGCTGTTTGTTATTGATACGTAATAATTACAAAAATACCACCACTAACCCTGGCTCTCCTACGTTTCCCATAAAACCAGGTCATTTCTATCTATACATAGAAACCTCTCTCATTGATTCATATTTGCCGTATTTCTGACAGTGGGCACCAGCGTGATAATTACTTTCAACAATTCAATTTCTTTCACGGAGATGCTCAAATTAATTTCTTATCATAGACTTCAATTGACAAGTAGTTATCAATACTTTATAGTTATCAATAGTTTATATATTTATACTGGCCATGAAAGTTGCTACACCAAGAAGAAATGCAGATGATAAACGGGTATTCATTGCACAAATATATTATAATGGAACTGACATGTGATCACATTTTCACGCAATTTGGGTGCATAGATCCTGTGAAATTAGTACCCAGAACAACCACCTCTGGCCGTAATAACGGCCTTGAAACGCCTGGGCATTGAGTCTAACAGAGCTTGGAGGGCGTGTACAGGTACAGCTGCGCATGCAGCTTCAACACGATACCACAGTTCATCAAGAGTAGTGACTGGCGTATAGCGACAAGCCGGTTGCTCGGCCACCATTGACCAGAAGTTTTCAATTGGTGAGAGATCTGGAGAATGTGCTGGCCAGGGCAGCAGTCGAACATTTTCTGTATCCAGAAAGGCCCGCACAGGACCTGCAACATGTGGTCGTGCATTATCCTGCTGAAATGTAGGGTTTCGCTGCGATCGACTGAAGGGTAGAGCCACGGGTCGTAACACATCTGAAATGTAACGTCCACTGTGCCGTCAATGCAAACAAGAGGTGACCGAGACGTGTAACCAATGGCACCCCATACCATCACGCCGGGTGATATGCCAGTATGGCGATGAGGAATATACGCTTCCAATGTGCGTTCACCGCGATGTTGCCAAACACGGATGCGTCCATCATGATGCTGTAAACAGAACCTGGATTCATCCGAAAAAATTACGTTTTGCCATTCGTACACCCAGGTTCGTAGTTGAGTACACCATCACAGGAGCTCCTGTCTGTCATGCGGCGTCAAGGGTAAGAGCAGCCATGGTCTCCCAGCTTCTAGTCCATGCTGCTGCAAACGTCGTCGAACTGTTCGTGCCGATGGTTGCTGTCTTGCAAATGTCCCCATCTGTTGACTCAGAGATCGCGATGTGGTTGCACGATCCGTTATAGCCATGCTGATAAGATGCCTGTCATCTCGAGTGCTAGTGATACGAGGGCGTTAGGATAACCCTCCTGAACACACCGATTGCATATTCTGCTAACAGTCATCGGATCTCGCCTAACGCGAGCGACAATGTCACGATACGATAAACCGCACTCGCGATAGGCTACAATCCGATCTTTATCAAAGCCGGAAACGTGATGGTACGCATTTCTCCTCCTTACATGAGGCATCGCAACAACGTTTCACCAGGCAACGGCGGTCAACTGCTGTTTCTGTATGAGAAATAGGTTGGAAACTTTCCTCATGTCAGCACGTTGTAGGTGTCGCCACCGGCGCCAACCTTGTGTGACGGCTCTGAAAAGCTAATCATTTGCGTATCACAGCATGTTCTACATGTCGGTTAAATTGCGCGTCGGTAGCACGTCATCTTCGTGGTGTAGCAATTGTAATGGCCAGCAGTGTACATTATTCCGAGGACCATCTCGAGTGCTAACACTGTAGCTGGAATAGCTGGTTTGCAGCTTTGGTACTCACCCCTGTGACTGGGCAGAGTGGAGCTCCTGTGAAGGAGCTCTGCCCTAGTGGGGGGTCCTCCACGCCGACGGCTGGTATCTCATATCCCTCAGAGCCAGGCGGCCGCCTGAGCAGCAGCGGCCGGGCCGCGCCGCCCGCCGGGGACCTCATTATATCGGCGCTGCTGGCCGCGTTATTACCGCCGCACACACGGCGCGCGCCGCCTCTGCACTCCGTCAAGCCCCCACTCGGGCCGGCGCTCTTCCTTACCTCCGCCGCTATCTCTCCCATTTCTCCGCTCCATTGCGCCACATCTCGTTCCGTTGGGGCCCGCCTTCCTGTTGTACGGTCAACGATGTAGCAGAATGGCTCGTAACGTTACAGACTCTCCTTGTGGCAGGCCTGCAGCCCCTGATGAGTAGCCTATTTACCGTTCCCAGCTGCGTTCCTGCTCTCGACTTTCGGACATAGCAACAGACGTTGAAGTAATACCTGCTACCGACAACACTAACGCTACATGCTACGACAAGAGGGAACGTTAATTGTGCGGTTTCGAATCTTGAGTCGAGTTGTTGGTTCCGTACTTGTGCACAAGATTTCGACGATCGACGCAGCCGTCTTATTCAGCTGCTGACTGGACTCTCTCCACACTGTCGTGTGCCATTAGGTTGCCTTTTGTCACAATGTGTGTGTGTTTCCTGTACCAAAGGTTTCACCGTTTTGATTTTATTGCTGTAGATTAAGTTTTTATTTATTTTTTTATTAAATACTAGCTGAATATCTGGGGTGGCCTGTGTATTTATTTATTCCGATCTTCTTCCACTCTCACTCCGTCCATAATCTCCTCTTTCCACTCTCTGTCCATCTCCTCCTATCCCTTCTTTCGGTCCATACATTGCTCCTCCCTTCTCTGTGTCTATTTTGGGCCCCCTCCCCCCTCCAAGTCCATGTCCTCGTCTCTAGTCTGCCCTCTTCCTCCCTTCTCTGTCTCCATCCATCTCCTCTTCCCCACTTTTTCTCTCCACCTCTTTCTGCCCATCCCCTTTCTCCTTCTACCTCCTCCTCCCCCTTTCTGTCCAGTTTATCCAGCTCCAGCTCTCTCTCTGTCCGTCTCCTCCTCCATTGACTCTACCCATCTGCACAACTATCTCTCTCTCTCCCTGTCCACCTCTCTATCCACCTCCTCCTAGCTTCGCTCTCTATCCACCTCCACGCCCCTTTCAGTCACTCTTACTCTCATCCTCTCTCCATCTCCTTCTCCCTCTCTCTCTACCCATTTCCTATTTACCATGTCTCAGTCCATCCCTTCAACTCCCTCCTTCATCTCCTCTTTCCCCCTCTCTCCCTATCTCCTGCTCGAAACCACAATTCTGTCCATCACTTTCTCATTTCTCTCAGTCCATTAATATCATGCTTTTACCTAACTCTGTCCCTCTCTCCCTCCCACCTCCCTGTCTATCAATTCTTCCACCTTTCTGCCTGTCAACTTCATTGTGTTACTGTGTGCAAAACATACCACTTGTGCAGGGCAGCCTAGATGTCACACATTACCAAACCTATTCATCCCGATGTCAACCTGTAAGAGACATAGATGTTTCTTACTTGCACAGTCAGTAAGTAGTATGTCTACCACGTTTGGGTGAAAATTATCTCGTGCTTTAAGAGGAGATGTGGAACATACATATACTTATTTGTATATTTAATACATAGATTTACGTATGAGGTGAAACGTATGAATTCTCCATGACTCCCCATCTAGTCATAGCTGGTATTATTTTTATTCTACTTCATGGCTTTGATTGATCAATCATGGAGGAACTCAAATTCGTTGGCTAGGATGCAGTGCTTGGAAGTTATATATTCCCTGAGACTGATATTAAGTATTGTAGAAGTCCAATCCAGTCATAAGGTTTTGTTGCCATCTTTCTGATAGGTGTTTCTAGTGTCGCAGCCGCATAAGCTTGATATATTTCTGCTCTTAGCTCCGAGGAAACGACCCACAAATATCATACAATTGTTTTGAATCAACTGTAATTGTACCAATCTTTATTTGATGAGAACACCACTGTAATATGGAAGGCAGTACAGTTGCTCTTTAGAGATACAGTTTAGTTCCTGCCCCAAGGTATGCGATACGAACGAATGGCGCTAGATCTCTGGATATTTGTACACCCTTTCTGTGCTTGTTAGTCATAATACACTCCTGGAAATTGAAATAAGAACACCGTGAATTCATTGTCCCAGGAAGGGGAAACTTTATTGACACATTCCTGGGGTCAGATACATCACATGATCACACTGACAGAACCACAGGCACATAGACACAGGCAACAGAGCATGCACAATGTCGGCACTAGTACAGTGTATATCCACCTTTCGCAGCAATGCAGGCTGCTATTCTCCCATGGAGACGATCGTAGAGATGCTGGATGTAGTCCTGTGGAACGGCTTGCCATGCCTTTCCACCTGGCGCCTCAGTTGGACCAGCGTTCGTGCTGGACGTGCAGACCGCGTGAGACGACGCTTCATCCAGTCCCAAACATGCTCAATGGGGGACAGATCCGGAGATCTTGCTGGCCAGGGTAGTTGACTTACACCTTCTAGAGCACGTTGGGTGGCACGGGATACATGCGGACGTGCATTGTCCTGTTGGAACAGCAAGTTCCCTGGCCGGTCTAGGAATGGTAGAACGATGGGTTCGATGACGGTTTGGATGTACCGTGCACTATTCAGTGTCCCCTCGACGATCACCAGTGGTGTACGGCCAGCGTAGGAGATCGCTCCGCACACCATGATGCCGGGTGTTGGCCCTGTGTGCCTCGGTCGTATGCAGTCCTGATTGTGGCGCTCACCTGCACGGCGCCAAACACGCATACGACCATCATTGGCACCAAGGCAGAAGCGACTCTCATCGATGAAGACGACACGTCTCCATTCGTCCCTCCATTCACGCCTGTCGCGACACCACTGGAGGCGGGCTGCACCATGTTGGGGCGTGAGCGGAAGACGGCCTAACGGTGTGCGGGACCGTAGCCCAGCTTCATGGAGACGGTTGCGAATGGTCCTCGCCGATACCCCAGGAGCAACAGTGTCCCTAATTTGCTGGGAAGTGGCGGTGCGGTCTCCTACGGCACTGCGTAGGATCCAACGGTCTTGGCGTGCATCCGTGCGTCGCTGCGGTCCGGTCCCAGGTCGACGGGCACGTGCACCTTCCGCCGACCACTGGCGACAACATCGATGTACTGTGGAGACCTCACGCCCCACGTGTTGAGCAATTCGGCGGTACGTCCACCCGGCCTCCCGCATGCCCACTATACGCCCTCGCTCAAAGTCCGTCAACTGCACATACGGTTCACGTCCACGCTGTCGCGGCATGCTACCAGTGTTAAAGACTGCGATGGAGCTCCGTATGCCACGGCAAACTGGCTGACACCGCCATTCGACGGCCAACACCGCGGTTCCTGGTGTGTCCACTGTGCCGTGCGTGTGATCATTGCTTGTACAGCCCTCTCGCAGTGTCCGGAGCAAGTATGGTGGGTCTGACACACCGGTGTCAGTGTGTTCTTTTTTCCATTTCCAGGAGTGTATGATTCCCGATATGCATGTGGTGCCAATATCGATTGTGGTAAACTTTCTACTTCCGATTTTTATTTTCTTTGCAACGGTATGCAGGTTTGTGTTACACTCGCTGAAACTGCCTTTTATCCTGACTAGAAACTGACTACTTAACTTCTGATGCTATAATTGCAGAAACATTGGTCCCACAGTGGAAGCGGTATTGTTTCTTGAAATAGTTTTTTGCTCGTACGACAGTGTTTTCTTCCTCTCCACATTGCTTCATGCACCATGTTTTGGTCTTTTCCCCCCATGAACATGGATCTTGCCGTTGGTGGGGAGGCTTGCGAGACTCAGCGATACAGATAGCCGTACCGTAGGTACAACCACAACGGAGGGGTATCTGTTGAGAGGCCAGACAAACGTCTGGTTCCTGAAGAGGGGCAGCAGCCTTTCCAGTAGTTGCAGGGGCAACAGTCTGGATGATTGGCTGATCTGACCTTCCAACATTAACCAAAATGGCCTTGCTGTACTGGTACTGCGAACGGCTGAAAGCAAGGCATGCAGCTTTATGGTTAAGTGAAGATAGCGTCCTGTTGGGTAAAATATTGCGGAGGTAAAATAATCCCATATTTGGATCTCCGGTCGGGGACTACGCAGGAGACGTCGTTATCAGGAGAAAGAAAATGGGTATTCTACTTACCGGAACGTGGACTGTCAGATCCCTTAATCGGGCAGGTAGATTAGTAAATTTAAAATGTGACATGGATAGTTTAACGTTAAATATAGAGGGAATTAGGGACGTTCAGTGGCAGGAGGAACAAGACTTCTGGTCAAGTGAATGCAGGGTTATAAATACAAAATCAAACAGAGGTATTGCAGGAATCGGTTTAATAAGGAATAAAAAAATAGGAGCGTGGGTAAGCTACGACAAACAGCATAGTGAACGCATTAATGTAGCAAAGATAGACACGAAGCCCACGCCTACCTCAGTAGTACAAGTTTATATGTCAACCAGCTCCGCGGATGACGTAGAGCTTGATGAAATGTATGATGAGATAAAAGACGTTATTCAGATAGTAGAGCAGACGAAAATTTAGTAGTTGTGGTTGACGGGAATTCGATAATAGGAAAAGGAAGAGAAGGAGAAGTAGTAGCTGAGTATGGAATGTGGGTAAAGAATGAAAGAGGAAGCCGCCTGGTAGAATTTTGCACAGAGCATATCTTAATCATAACTAACTGATGGGCCAAGAATCATGAAAGATGATTGTACACATGGAAGAGGCCTGGAGACACTGGAGGGTTTCAGACAGATTATGTAATAGTAAGACAGAGATTTAGGAACCAGGTTTTAAACTGTAAGACATTTACATGGGTTAGATGTGAACTCTGACTACAATCTATTGGTTATGAACTGGAAATTAAAACTGAAGAAACTGCAAAAAGTAGGTAATTTAAGGAAATGGAACCTAGATAAACTGAAAGAACCAGAGTGTGTAGAGAGTTTCAGTGAGCGCATTAGGGAACGATTGACTAGAACGGGGGAAAGAAATACAGCAGAAGAAGAATGGGTAGCTTTGAGAGATGAAATAGTGAAGGCAGCAAAGTATCAAGTATGTAAAAGCACGAGCGCTAGTAGGTTAACAGAAGAAATATTGAACTGAATTAATGAAAGGAGAAAATATGAAAACGCAGTAAATGAAGCAGGCAAAAAGGAATAGAAACGTCTCAAAAATCAGATCCACAGGAAGCGCAAAATGGCTAAGCAGCGATGGCTAGAGGACAAATGTAAGGATGTAGTGGCATATATGACTAGGGGTAAGATAGATACTGCCTACAGGAAAATTAAAGCGACCTTTGGAGAAAAGAGAACCACTTGTATGAATATCAAGAGGTCAGATGGGAACATAGTTCTAAGCAAAGAAGGGAAATCAGAAAGGTGGAAAGGGTATGTAGAGCGTCTATACAAGGGCGATGTACTTGAGGACAATATTACGGGAATGGAAGACGATGTAGTTGAAGATGAAATGGGAGATATGAAACTGCGTGAAGAGCACTAAAAGACCGAAGTCAAAACAAGGCCCCGGGTGTAGACAACATTCCATTAGAACTACTGATAGCCCTGGAAGAGCCAGCCCTGACAAAACTCTACCATCTGGTGAGCAAGATGTATGAGACAGGCGAAATACCCTCAAACTTCAAGAAGAATATAATAATTCCAATCCCAAAGAAAGCAGGTGTTGACAGATGTGAAAATTACTGAACTATCAGTTTAATAAGTCACAGCTGCAAAATACTGACCCGAATTGTTTACAGATGAATGGAAAAACTGATAGAAGCTGACCTCGGGGTAGATCGGTTTGGATTCCGTAGAAATGTTCAAACACTTGAGGCAATAATGACCCTACTACTTATCTTAGAAGATAGATTGAGGAAACTTAAACCTACTTTTCTGTCATTTGTAGACTTTGAGAAATCTTTTGGACAATGTTGACAGAAATACTCTCTTTCAAATTCTGAGGGTGGCAGGGGTCAAATATTGAGAGCGAGAGGCTATTTACAATTTTTAGAGAAACCAGATGGCAGTGATAAGAGTCGTGGGACATGAAAGGGAAGTAGTGGTTGGGGAGGGAACAGCCTATCCCCGATGGTATTCAATCTGTATAATGAGCAAGCAGTAAAGGAAACAAACGAAAAATTCGGAGTAGGAGTTAATATCCATGGAGAAGAAATTGACGAATGCCGATTACATTGTAATTCTGTCAGAGACAGCAAAAGAAAGCGAAGAGCCGTTGAACGGAATGGACAGTTCCTTGAAAGGATGATATAAGGTGAACATCAACAAAAGCAAAATGAGGATAATGGAATCTATTCGAATTAAATCGGGTGATGATGAGGGAAATGATAGACTTACAGTAGTAGATGAGTTTTGCAGTTTGGGGAGCAAAATAACTGATTGTGGTCGAAGTGGAGAGGATATAAAATGTAGACTGGCAATTGCAAGGAAAGCGTTTCTGAAGAAGAGAAATTTGTTAACTTCGAGTATAGATTTAAGTGTCAGGAAGTCTTTTCTGAAAGTATTTGTATGTAGTGTAGCTATGCATGGAAGTGTAACGTGGACGATAAATAGTTTAGACAAGAAGAGAATAGAAAATTTCGAAATGTGGTGCTACTGAAAAATGCTGAAGATTTACTGATCAGGAGGTACTGAATAGAAATAGGGAGATGAGAAATTTGTTGGACAACTTGACTAGAAGAAGGGATCGGTTATTAGGACATGTTCTGAGGCATCAAGGGATCACCAATTTAGTGTTGGAGGGCAGCATAGAATGTAAAAATCTTAGAGAGAGACCAAGAGATGAATACAGTAAGCAGATTCAGAAGGATGTAGGTTGCAGTGGGTACTGGGAGGGGAAGAAGCTTGCACAGGATAGAGTAACATGGATAGCTGGCTCAAACACGTCTCTCCTCTGAAGCCCACAACAACGACAGCATGGGCTAAACCTGATTTCCTTCGTACAGTCAGAATGTTCTGTGTGTGTGGTGTGTTTTGAGAACACCAATGCTCAATTGACAAACTGCTCCACTTAACACTACAACTACTTCTGTATTACACAAATAAATTTTTTTAATTTTATGACGAAACATGGTTTCTCAGTTTTTCAGTACATCATACACATCCTGGTCGTGGGAAAGGTTGCCTAGTAACAGTCAATGAACCGTGATATCAATGTAGCAACTTTAGCTTTCATTTTCATACTAGACATGGTTTTATTATTAGGGTGAAGACTAATACTCTGAAGCCAACAAAAGCTGAAACAAAACCTTCTTTTTATTCGACCTACTTAATCATACACAATATACGTTAGGGGTTCCTTGGTTAATTCGTGTCAAGCCGTGCTGACTTCAGACCATCATTCAAAGATGATAAAAACCTTTTGTTTTCCAGCCCATACTGCTTGTTCATCAGTCCCCTAGAACTTAGAATTACTTAAACCTAACTAACCTAAGGACATCACACACATCCATGTCCGAGGCAGGAATCGAACCTGCGACCGCAGCGGTCGCGCGGTTCCAGACTTTAGCGCCTAGAACCGCTGGGCCACTCCGGCCGGCTTTCATGCTTGATTGAGCAAAACCTATTAATTAGCGCGTGAGTAAGACATCGCCTTTTGCGTGACATTATCATTTCCCTTAAATTAATGTGCTTTATCATATAGTGTGCCTTCCTTCTCTGAAGGGCGTCAGTGATCAGACTACAGCATCCTAAAGGTATGCTACACACGACAACCGACACCCCACATCTGAAATTTTTTGGAACATTTGGTTTGGCAAAGATACATCGCTCTCGCAGAGGCGATTCGCTACTGCTTCAGGAAGTGACTAATTCAGTGCACAGTTCACCGAAGCATGAAAAGCACTAGTTAAAAAAAGGCCGTCTTCGCATTCACATATATACTGGTTAAGTGACAGTATCCTTGAATGGTGGTCACATGCGAAACAAACCAGGGCCAAACAGTTCCCACATACACGTTGCTGCTGATTCGGTTTGTAATTATTTCATAGTGGATATTCCACACGACCACCTGGCTACCTCACAGTAATTAGGCTTACCCTTGGTGCTGATACGGAAAGCACTATGGACATTTATCATACGTTTATCCTCAGCAGGTGCACCTACATCATGTAGCTGTCCACCACAATCACTCTTTCCTGCGAATTTCCCTGCCGCACTTAAATGCTAAAGAGACTGAACTCCGGAATGATTACCACACGTATCGTGAGACTAGTTCGTTGCCCTGATTTGTTTCTTATTTTCACCGGTCGTTTTCTGTAGTTTGTCCAAAGTGTTCAAAATCACCTTAGTCCTTTTTCTTGTGATCTGTCAGTGTTGACCATTCCGTTACTCCGACTGGAACACAGCGATCTGTAGTCACATACACGATTGCTTACACTTTGTAATTCCATTCTTATTAATATATTATGTTTCTTGTCTGTTCTTGTGTACTCAACCGTTCTCCAAAAATGTAATTTCTACCATCTGGTGGTGTTTTGCTTTTCGTTAGGTAACCTGCCTCACATTCGTACAGAAGAATTCCAACATCCACGATGGGAAACTTCATTATGGTCTGACTTCTCATTCATTCTTACTAGATTCTATAGATTCTACGAGTAATTTAATGGAATATTCCTATTATGTTTCGCATAAATTCTACTAGAAGCAGCATTCAACACGTGGCTATTTCCATAGTTTTCGAACTTTTGCTGGAAATAACACAGCAGCCTTCGCTATAGGAGAACAAGTACAAAAAGCAAAAATATAGAAGGCATGAAATAAATCTGTGTTACCTGCTGCTGAGCAAGAGATTGTACTTAATTCTCTCTCTCCTTCTACTATAGTTTACTGGAACGCCTGCGATACTCTGCAAATTAGAGGGCGGAGTTCCTAGAATCAGGGGCTGCTTTGTTCCTGGATCGCGGCTAGTTGCCCTGACCTCTAGCGGAGCTGTTTGGGGCTTCCTACGCGTTCTCCAGCAGCGCCGCCAGCTATGACGGATGTTACCCAGACAACGGGAATACATTGCAGACTTTACACCAGCACGGTAGAGAAGCAAGATGAGCAACCTTCTGGCATGTTACAATTAACGAAAAAGTTTATTGTCTAGTTTTCAAGGACACCACCATAATCCGACGAGTTTGTTACAGTTGCAGCCATCTCTCGCAGCTCAGTAGCAAGGTTTTTCATTCTTCCTAATCCTGTGCGTATTGTCCAAAGACCTAAACCACTTGACAAGTATCGTTTCATTGTCTCTATTATATGAATTGCAGTTCTCCGTTTGCAATATTTCTTGATTTCCTAGTCAGTAACCTCTTCGTAATTTTTTGTTGTGTACTTTTTAAATAGAATTATCAGTTTCGGCTTTACGAACCACGTTCTTAATCTCTCATTTTGCTGCCAGACATAATCATTTAAAAAATAATGTGGCTAATATGTGACTTAACACTGTTATGACTTGTAGCTGTCCAGAATAATGAGACATTCTTAGGATGGCTAATAGCAAAAACTTGTAAGTCTATTAAAAAAAATTCAATCAATGCAGTTAAATAAAAAATATATACTTCGTATGATCTCTCTCCCAATTGTCATTTTGTGTCGAATTTTATCTTCTTGATACGCTGCTCAAATATCTCCATTGTTCCGTTTCTATGCTCTTCTTTTATTTTTATTCTGCTTCGTTAATTTCCCTCATTTCAGTCCCATATAGAGAAATACTTTAAACTGTTAACCACCCATTCTTCTTTTGGAATTACTTTTAGTAACATAAGTCCATATAACAATATTTCATACAATTTTTTTAAACATCTCGATTAAAACTTTTGACGATGTGTAGCCTTCCATTGTTAATTAATCTGCTAAATGTTTGTGTGATTCAGTACATTTATTATTTTTGATATATTATCATTGGTCTTAGTTATGACGTGTTACGTCTCCTTTGGATTCACTGCAAGAACGCTGCATCCACAACTAATCTGTATTGAATACTGTGCAGATAAGTTGCATCTACTACTGCATTCCTGGAATGAGGGAGAAACCTTCGTTCTAGCACAGTTTTGGTAGAATGCATTAGATACCTTCAAGGTCAAGCATACGTCCAGGACTTGATTGATTTATGAACCCCTCAAACTCTCCATAACCTGTTCTTCTGCAAAGTGGTTTATGACTCCCTGAGGGTTGATTTATAACCTCCTGGGTATACTCCACATTTTCAGAAACCATCGTCCCTACCCCTCTCCCTCCTTCAGCCCTCTGAAAAACCACAACCACTCCTCCCTCCCCCTCACCAATAGAAGCACATTTTAGATATCAAATTAATTAAGTAATTGCTTAAATCGAGCGAATTGATTAAGGACTCCCATTCTGAGAAATTCCCTTTCAATTCCCAATCTGGAAATTCGTGGAAATAATCGGTACTGGAGAGGAAGGACCTCATAATATGAAATTGAAGTCAAACTCATTTACATAGCAGATGATATACTATTTATATGTGAAGATCAAGTTTCTGGGGTTTGATATTTTTATTTGGACGGAAAAGCTCATATACAGCAACTACAGGCCCAGATTATGTAATTACACTGCTGTGAATTGGAAGCGTTGTCTTGTTGGAAAATTTTCGCATGTGTGATCACCTTGACATGCACTGATCTACTGAGTTATTTCACAATGCCGCCCCTCCCAGAAAAAATAACGGTATAAAGATTCAGTCTGTACTAGAGAGGAAGGATCTTACAAATCGAAATGCAAATCAACGCCAGTAATATATTGAGGCATATTCCTTAATTAATCAGTTTGCGGGAGACAGGGCGTCCCCATTTGGGTAGAGCTCACACCTGCATCACCCCCATCCCGTTTCCCATGACGCAGTAACTGTAAGCACCTAGCAATGGAATGAGGTGCTGTATAGTAGCCACCATTTCGGGTCTCCGGGTGTCCCGAATCCTCCACGAAGGTCTAAACCACCCAAAGTCCTAATTACAGATCACTATACTATATACCACCGACTGCAGACCAGATGTTGACATCCTTTAATCTCAAGGGCCCAAACAAAGCGTCAGCTGGGGGCGTTCTGTTAATCAGAAAATTACAGGCTCTTCTGGTGTCGGTGTCTCAAGAGGCTATATTCTCTTTGTGTGTATGAACCAACGTCTTCAAACACGCGGACGGAGGTTTTCATCTCTCTACAGAGCAGTGTGTTCCTACTGCCTAATGCTGGGAGTAAAGGGAGAGGTGAGGCAATTTCTATATCAAAAATAGAGGAAAATAGTCCATTTGCAGTACCCTTTTAAAATAATTGTTTAACAAGTTGTAGTAGTCCAATAGAACAGTTAAAACACTCACCACCACCTTGCGGTGATCCTGTATCATAATAGAAAAATATTTTCAGCGTTTGAGTATCACAAGCAAGCGTTATGCAAATCGAATAATTACATGTCCGCAACAAATAGATCGTAACGCTAAATGTATCTGTGGTCCTGTATGCATCAACGTTTGAGGGTGCAAGTACCCTTCTCAACCACAAAGTTCGTTCTACACACATCAGGTGAAAAAAGTCCAGTCGACCACACTCACTCCGATCGGGAAGAGTGAGCCATCCGCCAACTGCCGCTTGCCATCAAGACGCCCTCTGCCACCGACACACATACAGGCTATGCAGACAGCTGCACACCCGTCCCCCAGCATCCACATGCCGGGCGTACCGATTGTACAGAGTTTGCAGAGACTGTGACCAAACTGTCAACCAATCAATTTAGATGGAGTTGACTAATCGTCCAGTGCAAACATCCCTCATTTAGAGTCTTCTCATGCAAAACATGTCCATCTGTTTCTGTCTCCAAACACCCAGCACGCAGATCAGTTCCTTAATCCCTGATGCCCAGGGCAAGAGCAGACAGATTGGCGCATTCTTTGTACCTAACCACCTATCATAGGCTAAACTAATCCGTGACCTGCGGTCGCCGAATCTTTGTGATCACTCGTGCATCCAGCAGCGCCACAATGCGAGTCAAGCAGCACCGGCTTGGATGTATGTAGTACTTCTAACCAATTACATCTGATATAGACGCCCCGCTCCCTTTGAAAAATTCGGTCTACCCTCTCTGAGACGTGGATGCTGTTGACCATACACCTCGAATTATCCACGTGAAATGTAGATTTGTCCCTTTTACACCAATTATTTTCGGAGACAGAAGTAACTGGAGAAGTTGTAAATATCAGGTTTATACTATGTATAACTTTGTAGACTCGGTAACACATCAGATTTTATAACAATGGTCATTTCTCCATGTGTAGATGGGTAATTTAAATTTCTTAAAAGATACTGCTACCACTAGAAAAGGCCTAATTACCGCTTCAGCTCCCCAATAATAACCATGGTAAACCACGCATCGCTTCCGCCCACGAGGTAGCACATCGTTGAAATCAAACTAATAGGCTATTTAACTGAACTGCTCATGAGAATCATTTTGTATGCCGAGTAATTTTTTGCAGTAATCGTCAGACTGATAATCCCTGAGGGAAAGACAATGTTCTTTTCGATGAACACTATTGACAACCAACATCTGAAGCTGACAGAAGATGAATTCAAACAGCGTCAACACAAATTTCGTGTAAGGACCGCAAAGACCAGACAGCGGATATCTGCGCTCATCAGCATGTAAGTAGAGAGTCGTTTTCCCCCACTCTGTTTTCAGATGGATAGGAAAGGGAATGACTAACAGTGATACAGGGTACCGTCCGCCACACACCATACGATGGCTTGCAAATTAATCTACCTATCAAAATATCGGTCCATCCATTTTTAAGCACACAAAACTCATTGAAGAATATTGTCACCGATTTATCCAGACACCAAAAGGCGGAAATTCTCCCACTAACTGTCTCTCGAAAAAAATCTTCCATTAGATCCTAATTTTCTCAATGCAGTCGCTATGCAAGACAAATATGAGAGGCGTAATTTGTTTTCCCATTACACTTAGAAGAACCAGCTTAGAGTTCACTTCTTAACACCCATTTCATCAGATTATCACTTACCTACCGTATTCTAACGAATCCTCCAGTCTTCAATATAAAGCATTTAATTCGGATCATTTCCATGATTAAGAGATGTCCATGATGGCAGGTAGGAGCAGGGGAGATTCACTACTATGCACATTATATGTGGACTATGCAAAGAGATTCACAAGCATAACATTTACAATTCATCGATATCGAATGACGATCTGTAGATATCACTGTGTACTTGTCCTAATCATCTCTATCGTGTTACAATTATCACCGCAATAGGCAATGTGTGTGAATTCCTAAGGGACCAAACTGATGAGGTCATCGGCCCCTCGACTTACACAATACGTTAAACTAACTTAAATTAACTTATGCTAATAACAATACACACACACGCCCGAGGGAGGATTCGAACTTCCGGCGAGAGGGGCGGCGCAGTCCGTGACATGGCGCCTCAAACCGTGCGACCACTCCGCGTTACCGCACTAGAAATACAACTGTGAAGTGGTGTCTGAATCTTCATTGACAGCTCAGTCTCTCTCTCTCTCTCTCTCTCTCTCTCTGTCTCTCTCTGTCTCTCTCTCTGTCTGTCTCTCTCTCTCTCTCTCTATGTTTGTCTCTCTCTCTTCCTCCCCCTCTCTCTCTCTCCCCTCGTCATTTTTGCAATTCCAGTGGAGTAAAACTATGAACTATAACAGCGTCACTAATTTCATCTAAAAGAGAACTCAATATGATTTTATTCCCTCTGCCTCTTTCGATATACTGGGAACGAAATACTTCCGTGTGTTGACATCGCCCATATGTGGTGACCCCTTAAATATACATGTATTCATACACTGGAGCTGGCAACCAGTAACTGAATTCGGTTGCACGGACCAGTGTAAGTTTTGTCACCTGTACTGGAGGAAGACCATGTCGACTATCACTCAAAAAAGGGAGGGTTCATTGGTTGTTGTTTCATAACCAGTTTGATACATTGTTTTTTGCTGTAACACATCGAATCGGTGTATGACTACAGCTGTATACACAGATATGCATTGTTTTTCTATCATAACTTCGAGGTATTTGCCACACACTAAACCGATATAACTTATTTTGATCCATTGGCTTTCACAGAAGGCTGGACATCACATGGTGTAAACTATGCTGCTCCCATAATTCACAGGATGAAATTTCTTGATAGGTTAAAACTGTGTGTCAGAACGAGATTCGAACTCAGGAGCTCTACCTTTCATGGGCAAGTGCTCTATCATCTGAGATATCCAAGCATGTGTCACAACCTGTCCTCGAAGTTTCAGTTCCACCAGTACCTCGCCTCTTACCTTCCAAACCTCACAGAAGCTCTCCTGCAGACCTTGCAGAACTAGAACTCCTCGAAGAGATGGAAGAAAGGGTATTGCGGAGACGTGACTTAGCCACAGCCTGGGGGGGTGTTTCCAGAATGTCTCCAGAATTCTTCCAGGAGTGCTAGTTCTGCAAGACCTGCAGGAGAGCTTCAGTGAAGTTTGGAAGGTGGGAGACGAGGTACTGGAAGAACTGAAGCTGTAAGGATGGATCGTGAGTCATGCTTGGGCAAGTGCTCTATCATCTGAGATATCCAAGCATGTGTCACAACCTGTCCTCGAAGTTTCAGTTCCACCAGTACCTCGCCTCTTACCTTCCAAACCTCACAGAAGCTCTCCTGCAGACCTTGCAGAACTAGAACTCCTCGAAGAGATGGAAGAAAGGGTATTGCGGAGACGTGACTTAGCCACAGCCTGGGGGGGTGTTTCCAGAATGTCTCCAGAATTCTTCCAGGAGTGCTAGTTCTGCAAGACCTGCAGGAGAGCTTCAGTGAAGTTTGGAAGGTGGGAGACGAGGTACTGGAAGATCTGAAGCTGTAAGGATGGATCGTGAGTCATGCTTGGGTAGCTCAGATGGTAGAGCATCTGCTCGCAAAAGGCAAAGGTCCTGGGTTCGAGTCTCTGTCTGGCACACAGTTTTAATCTGCCAGGAAGTTTCATATCAGGGTGCACTACCCTGTAAAGTGAAGATATCATTCTGGGAACATACAGAATGTTTGAAATAAAAGACCGAGGCGGTGTTTGTTTTTGACAAAAGTGTGGAATACATCGCAGCATATGGAAACTTAAAGGGTTTTCGGTGTTGTGTACTGTTTCCAAACAGTCATCGGAGGTGATAACCTCTACAGTATTATCTTCCACAGTGATGGTGTAGTAGATGTCTCGGTGTGTCTTTCCTAAGATATCATGAGTACTGATTCATCGTATTGCAGCCATGTATGTGATCATTATATCACTGCTGGCCATTCCTGGAAGGTGTTGCTCCCACTAAGACTCTCTCGATCTCAAACAAGTTGTGCCAGTCAATAATTATGCCGTAATTAACAGCGAACCAGTGGATGGGTGGGTTGGAAAAGACACCATCGACACAGAATGATGTACTGTAATAAGCACCACAATCGATAGTGACATCAATTTTAGCTACTTTACCAGTATTTCCGTAATTTAAATGCCGACCAATGACACTACCGTATCTTCCCAGTTTCTGCGAAATCGATCGACCACTCTTCGAGTACTTTACGGGAATCTTGTCATAGGCTGTTAATATAGGTAGATGACTGTGCAGTACGTCCGTTCATGGTTAATTCTGAGACATATACACAAGGTATATCAGACGGCGTCCTATACCGATGCAGTTAAGGGAGCTAAATATTTCTAACAGTTCGATCATTCTGTGCAATTTATGATTATAATTGGTCATCTTTCTCTGTGTGGATGGGAGTCAGAGAATATTCTCGCATTCATAGTATAAAGTTGGAGATTGAAAGATCTCTGCCTTTGACCAACCTTTCCTGTAACACAGTTACTGATTTAATTTGCAACTGACCAGAAGTAGAAGGGTACTATACTCAATACATTCCACGTCTTGTGAAGGAGCAGGATGAGCTAGGACTGTAACTTCACTTCAGCAAAGACTTATCCTCATCATTCTTACTTATGGCATCCACCCAAGCATACAAGACCTCTCCAAATGTGTGCATGTCGAGGAGGTTAGCACCCGTTATCGGTGTATGGTGGATATGAGAGTGTTGTAGTGACATAACGTACAGTTAAGAAGAAACGTGTGGTTTATGCATGATATTAGCCAAGATGGATAGAGTTTGAGCCAATATGGGTTAATCAATTGTGCTACCAACTGTCAAGTATTGTTCTTGAGTGTGGGATCAGTACCATGAAGGTATAGGAAAGAGAGAAATGGTCATAGAATATAAACACACACACTCCTAAGGCTACGCAGTCCAGCTATAATGTTAAAACCATCTCGTTACCGAAATATTTAGTGCAATGCTCATAATACTCCGATGCAGGCCATATGTATGTCCAGCATATGACATACATCCATACTGCAAGATTTCTATCCCACTCAGTATGGTGGTAAGACTTAAGATGATAAAACTGCTTCCTTGTATACTGAGAAAAACGTAGAACCTTTGCGATGCATGCAAAATATAGCTTTCTGTAGGTGTATAGCGCCCAGTGTTTGCATCCAACTATGGTTCAGAAATTATACTGTGCTCGCATCAGTCCCATAAAATGATCGCCAGCAATGGAAAATGTATCTTATGAGGAAACAGACAAATGCAAAGCAGCTGTGTTTGATATGTGAAATTACACACAGTGCTGTACTAACTCCACGAACAGGACAACTATCAGGCAAAAGTACTCACACAAGGTTCACAGTGCCTCATAAGCCTCTGTCAGACAAACATTTTACGTAAATCGGGCTTCTGTTAACTATTCTGAAATACTCCTCCAGTGTGGAATGTTCATATCAAGAAGGTATCAGAAAGGGAGAAATGATCTTGGAACATAAACGCATTCCTAGTGAAACGCGTACGTTTCAACCAGCGATGGCGAGGCACGACAGAATCTCTGACCAGAGAGTTATTTATCGTTGCTAGTCTGCGCTTGACCGCGCGTGAGTGCAGTTGCATGTAGGGAGTCGCGAGTAGTTGTTGCGAGTGGACGGTTGTACTGAGCGGACGTCGACATGGGTCGGCGGCGTACTCTGCATCCATCTCTGGTCACGATTCAGGACGAGGTATATTGTTATCAAAGGTAATGAAGCAGCATTGCGCTCAGCTAATAATGTATGGGAATTGTAATTAATTTGTTCAAGAAATGCCCCAATAATAATTTCGTTTTCAAAGCAATCGTTTTTAAGAAAAGAATCATTACAATTGAAACAATATTTCCTATGCTTTTTCTCCATGAATCAATTTATCAGATTAAATATTGCACAGGGCCTAAGGTCAGCGCAGCTGGCCTTATAAAATTTATCAGGTTCACCTTAACGTTAATTTTGTGGGGACTTAACATTTTTGCACATTTTTATTATCATTGAGTTTTATTACTGTGGGAAGCTAACATTTGGCACTATTTGCAATTTAATTCCATTCTTTTCATTTTCATATTTTTGTGGGAAGGTTACACTTAGCACGATGTCTATTCTCATTTAAATATTTTCATTATTTCTGTGGGGAAGTTACACTTGGCGACATCCGGACCAGGATCGTATTTCTTTGAGAATCTTCTGAGAAGTAGTTAGATATCTGCTCTCATTAACTTAAATATAATTAACATTTGGCGCAACGCTTTTACTAATTTTGTGACTTTCTCCCAAAGATCATCGGCAATTCGTTGCTCTTTGTTGTATTTGTATTTGTTGAATTTTGCATTGTCTTTGTTTCATTTGTGAATAATTGTGATTTGTGTTAAAATGCTGCGAAAGACTGTTAATAGTGCATCGCGATGTATAATGAGTGAAATAACTGATTTAAATAACTTCACCGACAGTACTTGTGACACACAGTGTATTGATGACAATCCTCCGTTTACTGAAAATCAGTATGTACCGACCACCAATGTTAATTTTGATCATAGTGATGGACAGACGAATTCAATTGTGTCCTCTGTTAATTTGATGACAATTGATGACGCGGGGCGTTGTGTTGCAATGAGCGCTGCCCAGCTTAACACCACCGGTTTGCTAAATTCACGTGAAGAACAGACAAATTTGTCTAATGAAAATGAACAGTATACTCAAAGTAGGACAGATTTATTTAATTCCGAAATAGTGATTGACAATGTACATCCGACTGGCAAACCTTTTTGTAAATTACAGAATGACCAAATGGTCACACAAAACGCGACAATTGCAGATACACCATCAAGCAGTACAGAGAATAGAGTAGTTAATGTTACCCTGGAACAATTTATGGCAATATTGCTACAACAGGGTAAACAACAGAGTGAAAAAATAGACAACAGTTTCAAACAACTTAGGGAAGATTTGAAACAACAACTTAACAACCATTTCAAACAGCGGAATGAAATGCTAGATAACCATTACGAACAACTTAATGAACTAATTGATGAAAGTTTTAAACTGACGAACGAAAAACACGACAAACATAACGAACAGAACAAACAAGTTAGTGAACAGATTACAACTGCTACCGTGCAACGTCACGACATGAAAGAACAATTACGTGAGGATACTAAGGCTTGTGCTACTAACAGTAATGAAGCAGTTGGAACTGTTGTACAAGGATTAAGTAATTCAGATGCAGCGACAACAGAATCACAAAGAGACGAAATTAGTGCAGTCACTGAACAATGTCCTAAAAACGCAACACAGATACGCGACGAGTTTAATTTAAAGTCACCAGAAATTTAGTACACTCTGAATATGGAAGTCAATAAGAAATTTGAACAACAGACCAAGCAGAATGACGAAGGTAATAAAGTAACAGAAATGAAAAATGTTTCACTGAATAACACAGCACAGCGTACGGCACATTCCGATCGTTTCTCACGCTCGTACAGCCAGTGTAACTTAAGCAATTTACAGAGACTACGCGACTTAAAATCCGAAAAGCTACGCGACTTAAAATCTGAAAAGCTACGCAACTTGAAATCCGAAATGACACAGACAAACAGATTCTCACACAAACATGAACGTGTTCTGAAATTCAGTGACGAGAACGTAGATTACGAGCAATTTTTATCTGTAAGAATATTTAAGATATTTGAACATGACAGAGCACAGGTACACGCTTTGAGCTGGATACGACAATCTATTTTTGTACTTTCAATAGCATTGCCTGTAATGAAGAAACTAGAATTGGACTTGATACAACAACTTGCTTTAGAATTTTTATCAGCATTGCCAGTAACGCAGAAGCTAAAATTTATTTGTAGCGCGTAATGGACCTCAGGGGATTCATTACGCTTTAATGAATATGTGCCGTAGCATGCACAGGGCCCCGAGCTGTAGTAGTGCTGTTTCAACTTTAGTTTTCTGCACTGCTGCCTTCTCTTCTACTATCCTTTATATCTATCAAAACAGCTCTTTAACTATCATTCTACCTAGGATTAAGAAATAAGTCAAGAAACCCGGATAAGACAAGTATTTACCGAAAGTGACAATTTTTCATTAGACGCTCCAGAAATGAAAACTAAGAGAACATTAATAACAGATAAAATTTTAATCATCAGTATGTGTAAAATTAACAGCAAACGCTTTTTTTGTAACAATAGAGGTTTTTTTTTTCGCCGCAACAGCATGAAAGTCAGCCGGTTAGCATACCTAACCAACAATGTAGTCTACAAGGTCAACCAAGCTTTAATGTTTCGCCGCGTACACGTATAGTCTCAGCCCCAACAAATAGTAACGGATGGCAGCAAAGAAATAACTACGTGCAGAAAATACAGTAGTTCAATTCCTATCGCAATGCACGATATAGGAATGACTATCACAACAGACGTAAGAACAATGAGCACAATTATCAACATACGTTTAATAACAGTCGGTCTTACGAGCAGCAAAATGATCAGCAGCAACATATTATCATGAATGAACCCGACAGTAGGTATCATCCAGAGCGTAATACGTCTGGAAGAAATAATAGAACAGTAAAAATTGTGGAAATGCCACAGCATCCTCCTGAAAATAATAACACGTCAGATAGAATCTGACTAGATACTGTACAGGTCGCATCTTCCAGTAATACAAGTACTACTTTAGACACGCAGAATGTTGTTCACGAAAATGTTATTACTTTTGACGACATCCGAGACACTCTTTTACAGGAAAGACAAGTTGTTCAAAAAACCATTTCACACCCTGTCATCGAAATTAAAATTGGTTCATTGACATTTTCAGCAGTAATCGATTCCAGATCACCTATGTCAGTAATAAATGAAGAAACTTTCAACGAGTGTAACAAAGAAAATACCTATCCTACATTACCATTAGGCAAAACGAAAGTGAAGGGAGCAGTATTGAGTAAAGGAGTAGACGTTAAATTACAGACACATTTATCATTTTGTATTGCAGGTCACACATTTCACTCAAATTTTTGGATTGTTCCATTATTGACAACCGACAATATTAGTACGTACACACTATTTATCCAACAAAATAAAAGGTAGGTCCAGTAAATTTGAACTTCTATACGCAGGTCCATATCGGACTCGCAGCATTCCTCACCCCAATGTTGTACACGTCGAAACTTTGAGAACCAGAAAATCGAAAGGCAACCACCATGTCTCCAATATTAAACCTTTTATTGAATGAACATACTTTATGATTTATCACACTAATGCCATTTCTTATTTTTTTTTATTTATAACCACTTATGCAATTATATTCACATGAACACTTACTGATGGTCAACGTATTTTTTCTTGGCAAGTGCCTGGCAAGGTAAGGTTAGCAAGTCGCTCTTCTTGTCGTTACACATCAGACCGTGCATATTTTTCCAGATGAATTTACACATTTTATGACCATTTATGCAATTATATTTATGTGGTTACCTACTGATGACTGTCGTATTTTTTTTTTCTTGGCAAGTGCCCAGCAAGGTAAGGTTAGCAGGTCGCTCTTCTTGTCGTTACACATCAGACCGTGCACATTTTCCATTTTATTTTTTGTATGTATGATTGTTTTCCTGTTTTGTTTGTATGCACTATGAAATAGTTCAGATATAACACACACCAATTGACCTTGACATTTTTGCCTTATGAAATCTCAACATCGTGACTATTTTGAAATTTTTTATTTTTTATTTTTTATTTATTTATTTTTTTTTTTTTTGCTGCTGCATTGTGATATTCTGTGTACATTTTGCTTTTGAACACTGTCTATTTTTTTTTCTTTTTTCATATTACGTTTTCTGTCATGGTATGCTGTATGCTTAATTATGTTATCATAAACCAGTCATTATTTAGTGAGTATATGACGTAAATGCAAACATTAATCTTTGTTCATCAATTTCAGAAAGAAATGATGCGTAAAAGAAATAAATTAAACAGAAATGGGAATTTCATCTTCGGAATGAACGAAAGAAGATGCAAACCTCGTGATCAAGAGTAAATGGATCAGGATTAACAAGCATTAACAAGAATATACTATACACATCGTAGAATAGCAGTCTTAACTAATTTTTCCTTTCAGAATTCAAGGCGATTGATGCAGGCTGTCAGACAGAACTACACATCTTAATTTTAGTAATGAAATATGCTAGAGATAAGGAATAGTTATATAATGAGTAATGAAGAGATATTTTTTGCAGATGAAATGAATGCTGATGGATAATGATGAAGAATATGCTACTATGGATAATGAAGTTTTTCTTTACAGGTGATGATGATAATGGAGATATGATAATATAGATAATGAAGTGATGGATAATGAAGTTTTTTCTTTACTGATGAGGATGATGTTGAAGTTTATGTATTGATGCTATGTAGTTATTTAAGTATTTGTTGCAGTTCGTTTGACAGTGTGTGTTGTATTGCATAGTATGATGACTGAAGGTTTTGGAAAGGACAGCTAGGGAACACATTTTATACACATTTCACTACCTGTTAATTCGAAGTTCACTACTTTTCAGCATAAAATGCATTTCTTCTTTCAGCTTAATAATCCATTTTTTGTATATTTTTGCAGGAGAAATTATTTATGAAATTAATGTGCTATAAGCAGTTGTTCATTAAATCTATGTCATTTATGAATGTGATTACATATACTCTACTTGTTTCATAACCTTGCTACAGCTGACTCATGACGAATGACGTCACACTTTTTCATTTACAGCAACAACCCAGAAGCAATTTTTTTTTCCTTGCTTTCCCCTATAATTACCCAAAGCAATGCATTGCTAACAAAAAAATGTATTACCAGTCCCATATAATGGTACCAGTTTAAGAGAGTTCTGAGTAATGCTGATCAGCTATGAATAATATGTCACTTGAATAATGAATGCTACTGATTACGGTATTTAAATGACCAGTGATTAATAATGCTTTGTAACAAGGAAATGAATGCTACTAATTATGCTTTGTAACTGGGAAAAGAATGCTACTGATTACTGTGTTGAGATGATTACTGGATTTAAATGACCAATGATTAATAATGCTTTGTAACTAGGAAATGAATGCTACTAATTATGGTTTGTAACTAGGAAATGAATGCTACTGATTATGCTTTGTAACTGGGAAAAGAATGCTACTGATTACTGTATTGAGATGATTACTGTATTTAAATGACCAATGATTAATAATGCTTTGTAACTAGGAAATGAATGCTACTAATTATGCTTTGTAACAAGGAAATGAATGCTCCTGATTATGCTTTGTAACTGGAAATTGAACGCTACTGATTACGGTATTGAAATGACCAACGACAAAGTTGTCTGTAAATCAATTAATGAACATTTTTCTGTAATACTACATACATGGTACAGAAATGTTCAATAACTGGGATATGAATGCCGCAAACTACTAATGTCATTTCCAATGAAAACTAGTATGTGACTTAATGTCCTTCACTTTCTGACCTAACTACCCTGAATTACTGTAATATCCATTTGTCCTGCATATCCTCTTGATCATGGAGCACTATATTTGGTTTTTGCACTAATTCTACGTTGGAGTGCCTTGTAAGAGCGTGGTGTTGACACGACATGCTGTCCATCACCGTGAGCGATGGAGACGTTATTATGATCGCACTGTTTGGTGTACCTGATGTACTGCCAAAATGATAACATGGAATATTACTACGACATTTCAGTGTCTTGGGTACGCTGATAAATACTTTTGGGAAAAGAACTGCAGATTGTTTCACTTGGTGTTGTGCTACAGTAGAAAGTTATGGACTTTCAGTGCAGCTGCGTGCAACATAAAGTGCTACAACCATGATGCAATCCTTCCCTTTCCTATCCTAATTCTTGTAACATAGTGAAAATCATTTTTGCTAACATGATTTATATTCATGGCCTATACATTTTTTCGATTTGCTGAAATATTCTGAATTTCAGCGCGTGTGCACTTTTGTCATTTTTCTAACATGATTTCTACTCATTGTATGTGCATTTTGATTTGCTGATATGTTCTAAACTACAGTGCATGTGCATTTGTGTCATTTTGTTAATATGATATGTATCCATTGTCTATACATTTTTTGATTCGCTGATGTGTTCTGTATTACAGTGTGTGTGCACTTTCGCTATTTGTTGATATGATTTGTACTCATTCTGTATACATTTTGTGATTTCCTGATATGTTCAATACTTCAGTGCGTATGCAGTTATGTCATTTGTTACTCAATGTATATACATTTCGTCATTTGCTGATATATTCTGTACTACTGTGCGTGTGCACCTTTGCCATTTGTGAATATGTTCTGTACTCATTGTATATATTTTGTCTTTGTCTGATATGTTTTGTACTTGGTGCATGTGCACCATATTTACTTCATGCTCTACATCTGTATATTCTCTAATTGTAAAGTCAATTAGTTAAGAAAAAAATTGTTGCTCATGGCAAGTCCAAATGACTCATCATCGCTGCCAAACGCGTACGTTTCAACCAGCGATGGCGAGGCATGACAGAATCTCTGACCAGAGAGTTATTTATCGTTGCTAGTCTGCGCTTGACCGCGCGTGAGTGCAGTTGCATGTAGGGAGTCGCGAGTAGTTGTTGCGAGTGGACGGTTGTACTGAGCGGACGTCGACATGGGTCGGCGGCGTACTCTGCATCCATCTCTGGTCACGATTCAGGGCGAGGTATATTGTTATCAAAGGTAATGAAGCAGCATTGCGCTCAGCTAATAATGTGTGGTAATTGTAATTAATTTGTTCAAGAAATGCTCCAATAATAATTTCGTTTTCAAAGCAATCGTTTTTAAGAAAAGAATCATTACAATTGAAACAATATTTCCTATGCTTTTCTTCCATGAATCAATTTATCAGATTAAATATTGCACAGGGCCTAAGGTCAGCGCATCTGGCCTTATAAAATTTATCAGATTCACCTTAACGTTAATTTTGTGGGGACTTAACATTTTTGCACATTTTTATTATCACTGAGTTTTATTACTGTGGGAAGCTAACATTTGGCACTATTTGCAATTTAATTACATTCTATTCATTTTCATATTTTTGCGGGGAGGTTACACTGAGCACGATGTCCAATGCACATTTAAATATTTTCTTTTATTTTTGCGGGGAAGTTACACTAGGGCTACATAGTTCTGCACTGAAACACGTTGTAATACTAGAGCTGTGCGGTTTCCGTTGTGTCAGTCATGTGGAATGCAAAGTTGTTAATATTCCAATGTAAGGAAAATACTTTCAGCAAATGAAATACATTCTTCCTGCAAGTTTCTTTCCACCAAATTTATGGAGTGATGTGTAGTACAACCTGCTATTTACAACTTCACTGATTACTTCTGTCTTCTAAAATAACTAGTCAATAGGGGAGAAAGTAACATTTCACATGAAAAATTCAAGGTTTATTGTCAACAACATCCCTGTCTCAGATAGGATCAAGTGGATTTTTTTGAAACTGTGGCGGAGTTGGTTAGAACTACTTTGTACATCCAGTGATAGGCGTTTAGGTACAAAGAATGCGTCGACTTGTCTGCCCTTTCCGGCCGGTGCACAGCTAGAGAAATGACTGGCGTGCTGTGTGAGTGGCGACAGAAGTGGATGTGCGTAAAAGTTTTAAACATGGCTGCGTTGTCACCGCCTGTTACAACACAAAATGAAAGCAATAACAGTCCTCGGTCGCAAAATGAAGTCTTTTTGACCTAGGTTTCGGCCACTTCTAAGAGTGCGCCGGCCGCTGTGGCCGAGCAGTTCAAGGCGCTTCAGTCCGGAACTGCGCGCCTGCTACGGTCGCAGGTTCCAGTCCTGCCTCAGGCATGGATGTGTCTGATGTCCTTAGGTTGATTAAATTTAAGTAATTCTAAGTTCTAGGGACTTGTGACCTCAGATGATAAGTCCCACAGTGCTCAGAGCCATTTGAATCATGTTTTTCTAAGAGTGCCTTAATCATAAATAAAATATTTAAAGTGGCCTGTAACGTAAGTACAATGTTTTATGATCTTTTTTTACAAGTGTGAGTACTAACTAGCAGTAAAAAGAAAGGCAAAGTACTTACATGTCACGTATAAAATAAACAACAAGCGATAAAGCTTTAGTCGCAGAATTTTAAAATAGATAACATAGAAGGCAAGCCACTTTGGACTGCTCACACAAGTCGAGCTGCGGTAGTATCTGACCCGTTCCCCTTTGAAGGACTTTGATGTCTATAAAATTCTTTGCGACACCTGCTCTTGTTACTACATAGGACAAACAGGACGTGCCTTTACAGTCAGATAGAAAGAACATATTTTAAGAAAAAATGGTGCTAGCACCCGAAATTCGTCTTTAGCCAACCGCCTTCTGGTTACAGGTCTTGCTCCTAATGCTGTTCACTATATCAACATTTTGCGCATTGACAAGAGAGGGCGTAGATTAGATGTTCTCGAAGAATTAGAAATGAGGAGCTACAATTACGTAACAGAAACTTCTTCAACGGTATAAAGCCGTTACTTGATATTTGATTTCCTGTCCCCTCGTGCCGTTACAGAAATATTTCTTCTATGTAAGTCGGTTGGTAATTTTTTGTTCATTAAATGGTTCATATTAACTACATTTCATGTTATTGTATTAACTGCATATCATGTTATTCCATTTTTCTTCCCTCTGAGTTATTCAGCTTTCTTTGTAATTCTGTTATGGCGATTTCAGCCTTTAAACTGTACTTCTAAGCTCTTACGTAGACACTTTGTTACCATGTCTGCTGCTGACAGACAAAATATTGCGTCCTCCTTCATATATTTTATAATGTTCATCACAATATTTTTCTGTCTATATTTCGAATGTTAAGTGGCCTGTTTGTATTTGTGGCTACTAGATGGCACTTCTGGTGTAATGTTCACCTCCCTCAATTGCTATTGTGGGCGTCTCAGTGTGATGCTACGGCAGCTCGACATGTGTGAACAGCACATAGTGGCTTGCCTTCTATTTTTTCTACTCTAAAATTATGTGACTAAAGCTTTATCGCTTGGTATCTGTTTTATACGTGACATGTAAGTACTATGCTTATAAATTATTTTTTCCTATACCTTACTACTTACGTTATAGGCTAGTTTAAATGTTTTATTTCTGATAAAGGCACTGTTAGAAATGGCCGAAACTTAGGTCAAAAAGACTTCATTTTGCGACCGAAAGTTGTTATTGCTTTGTTTTTTTTGTGGATGTCGGTGTTGCGTGTTTGCACTGGACAGTTTGTCAAACTCAAGTAAATTGAACAGTTGACTGCTAGGTGACAGTCTCTCTGACCACTGAACATTTGGTAGGACAAGTGTGTGGATGCTAGGAGATGGACATGCAGCTGCCAGAATAGCTGATATGTGTGCTAGTGTCTCCTGACCGGTGCCCATGAGACAAAGCGGTGTCCCTGCTGGTGGTAGTCGCTGCGACCGGAGGACGCAGCTGTCGCCAGATGGCTCACTCTTTGAAACTACCAGTTCAAAAAATGGCTCTAAGCACTATGGGACTTAACATCAGAGGTCATCAGTCCCCTCTGCTTAGAACCACTTAAACATAACTAACCTAAGGACTTAACACACATCCTTGCTCGAGCAGGATTCGAACCTGCGGCCGTAGCAGCCGCATGGTTCCGGATTGAAGCGCAATCACGAGTGTGTGTGATCAATTGGATATTTTCACCTGACATGTTTAGTGGAAGCATACGATAGAGGAGGGTGCTTGTGTTCTCAAATGTCGGTTCATACAAGACCTCAGATATATTTAGTGCTATTTGTGGCAGAAATATAATTACTTGATTTTCTTGAATTTTGTGTGTGACAGTCAAACGTAGAGAATATGTTTCTGTTATAGTTGCTTAACTATTCAGTTAGCGTGTCTTTTGTTTCAATTGACCCTTTTTTTCTCTCATTCTTTTATGTTATTATGTTTTTTGTTAAATAGAGAAGAACGATAAATGACAGATTTCGATTCAGAATCTTGAAGAAGGAAGAACCAACAGCATGAAAACAAAAAAAGTTAACATTTAGTTATCTCGAGTACGTGTTAGGCTTCAGCTACCTAGTAATGCAAAGAGTGCTATTTCCCCATGAGGTTTCTCTTTATACATATGTTTTTGGATGGGGTCCACCTTTAGCAAAACACAATTTTGTTTTTTATCCCAAACTAGTTTCACTGCTGTTGCAGCATCACCAGTGGGCTTTTATTTTATGGCTTTTTACCACGAGGTGTGGTTTTCCTGAGATATCATGCTTTTATAGAACCTGTTTTCTTTCACAGTTCGTCACGTTTCCTTTATTCCCCATCTTCTTCTCTGTGAAGTTCTGTGTATTGACCTGTTGCTGTCACTGTCACCCACACAAAAACATATGTATTGTTAAAGAATACACTGACAAAGGAGCTTCAACCTCAAGATGATTAACCTCTCATTCTGATATCAACAATGTTATACAATCCTTTGCTCTGTCCTGTCTTTGGGTTGACCATCTCCAGAGCACTATGTCTATGACGTGTGTGTTTTGCCTTTCGTGGTTGTGTTTACAAGTTTGGTTCATTTTACTCTGATAATTACTTAATTTAATGACTTTATCCCTAACTGAAAATGCAAAACTATCTTTAGCTTGCGCAAGATCATTTATTTTCACCACTTCATCATCAATCTTCCGATTAACTTCTTGCTTACATTGATCTAACTTTTGACCAATTCTTTAGCCTCATGTTCAATTTCTTTCTCACAAGCCCCTATTCTGGTTTCTTGAGGATCGACACTGGTGTCTAAACGTTTAAACTTACATTAATTTTAGTTACCTCCTAATTTCTTGCTTCTATTCTCTCAGCAAATATTTTTTGCCCTTTCTTTAATTCATCTGAAACATTTCTTAAAACTTTTTGCCCTTGTTCTATCTTTCGTTTCAACATTTTTTTAAATTCTTTTTGTCTGTGTTATATCTTTTCTTCTAGCTCTATTTTTAATTATTTTTGCCCAGATACTCTCTCCAATAATATTTCAATCATACTTCTATTATTATCTTGTGTAGGAAATGTGTCAGCTGAAGCTGTTCATGGGCTATTCTATTTGATGTATTTGTTCATTCATTAGTCATGGCTGTTAGAGTCATCATCTCTGACATCACCATTCAACTTATTTAACCTAACATTAACATTCATGTCATCTATATCAGAACCCACGTCTCCAATTTCACTATTTCTACTTTCAGAAATTATGTTTTCTTGGAACACTTCAGTTTCTACGTCGGATGTTTCTGGTAAATAGCCATCATCCATTTGGTTTTGTACACTTTCCTCATCTACCACTGAATCTAATTTTTCCAGTACATTCTCCATTACTGACTTTAGGTTAAAATGCTCTTTACTTATGTTAGTAATTTCATCTGGCATGCCCTATAACTGGTTTCCCTCTTCAGTTGCATTACCCTGAGATGCACTGCTTCTCTAATTCTAAGACTGTACCACATTTGCTTTCCTCCGACTTTCTGTTACTAAGGAAATCATTGTCAAACAATTTAACAATATTCTTAGTAATCCATATGGTTGTCAATACTAGCTTCCTCTCGCTAGTTGTAAAGTGATTAGCGCACACACTACCTTCTTCTCCGGCGATATGCTGCTGCTCGCCACATTATTTTTGTCGCATTGGGTGTCTTCTTCTGCCTTAGTTAACCACAGGGCTATCTTTGCCGTTCGCCGCCTGCTGACGTTGGACTGCAGCAGGTGGAGGCGACAGGTGTGTGTCTTCAATGTCATGCACCTCGCCTGCTGTAAGCTGCTCTGCTAACTGCTCACTGAAGCGTTGCGTCTCGTGGCCGTGAAATAAAACGTAATCCCTTTGGACAGAGCACACACTTACAACTTTACACTTCGATTTCGCGTTTTCACTTTCGACTGTGCGACTCGGATTAATTAGCGACATTTATAAATTATGTTGCCTAACAGTTGAAAGAAACTTAAAAAAGTTCAAACAGGATATAATTTCACAGTTCACACAGTATCGCCTCTTATCTTTTTCACTGTTCATACACTACTGATTCGGGCATTTTATGATAATCATTATGTTCTCACTATGATTTTCACATCTCACCCAGTTCACAGTTCTCGTTAACGGATAGCGCTCTCTTCTTTAGATATACGTTACTTGCAAAGGATGCCATGCATAAATTATATGTCGCTTTTGAAGTCAGATCTGTAAGCTGGAGAGATCTGGAGCGACTGAATAAGAGTCTCTGACCGTTCATTCCACTAACCTGTCATCTTCAAAAATTGTGTCTCCAGCGCAGAAGACAGCTCGTTGGTTGTGGGATCTTCTTCGGCGGAGGCTGCTTCGCTGTCAATTCCAGCCTGTGATTGTGCTTTTCGCGGGATACCACTTACCCATGTTGGTCTCTGTATCTACAGATCTGTACTACTGGAAATGATGGTAGGCAACACTTCTCATTAATGTATCCTGTTTCGTGATTGTTCAAATATTCACACATTTACACTATCTTTTACAGCACTTGACATAGCTTTCTTAACTGTATGGTAACATTCCCATCCAACTTCCGAATTATTTTAGACGTGTCCAGCTCGCCGGTAGGCACTAGACACAGTATTACTTATTCACAACTAATTTACGTCCGATACAGAGTACAAGATGTCCGGCTCTGAAGAACACCTAAAACAGTGACAACTACATATTCACATGTAAGTAAGGCACGATACTGAGTTACGTGTCCGGCCGTCCAGAACGCCAGAAACAGAATTACTTGCCCAGCTGAAGTACTTCGTCCCTCAGGTGCGCCAAAGCGACTCGGTATCCGAAGCACTTGGGTTCGAATATCGTTACTCTTATATTTCCTTAAACTAGTGAAATTTAATAAACAAAAACGATAGACTCGTAGGATAACAATGAGATTTTCTCATACTAAAAGCTGTGTTAAATACAATTAAAAGCATATAAGAAATTAATAAGAGAAGTTAGGCGTTTTAGCGCCTAGCTCGCGAACGTGACGAATCACAAGCAAGTTCAGAACAATTGGAGGACTCTCCCACTTTTCGCTTGTACGAGGTGCAGTCAAGTTCTAAGGCCTCCGATTTTTTTTCTCCGGACTGGAAAGAGATAGAAACATGCGCATTGTTTTAAAATGAGGCCGCGTTCATTGTCAATACGTCCCAGAGATGGCAGCACCGTACGGCAGATGGAATTTTACCGCCAGCGGCGAGAATGAGAACAGTTTTAAATACTTATAATGGCGACGTTTTCCTTACTTGAACAGCGTGCAATCATTCGTTGTCTGAATTTGCGTGGTGTGAAACCAATTGAAGTTCATCGACAGTTGAAGGAGACATGTGGTGATGGAGTTATGGATGTGTCGAAAGTGCGTCTGTGGGTGCGACAGTTTAATGAAGGCAGAACATCGTGTGACAACAAACCGAAACAACCTCGGGCTCGCACAAGCCGGTCTGACGACATGATCGAGAAAGTGGAGAGAATTGTTTTGGGGGATCGCCGAATGACTGTTGAACAGATCGCCTCCAGAGTTGGCATTTCTGTGTGTTCTGTGCACACAATCCTGCATGACGACCTGCAAATGCGAAAAGTGTCATCCAGGTGGGTGCCACAAATGCTGACGGACGACCACATAGCAGCCCGTGTGGCATGTTGCCAAGCAATGATGACGCGCAACGACAGCATGAATGGGACTTTCTTTTCGTCGGATGTGACAATGATTGAGACGTGGATGCCATTTTTCAATCCAGAAATAAAGCGCCAGTCAGCTCAATGGAAGCACACAGATTCACCGCCACCAAAAAAAATTCGGGTAACCGCCAGTGCTGAAAACTGATGGTGTCCATGTTCTGCGACAGCGAGGGCGTAATCCTTACCCATTGCGTTCCATAGGGCACTACTGTAACTGGTGCATCCTACGAAAATTTTTTGAAGAACAAATTCCTTCCTGGACTGCAACAAAAACGTCCGGAAAGGGCTGTGCGTGTGCTGTTTCACCAAGACAACGCACCCGCACATCGAGCTAACGTTACGCAACAGTTTCTTCGTGATAACAACTTCGAAGTGATTCCTCATGCTCACTACTCACCTGATCTGGCTCCTAGTGACTTTTGGCTTTTTCCAACAATGAAAGACACTCTCCGTGGCCGCACATTCACCAGCCGTGCTGCTATTGCATCAGCAATTTTCCGGTGGTCAAAACAGACTCCTAAAGAAGCCTTCGCCGCTGCCATGGAATCATGGCGTCAGCGTTGTGAAAAATGTGTACGTCTGCAGGGCCATTACGTCGAGAAGTAACGCCAGTTACATCGATTTCGGGTGAGTAGTTAACTAGAAAAAAAATCGGAGGCCTTAGAACTTGAATGCACCTCGTATCTCACTCCACTTTTGCATCACATACTACTTCACGTGTATCAAGCTGCATCAAGGCGAACTTGTAGCAAAATAAAATACTGGCGGCCACAGGCAGGAATATCACACTGATATGATGTAATAACGGTATATCAAATTTTACAACTTTAATTCATAATAACACAAAGCGGAAATATAGATAGTACAGAAGATAAATACAGTAATCCACAGTCAAATGGTGGTTTACTCTTTTGAAAAATGTTGTATGACTGCGGCTCAACACAACCGAAAATTTTTTTCCTACAGCGAATCAGCCATATTTGGGAACATTTTAATGTAGTATCTATGTTGGGTGCATATACAAGGTCGTGAAAATCGTCTGATTGATACAGGAACTTTCTAATAATTTCAGGTGTTTATTTTACGTTTGCGCTTCAAGTTTTTGTCGGACAGCGGGTGCTAAAATTTACGACCCACTTCAAAATTGACACTTTGTATTGGTGCATTTAATATATTTGAAATTATTATATTCTCAGAGTTTTCGTCATGCATGTTTTTCTATGTCTTAAAAGCAGAAATTATTAAATTAAAGTGTATTACGAGATAAAACATTAACGTCATTGCCATAGTTCTGGTATTCCTTTTTGAAAGATGTGTCACACATGGGAATACAGTCCTTGTAAATTGTAAATACTTGTAACAGCTTCTACTTCTTGTTGTAATTGTAACTGTTCCTTTAATATTACAAAATATAAACAGAAAAACCGACATCATCACTTTCGAAATCAATGTCTCTCTCATATGAAAAGGGTCTGCCGTTCGTCTACTGACTCCTAAATACAAAGTAGTTCCCATGGACTTACATTTGTTATCATCTCATTCCGTACATACGTTAGCCTCAAACCATAAAACGAATCGTATCGTTTCAACATGAAATCCCTTTTGGGAGATATCTCCGAAACTGCAGGTACATTTTCTGTTCCTGTTTCTCTTCCTCTTCCTATTCTTCCCTCTACTCTTACATCCTAATTTTTTTTTAGTGAAACCTGTTCCACGGTAACAAAGCCAATTACGGTTTTTAAATGTTTTCCCCGTTGATTCAATGTGTATGGACGTATATAAATCATTTTTGAAATTCTTCAGGATTTCCCGGCGAGGCGTTATCATGTTCCTTAATCGGGTCTCTGCCGGTTATTCGCGTCTTTCGTGCGCAAATAACCGGCAGAAACCCGATTGATGAACACGTATCATTTTTGTTTTATTGATCAGTACATCCTTGATGTAATAAATAAGATTTCTTAGTACATGTTTACAATAAAAGTACATAATATCATCCCCTCCACTAATATGAAGTAAACAGTCATCATGGAAGTGTAATAAATCAGAAAAACTTATTCACATCTTGATTTCGAAACAATATAAAACGTATCAGGTAACATGTAGATATGTTATGCATTAAAGTGCATAAGGTAATTTTTACGCTATTATAGGCACATGACATAGAGCAGAATTTCAGTGTACAACATTCATTTACATTGGTAACAAAAGTGCAATGAAGATGCACAGAAGTCATATTTTACGTCACTCACATTATTGATAATACATACATCAATTGATTTTGCTGAGTAGGAGTCCACCAGTAACGTTATTAGTAGTGAAACTCTTTATAGGTGCTGGAAAAACATTGAAACCATGTTTCCCATAGAATCAGACCATTTCTGAAGACGAGCAAATGATACTGCATCACCATGAAGAGTATTTTTATTGCTGGTATTGATTTCATGAACTGAGCTGTTGGTTTGAATGAAGGCAGCGTTATTTATGACGAATTTGATGAAGCAGTTGTTAGTATCCCCAGTTCTTTGAACAGACCTCTGCAGGACATTTCTGAGGTGCCTGAAATGAAGCGTATGTATAAGGAAGGAGTTAAAGAAATAGCAGCAATCTTCATTTGAATTTCTCTTTTGCCAATGTTCTCGAAAATTTTAGATAGAGTTTGTATCCTAGAGGCTTCTTAACCAGTCAACTGCAAGTAACATATTCTGAAAATCATAGAACTTGTAAGGGAATCCTATATTCAGGAAGCTATTTACACATACATCGGGAATGTACTTCATTTGTTAGAAAATAAGCAGAGGCTGCCGGTGTACCTTTGTGTAATGTGTCAAAGGCCTTTGACAGTGTAACTCATGATAACACTACTGAGTGAATTAGCTTTTTCAGACAGGATGTGCCACAAAATGTTTCAAACCGTACCTCTTTGAAAGGATATTAATTTGGACAAAATTTTATTTTAAGCCATCAGTCGTCATACATCTGGAAACTAATTACATACGGTGAACTTCACTCTTTCTTGTGGATTAATAACGTTTCGTCCGTAATATTAGCAGATTCTAGGTTTGCTTTGATTATAGAAAATAGAAATATTATAGATCAATTAAAGTTTGTAAAAGACTCTTAATGTGTTTTTAATGGGTCCTACGCAATTCTTCCTCGTAAATCTGAGAAAGCACACTATATCCATTGCAGAACTTTTAAGATATTTGTATCCTGAATATCTAAGAAAGGCTTAAGAGGGTGAAAGTCTCACACTCTTAACATAATATCATCCTAATGACTTCAGTGTGGAGGATCACACCACAAAACAGCGTTACCACCTGAACAGTGTCTTTTGATGTGAGCAGACATGGGTGATATAAAAATTAAAAAGACAGCATATTAACTATGTAGTGCGAAATTAAGAAGGAAATCACACTTAACGGTTTTTGTCAGAAATCAGAGTCAGGAATTAACTTTTGTTCATGCTTGATTACCCAGGTTTCTCAGTACGTTTTTAAGCACACTCCACGGTATCTTCGGGCGGTAATATGCGTGACTTTCATGAGAAGAAGACATGATCTATAAAATAAAGTTTAACATCACACTTCATGTGTTTTAGTATATGTTTCTCTTTAGAAAATATATGTCCACATATACACCATCTATAGTGTATAGTTGGATTTTCCTGAAAATGACACACAGTTCAAAAGGAAACGATCTAGAAATTGCTTTTAAGGAGAAACTATTATGTCTGACTCTTAACTCTGCATTTCGTATGTGCGATTTATAAGGTGTGTTATATCGACAACACAGGGCTGGCGATGAGAAAATTAAATGCGGACCGCATCAACCATAATCAAATGGTAAATACTTAGAAACCAAAAAAAAGGAAGCGCCTGGAACACCATTTCACAGAGTTTAAGGTAAAAAATTATGGCATTCCAAAAATCTGTAATTTTATCTTAGTCTTCGCAAGATGAAGTTCGTGCAATTAGTGAGCTAAGTCAGTTAAAGGATCTTTATAAAATGTCTTAACAATATTATGATAGTAGAAACTTTGGACTTCACTGCCATGTCGAATTTCAAAGGCGAGTAAAACATATAAATTACATTTTACCGTGAGGTATCGAGCCAAAGTGTTTATACAGACACTGTAATTTCACGTGTTCGGAAAATTTATGAAAGTCACCATATGTTGAGTCTATCACACGAGAGCATATCGAACACTGTGCTCCAACAGAGAAATACACAGATTTTTCTTCGATATGACCCGCCTTTACACATTTTGCAGACTATACAAAGTTCTGAGTTTTCCTATCATAGAGGAAAACATTATCATGTTCTTATGACCTTATCCTAATGTTGTCAAAAGTAGTTAAAGAGGGTTGTCTGGTTCTGAAAAGCATGAAATCGACCAAGAGACGCGACGAGAGGATAATTATTGACCTGTGGAGGAGACCTTTACAATGTAGGAAACAGTGGCACTACGATTTAGATTGTAAGTCCCCTCAAGGTTCGACCAATACTTCCGCGGTTTTTCACACCCCGCGGAGACCTTTTCTCTCCTGTGTAGATCGTTTGGTGCAACTTGGTAATCAGCGGACGGCGCACTAGGTGCTTTTGTAGCACAGCACCAATCAAAAACACTATAATCGCACCGCTGAAATGATAAGTGCATCCAACACAAAAGTTACGAAATTCTGAAGCAGGTGAAACTATGATATTTGGTAATGATTAGTAACGTTCGAAGAAAATTATCTCTTTTTCTAGCTCATACGGGCACATCAGCAGCTATAATTAATTGTGAAACGTATGAGAACATTTTCTCGCCAGTACTGTTATAATCTTATTATATTTCATAGTAACTATGTGAAAAATAACGTATTAATATGAACATCAGAAATAAAAAGGTAACGAAGAAAATCTCCGATTTTTTCATTGTATGCTGGATGTGGATAACACAGTGTAGCTACGTTCTGTGTATATGGTACTCAAACCGACAAAAAAGTAATATTATTTCTTTTATGGTGCCAATTAATTAGTTGGATGCCACTTTTGGTTTCCAGTGTTACTCCACAACTAATATGAGCTCTACAGTAACTTATATTCACGTGTCACTTTCAAGTGTGACATGATTTGCAAGACTACACCCAGAGCCCGTGCACTTCAAGAGAAACTAAAAGGAGAATTGTATGTACTTCAAAATGTCGTAGTGATCTCATAAGAAGCCTCATTGGCGGTAGACTGTAAACAAAACTTTTAACGGAGATTACTAAGTGGCAAACATAGAAGTAACTGTCGACATCTACAGTATTCCACACTTAGAAAATCTGATTTTGTTCCACAAAATCGAGATTATCATAGCCAAATTAACTAATCAGACGTTTACCCGCAAATTAAGAGGCATCACAAATCAGAATAGTCTCGAGATCTAATCGTAACGTTTGGTATTTCAAGCGGTCCTGACAAAAAGCAGATCTGTCTTTAACAGTTTCTTTAGAAAATTAAGGATGCTAGAATTACTTAGATGTATTTATTACTACAGGAGCCAATAAGCCCAAGCAAATACGATTGTCATTCCAAAATCCTCAGCATGCCGTCCTAAAACACCTCAACAACAGCCTCCGATAACGCGCGGGTGTTAAATACGTGCCACTCCGGAATGCCAGTGGACTGGTCCTCGCTGCCAGCCACAGAAGAGCTCTCTCTCCATGGCAGGCTATCGGTTCCCACTCGTTTCCGATGCAGCCAGCTCTCCGGTGCACCAACAGCACGTGGCGCCACCCTCTCTCCCCCAGCGGACCTAATAAATTCCAACCCCATTCCCACATCGCCCTCTTTCCTCTTGCGTCTCACAACCGGTGCAGCGACATCACTTCTATCAAGACAGTCTGCAAACTTTAGGATCCTCCCACTCACATATGATTTCACAAATGGGTACGGATGCTTTAATATAGAGGGGAAAGGGCTCCAACGAGGAAGACCTGAGCTCTCGTGACTATTTAATTCACGGGCAGTACACTAAGTTGGACACTTCTCACAGGAGTGTCTCTGCAAATGACAAACAAACCCTCGGTCGCCACGTCATGTCACGTAATTTCGCAGGGGGTTCTAAAGTCAGGCATTACTTTTTAAAACAGACACTGGCATGTTATCTTCTAAATGATGTTGTTGTTGTGGTCTTCAGGCCAGAGACAGGTTTGATTCAGCTCTCCATGCTACTCTATCCTGTGCAAGCTTCATCTCCCAGTACCTACTGCAACCTACATCCTTCTGAATCTGTTTAGTGTATTCATCTCTTGGTCTCCCTCTACGATTTTTACCCTCCGCGCTGCCCTCCAATACTAAATTGGTTATCCCTTGATGCCTCAGAATATGTCCTACAAATCGATCCCTTCGTCTAGTCAAGTTGTGCCACAAACTTCTCTTCTGTCCAATTCTATTCGATACCTCCTCATTAGTTATGTGATCTACCCATCTAACCTTCAGCATTCTTCTGCAGCACCACATTTCGAAAGCATCTATTCTCTTTTTGTCTAAACTATTTTTCGTCCACGTTTCACTTCCATACATGGCTACACTCCATACAAATACTTTCAGAAACGACTTCCTGACACTCAAATCTACACTCGAAGTTAACAAATTTCTCTTCTTCAGAAACACTTTCCGTACCATTGCCAGTCTACATTTTATATCCTCTCTACTTCTACCATCATCAGTTATTTTGCTCCCCAAGTAGCAAAACTCCTTTACTACTTTAGGTGTCTCATTTCCTAATCTAATTCCCTCAGCATCACCCGACTTAATTCGACTACATTCCATTATCATCGTTTTGCTTTTGTTAATGTTCATCTTATATCCTCCTTTCAAGACACTGTCCATTCCGTTCAGCTTCTCTTCCTGGTCCTTTGCTGTCTCTGACAGTAATACAATGTCATCGGCGAATTTTAATTCCTACTCCGAATTTTTCTTGTGTTTCCTTTACTGCTTGCTCAATATACAGAATGAATATCCTTATTAAAAATAATGTGTGCATGTGGTTACATTTGTTTTATGTGTTCACCATTCTTATCTTAACGTGCCTAGTGATTCAGTACTACATTTTCTCTTCGCAGTTGGAATTTTGGGGCAGGGTTTGCTGCATAGTTTGAAAATGCGTACGCCTTGGCGTCTCTGGAATAATATTAATATTTTCTACAAAGATTTTTATTATGTAGGTGCAGTTAAATTTTGCAATTTTGCGATTAACAGAGCTCATGTCATACACCTGGCTTCAACGGTCTCCAATTTTGAAATGGTAGGGCAGCAGGTGGGGGCAGTTATAAGATACTGGTAGGAACAAAAACTTAACAACAAAACAATAAACATTCATTTTAATGTCAAAACAATGTTCACAACACAAAATCTGCCAAGTACCTAAAACATTTACATAATCTTCAATCAGCACATTCAGTTAAGTTAAATGGAGCATCGGCCTCTCACAATAAAGTGATGTTACACCAAAATTTTCGGTAAATCCGAACCATTGCACGCAGAATATAGTCAGAATTAAAACAAGTTACCCCAGTTACCGTCGTCGACAAAGAATGTACTAATTATTATTACTGCATTAACGATGGGCAGTCCATGCTTGAATTGATTCAGAGAGCCAGAACCTTCAGAAAGTGGATGGTGGGAGATTTGAAAAAGTGAATGGTGGCTCAATTGGTGTCAAAATGAGTCTCTTCTGGCAGTAATGTGCTGAATGAAAATTCTGCGGCTGGTTGCTCCAAAGGCGCCTCCACCACATCCTTAACAAAACGTTTCCCAATCTACAAAAAAATATACTATAGACCACGTCCACATGTTGATTTTCATAAGTTATTAGTACATGAATCTTTTCACATCCATGAAAATAAAAAAATTCCATTTATTTTAAATTTTTTGGCTGTGGGGCCGTACTCATTCAGATATCTCAGGAGCAATGCTAATGACAGTATAAAAGTAAGCACACACAACACCCAGTTTCCGAATGGAAAAAAATCTTCGACCCAGTAAGGAATCGAACCTGAGCCCATTCACTTAGCAGCCGGCCACGATGACTGCACAACTACCAAGGCAAATGACAGAGGAATTCTTCACAACGTTACTTTAACGCAGAAATCAGTTCCTTCATCATTTTTCTGCTTTCATTTGTAAAGAATGTCACTGATTGCAAAAGCTCAATAAACGTTTACATACATTAGAGTGAGTTCTTAGTTATTATCTTTTGAATTAGTATCACATTCAGAATGTGCTGTCAGCTATCACATAAGCAGCAGTTTCAGGCACGACAATACAAAAATATGCCGCCTTCACAGGAATTAATGATCATTCTGTGCAGATGCACCCTTCGTGCGCCCTCTGGTGGGAATCTACGTGTGGCTGCGAAGAGTGTGGGTTTTGGGCGGAGGACGCTAGATATGTTGTGTACAACAGGTTGGAAATTGGTACTGCACGGGAATCGTGTTCGGATAGCGGAAGCAATAAAGGCAACTCTCGAGCAAAGCGGTAAATCCGGGTTCGATTCCCAATCTGGTACTAATTTTTAGTTTTCGCCTCTGAAGTCCTTTCATTGCCCGATAGTGGTTGAAGTCCCAATGTAAGTTTGGTTATTGTCTATTATGTTGAGTTTACTGCCGTCAGAAAGGCCGATATTAGTTTTAATTCCGCATATGGTAGCTGGCATAACTTTAACTTGAACAGGGTAAATTCTGCAGCGTGGGGATGTTGTAAATGGTTTTTGTTGCGACTGTCGTTCACTCTTGTATACAGCTGGTTCCAGTTGTTTACAGTGTTACTCCTAAGTAAAACTGGATACGAATTTTAATGTTGATCCACCACACGTGAGATGATCTCTCGTTGATGTTTTTCCTTCTCTTCTAAATTTCATTTCTGTCGCCTTTGACCTATTCGTTTCCATCGAGTTTTCTAGTACCCGTCTTCTGATGGTCCCCATGGCCGCTTGTACGTCTTCTCGGCTCCTGGAGAAAATGAATGTGCCATCTGCGTACACAAAAAGTCTTACGTCCCTTGCGTCCACACTCTGACCGATTTCTTCAGTCATTACGTTAAAGAGTACCGGACTCTTGGATCTCCTCGTATGGCCCCCATTGTTCGGATGATGTCTTTCGGCATCGATATGCCATCATATATTGCTGCATGGTTTACTTGCTTGATTTACCTAGTATAGTCTGCAGCTTCTGAATGAGCACATTTCTATTGATATTGTCAGCTGCTTTAGACAGGTGTATAAAGATAGAGTACTGAAGGGTAGTGACTATACTTAACAAAACCTGACATACATTCTTGCTATATGTGAAGTTTTGAGCCGGCCGGAGCGGCTATGCGGTTGTAGGCGCTACAGTCTGTAAGCGAGCGACCGCTACGGTCGCAGGTTCGAATCCTGCCTCGGGCATGGTTATGTGTGATGTTCTTAGGTTAGTTAGGTTTAATTAGTTCTAAGTTCTAGGCGACTGATGATCTCAGAAGTTAAGTCGCATTGTGCTTAGAGCCATTAGAAACATTTTTGAAGTTTTGATTCTGCAGTATTCTGTTATCTAATGTAAAGGAAAAGAAAATGTAAAAAACTTTTTTGCAATAATTCAGTCACAGAAGGACAACTAACACCATTAACTTTTCACTATTACAGTAATAGTTTTTTCCCACATGTTTTCAATTAGCTGCCCAGCAAGGAGTAAATTACGGGTGACTGTTGATTTACAACATAGACATTCTACTTACAAGCATGCTGAGAGAAAAGTGAGAAAGAATTTGGTTCGTTGGAAAGTTTCTATGAACTGATCCGTTTCGAACACTGGCGCTACGGACACAATACGAACGTAGAGATTAGATGACGAACTTTACAGCGGATAGACCTCATCACTACGATAACTATCGGTTTATTCCATCAGTAGGCATATTTGCACGTACCTGAACTGGAAGTGACGTAGCGAAACTTTCTGTGCTGACTGGGAGGCGAATCTTGTGCTGGCTACACATGAAGAGACGTTGACTGTCGAATTACTTTTCACCAGTAGCTAGGAAAGGCATGTTTGAACCTGAAATGATATGACGAGAAGTTTTGTGTCTGACTGGGAGTCGAAACAGGCACCAATAGTTACTATGAACAGTGCACAGAGATGCGTTAAAATTATTTATTTTTTTTATATTTAGTGTCTCTGGTAGATTACTCCCTGATGTAATATACTGAGAGTCATGTATCTTTTCTCAAAACTTTTCCTAGAACTGCTCGATGAAGACAGTAATAACTCATAATATTAGGAACACTACGAAAATAAAACACTTTTCTAGGAATTAGGAAAAGTTTTTATACATATGGCAGATTAGACAGCTAAAAATTTAGTCTAATAATTCGTACAAAAACCAAACAATGGAAACTCAAGGTAGGAATATCAGCAATGTAGGAAAAGACAGATTGCTACTTACCGGAACTATGCTCTCGCCGGATGGCATTTCTTCCTGCGACTCCTTCAGTGTGTTTCACTTTTGTTGGTGGCTCACGGATAAGAAGGTAGCCGCGGCCCGAGGCTCAGCGCGTTCACCTCTGTGGGCGTTGTAGCTGGCAGTGTGAGCCTACGGCCCTTCCTGATAGCGGCAGCGAGCCTATGTGGAGGTCGTGCAAAGGTCGAAAGGTGTCGCCCCAAGCACAGCTTGGGCGAACGAAGTTCTTATCTCATCCGTCGGGTACTCACAGCCACGGATCACGACCATTTTGTCCTGCAGTAACCCAGGATATTTAAGGTGAAATGTCACTTAAATACTATTAACTCGTATTGTGATTCACAGGAATAGACTTTCCTGACTTATATCTCAAATCAAGCAATCATTTTACGCTCTTTCATGTCAACTGTGAACAGGCCGTCGGGAGAGTACATTTACAAATTAGAAAGTCAACGAAAATCGCTTAACAAGAGAATTCCATCTCCATCTGATCAAATGCTGTGCGTTTCCTTCCAAGGAATGTTGTCTTAAATTAGCTCTTTCGTTTGAAGGATATAGTGTTGTACTAGGTATGGTCGTTGTGATTTGTTGAACAACCTTCATACCACCCCATTCTCCATTATTGCCAAATTTATTCAAGGTGGTGGATCCATGATCGCGGTCATAGATGTGGCAACATTTCAATGACGTCTTGGCGGGATGTTCAAGCTTTGGCGGGAAAATAGGTCAATAGGGGTACCCCCAATAACCTAACCCCTACCCTCCCTCAGAAAATCGTGATAAGTTCAAATTCCATTACGACAATGCAACACACCATGGCTACCTCCACTAACATAAGAACATGGCGGGAAAATAGCTCACTTGGACTACCTACACTAACCTTAGCCATCCAACAGCCACCTCTTCCTAGGAATTGGCGGGAGAGTACTCAGCCTGTGCTGGACTGCAGGGAAACTTTATTTAAACAGTCTTTATTTAAACAATTGCAGTCAGAACCTCCATCCAGTATTTTCACACATGTTCTGGAGCACATCTGACCTAGCACACAGTACCACCAGCACAGGGTGACGTTGACCCTCCCATGATGTAATCCAGGATGGTGGTCTGGGGTGAAGGAAAATGGCAGGAAAAAGACTTAGCCTGTTCTGGGCTGCTGGAGAGAGGAAGGAGTGTACTTTATTTATTTCGGAACTATTTATTTAGGGGTGGATTTGACATAATATATTTATTACACTGCTATAAAACACTCACCCTGACGTGCTTGTGGTCACAGTAAATAGTCTACAGACCTGCTGTTATACTCATAAATAATGCAGTGCACTGATGTACAGACACGCAAACAACTCGTGATTACCGAAATAATACAGTACACAACATACAGAAGTTCAATCTACTCACTGTTCACCAAAATAATGCATGTATAACGCTATGCTAACATGCTCACAAAGCTTAAACAACTGAAAATAACGCAGTGCATAAACGCTCAGTGCACGTAAAATACGCTTTCGAACTACCATCAATCGCAACGTATCAGCAAACTGTTCCAACACACAAACGCACTGACGTTGTCAAGAGCCATTGCTCTCGCGCCACTGCAGACGGCAAGTGAAAGTCACGTCTGCCCACATGTGCGTTCTTACTGTTGCTGACGTGAAACTTCTCTACCTCTGCATACTGACGTCACACGTTGTGCTATAGAAATCTGTTCCAGTACTTCCCAGAATAGCACATGGCGCATTATTCCTGCCGATCCTAATAGGACATGCAAGACACGTCTAGCAGCGCAAGTGTTTACTGTGGCTGACACATCGCAGGAAAATGTTCAGGTAGAAATTCTCCATCTAAAAGGTTCCCAATATTATACTGACGTTCATGGCTATGTAACTGAGAGACAAGTCTCCCTCTAGGCCGCGCGCGCGTGTTATTGTTGTTGGCGCGAAACCTCTCTGCCTGTGGATACTGACAACACAGGTCGCGCCATAGAAATCTATTTTAGTGCTTCCTTGAATAACATCAACTGCTTTCTCCCTCGAGATCCTAACGACCTGTCCACATCAGTATATCAAATGTTGTTCAAATGTGTGTGAAATCTTACGGGACTTAACTGTTAAGGTCATCAGTCCCTAAGCTTACACACTAGTTAACCTAAATTATCCTAAGGACAAACACACACACACACCCATGCCCGAGGGAGGACATGAACCTCCGCCGGGACCAGCCGCACAGTCCATGACTGCAGCGCCTGAGACCGCTCGGCTCTTCCCGCGCGGCATCACTATATCCTTTAAACTAAAGAGCTAATTTAAGACAACTTTTCTTGGAAGGAAACGCACAGAATTTGATCAGATTACTTATCCATCCCTTCTCGGAATTGGTAAAGTGTCACAGAAATAATTAACCGCCGCTTTTGTTGTAGCTTTCGTGACATCACGGCTTGTCTGGTTGGAAATTCTTATTCCAACCGAACCTGTTAACGAAAATAGCCCAGGATATCACCGATTGCATTCTTCCTGATGGTCCTAACGAGGCATCACGTGTTACCCTCTCCGGAAATCGTAATATCCTGCTTTCAACATAAGTCTCAGAAATGGTAAACTTCTCACCACTAAAAGCCTTCATCGTGTATGTGCACCCTTGTGAAAACATCCTTAATCAGAAAAGCATTCTTGTTACTTGGAGAGAGAGAGAGAGAGACGATGGTCGCATCAAGCCATTCCAGAAATAGTGACATTCGATAAAAGCTTCTTATTGGCTGTGCATTCAAATGAAGCTCTCTCATTGATCGCCTCGATCTACATGTAAGCCCACAACCAACATCCATCGTCCTCAGTCCGCCGCTGTCTGCCTTGTTGTGCGCTCCATCGTGTCTCTGTGTTTACTTGCACTTTTATCTCTGCAATATGAAGAGAGGTAGCTGCAGCAACTCTTCAAAGTGTAACGGCAATAGGCTTTGAGTTCTGTAGACACGATTACCAAGTGAGTAAATACCTTCTATTTAGAGAGTAAATTTTCGTATGTATGTTAAATTCGCCTTATTAATTGGGTCTTCTTGTTATAGTTCAACTCCAGGATATGATCTTGGAGTGTGAGGAGAGACATGAGGGGTCTGGACAGCAACAGACTCTCTGTCCAGCCTCCTATGTTGGGTCCACAGCCAGAATTGCCTTGTGAGTATAACTTTCATAGTAATTTTTTTATATAGTAGCGATTAAAAATCTTTTTTCCCTCCATATCACATGAAGCAAATGCAAACTTTGCTGGAGGCAGAGCTCGCTGCTGAAAAGAACTATCTACTGCACAGCAGCAGTGCTACGTGGAACAGCCTCCAGCTGTGGATAACCTGCAACAACACTCACGTAAGTATAGAAAATATATCAATGTGATCTTTCTGTGTTACTCCACATTCAAAAATACTAAAATTATGTCTCGCCCTGTTACAGAAACTGCTCTAGAGGAGTTCGATTAGCTGGACAGGCAGATGGAGGCTTTTCAGTAGATTCAGGAACAGCCTCCAGCAAATAATGAGATGCACAAGCAGTATGCTTGTTAGTTTAAAAAAAGATAACATTTGTACATGCCTCTAATAGCAGTGGTAGTAGTGTACGAAGTTTGTTTTTCTAAGGCGCTGCAGGCATGGACTGTGCGGCTGGCCCCGGCGGAGGTTCGAGTCCTCCCTCGATCGTGGGTGTGTGTGTTCGCCCGTAGGGTAATTTAGGTTAAGTAGTGTGTAAGCTTAGGGACTGCTGACCTTAGCAGTTAAGTCCCATTAGATTTCACACACATTTGAACATTTGAATACTGTGATATCCGAATTTGGGCTACATAACGTGTGAACAAGAGATGGCAGGATCATGGTGTGGATAAAGGCTGGGAAAAAAGCAGGACAAATGAGCTCTAAAGCCTGTTCTTCAAGAGCTACGAATATGTGTCCTCTTGTAGTCACCAGTTCTAACAGTGTGTCTGTTTTGTTGCTATCACTTTCAACTCATTTCGACAAACTCCGCCATATATTTCAGAATATTGACATCCATGTCATTTTTCTAACGACCATGGACACGTGGCTCGAGGCAAGCATGCCCTTCAGTTCCATAAACATACACTCCACTGTCCTAACACAGCACAGAAGTTACAGATGAAGAGATGCAGTAGCGGCAAGCAAACGACTTATTATCCACCATGCAACTCACAACCAACAATAATGAAAAAAGACAAGTCCAATACAGACTGAAGCGCCAAAGAAACTGGTGTAGGCACGTGTATTCAAATACAGATATATGTAAACAGGCAGAATACGGCGCTGCGTTCGGTAACGCCTATATAAGGCAAGAAGTGTCTGGCTTATTTGATAGATCGGTTACTGCTGATACAATGGCAGGTTGTCAAGATTTAAGTGGGTTTGAATGTGGTGTTACAGTCGGTGAACGAGGAATGGGAATCTGCATCTCCGAGGTAGCAACGAAGGGGGATATTCCCGTACGACCGTTTCATGATGTGTACCGTGAATCAGGTAAACCATCAAAACTCCGACATCGCAGCGGCCGGAAAAAAGATCTTGCAACAACGGGACCAACGTCGACTGAAAATAATCGTTCAGAGTGACAGAAGGGCAATCATTCCGTAAATTGCTGCAGATTTCAATGCTGGGCCATCAACGAGTGTCAGCGTGCGAACAATTCAACGAAACACCTCGATATGGGCTTTCGGAACCGAAGGCTCACTTTTGATCCCTTGTATGACACAAAGCTCTACGCCTCGCCTGGACCCGTCAACAGAGACTTTCGTTTGTCGATGACTGGAAACATATTGCCTGGTAGGATGAGTCTCGTTTCAAACTGTATCTGGCGGATGGACTTGTACGGGTATGGAGACAACCTCATGAATCCATGGACCCTGCACGTTACCAGGGGACTGTTCAAGGTGGTGGAACCTCTGTAATGGTGTGGGTCATGTGTAGTTGGAGTGATATGGAACCTCTAATGCGTCTAGACATGACTCTGACCGGTGACACGTACGTAAGCATCCTGTCTGATCACCTCCATCCACTCGTGTCTATTGTGCATTCCGACGGACATGGGAAATTCCAGTGCGACAATGTCATACCCAAATGTCCTGAATTGCTACATAGTGGCTCCAGGGACACTCTTCTGAGTTTAAGCACTTCCACTGGCCACAGAACTCCCCAGATATGAACATTATTGTGCATATCTGAGATGCCTTTCAACCCCTCGTACTCTTAAGGATTAATGGATAGCCCTTCAGGATTCATGTTGTCAATTCCTTTCAGCACTACGTCATACATTCGTCGAGTCCATGCCACATCGGGTTGCGGTACTTGTGGGTTCTCGTGGGAGCCCTACACGATGTGAGGCAGGTGTACCAGTTCCTTAGGCTCTTCAGTGTATGTTTGTAAATATTACATCGCTTAACAAAATTTATTTAGTATGTGTCCTCTACTCATCTCGAAAGTGGGTGGGCTAGCCTTTTTCAAAACTGACCTTTAAAAATTTAATTCGACTTATGAGCATACAAATAATGCTGGTAACACTAACTTAACCATTCTGCCTCTTCACCTTGAAATGGAAGACTATTTCAGCTTGCACCTACCCAAAATGCAGCCTATAATCCCCCCCCCGTGCCCTTCCCATACACACATTTGCTACGAAATCCACAAGCAAAGAGGTTCGCACCTGGAATATCAGCTCACAACGTCATAGTCGTGACTTGCTCTCTAAACTATCCAAGGAAGAAATTGTAAGTGACATCGTACACAGACCATAAGCGTATCAGTGAACCTGAAGCTGAAGCGACGGCATAAGAGATAATATGGAAGACGACTTTCACTCCGTTGGTGAACGTGCAGGATAAACTTTATGGCTTTACTGCTAAGCTAACGCTATTACACAAATAAATAGGATCCCTAAATACCGGAGGGAAAACCCACATCTTGGCTAACGGAACAGCTGAATCAGTTCATGAATCCCGGAGGTACTGCACATTGGTCTTACAAGCGACCTACTACCTTTGAATATAAAGTTTTTCACAATCATAAAGCAAAGAGAGTCAGTCAATCTGAGAGAAACAATAACTAAGGCACGCAAATACGTTGCTCCTAAACATAAAGACCAGATGCTGTGTGAAAAAGCTTGTTTGACCTAGGGAAGAGTAGGTAAAGTAGAAGCCCCAGCGCATCCCTTTGTCCCAACCAAGGAACTAAACCAGCACTAGTCTTTGGCGTTAACCTTCGTTGAATCGTAAACAAAACATCGACTTACTGATTATTGCCACGCGGGTTAGCCGAGCGGTCTTAGGCGTCTAATCACGGTTCGCGCGGCTAATCACGTCGGAGGTTCGAGTTTTCCCTCAGGCATGGGTGTGTGTGTTGTTCTTAGCGTAAGTTAGTTTCTGTTAGAATAATTAGTGTGTAAGGCTATGGCCTCAGCAGTTTGGTCCCATAGAACTTTACCAAAAGTTTCCAAATTTACCGATTATTTCACGGAAATAAATGACGGTAGTCGTGGAAAATTCTTTCTTGAGATGACTACGCCTTCGATTAGTGGTTCGGATCAGCATTTACTGTACAAGACGGCGTCGCAATCCAAATGCTCAGGATTATTGCCTGGGCAACACAGCAGTAACACTCGATCCCATCGGATTACAAGCGCTAGAGATCCAGTTGCTAAGTTGGGTAGCTGTTTTAGATGTCCAGAAGTTTTTCTTTTACTCTGTAGTGTTATACACGCCTTCTATCCTGCTACTGTACATTTCTTCCCAGAGTCTAGCAGACATTGCTCAACGCACAATTTCACACTTTTCCAGTACGTTCTCTTGATTATCTTATAACAAAGATGCACAGCGTGTACAATGATAGTCCCTGCTTTTCTGAAACGATTATGGTACAATGGACTAGATTGTTAAAACGTAATGACAGATTAAATCTGTGTGACAGACAGTGATTCGAGCGCAAAACTTCCTAATTGAGCCATAGAAACACGAACTGTGACACATCGTTACAGTTTCTACTCTTTCCGTACCTTTACCCTACTTCGCACAGTTAGCTGATGATCTCTTTCATATATTACTGTACTATCAAATTTGAGGATGTAAGATGATATGTGCTGCGATGCTTTATGCATTTTCATGATCGGTGACCTTGTATTTAAATGACCGGTTTTGTGGTCTGTTCATAAACTTGCCGCTATAACGCTTCACATTGAAGAATGACTTACTTTTAAATCGTACTCCATTTCAGTTTCTCGGGCAAAATCTTTTCCTTCCGAACAATTCATCTGTCTCTAGTTGCAGCATGCAAAGGAATGAGAGGTATGGAATTTTCCACAGTAATATTTTTGGGTTTCAACACACAGCAGACTACCTTGGCCTTGCGTACTTCGCCATGTTTCATAATCCCTTCCTGTCGTTGTATTTCCACAGGTACTACTTCACAGATATTTCTGCCCCAGAAATTTTTCATTTCCTCTCTGTGAATTGTAATACGGTGCCTCTGTGCTCCAGCTGGTATTAACGCCGGGTGTTCCCACACACTTACAGTGAGCGGCGTCTCTGCGAAAAAAACCAGGCCCGCTGAAACATCGGACGTGACTTGTGCCCTTGTATCAGCAGGTGTTCCACGAAACGCAAGCACAGGGAATTTGCATTTCTTGAAAGATGAAACGAAGCTCGAACTTAATGTAAAATCTGTAAGACGTCAGAATCTCTAAGGAAATTTCTAAATTTGAGATACACTTTTAGCGCGTATGAATTACACAAGAGCTTTCTCTCCTTTCTGTTCACTGCCAGTCTAGAGTAACAGAAAGCCTAGAAGGCTGGTGTACAGTACTACTGCAGTGGTAATTTTCAGAACGTGAAAATAAATGAATATGTATTAACTCCATTGAGTTCATGTGTGAAATATGGACATAACGTTATTAGCCGGCAAATAATGTTACAGAACAAGCTGTTCGTAATCGAGTATTACCATACGGATGGTTAAAAATGGAGGCGATAGAATTTAAAATCTTGCATAGTCTCTCTACAACAAACTACCGTCTCGCTATATTGTATTTTTGCGTATTGTAGTTTTGAAAAAAAAAAAATGGTTCAAATGGCTCTGAGCACTATGGGACTCAACAACTTAGGTCATAAGTCCCCTAGAACTTAGAACTACTTAAACCTAACTAACCTAAGGACATCACACACACCCATGCCCGAGGCAGGATTCGAACCTGCGACCGTAGCAGTCCCGCGGTTCCGGACTGCAGCGCCAGAACCTTTTGAAAAAGGCAACTAGGTAAGGACCAGTTGTTTACATATTACAGACAATGAGGAAGAACTTCAACTGAAGGTGCTCCAGCAAGAAAATGAACAAGATGAAGATGAAAGATGGAGCGAAAGAAATATGGATAGTCTGCCTTCAAGAGAATGCACGACAGCTAAAGAATATTCCATAATCCTACAAACAGCTGCCTACTGTGTTCGACTACTTACCAATATTCCTCAATTTTCTTACTCTTGAAATAAGATTGTCTGTCGCAATCCGAGTTTTGTAATTTTGGGCTCAATACTCCTACTACGTATTATAAATAAAGTAAACGTGTAGCTCCATTAAGTTTGAATAAAAGCATGAACATATAGCGAAAGAGAAGGTCATGAAGGTATAATCTGTAAAGTCTCTCTTTGATGAAAGTGGAAAGAAAGACATGTGACACTTCACATCGAGTTTAACGATAAGCTTACTGTGACAAAGAATTGCTGGACATATTCGGAAAGTTTAAGTGCCCTGAGTCTCTTTCGCCACATTTTATATTACAGAATAGAATATTTTGTGTTAATGCTTAAACACGTGTCAGTGCCAGATGGGTTTACTACCTACAGCTACACGTTCAGTGCTCTGCGGAGAGCACCTTTTACCACAGCTACTTACTCTCTCGCAAATGTAGCGAGTTAAATGCGACTGGCTCTACCCTTCCATATGACACCTGATTTCTCTTGCGCTGTATACTATGCCTCGATTTTTCACAAATGCAGCTAACTGATAAAAGGTTGTTAAGCTTTAAAGTCACTGAGCAGCACACGCAGCAGTGAAATAAGAAATGCATAAGTGACTTACTTGCTCCATAAATTAGCGGAATATTTGAAACCTCCATTATAGAGTCCCCTCCCTCTCTCTCCCCAAAATTCAAGTAGCTTTCATTACAATGACTTTTAGATTTACATTTTATAGATTTGCTCTGGCAAGTCTTCAGTATGTCCCAAAAATCGAAACTTATTGAGATCCTTACGCGTGGACTACATAGCGAACTATCAGCCGCATTATACGTTAGATAATTTTATCCTCAGCAAGCAGAAAATTCGTTTTATATGGGTATTCGTAACAATAGATGCTTTTTAATTTTGCGTGGTTGTGTTTTTCCCTAAAACGTGACAAACCAGTCGTGACGTATAACCCTTTGCGGGTTGTGGACCAGTCTGAGCTTTATTCTTTGACAGTCGAACAGTGATTTGTTTTGAAATAAGTGGTCAGGGCATCCGCTCTGTTACCTACTCTATATGGAGTCTTACAGTTGATGACACTTAATTTCTTTTTAAAGCTCAAACTGTGTCCAATACTTCATGGTTTATCTGGGCTACATTGATGTGCATTAGTTTGTCTACTAGTCCGGCATTTACTTACAGTGCACTGCCCTTAAACTTGGTGCATCTGTTCATCTATTCATCTGACAGCGAAATATTTGGCTACCCCCTCCCCCTCCTCTTCCTCCCAAGACAACGACCGCTGATATTGTGGCTGTACTTTTGGTTCAAACGACGATACTAGGGACAGATTTTAGGTATAAATTATCACACCCATAAAAGATACGCCTCAAACGCACGATCTACATTATGGGTAAATGGAAAGGTGACACAGTGGAAAAGCTTTTGGAGCAAGTGTAATATATTAATGTGCAAAACTTAAGGACGAAAATAACTTTCGCATGATGGGTCACTTCCATGTAAGCTCGATGAAACTTCGAGAGTAATTAGAACTAACTTCTCCACTATAATACAGAAGGTAAATGAAAGAGGTAATGAATGAGACGAACCGAAATTACACTTTTCATCAAAGACACTGAAGTCACCGCGATTCATCATGGTCCCCTAGACGTTACTAAATGCGGCAGACGGTCCTTAATTGGTTGTGTGATTACCACGGACTGCAGTGCCTGCTCTGCAACGTTCTTCTATGCTGGCCTAGGGGTTGGCAAGGAGTTCTCGTGGTAGGGAGTTCCATTCCCCTATCAGCGCTGTTAACAGCTGCTGGATGGCCGTTATCGCATATGAACGTCTTCCCAAAGTATCCGTCATACACTTATGGGATGTAGGAGGATGAAAAATCAAACGCCTTTCAGCCGTCAATTTGATTCGCAAACAGTTTCAGCGTTTTACTAAGACATCTTCAGGCCCCTGACCCACGTGTAGCAATAATCTACCTTGCTTGAGATCAAAATAGATACCAGCAGTACTGGTATTAGTAAATATTTGGTGCAGTGACCACTTAAACTATCATGATGGACTTACGGGATTTAAGTCGCAAGAATGGGTAGGCTAACGTATTCGCCCATTATCCCCTTGTGCACTCATGTTTTCATGAACACGGAGAAGGAGGATGGTGTCACAATAATGTTGACCGTTGGGTGCACCGTGTTGAAATATCTGGTTGTCAGTACGGCATGTCAGCATTATGCCGCCCCACACAGTAACCCCTGGACTCCAAAAATGATCACGTCTGACAATGTTCCATGAACAAACATGGGTTCTCAACTCTCGCCGTGTGAGCGTACGTCCAGCATTGTCAAACATGATCGTTTTGGGTCCCTAGATGCCACGGTGTGGGTAGGGGGGTAGGGGCGGGGGGGGGTGGAGGGGGAGGAATGGCAGGAAGTTCCATGGGCTTACTGACTTCCAAATCTCCAAACACGGTACAGCCACCAGCCAACGTTATTTTGACCCTATACTCCTCCACCCTTTGCGAAGTTTTATGGGTGCATTCAACCCTGAATTCACTTTTATGGTGAGCTGTAACGCCATTGATTTGATAGGCTTCTGTCTGGTACCACTAGCTCAGGTGTAGTATCGACTATCCCTCTTGCAGCCCCATTGCCAATATCTATGAGAAATAGTTGGTATCTCTAGGTTGTGACCTAAATAGATCCTTGCCTGCAGATATACAGGGTGTTACAAAAAGGTACGGCCAAACTTTCAGGAAACATTCCTTACACACAAATAAAGAAAAGATGTTATTTGGACATGTGTCCGGAAACGCTTAATTTCCATGTTAGAGCTCATTTTAGTTTCGTCAGTATGTACTGTGTAAGGTGTCAGGCAAATCCAACACCTTCCATGAAAACCCTGACATGATAAGCAAATCCAGGAGTATGTCACATAGCTCCGAATAAATCGTGACATTAAATTAACCAAACTAATACGAGTAACTAGTGGGCAAATGGAATACCACAGACTAACACAAGAATGCCTAAATGCATTCATACCTTCCCACCGTGAGACAGACGCAGTTCCGAGGGGAGAAACGAGACCAGAAGCCGAGAGCAGAACCGTGTCAAGCTAGAAGGCCCTACGATAAGGGACGGACAACCACGTCGCCAGCTAACCGCTAGGACCACCCCCACGCCAGCCCATGTTAAAAGGTAGAGCCCTCCAGAAGAACAGTATAGATCTTACGATAACACTAAAAGGACCACACCAGCTGCAAGTTTTAGCGTGAGACTTTTTCGCGTCTCTGTTACGTTGCAAACTTCAAAAACACTGCCCCACCACGAAAAGCATAACGTTTCTCATTGGATAGACGGAATTTTTGTAGGTGGGGCTTATGTTTAACATTGAGACCCTGATTGGTCAGATGAAAACACAGCCAGATAGTTTTTTTAAACCAACTTCGGTAAATTGTAGTAAGGAGAAGTTAGGAGAGAATTGCTTCCGAGACAGCGAGGTGAGCAGAGCTGTGCTGCCCGCTGCCCCCTGCCGAACACCAACAAGGTAATGAACGCACGTGATGCCGCACAACAGCGCATAAAGCTTCACTCAGAACTGCAGAAGTCTCATCTGTTACACCCCCTTTTTGCGTAATACTAGTGTCGATCGTCAATTAAAGCTCATGGTGTTCACATTTGCCACTTGAAGTGAAAGTCTGAAACATGATGATTGTTACATAGTTATTGAGAAGCCACATCAGCCACTGTAATTTACGACAAGTTAGATAAGTAATTAAAGATAATTGAGGGGCACTGTAGACCATTTTGATAGTTTTCTCTCCTGTGAAACTTAATTTAAACCTAGTTTATAGATATGATATGGCATAGGTCATCCTTCGATCCATTGTAGAACTTGGAAACCCACTCAGGGAATATTCGTTCACATTTTTATTGAACGCAGTTGGTTTCTATCGTCCTGTATTAAATCATTTCCTTTTATCAATAGTGCAATTTATAAACGATGTTTTCTGAGTAGAATAAAATTTCCATTGGTAAACTTAACTGCTATTTCGACAGAATTTTACCAGCTAACTAAAAATAGGAGAGCCTTGAACCCCTTCCACTAAATTTAGTTAGTATTAAGATTATTTTACAGGGAGTGCAGTGGAGCTGGCGCTGAAATCATTAAGTATTAGGTTATATCATCGCTAGTCTCACTGAACTCTTCTGAACTCTATATGTCATGTGTGGTCTGCCGTCTTCTTACCAGAAACAGGTCCCAGGATCAAACAAATCAATTCCCTAAAAACACGCTCAGAGCGTCGTTGCGCGAAAGTGGTAGTGAGATACGATACAGAACAAACAGATACCACGCAGAATGTTAGAAAATGGCGACCCTGCCAGAATGGTAAAATACCATGATTGAAGGTCGACCACATGCCTAACTAGGTCAGAAAAATATCCTGCTAAAAATTTTCGTAATAAAAAAAATTTTTTTTTGATAGGCATAAATAATTGAAAACAGTAGCTGCAGCGATAGATAGTGAGACATTCTAGCAGAGACAATAGCATAATCAAGTTATGAATTTTAAAAATTGTTAGAATTAAGTTTTCTCCTCAATGTAAGCGCACAGGTGGCGGATACATCGTTGACAAGTTGGTTCTGACCCAACAAGTAAGTGAATGGATTGTCAGTCTTGGGTATAATAAATGTCAAGTCGTGTGAACAAAAAGTTTATGAAACGCGTGAGATCGTATGAGCGCATGTTGACTCTAAGTAGGGCGCGTGAATTGTTTTTAAAACAGAAAATAAGGGATCCGGAAAGATTAGCAATGGCAGATCGAGACCTTGACCGAATTGAGGTAGAGACCCAGCATGAAAATGGACATAGAATAGAGGACAGTACAACAGACGATGCAGTATCGCGAGAAATAGGACATATAACGCACCATAACGAGGATAATGTACGTCAAGGCATAGAAAACATAAGTCAGCTTACGACAGAGGAGCAGCAAGTAGAGAGACAGTCGATGAGGATTCTAACTTGCATCTTGAATATGTAGAACCCGTAGTACAAGTAATCAGAGTTCCCCCACCACAGAGTGTCACAGCACAGTTCAATGCAATCGTTTGCGAACCAACACTTGGGCGAAAACACAGAGCGTAGGACGTCGGAAGAAAACGCAATAGGACCCATCAATCTGGCAGAATTATTACAACAAATTACGGAAACCATGACAAGGCAAAATAAAGACATAGCGAACCAAATTCTAATTCAGAATGCAGAAACCACGAGACAAATGAGTGCGATTAAAGAACAAAACAAAAAAATTCAGTTACACCTAAGTAATATTGAAACGTGGCAAAAGAATCTCGAGAAGTGATAGGAAAGTTAATAACAGGTCACAATCAATTGAGAACAGACATTGACAAGGTACAAGCGGACGTACAAACATTGCGTAATGACATTCAGGACGAGATCAAAACATCACGTGACAGCACCCAGGGAGAAGTCAAGAAACTAGAGAAACAGAGAAACGAAATTACTAGACAAGCAGCAGGTACAGTGCGTGAAGTTGTTGAAAACAGTGTGTTACACAAACGTATCACAAAAGCAGCGCTGAAAAGATATGATAACCGCATAGTCAAAATAGAAGCGCAAACGAAGCGACAGTTTCAGAAATTGCGAACAGAATTGTTGCAAACCATTGAAGAGCGTAGTGAACAGGATCGAACAAGCACAGAGTCTGCAACCATATCTGTATCTGTAACAACACCGGAAAAACAAGCAATTAACGAAGATATTACGCATTTGCGATTCCAATCACAGGCGGATAGTAACATACGTGAAATCAGACGGTCTGCACAGCAACAAACACGTTTCGAAATTCTTGCTGATCAAACGTCATCACAAACACATGCGGACCCACAAATGTTTGTTTCAAGACAGTTTGGATCGTGCAATGAAGCAGCAAGGTTAGCCAGACAAGATACCGAACCAAAACCTGACAATGGAAAGCCAGGTCGCGAAGAGTACAGTGCAATGCATTCAGCTACACGTTCACAACCGATGGAAGATAATTATTGCGTACCACTCCAACGATACTACGCAAGAGTAGGCGAAAGTGACAGTGGACAATATCCAATGGACCTACCACAACCGGAAAGAACGACGAGAGAAATGATCAGAAACAAAAGTGGCGAAGAATCGCGAATTTCATATGGAACTATGACAAATTACGACAACGATCATTTCCTCACAGTCAGAAAATTTCAACACTTTCGAGAAGGAAACTCATCACATCCACGAACTTTTATTGATCAATTCTGAGTAGGACTACCATAACACAGGATGCTAGCACATAAATTAGACTTTATATGTGCACACATGTCAGGAACAGTCGCAGAAACCATGCAGAATGTAGCAGCGATATGCCGATCGTACGAAGATTTCAGAGAGAAGTTTCTCTCACGATATTGGTCCAGCGAAGCACAGAACAGAGTGAAGTACGAATTATTACAGAACCCATATTATGAAAATTCAGGAGAGAAGAGTGCCGTGAAATTTTTCGAATTAATGGCAAAGAAAAATCAATACTTAGATGTACCATACAGTAACGGGTAGTTGATTAAATTATGCGCGATGAAGTTACCATTGAAATACCAGCAATCAGTAGTAGGTCGCGGAGGCAATGACGTCGAAGCATTTAAAGGTATTCTAAGGGAACTAGAGTTCATATTTTCGGAAGATGACGCAAGAAAAAGACGAAGCGCACGTGAAAACGAGAGCAAAAAGCAGTGGAATCCACAAGAGACAGTACGAAGAAACAATAATTACGAACCATGTGATAACTTCGCACCAAGAAACGACAATAGATTTCAACAAAGAACCGGTTATGGATTTAGAAGAGAATATGGCAATAACTATAATTCACCCAGGAACGGCAACAAGTATTACAGAGGGAATAACGACAACCGGAACAGGTACTGGAGAACCAATAGAAGGACAAATTATCAACAAAGAAACCACTATCAACAAGCCGAACAAGAAAAGAGAATACAGATAGAAGAGGTGGAGGTAAGACCACCAAACCCCGATAAACGTTCGAATTGACAGCTAAGCGCCATGCCAAAGAGAATGACGCACCGACCCAGGACAATTGCGGCACCTTGAACAGAGAAGTAAAAATCTTATCACGAGAAGAGAAGAAGGAAGAAACAAATCCGCAGGGATCAGATGAGAACGAAGACAAGAAAATAACAATATCGTGTTGGGACGAAATTAATTGGGCGAATACTGACGAGGAAGACGAATTACCGGAGGCATGCACAACGAATGTAGGTGGAAAGGACGAAGTAATGAGTATTGCAGAGCTATTTGAGATGGAAACCAGGGAAAGCGAATTCAATGAGCATAATGCGCAGTCGACAGAAGTTGAAAATAAGTTACGAGTGGGCAGACAACCCAACGTATATAATGAAGGAAGTAATAAAGCGATAATTAGAGCATTTAGATGCGATTATGTGGAAGTAGCGTCGAAGAAGGAGAAGATAGACGAGGATGGGGAAAAAGTAGAGGATGTTGAAGAAAGCGTAAATGAAGGAATAAATAGAGAAGAGCAAATAAAAGACAGAGAAATAGCAGTCGAAGCTTATCCTACAGAAAGTTCGAATTCACAAGGGAAATTCCTTAAAGACTCATGTATGATTCAGTGGAGGATTCGTTGATGCAAGAAGAAGAAGAACAGAACCTACCCTTTCAATTTCAACCAATTGTGAAGGCCATGGTAAGGCATATCCCAGTCAATATTGTAACTGATAGCGGAAGTGAACTGACTGCGATCTCAGAAAATTTATTCATGCAGTGTAGTGCCAATGAGGAATTGACAGTTCTGATAACACGTAAGATTAAAGCAAGTGGTCCTATTAGAAACAATGCTGCGGAAGTTACGAGACAAACAAGGCTAACACTTTCGTGTCAAGGTTAAAAGATCGAAGCCAACTTCGTGATTATACCTAAAGTAACTGTAGATTTGATTATAGGTGCAGATTTTTTAAATGAGAGAAGAGCGATAATAGATATGGGGAAAGGTAGCGTAACATTCGGGAATGTCACACTTATCTTTGAGCAAAAGCTAAAATTAGAAGAAATACCAGTTCTAAACAAACAATTAAGAAAGACGCGAGATAAAGAGGATGAAGAATTAGAATGGTGTTCACAAAAGTGAGAATGGCCTCAACTCGTCCATAAAGAAATCGACGAAATATTGCAAGAAGTTCAAGGTATTTCGGAACACAGTAAAAGAGAATTAGAGGGTATTTTACGAGATAAGGCAGAGGTATTTTTACCTAAGACTGGTAGTATTAAACAATTTCAGTACAAGTTTGAACTAAAACAGCTCAAACCATTTAGAGTGCCACCCTATACAATCCCATTAAGCTACAGCAATAAAGTATTCCAGGAGATATCTACAATGTTAAATGACTATAATATTGAACCAGCTGCCTCCACATATAACAGCCCGCTCCATATTGTACAAAAACGAGATGGGAGCATCAGGTTAGTGCTTGATTCCAGACAGATCAACATAATCATAATCACTGAGACAGATCGCCCAGAAAAATTAGAGGAATTGATACAAAACTTCCACAGTGCTAAGATATTTTCATCAATTGATTTACGGAGTAGTTTCTGGCAAATAGAATTGACCCCAGAATGTAGAAAATTTACAGCATTTATCGTATTCGGTAGATGTTACCAGTTTAAACGATTGCCATTTGGTTTAAACATATCATCAGCAGCGTTTATTAGGGGATTTAATACTATACTCAGTCATGAAATTTTACAAAATGTTACTTGTTATGTCGATGATGTGATTATAGCAGAACCCTCTTGGGAACATCACAACGACACATTAAATCAGTCTTTACAGATCATGAAAGAGCATGGGGTCACAGTAAATATAACAAAATCCAAATTTGGAAGGCGAGAGGTCAAATTTCTAGGACACATAATTTCAGAGAAAGGGGTAATGCCCGACCCAGAAAAACTAACGGCAATCAAAGAATTCTGTACTCTATATAATAAGAAAACTCTCAGAGGATTTCTAGATCTCACCGGATTCTATACAAAATTTATTTGGATCGACTCTCTCGCAACACCACGCCTATGTGCATTGACTGGAAAAAACATGCCATGGCTATGGGATCAACAAGCCAATGAAGAATTTTTAAAAGTGAAAAACGCACTAACAACAGCACCGATTTTAGCACATCCTGATCTAACACAATATTTTTGTATGGCCACTGATAGCGCGAAAACAGGTTTAGGAGTTGTTTTATTCCAAGAATACGAACAGGCAGGGCTAAGATCATATAGAGTAATGGCATTTGCCAGTCGGGTACTAACAAAAAGCGAGAAAAACTATTCAGTCACGGAGCTGGAAACATTGGCCATTGTATGGGGCTTCCAACGTTTTCGATACTTCCTATTCGGAAGAAAAACAAAAGTATACGCTGACCACAAAGCATTAGAATTTCTGTTATCCGCCAAAACTAACTCATGGGAGGTTAGCCAGATGGATGTTAAAACTACAAGAATTTGACTTCACTATTACACACATACCAGGACCAGCGAATGTATTAGCAGATGCTTTATCACGATGTCCACAGGTTGCATCCAATAACAAAGGTTTGTAAGCAGCAGAAGACCGGTTTACAAAGTACTATATGAAACAAGTACCTTTCGAAAACTACATTACGACAGCATTGAAAAACATAGGCAAAGAACAGGGCAAGGATCCCGAAATATTAGGAATCAAACACAAGTAGAAAAGTAAGGATTTTCCAGACATTCAACAGCACTATCTCGTAAAAACAAATGTTTTATTTTTTAGATGAAATGTTGCAATGAATGAATGGTTAATTTATATCCCAGATGGACTAATTAATAAGTATGTATGGTATACACATTTAAGTAATGGCCACTTTGGACCAAAGAAATGCTTTTTTAAAATAAAACAAACAAGCCATTTTCCTAATATGGAAAGATGAATTGGAACAGTATTAGTCAAATGCAAAAAATGTATGAGGGCTAAACATGTCACTATCCAAACCAAGTCACCTATGTTTCCAATAATCCCTAAAAGATTAAAACAAATTTGATGGGGCCCCTCCCACGCAACAAGAATGGATATATTTTCATATTTGTCGTTTTGGAACTTGCTTCTAAATATGTTACCTTGACACCATTAAAACGGGCAGCTGGTCTTACTATAAGTAAAGCATTTAGACAAGATTTTCTCAGACAAGTAGGTCCAGTGGAACGAATAATTTCGGATAATGGCCCACAATACAAATCAGTGGAATGGCAGAACATGTTAAAACAACAAAAAATAAAACCCATCTATATATCTAAGTACAAACCTAGTGTAAATTCAGCAGAACGATCTATGAAGGACATAAGCTTTTTATACCGATTATATGCATAAGATTTTCAAGAAGTAATAAATGAAATGCCACATAGCACTACACTACTACCTCCAGTTACTGTACTTAAAGATATTGAACCCCCAAACATAACGAGAGAAAATGTTAGATTTCCTATTGTACCATGTAGACAGCACAAACAAGTCATAGCAACAGCACTCTCCAACATCAGAAAGGCAGCCATTAGAAGAAAAGAAAGAGGAGATAGAACAGCAATTAAAAGAACATTCTCAGTAGGCCAGAAAGTATTTGTAAAAACACACCATCTCTCCCACAAACAGAAACACAGAATACTTCAGTTTTACCCTGCATACAAAGGACTTGTCATAATTAGCCGAATTGCTCATGATAATGCTGTGGAACTAATGAACCCGAAAACAGGCAGAACCATAGGACTTCACCATGTGAGCCATATCAAAAAGTTTTAAGATTAATTTTATTACTGGTAAATAATCAGCACAATATTTCAAGATTGTGTTGCAGATAACATCATCAGGAGAAATAAGAATGAAGAGAGAGGAAGGTGGGAAAAAGAAAGTAGTTTCAATAAAAACAAAAACAAAAATAACACCAATAGTACCATAGATTAAGGTAAAGGGATAAGGCATAGATAGTTTAACAGCATGAAATACTAAAATGCTATACACCACGACACTACACAAAAATAAAAAACGAATTTGAGGATTCTTGTAGACGTTAAGACTCAAAATTTCTTAGAATTGTATCATGGAAAGGGTGCAAAATTTGTAAAGCTTTTAAGAAGGCTTAAAACAATATAGGTACTAGATATATGTTAGATGATTTTAAGTAACACTTTTTGTAAGAACCATTGTAAAAAGTCCAACAAGGACGAGATGCAACGACCCACAAGTTGCTACGTGAGAAGTGTCAAGAAAGGAAAGGACGTAATTAGCAAGACACGTTCCTACAAGGCAGAAGCGTCGAGAGAAGGGAAAGGACAGCGAGACCAACAGAAGGCCCTTGTAGCCAAAGTGGGGAATAAATAAATCTGCTGTCTAGCTGAACCACAGGGTGGCGGAACCCTGCTGGGACAGAACACGGAACCACACAGTGGCGGAACCCTGCAGAGACACGACAGGACACCGAACGCCAGAAGGGTCTCCGAACGCCCCCACTCAGCGGAGCGAGCAAAAAACGGCCCGTTGAGAAGACCACTTCGGCAAGCCATCGCTGGCAAAAAATATGTGTAAAAGTCTATTAAACAGCACGCTGATGCACAAAACTGAAGAAAAACTTCCACAAAGTAAAAATGACATGCCCAAAGAATTTATCAAACTGTTACTAAAAGGAGAACTTCAAAGCGATTAGTTATCAATAAATATTTCCATATCCTGCCCAGAGAAGAACCAAGAAGCAAGTAAGAAGCAGAGAAAAAGCAGGAAGAACAGAAGTTGAAGATTCGTAAGATTGTGACCAAGAAAGAAGATGGGTGAAGAATAGACTACATACCTTCCCAAATCCCTATCCTATTGTAAACTAGTCATCTGTGAACTATTACAAGGATAAACGACCGCTTTCAGCGACACATAACGATGACTTTCACGCACACAAAGCCAGTAAACCACGAGATTCAGCACTCACAGCTCATTTCCATTATGGGACCTCCACAACAGCAACACACACTTGCAAAGCCAACAAGGAATGACGAACAAAGCTGTACATCAAATACTAGCCCACATCCATCTCGTTCAAGTCCATCATCTTCGTGCAAAAAAAAAAAAAAAAATCATTCGCCAACCTCATGCTTAAACATTCACAGGATTGTGTGAATGTGTGAAATCAAATTATATGACGTAGGAATTGTGCAAAAGAAATGTGTGAAAAACTGAATAAGTTAAGCACACCAGACAGGTAATAAACTACAAAATAACAGTCATTGACTATGGACTTAAGTAAAAAATAGACTGTCGATAAAAATAAGTCATTAGTTCAGAAATGGACAGTATATGAAGAACAAAAGTAAGGCGTAATAAAGACTAAAACTATATGCCACTTATTTTATCCTCATAAAAATAAAAGAATAACTATACATTACTTATTTTCTCCTTATAAAAACAAAGAATAAAAAAATTATCTTGTTGGATGTTTTCCCATTTCTTTAATATCTGTACCATTTGTTAGGATAATATCTCAATACTTGTGTATGTATATTTCCTTGTCAAAGCAATTCTTGGAAATAATTCTTATTTGTTAGTGTAACAATGTTGAAATGAGTGTCTAGGAACAAAAACATTTTACATGAAGAGGATATTTAGAAAATGTGTTAGGAATAGATTTTATTTAATTACTACATTTATAAAAACAATATTTCTAAGAAAATCGATGTGATAGACTCCTCACTTTCGATAGCAAACTTCTTAAAAAACGAACATCACAATTCAATAAAGAAAGAAAATAATTAAAAAATAATAATTATAATAGAATAAAAATATTCTTCCCTTGTCAATATAAACAAATAATTGATAATAATGTGGAAGAATATAAAGATATAAATTAGTAATACAAACTAGCATAGAACAGAATAATGTGGCTGAACAGTAGGCTACAAAATATAGATAACAAAATAATTTTCTAGTGGCTTAGACAACAATACAATCATTGCCTAACTTCAATGCAAAAATTAAGTTCGAAGGGTGGTGATATGTAAGGTGTCAGGCAAATCCAACAACTTGCATGGAAACCCTGACATGATAAGCATATCCAGTAGTATGTCACATAGCTCCGAATAAATTGTGACATTTAATTAACCATACTAATACGAGTAACGAGTGAGCAGATGGTATACAACAGACTAAAACAAGAATGCCTAAATGAATTCATACCTTCCCACCGTGAGACAGACGCAGTTCCAAGGGGAGAAACGAGAACAGAAGCCGAGAGCAGAACCGTGTTAAGCTAGAAGGCCCAACAATAAGGGACGGACCCCCACGTCGCCAGCTAACCGCTAGGACCACCCCCCCCCAGCCCATGTTAAAAGCTAGAGCCCTCCAGAAGAACAGAATAGATCTTACAATAACACAAAAAAACCACACCAGCTGCAAGTTTTAACGTGAGACTTTTCGTGTCTCTGTTACGTTGCAAACTTCAAAAACATTGCCCCACCACGAAAAGTATAACGTTTCTCATTGGATAGACAGAATTTCTGTAAGCGGAGCTCAAGGTTAACATTGAGACCTTGATTGATCAGATGAAAACACAGCCAGATAGTTTTTTTTAAACCAACTTCGGTAAATTGTAGTAAGGTGAAGTTAGGAGAGAGTTGCTTCTGAGACAGCGAGGTGAGCGGAGCTGTGCTGTCCACCGCCCCCTGACGAACACTGACTAGGTAATGAACGCATGCGATGCCGCATAACAGCGCATAAAGCTTCACTCAGAACTGCAGAAGTCTCATCTGTTACACCCCGTTTTTGCGTAATACTAGTGTCGATCGACAATTACAGCTCATGGTGTTCATATTTGCCACTTGAAGTAAAAATCTGGAACGCGATGATTTTTCTGTTATATAGTTATTGAGAAGCCACAACAGCCACTGTAATTTACTACAAGTTAGATAAGTAATTAAAGATAATTGGGGGTCACTGTAGACCATTTTGATAGTTTCCTCTCTTGTGAAACTTAATTTAAACCTAGATTATAGATGTGATATGGCATAGGTCATCCTTCGATCCGTTGTAGAACTTGGAAACCCATTCAGGGAATATTCGTTCACATTTTTGTTCAACGCAGTTGGTTTTTATCATCCTGTGTCAAAACATTTCCTTTTATCAATAGTGCAATTTATAAACAATGTTTTGTGAGTAGAATAAAATTTCCAATGGTAAACTTAACTCTTTTTTCGACGTAATTTTACCAGCTAACAAAAAATAGGAAAGCCTTGAACCCCTTCCACCAAATTTAGTTAGAATTAAGATTCTTTTATAGGAAGTGCAGTGGAGGTGGCACTGAAATCATTAAGTATTTGGCTATATCATCGCTAGTCTCACTGAACTCTTCTGAACTCTACATGTCATGTGTTGTCTGGCGTCTCCTTACCAGTAATAGGTCCCAGGTTCAAACAAGTCAATTCCCTAAAAAACACGCTCAGAGCGTCGTTGCGCGAAAGTGGTAGTGAGACACGATATAGAACAAACAGACACCACTCAGAATGTTAGAACTGTACTTCCTCGATTCACCGCCAGTTGGCCCAATTGAAGGAAGGTAATGTTGACTTCGGTGCTTGTGTTGACAAGCGACTCATTGCTCTGCAGTACTAGCATCAAGCACATCAGTACTTAGCATCAACAGGTTAGTGTTCATCACGAACGTGGTTTTGCAGTCAGTGCAATGTTTACAAATGCGGAGTTGCCAGAGGCCCATTTGATGTATGGATTAGCACGGGGCAATAGCCGTGGTGCGGTACGTTTGTGTAGAGACAGATTTCCAGAACGAAGGTGTCCCGTCAGGAAGACGTTCGAAGCAATTGATCGGCGTCTTAGGGAGCACGAACAGTCCAGCCTATGACTCGCGACTGGGGAAGACCTAGATCGACGAGCACACCTGTAATGGACGTGGCCATTCTTCGTGCAGTTGACGATAACCTTAATGTCAGCGTCAGAGAAGTTGCTGCTGTACAAGGCAACGTTGACCACGTCTTTGCATGGAGAGTGCTACGGGAGAACCAATTGTTTCCGTAGCATGTACAGCGTGTGCAGGCACTATCAGCAGCTGATTGGCCTCCACGGGTACACTTCTGCGAATGGTTCATCCAACAATGTGTCAATCCTCATTTCAGTGCAAGTGTTCTCTTTACGGATGAGGCTTCATTCAACGTGATCAAATTGTAAATTTTCACCATCAACATGTGTGGGCTGACGTGAATCCGCACGCAATTGTGCAATCACGTCATCAACACAGATTTTCTGTGAATGTTTGTGCAGGCATTGTTGGTGATATCTTGATTGGGCCCCATCTTCATCCACCTACGCTCAATGGAGCACGTTATCATGATTTCATACGGGATACTCTAACTGTGCTGTTAGAACATGCGCCTTTACAAGTACGTCACAACATGTGGTTCATGCACGATGGAGCTCCTGCACATTTCAGTCGCAGTGTTCGTACGCTTCTCAACAACAGATTCGGTGACCGATGGATTGGTAGAGGCGGACCAATTCCACGGCCTCCACGCTCTCCTGACCTCAACCCTCTTGACTTTCATTTATGGGGGCATTTGAAAGCTCTTGCCTACGCAACGCCGGTACCAAATGTAGTGTCTCATCGTGCTCGTATTGTGGACGGCTGAGATACAATACGCCATTCTCCAGGGCTGCATCAGCGCATCAGGGATTCCATGCGACGGAGGGTGGATGCATGTATCCTCGCTAACGGAGGACATTTTGAACATTTCCTGTAACAAAGTGTTGGAAGTCACACTGGTACGTTCTGTTGCTGTGTGTTTCCATTCAATGATTAATGTGATTTGAAGAGAAGTAATAAAATGAGCTCTAACATGGAAAGTAAGAGTTTCCGGACACATGTCCACATAACATATTATTTTCTTTGTGTGTGAGGAATGTTTCCTGAAAGTTTGGCCGTACCTTTTTGGAACACCCCGTATATGCGGGGTTTGCTGTCCCGAGAGGAGGGACGAAATTTGGGGATTGGTGATAGCGTCACGACAACAGAAGCCACGAGCTGCGCAAGGAGGGCCTGCGCAGAGCGAAGATACCAGAGTACTTCAACGGGGTCAGCGTCTACTACTAGCAACAGGTCAACATCCAGTCGGTTAGTTATCAACTCTCGTGCTGGACGACCGCTCATGGCCTGGCTGCCCTCTTCTACCTGGCTTTCATCGGCACCATCCAGTAACCGCTGCGACGCACCGTTCCATACTCCTTTCTGATAATGGGCAGTAACATTCTGTAATCCTCGTGGTGACCTGTGTCATTGTCTACCTGCCCTCCTTATTATTTTCTGGTTTGTAGACGTCCCTCAGAGTTTCAGTCAGTCGGATCTTTGGTCGTAAATATAGGCCGTAGTATTCTACTAAAACACTACTTGTCTTTTAAAAATTTGTCCTGTAATTATATTTCTTTTCCTTTTTATTTTCTGGTTTGTACCCGACCCTCGGAGTTTTACTGGGTCGGCACTCTGATCGTAAATATAGACCGTAGTATTGTACTAAGACACTAGTTGTCTCTTGAAAATTTGTCCCGCTGTTATATTGCCTATCCTTTCTGGTTTGTACCCGATCATTAATGTTCTGATGCATCAGCTCCTGGTTATTAATACAGCCGGAATAATTGTACTATGTCACAGGTTTCCGTTAAACAAAACAGGGATCTTGTGGTTAGATTTAGATGTTAACCGGTTTAATTCTTTGATTGTAATAACATTTTTCAGTCATTAGTTATAATCCGAATAATCTGTTTTGTTAAACTGTGCGTTGCTGTGTTTGAAAGACCGGGTCATTACTGGTGTGTTTTAGCTGGATCTTGAGTTCCACCGAGTGAGTTCTCTTGTAATAAGTGTTTACAAGCAATGTTTTAAGATGTTCCTTCAGAGTTGTTTTAATAACTGACAATCAGTTTAACTTTGAAAATATTAAGAACCAACTGTTACCAGGGCTTCAATCAAAATTAGGGTGTCCAAAGTTACGGGTTGGGATCCAATCGCACCATGGTTGTCGATTGAAGCTAAGAATTGGGTTGCTTTGAAATAAGCCTCATCCATGTCATATTGTTACCTAATCTTTTTATATTTAAGCGCAGGTGCGCATCTTAACCCTGAACCTTTCGATGTACAGCTTTCATGTTAAAAGTTACATCATCTGTTTTGAGTAACTGAATAACTCTTGTTGTCAATGGTGCTTATATACGAGGGTTGGAACTTAAATAGTGGCCACTATTTATTCACAAACCATACAAAAGGGTTACTTGTTTGCACCTATTACTGTCCCTCTAAGAAGTCACAAGCGTTGTGTAGAACCCGTTGCCAGCAAGCCGTGGCTGCTCAGTTCGGACTATGGGACTGTGAAGTACTGTACCATCCACCATACTACCCGGACTTAAGTCCTTCTGACTTTGATTTGATTCCGAATATGAAGGAACCACATCGTGGCATTCACTTCAGAACTCTTCCAGAGATTCGACAGCCAGTGGACCGCTCCATTCGCACCATCAACTGAACAGGCTCTGCTAACGGTATACTACGCCTTCCACATCGCTGGCAACGGGTTCTACACAACAATGGTAAATACTTTGAAGGACAGTAACAGGTGCAAACATGTAACTCTTTTGTATCGTTTGTGAATAAGCAGTTGCCACTATTTACGTTCCAACCTACGTTGTTTTCACGTGCTGCAGAGAGCATTTAATAAGAGAGACTGTATAGAGCGCGATAGTAAACACCGCTGTTTGACCCAATAACGGGCGGTCTGCAGGTCCGGTGGTATTGTAAATTTTGCCAAGTTGTTCGTTTCGTAAACAAAAAATAGTTATGGTTGTATATTGTTAAATAAAGAGGTTGTGTGAAAAGAAAGTTATATTCGTGGGTCCTTTGTTCCAAGTTTTCCTTAAATCCAGTAAGTACCACATCTGATATGGATGAGAAGGTGCGGCCACATCGAACTACACAGACGGGAGGAGCTCTTAGAACGAGAGGAGATTCAGCAAATGGGCTGGCCTTCCCGTTACTTAGCCTGAAAGCACGTGTTGGATGCGTATGGGGGGGGGGGGGGGTGACGCACTGCAGCAGCTCTACGTGCACCAACACAGCATCCACCAGTAGTCAACCGCTCAGTTGTAGAAATGTAACGTCCAACCACAAGAACTCCTTACCAACATTGTGGCCACCAGGGTGCACGTTACAGAGCATGCACTGCCGTCGGCAATAATCACACCCCACCTATAACATTCATGTTCCACGTATTGAAATATCCAGAGGACCATCATGAACAGCGCAGCCTTCCGTTTAATTACATTTTGCGAATAAACAGTGACGTTTCTGTTCGTCTCATTGCGCATTTCTTTCAGGTATCTTCTGTGGCAGTACTTTCTATATATGGTCCAAGTTTCGTCGACGAGAGTTTCTTGGCAGTGAAATATAATGCGAATGTCTCTTTCGTCCCTATGTTTTGCACACCAGTGTAATTTAATATCAATACTTAGGAGACCACAGAAAAAGAAGAAGAAGCATTAAAAATATTGTAACTGTATTTGAAAACTGTAAAACTTGTTTTGCGTAAGGTTCGGTCCTGTAGGACTGCAGGGGGTTGTACTTCACTGCATTCCTCCGACTTGTGGACAAACTTACCCAATCCGTTACAAGAAAACCTGCTAGTTAATGTAGCCTCTCTATCGTAGTTCAATTCAACTTAGTGTTTTTCACCTTATGAACGAAAGAGAAGAGAAGTGCCTCAAAAGAGAAGAAAAGAATGATGTGGTGTGTACGCAGTTCGGATTTTTACTTTTTACTGAATGAGCGTTACAAAATAGCATGTAACATGTTTGCAGTTATCAGTTCATAGGAGTTATTTACAGAAACTAACACAAAATTTTCAGATCATGCTATGTTTCTGTACGCAAGTTGAAACGCGTAATGGACTATTCTACCATTTAAAACACCTTCGTATGATGCCGAAGGGAACACAGGTTTTTTCTCGTGCGGCTACAGATAGGCAATGCCCTCGTATATACATAAGGGTTTGAAATGTCCCACAGACGAAAATTTAAAGGATTGGCCAGGACATTTTTATACCTCCATCTACTGATATACGTATTTTCTGACACTGCACCCAGTGTATGTCGAATAAAGTCGCTGAATGTTGCTGTAGTTCCATCAAATGTAAAGAAATTACTTGTTGAAATACGTCACAGTGACGAAGATTAGATGTTAGTCGCTAACTGAATAAGAAAGTGTTCACTGCCTATTCTGATAACATATATAAACAAAATCTTTATTAAATATCAATCCATCACACTTCATAAAGATAGTTCTGTGTTGTCGAAAACAAAACAAACTCTAGGTTAGATAATAGTAGAAACCATAGATTAGATAGTCAACTGGAATTGATCACAAATTGCGAGCAGTGTTGGTCATTCGAAACTTTTATCGATGCCTCATGACTAACGTGGGGCCTGAAAACAATCCCTCAGGTTACATCATATCTTTATTCTATCCACGCTGGACCTTCATAAATTCGTAGCCCTTAGGGACTGTTGGTGAAGAACGCAGACAGCCACATGTACTTTAAAACGCTTTATTTTGATACCATAACCAGTTTCGGGCAGTCGTGGCCATCTGCAGGTTACTATTTTTTCCATTGTCAATCATGTATTCGTTAGCATTATATCGTCCACTGCTGCACCGCTGAAGAATATTCGAATGCTTAGTGCCACTTTATAAGTTGTCTGGTCAGCATGAGCACCCTAATATGTCTGCGTTGTTGTAGATATAAAACGGGCAGTTCTTTACACTTACGTATGTTCCACCGGACTGCTTTTTGTCTTGCTTTCGTACTTACGCTTTTCCAGGGCGATGCATAAACTGTTCCAATGTTAACAGTACACCTATTCCAAATGAATCATTGCTTCACACAAACATTTCTAATATTCTTATTTTCACTCTCGATTACCTACTGTGTATTCGATATTTTTGTTTTTTCGGTCGGTACCGTTGGGTCTTCGGAAGCCGCGCGGGATTAGACGAGCGGTCTAGGACGTTGCATCCATGGACTGTGCGGTTGGTCCCGGCGGAGGTTCGAGTCCTCCCTCGGGCATTAGTGTGTGTGTTTGTCCTTAGGATAATTTAGGTTAAGTAGTGTGTAAGCTTAAGGACTGATGATCTTAGCAGTTAAGTCCCAATAGATTTAACACACATTGGAACATTTTTTGGTCTTCTGAAGCCTGTTTGGACGGAGTCAGAGTATGTTTATAAAATGAAACGTTTGGGAAATGCAACACGCTCATAACACAAATATGCTATTACTCTAAGAATGAACTTATTATTTAAGGATGATAGGGCCAGTTGTTTTAATGGGTTTTTTATTTGTAACTAGCAGCTTAAATTTTAACAGAACGCTATGGAGTCATCAGACGGCGTAACGGTACTGTAGATACGTATACGGCACCCTTAAATAAACATAACTTTTATGATCATTACGGTTAAGCACTTAATTGGTCAATTACAGTATTAAGCAGGTAGCGACAAGAGTGATGGAGTGTCACAGTTTTGCTGGCCGAAGTGGCCGAGCGGTTCTAGGCGTTTCATGCTGGAACTGCGCGACCGCTATGGTCGCAGGTTCGAATTCTGCCTCGGGCATGAATGTGTGTGATGTCTTTAGGTTAGTTAGGTTTAAGTAGTTCTAAGTTCTAGGGGACTGATGACCTCAGATGTTAAGTCCCATAGTGCTCAGAGCCATTTGAACCATTTTTGTCACAGTATTGCTCAGTATGAGAATATTGATTTAAACAGTTTGATACTCACATAAACATCATATTTGTAACACTGTATAAATTTAAGCAAGTTACAACTATATCGTGTTATACTAAAAATTACAGATAGCTGTAATAATGCAGTTTTTTGGGTTTCTCCAGTGTGTATGTTTGGTCTCTGTTCTTTTTCTTCTCTAGTAGTTAGGATAGTAAGTGGTTCAGGTTTTCCCCTAATTCAGTAAGAATACCCTTGTTCAGAGTTCTGTCTGCCCATTTAGAAAGCAATGGTGTAAAGTGAGGTGCTGAATCAGAATTTCCAGAACTTCTGGGACGCTCGTTTTCTTGACTTCTTTGTGGTTATAAATTTCTGTAAGTTATCTTTAATGAATGAAACAGAGGATCCAAACTGATCCACGTTAGTAGTGACTGCATATTTACATAATTTGTAAGTCTAAAAACTTATATGAGTCCAAGGTATCTTTTGTTAATGATTTTTCTGGTGTGGACATGACACTTATACATAGCTAATTGACTGACTGCAGTGATACATTTAAAGAAATTGTTAATGCTACGGTGAATGACAAGTGGACTTCACGCGTTAGATGGTTTTCTGTTTCTGAAGCCTTAGGCTGTTGTTTCACTGCCGTCTCCTATGTCGCTTAGAGGTATTGATGCTGAAACTTACATGAACTCTTGTCCTTCGGAAAAGGTTTGTGTTTGTTCGCTACACTCGACCAAGTCAACGGAGAGTGCTAACTTGTAGGGAGATACTTGTACCTGAGGAACAATGGTTTGATGTCTGACACGCAGCTGCAGCATCGACACGCCACATCTATACGCTAAGCTCCACGACTCGCTGTACTGTTTCTTGTAGCTCCCACTCATTCTAACTATTGAACCTGCTATCGTCTGCGACCGCTAGCTTCCCATGAACGACGTAAAAGGCAAATCGAACATTTCCCAAAGATTGTGGAGCAGTATTTGGTGGCGCAGTCATAGTTTCAAGTGTTTGAAGACGCAGACATACACGTTGAGAAAAGAGAACCCTACGAAAATATGATCTATGTTTCGAAAAAAATTAGAGTAATTTGGAGGAGCAACACCAACGCAGTTGGGAGAATATCGTCCGACGCTGGATCTGCCTTGAGTCCATTAAACATGGCACCAAACTGCCCTCCATGTAGCTGCAATTATTTAACGGTGATATAACGTAAATACTGAATTTTCACGACACATTTGTATCATCGAAAATAATAAGGAATTAGAGGACACTCCCAACTATCAAAAATTTGCTTAGTTTCAATAACAGGTGGATCACACAAAGTAATTTGTCATCTTCTGGTGCCAAACACTATCTTTAAGGTTAGTTTTGTAAAATACAACACTACTTGACTGACTGCAGCAATACATTTAAAGAAATTGTGAGGGCTACGATGAACGGCAAGTGAACTTCTTACTGAACAAAGCTGGGAGCAATGTGCATCCGCTTATAACATCACAGCTTGATGTTCCTTTGCTAGACATAATTGCGTCAAAGCTTCTTATAGAATGGCTTGAACAGTAGAATCTGACATCAGTGGGATATCTCACAGGTTTCCGATATCTCAAGAAAATATGCTTTTCTCCGAAATAAAAGCAAGTCATTACTGTTCGTGTACTAAAGTACTACCACGTCCCGGTATATCTGGTAATAAACAGCAGAACGCTCAAACGGCAAGCGGTTTGACTATTGGAGGCGGATTTACATCATGTACAACCAGCCACATGCATTGCGTAAGTGCAGCAAATGCACGAAAGCTGCACGTAACAAACATAAAGCTGTTGTAATGGGCAACAACTTGTGCTATAATTATCTTAAGAGTGACCACATCGCTTTTAAATGAAAACCCATTACCTAGACAGGAACACGACGCCACAGGTTGCTACATGTACACAAGTGATACAAGATGAAACAAGGAAGGGTACTCCAGGTGACATGCAGCACAAGCACAATGGCTAACACATCAGGTACATCGAAGATTATTCACCTAAGATCAGCCGAGGAAAATAAGTGCTCTCTGCGACAGCGAGAATAAAAGTTCAAGATAGTAGTGGAAAAAGGCAGAGTTGTGTGCTGTATTACAGTAGGGTCCATGGTATAGGGAGGGCTTCCTTTCCTAGTAATGAAAACGTACCTGGTTCATGGACCAAACCTAAATATTTTGTAAAAACCATGCCGAGAAAATCACCCTAGTTTCCCTAGCGGCCTCGTAAAAGAGGACTGAGGAGCGGACACACCTTCAGGGCAATCTCTTGCCCGCTAAAACGCAGAAGAATCAGCAATGATCAACGTCATGATGATGTGCAAGGCAACGGAAACCACTGGATTAAAGACGCATAACGTTTATTCACAGTGGGCGTCAGTGAAGTGGAAAAGAAGGAGGGTAAGTATTTCTTCTCAGGCGAATATAGGGCATGATCAACATGATCATCAACAGTGTTCTGCTCTAGGGCAAGGCTTTACATGTAGCTCTTCATACAGTCCTGTCACTTGCTCACCGTATTCGTTTACTCTTAAGTATGCTCTATCCTTAGACTATCCACCATATGGTATTTTCTGCGTGCTATTCTTGTCTTCCACTCGCCGTTCCTTCCATACCATCCATCACTAAAAAATCTCTTCCTATCAAATGTCCAAGCCAGGTGTGTTTCCACTTCTTGACTGCCTTTGAAGTTTCTCTCTCTTTCCCCTTTCTTCTCAACACTTCTACATTTCTCACTTTTTCTACCCATTTTATCCGTTTGTCCTCCTCCATATCGACATCTAAAATGCTTGTATTCGTCTTTCTTCCTCTTTCGTCAGTGTTCATGTCTGAGCTCTGTATAATGCCACGCTCCGTATAAAACACTTCGCCAGTCTATCCTTCGAGTCCCTGCCCATGTTCTCCTCAGACAAGTCGCCTCTTCCTATTATATACCTTATTCGTAATTGGTTTAAATGTTTTATTGCTTGTCATGTCTTCAGTAATTATGCTTACAAGATATTTTAAGTACTAAATTGTATTGTACCTTACCGTCCTAGTTCCATAGTTCTTACTTTTCTTGCACGTATCACCATACTTCTGTAATATCAACAGCAACAGAAAACGGTATAACAAGAGACGTAAATCTAATGAAAAATGAAATGGACTAATCGTGTGGCATTGATGGCCGAGAGGCTCTATCCGGGGAAGTACAACCACGGAGTGCAGGTGTTATTTCAGTCGACGCCACTTTGGGCGAATTGCGTGCCTGTGGTGAGGATGAAATGATTACGGAGCAATACAACACCCAGTCCACTAGCAGAAAAAATCGCCAACCCGGACAGGAATCGAACCCGGGCCTGCTGCATGGGAAGCAAGTACGTTACCACTTTTATTTGTAATTGTCAAATTAATGTAGTGTTTAGACCTCCTCCACTTCAGGCACTGGCCCCTATCACCCATACTACTTCCAAAACCATATCTATCCTAAAAACGAAAACAAAGATAGTGCGACCGTCACTTTCACCCTAAAGCTAGCTAGGACGGTCGTACGCCACCACTACGGGCTCCAACCACGAACAAAAATTATATATGCCTTAGAACATGTGCCTCATTACTTCACGTGCTTCACGTCTGCTGTGCAGCGAGCTACCTTAATTTAAGTATTAACTGTATTTTTCTTACTTGTCACTTCTTCTTCCGTGTGTATTTGCTATTAGGAAGCTTTATTTTTCGAGTGCTCTTAATAGTGTTCCATAGATCTCGTGTTTGTTTTGAATACAGTAAGAGAGAGTCCCTGTAGTCAACCATAGTGCCAGTAGTGCTAGAGTTTGTTTTCAATACAGTCCAGAGACAGGTAGTGCTATTTTCATTGTTTTCTACAAGAAGTGGCTAGCAACCACAGTTTAGTGAATAAGCAGCCGCCTTTAGTGAATTAGCAGTCTAGTTAAAGGTTGATTAACTCCCTTCAGTAAATTGTTTCCTTAGGATGGATAGGATGTGTGACTGCTGTGTACGGACGCAGGAGGAGCTGGCCACTGTTCGCGAACAGCTGAGCGTGTTGATGGCCGCGGTCAGCCGTCTTCAGGCTGCTGCCTTGGAGTGTAGCGGCAGTGGGGAGTCTGGTGCGTCGCAAGGTACACCCCAGGTGTTAAATGCTTCACCCACTGTCCCTGCTGTCGAGACATCTTCGCGGGTACCGGGCGCGGTTGGGCCACCCTCTCCCCAAGGGGAGTGGCGGGTTCAGCGGCGTTCGCGGCGCACGAGGCGGAAGGTCAATGTGGAGGCTGGCCGTGTGGCATCGCCCGCTCTGCCTGTGAGTGGACATGTGGCTGCTCCTTCAGCAAGGTCCGAGCTGGCACACGGGGGGAGGGGTTTATTAGTTATTGGGAGCTCCAACGTTAGGCGGGTGATGGAGCCCCTTAGGTAAATAGTGAGAAGGTCGGGGAAGAAGGCCAGTGTTCACTCTGTCTGCTTGCCGGAGGGTCTCATCCGAGATGTGGAGGAGGCCCTACCGGCGGCGATAGAGAGCACTGGGTGCACCCGACTGCAAATTGTTGCTCATGTCGGCACCAATGACTCCTGCCGTCTGGGTTCAGAGGTCATCCTCAGTTCGTACAGGCGGTTGGCGGAATTGGTGAAGGCGGAAAGCCTCGCTCGCGGGGTGGAATTAGAGCTAACTATTTGTAGTATCGTTCCCAGAACCGATCGCGGTCCTCTGGTTTGGAGCCGAGTGGAAGGCTTAAACCAGAGGCTCAGACGATTCTGCGGAGATCTGGGGTGCAAATTTCTCGACCTCCGCTATCGGGTGGAGAAATGTAGGGTCCCCCTGAATAGGTCAGGCGTGCACTACACGCCGGAAGCGGCTACAAGGGTAGCGGAGTACGTGTGGAGTGCACATGGGGGTTTTTTAGGTTAGAGAATCCCCTCCCTAGGCCCGACAAGACGCCTCCTGAGACGCGGCAAGGTAGGAGTAGGCAAAATGCAACAGGGAATAACAATATTAATGTGCTAATAGTAAACTGCAGGAGCGTCTATAGAAAGGTCCCAGAACTGCTCTCATTAATAAACGATCACAACGCCCAGACAGGTCTAGGGACAGGAAGTTGGCTGAAACCAGACGTAAACAGTAACGAAATCCTAAACTCAGATTGGAATGTATACCGCAGAGACAGGCTGAACAGTGAAGGGGGAGGCGTGTTTATAGCGGTAAGAAGTGCAATAGTATCGAAGGAAATTGACGGAGATCCGAAATGTGAAATGATTTGGGTGAAGGTCGCGGTTAAAGCAGGCTCAGACATGGTAATTGGATGTCTCTATAGGCCCCCTGGCTCAGCAGCTGTTGTGGCTGAGCACCTGAAGGATAATTTGGAAAATATTTCGAGTAGATTTCCCCACCATGTTATAGTTCTGGGTGGAGATTTTAATTTGCCGGATATAGACTGGGAGACTCATACGTTCATAACGGGTGGCAGGGACAAAGAATCCAGTGAATTTTTTTTAAGTGCTTTATCTGAAAACTACCTTGAGCAGTTAAACAGAGAACCGACTCGTGGCGATAACATATTAGACCTTCTGGTGACAAACAGACCCGAACTACTTGAAAAAGTTAACGCAGAACAGGGAATCAGTGATCATAAAGCGGTTACGGCATCGATGATTTCAGCCGTAAATAGGAATATTAAAAAGGGTAGGAAGATTTTTCTGTTTAGAAAAAGTGACAAAAAACAGATTTCAGAGTACCTGTTGGCTCAACACACAAGTTTTGTCTCAAGTACTGATAGTGTTGAGGATCAGTGGACAAAGTTCAAAACCATCGTACAATATGCGTTAGATGAGTATGTGCCAAGCAAGATCGTAAGAGATGGAAAAGAGCCACCGTAGTTCAACAACCGAGTTAGAAAACTGCTGCGGAAGCAAAGGGAACTTCACAGCAAACATAAACATAGCCAAAGCCTTGCAGACAAACAAAAATTACGCGAAGCGAAATGTAGTGTGAAGAGAGCTATGCGAGAGGCGTTCAATGGATTCGAAAGTAAAGTTCTATGTACTGACTTGGCAGAAAATCCTAAGAAATTTTGGTCTTATGTCAAAGCGGTAGGTGGATCAAAACAAAATGTCCAGACACTCTGTGACCAAAATGGTACTGAAACAGAGGATGACAGACTAAAGGCCGAGATACTAAATGTCTTTTTCCAAAGTTGTTTCACAGAGGAAGATTGCACTGTAGTTCCTTCTCTAGATTGTCGCACAGATGACAAAATGGTAGATATCGAAATAGACGACAGAGGGATAGAGAAACAATTAAAATCGCTCAAAAGAGGAAAGGCCTCTGGACCTGATGGGATACCAGTTCAATTTTACACAGAGTACGCGAAGGAACTTGCCCCCCTTCTTGCAGCGGTGTACCGTAGGTCTCTAGAAGAGCGTAGCGTTCCAAAGGATTGGAAAAGGGCACAGGTCATCCCCGTTTTCAAGAAGGGACGTCGAACAGATGTGCAGAACTATAGACCTATATCTCTAACGTCGATCAGTTGTAGAATTTCGGAACACGTATTGTGTTCGAGTATAATGACTTTTCTGGAGACTAGAAATCTACTCTGTAGGAATCAGCATGGGTTTCGAAAAATACGGTCATGTGAAACCCAGCTCGCGCTATTCGTCCACGAGACTCAGAGGGCCATAGACACGGGTTCACAGGTAGATGCCGCGTTTCTTGACTTCCGCAAGGCGTTCGATACAGTTCCCCACAGTCGTTTATTGAACAAAGTAAGATCATATGGACTATCAGACCAATTGTGTGATTGGATTGAGGAGTTCCTAGATAACAGGACGCAGCATGTTTTTTTCAATGGAGAGAAGTCTTCCGAAGTAAGAGTAATTTCAGGTGTGCCGCAGGGGAGTGTCATAGGACCGTTGCTATTCACAATATACATAAATGACCTGGTGGATGACATCGGAAGTTCACTGAGGCTTTTTGCAGATGATGCTGTGGTGTATCGAGAGGTTGTAACAATGGAAAATTGTACTGAAATGCAGGAGGATCTGCAGCGAATTGACGCATGGTGCAGGGAATGGCAACTGACAATGTAGACAAGTGTAATGTGCTGCGAATACACAGAAAGATAGATCCTTTATCATTTAGCTACAAAATAGCAGGTCAGCAACTGGAAGCAGTTAATACCATAAATTATCTGGGAGTACGCATTGGGAGTGATTTAAAATGGAATGATCATATAATGTTGATTGTCGGTAAAGCAGATGCCAGACTGAGATTCATTGGAAGAATCCTAAGGAAATGCAATCCGAAAACAAAGGAAGTAGGTTACAGTACGCTTGTTCGCCCACTGCTTGAATACTGCTCAGCAGTGTGGGATCCGTACCAGATAGGGTTGATACAAGACATAGAGAAGATCCAACGGAGAGCAGCGCGCTTCGTTGCAGGATCATTTAGTAATCGCGAAAGCGTTACGGAGATGATAGATAAACTCCAGTGGAAGACTCTGCAGGAGAGACGCTCAGTAGCCCGGTACGGGCTTTTGTCAAAGTTTCGAGAACATACCTTCACCGAAGAGTCAAGCAGTATATTGCTCCCTCCTACGTATATCTCGCGAAGAGACCATGAGGATAAAATCAGAGAGATTAGAGCCCACACAGAGGCATACCGACAATCCTTCTTTCCACGAACAATACGAGACTGGAATAGAAGGGAGAACCGATAGAGGTACTGAAGGTACCCTCCGCCACACACCGTCAGGTGGCTTGCGGAGTATGGATGTAGATGTAGATGTAGATGTAGATGTAGAACCTGTCTCTCGCAATGTCACTGACTGCGCGGCCAGTCCCGTCGGAGGTTCGAGTCCTCCCTCGGGCATGGGTGTGTGTGTTATTCTTAGCATAAGTTAGTTTAAGTTAATTTAAGTAGTGTATAATTTTAGGGACCGATAACCTCAGCAGTTTGGTCCCTTAGAAATTCACACACATTTGACATTTTGACCTCAGTCTCTTCTCACATCCAGTACACCCCAATGGTGTTGAGGGTGCGTAAACAACAACGCCAAGTAATTCGCAAAAAGCGTACCATACGACGCCTTGCGCCGTAAAATCGTGTAGTTACTCGTTAAATAATGCCAGATATCTAACAAACCTGCAACATTCTCATTAAAAAAATATGACAATGCCATACCTTTAACCCACACCGTGGCGTTGTGACGTGTAGCACGGAAGTAAGTGACGTCGGGATGGATCACTTCGCTGGGCTCTACGGACTAAGGCGTCCGTCGCAGCAGCAATGTCAACATTCGTCGTGTGAGGAGCCAGCAGTCGGTAGCCATACCACAAACGAAACAGTGCATGTTGGTGTCGGTAGCGGTGCATCTGGGCCAGAGAGGATCCTCAGCAAGATGTATCATGTGTAAACGTTGTCGGGTGGGGAATTTTTCAGTAGTTATCACCTACCACAGCGCCCTGACCGTGGTGGGAAGGAAAGGCGAGTGAATGTTACTCCACACTCAGCTAAGCATGTGGACTGCAAATATGATAATCACGGGGGACTGAAATGTTTTTCTAGGATAAGAAATAGAAACAGTTATGGGACTACATAAGACCTGGTAGTACGTAAAAGAGGAGCAAGACTAATTTAGTTCTACAGTAAAGTTGAGTTAGTAACAGAAAATTCATCGCTCATGGGAGGAAGAGATGGACTGGGAAAGGGGGAGGAGGAGGGAGAAATGGAGGGAGGAGGAGGTTGACAGAGAGAGTTGGAGGAGGTGATGGAGGGGGAGGATGAGCTAGCAGACAACAAGAATGGAGGAAGGGATGGACGAACAGAAGAAGCCGGAGGAGATTATGACAGAAGTCGAATTTCCACTGAAACCTATAATTATGGATAAAGGAATGTAAGGCGAAAGTTTAGGGCCCATCTACCAGCATGTGGCACTTCCCGTTACTGCATGGTTGACATTATACCTCTGAAACAGGTGGGCCTTTGGCAATCCCAATTGCAGTTAATTACTACACATATTGAGTAAGATATCAGATATCAATAATAGGGTAATAAAAAGAGGTAGGCCTTGATTAATAACAGTTTCAGCTGACGAAAATTATGAAACAACTCTTAATTTAATTGAAAAGGGAACAGGTAAGCATTCAGTAATAACAGCTTCAGTTAAGTAAAACTACCATAGAGAAAACAGGCAGGCCCTCAATAACTACAGCTTCGGTTAGCTAAAATTACCAAATAGAAGAGGTAGGCCTTCTTCAATAACAGCTTCAATTAAATAAAATTACGAAACACAAACAGGCAGGCCTAAAAAAATAACAGCTTCAGTTTAGTAAAATTACAAAATAGAAAACAGGCGGACTTCTAATAGTAGCTTCAGTTAAGTAAAATTAACGTATAGAAAATGGCCAGGCGTTCTTTAATGATAGCCTCAGTTAAGTAAAATAACCAAATAGACAAGAGACACCCCTTCAACGATAACAGCTTCAGTTAAGCAAAATTACCAAATGCAAAACAGGCAGGCCTTCTTTACTCGAAAGATTAATCATTTGATAATACATACGTAATTTAATAAATAATATCAAATCTTGGCTTTTGTTTATACAGATTTCCGCGTTCACATACTCAAGGACAAGAAATTTCCAATTTTAATCGATTCATTCTCGTCGACGAGAACTACAACACATTAACAATTTACACCACGTCTAACAGCTAATGAACCACTAGTCACCAATCACCCAGGACAACAACACTTAAGTTCAAAAATGGCTCTGAGCACCATGGGACTTAACTTCTGAAGTCATCAGTCCCCTAGAACTTAGAACTACTTAAACCTAACTATCCTAAGGACATCACACACATCCATCCCCGAGGCAGGACTCGAACATGCGACCGTATCGGTCTCACGGTTCGTGACTGTAGTTCCTAGAACCGGTCGGCCACCCCGGCTGGCAAAACGTAAGTACTATTGCCCAATGCACGGCTATAATGTTACACAATTACGCGCTATGCTCTCTATATGCCAAATCATCAGCGCAAACCAGTCATTACGTATTTTTGGTAAACTCTGAAGTAAGTTAGCGCTAAATCTCCAGAGACACTACTAATGCTATGTGACTCATCAGTACGCTATCCCAAAGGAGCGTGGTGCATTCGCATCTATCTTAGAATTAGGGGACAGCCACAGTGAGCGCAAGAACAATTCTTACACACTTACATTCAATTTAATTAAACACAACACTGTCAAACAGTATCAAAAGGCCTCACCATTTGATTTGTCGAATTACAAACTATTAATTCTTTCCTCAGACTGCATGTGGTAAACTCACTTCATGGTATATTTCACTAGAATATACAGAGTGGGTCACTAACCGTTGCCACCTAGAATAGCTCCGAAAGTATGATAGTTGCTGAAATGTTTGTGGGACAAATATTGCATGGGATAACGGGGGCCATAATATAGGTGGGGTCGCATCAGAGGTATGAAGGTCAACCTTTTTTATGGGGTGCTGTAGTTTGGTGCTTATTTCCTGATAACGGATATCGAGACAAATCCAATGAAGTGTAGCAGTAAGGTCGTTGAAGGTCAATGAAGGTCAAAAACGTGGCATGCACGTCCATTTACAGACGGTGTTCGAAGTGATGACTATTAGTATCAATGCAGTGCTGCAATATTATTATCATGGAGTGAGTGGTATTCCTTATCACTTCGGCACTTTTCGAAGCACATGCTCTGACAATTCTCTCTAGTATATCTTACAAATAGTAAATATTCGCATATACGGTGTATTCGTCTAAAGTGCCATTGACATGTAAACACCATTCGACGGTTTCGCAATGAAACACTAATAGGAACAGTAAGACTAGTATCATCGAATCAAGCGGATGTGAATGATGTACTCTTTCGGAGAATAAGTCGATATGCTTCTCATTTATGGAGAATGGCAACGAAATTCAGTGTGAGCTAGAGACTTATGCGCTTAAGATATCCTAAACGTACTCGCCCTATACATCGTACATTTAAATATGTGTATGATAAATTGAAAGCAACTGGATCTATAACGCATCTGAAACATAACCGGCAAAGCATAGTTAATAATGAGGAAACCAAAATTGCTACTCTTACCACTGTTGTTCGAGATCTTTGCTTTAGTTCGGATAAAATGGCAAGGGGAATCTGGCATGAGCCAGAGTAGTGTTGTTCATGTTCAGCATCGCCATGAATATCATCCTTACCATATCAGTCTCCACCAAGAATTAAATGGTATGGATTGTATGCATCGCACGGAATTCTGCCGACGGGCTCAACTTCAGATTCAGAAGGATGACACATTTATTAATTTGATTTTATTTACTGATGAGGCTACACTGGAAATGTTAATTTGCATTACATGCATTATTCGGCAACTGGAAATCGATGTTGGCTGCGGCAAGTTGCACACCAAAAACCGTTATCGGTGAATGTATGGCATGGGATTCTGAAGGACAGAATTATAGGCCACTATTTGAGCGAAGGAAATCTTAATGGTAAGAAGTACACGATATTCCTGCGAGAAACATTACGTCTGTTACTGGATGATGATGATGATGTTTGGTGTGTGGGGCGCTCAACTGCGCGGTTATCAGCGCCCGTGCAAATTCCCAACCTTTGCTAAGTCCAGTCTCGCCAATTTCATGAATAATAATGAAAAGATGAGGACAACACAAACACCCAGTCATCTCGAGGCAGGTGAAAATCCCTGACCCCGCAGAACCCGGGACCACGTGCTCGGGAAGTGAGACCGCCACCGCGAGACCACGAGGTGCGGACTCTGTTATTGGAAGAAGTACCTTTGGGAACAAGGAGCAGAATGTTGTATCAGTACGGTGGGTGTCGGGCACATTTTTCGCTGCTGGCTAGAAATGAACTGCCGAGACAATTCTCAAATCGTAGGATTGTAAGGCTCGTCCGCCAGACTTGACGCCTCTGGATTTTTTCTTGTGGGGATTCGTAAAAGACATTGTTTATAAAGACGTTCCAACAACAACTGAAGATATGCAAGACAGAATTGTCGTAGCACGTCCTTCGATAAGTACGGAAGTAATACCACCGAATCCATGATAACATTACTGCAGCACTGCACTGATACCAATGATCATCACTTCGAACACGTTCTGTAAATGGACGTTCACGCCACCTTTTTGACCTTCGTTGTCCATCAAAGACCTTACTATTACACATCATTGGATTCGTCTCGATAGCCACTATCAGAAAATAAGTACCAAGCTATAGCATCCCATTGCAAGGAACAAAGATATCCTTCATATCTCTTAAATGACCCCACCTAGCAACAAATCACCAACGTCATATTATGGCCCCCGTTGCCCATGCTACTTTTACCACATAAGCTTTTCAGTTCCTATCATATTTTTGGAGCTATTCTTGGTGGCAATAGTTAGTAACTCACCCTGTATAAGGCCGTGGTGCTCATAAAACGAGTATGAACAAGGATATCAAATACAATCTTCCACGATCAGGACACAAGCGTAAAATGACTAATCACGTTCCGCCGTAGGAGTGTAAAACGTCACTGTAAGGACACTTATAGCAATGAACACAGATAGAGAGACAATTAACGAGCCACGGCTTGCTATTAGCTTCAAGCCAGACAGGGAATAACAACAACGCCGGAACAATTGACATGGGCTGCACTCCGTGTTAGGACGTAGCATCAGACACAGCCAACATTGATGTTGTTACACGCCTGTTGAAGGTGCACAAGACGTACCTCACAAAGTTTGTAGTTAACAGTTGCGTCTTCAGCCCAGGTGCTTCCGCAGAATTCGTCTTGATCGCTGCACATGCAATAGCACCTCTTTTTCACTATAAGACGATTTTTCTAACCAATAGTCATCGTTCGCAAAAAACAGCAAAGCCCAGGAGCTAGCGTTAACAGCAACGATGCAACCAAAATGCAAACTGCACGTCGTTCACAGTTTCACCTGCCGGGCGTTTCTACTGGAAACTACCACGAACTGTCGCGACCACACTGCACTAAAACAGTAGCGGACCTGTGGTGCGATACGAAATCAATCATCTCAGCATATATGAACGGTCTCCATTCAGTAAGCTGGTATATGTCTTTGCATCAATGACAACGCACGCTATTTTAATATCCTCCGGTCAAACCGAAAAGTCAACAAATGGCGCAGACGCCACAAAGCCAGAAAGCTGCAGAGCAAATAAGGTGTCGCCACGGACACCAGTCATTAACATCTCGCTAGCCTGGCTACCCACGAAGACGACACTCGAATTCAGCCACGGATTCAAATCGGCCCAAAAATATGCCCAGCAATCACTCGCCGGACTTCGTGCCAAAGACGCTTGCGCAAGTGTTTCGCCTTACCCGCCGGGCGGATCTCTCACATCGTCCTCCTCGCTCCGATACCGCAAACCAACTCTCGTAAACCCATAACACCCCCCCCCCCCTTGAGCAAAGACCTTAGTGGTCTCAATCCAGAGTGATATCATACGACAGGAATTCGAAAGGCGACGCCAGCAACCCCTCCATGGCTCACCCAAACATGTTTAGCAACTACGCTTAATTGCCGGGTTCGCTAGTCTTACATATATGCTCACCGCTTTCGTCAATAACTGTACGTGTCATTTTGAATTGTGGTAGTGTGGGAAACACGTGCCAAAATGTCTCGGTGTATCATTGATATGGAATTGAAGTAAAAACAGGGCAATGTTCCAGTTATTGGCATATACGATGCGCCAATGTGACAAGCTCCTTTGCAAATTGCTTGTGTCTCACCGTGAAATTTAAGGTAATGTTTGGAATAGAATGAACTCGATTTGATAAGCGTCCTTATACGGTGAATCTCATCAGGCTGTGCCCCACCAATCACGTTGCATGCAGCCGCAGACATTGCACTCGTTTACATTTAAATGATGTTTATTCGCCATTTATTGGAAACCGTGGTTTCGTTGGTATGTTTTTAATTAACGCATGTTACGCATTTATCTGAAGTGCGTTCAGTGGTCTATCACTAACTGAATTTCATTTATTTCGTGCTGCATGCTGAAAGGTAGTTAGTAATCGACTGCAGAACATTCGTTTGTGTATTGTGCAAAGCGAGTTTGAATTATTTTACAGTCGCACTGTAAATGTCATGGAAGACACTGCAGTAACAGATTACAGCAGCTCATACAGTCTGCATATTAAGATGCTTTCTACCCAAGTCCGTCAAGTCCATGTGGCTCAGCCATTCCACTTTGCCACTGATTTCTGTAGATACCAAACAGCAGATGCAACACCATTCGCGGTCTCCACCAAGTCCCAACGTTGTGATTCTGAGGTATGCCAACTGAGAGATTAGCAACACACACGTTCCCTCAAAACGATATTCAGTTTCGGCACTTGCTTATACCGTCTCCAGCTATCCGTGGTCAGTGACTTCCGATTGTTCATCCCAGCCGCCGCCAATTCGCGCGACACAAAAAACGCCAGTCCCCTCGCGGGAGGCGGATTGGGCAGTTCCTTAGTTACGGGAAAGGACGTTTGCTCCCGCTTTCGATTATGTATCAAAACAACACACGGGAGAAAATAAGAAAACTCATGGTAGTCCGTCATTACCCATACATATTATAAAAATGTATGTATGTAAGTATGTTGTCTGAAAGAGAATTTAAAAATGCTGGAATGTTGCATAAATAATACCCATCCAGACAGTACTGAATCCTTTATTGTGTTAATGCACGCTTCGGGCACACTCTATCATCAGATGAATGGCAACAAATAATAAAAATAAGTGCAAAAATATATCATACAAAATAGCTTTCCAAAAGAAATGAGGTTAATTAATTCTGTACAACTTTGAAGACCGTAATGACTTACCATCTGAGACCATTACATGTATAGACAAGGAGATTGAATAATATCCATACAGATGTGAAGCAAAACATGTGCTGTCGTATACAAGAGATAGACCTAACCAGGAGCTGTAGGTACAGTGTCAAGGCATCGCTAACGGAGCCATGACGTAAGCTCGTTTCACTAGCTGGCAGCACTTCTAATGTTGAGTAAAATAGAAATGTTAATATAAAGCAATAAAAGCTCAATTAGCCCTAATACGCAAAGAGATAACTTGTAAAAGCAATATAGTAGTAACTGAGATTCCTTTTACAACAACGACTTATAAAACCACATTCGGTATCATTTTTTCGTAATTTCATTAGAGTGCATCGCATCCGATACAAAGTTAAAAAAACTATTATTGCTTAAAAACAATATTTATTAAAATAACTGCAGGTTTCATAAAGCAAACATAGAGTTAAATGCAATCTTTATGCTTATAATACGACTTAAGGAAAACAGTTCGCAAAGAAAATTATATTTAGTCATTAAGAATTCAATAAAACATAGAGAAAGTTAAAAGAAAGAATAGTTGAATCGGGTCTCTTACCGTTTTTATAGGTACAAGTAAAATATTGAAAAAAATGAAAGAACCATTTACGAATGCTTGAAATATGGACATTTATTATAATTTTTGGCGTCAACCTGATTATTCACAAATATTTCAGTTCTTTCTAAAATGGCCAGTACTATAAGTTTAGTATCAAAATGCAATACGAACATGTGTCTTCAATGTTTTTAAGCTGATGTTGGTTCTCCTTTAAATGATGTCCCAACGCACATTCACTACTCGCTTATCCATGATCACAAGTGCTTTGAAATTCCCTTCCAGTGTGTCAGATGTAGTATTTCTTACATTCTTAAATTCACATTTGCCGTTAATGTTATTATGGTCGTAGACATCTACCAGCACTTCGGTTCCGATTCACAAAATGTGTGTACGTTCGTTTCACATCTCCTCCTAAGCCACTGGACCTATTTTAGCAAAAAGTGGGATACCTCTCACAGTCTAGAAAGAATCGCAGTGACGATAAGAAAAAGCTAACTCTCTAAGGGGTGCAGGTGGGATCGAGAAAGGAGGGTATCCTAAGAAGAGCGAATACCCTGCTTTTATTCATCCACTGAAATGAAATGCCGTGTGGCTAAGGCCTCTCGGAGGGTACACCGTTCGACTGGTGCAAGTCTTTCGAGTTGACGCCACTTCGGCGTCACTTCGATGTGGATGAAGTGATGATGAGAAGGAAAACACAACACCCCGTCCCTGACCGAAGAAAATCTCCGACCCAACCGGGAATCGAATCCGGCCCGTTAGGCAAGATATTCTCTCGCGCTGACCACTCAGCTACCATAGCGGACATTAATCCACTATTGGAAAGTGAAAGCGTTTAGTTACATGCAATAATCATTACACACAATTTCAAATTTAAATGAAATTTTTTTTCTTGCTGAAACCTCTATCCCACCCATCAAATAATGAAAGGAGAAATGTTTCTCGCATACTACGTTTTCGCTGTTCATGCAGTAAAACTACCGCATCAGGCACGACGTTTTAATTTATTACTTCTTTATTACTAACTACATTAGTGACACAAATTCCAGGCAGTATTCGCGTATACCATTTAATGTACTCGCAATTATATCATTTTATGATGCATAGTTCAGGAAGTACGACGCCATAAATATTGCGCTGCATGAAAACAAAACTACAGGGCGAAAATCGCTAGAGGTACAGCCTTTTCTTTCTTCCCCTTCTTTTCGCGTAGCGACAATGCCACTTTGAGTAAGTCTTTTTAGGTCACGTAATTTAGGCGACTTGTGCGTCAGTGATGATGAAACAACTACGTGGACAACGCAACACTCAGTCTCCGAACGGAGAAAATCCTCGACCTGGCCGGATGGTGAACCCTGAGCCCTAGATAAGCAGTCAGCCACGTTTACCCTGCAGCTACAGAGGCGGACAGAGATACAGGTGAAATATGAGTACAAATATGTGCAAAACATGTTACCTAAATGTGAAATACATGTGACGTGTGGGTAAGCGGGCATTGCAGAGGAGAAGAAAAAAGTGCCCCTAAACACCTATATAGATTTCCACCAAATTTGGTACACATATTACTTACTATATGGAAAGAAAAACTGTGTGTGCATGTGTGTGTTGGGAGAGGGGGGGGGGAGGAAGAAACACCAACCTCCTATCTGCGTGAAGGTGATAACCCAAAAGAGAGCTGGAGAACGAAGAGAGAGGCAGAGAGAGAGAGGACAAAGTAGTAGATGGACAGAGATATGTGGGAGGAGAAGACGGATAACGGGGGAGAGAAATGGGTGGAGAAAAGGAAGAGGAATATGTAACGGGACAAACGAGATAGATCAACTGAATATTACAGTACCACATCTTAACATATAACCCTATATCAAACGTGTCACTTCGCTGTATGTTTTGCATACAAGTATTCCCACAAACTATATGGCGGCGTGCAGTGTCAATGACACCTCTAAGGTTTTCAGTGTTATTCAGGCAATAGAGAAGTATTTCAAAAGTATTTTCTAGGAAGTAATTGTAAACCAACGACAAATTTTCGTATTTCGATAATCCTTTGTAACTTAACGAAATGTTACCTACAAAACCTGAATCGTAATGCACAAAAATTTAACATGATATGTTCTGACAGGTTCGAATACTGCCTCGGGCATGGATGTTTGTGTGATGTCCTTAGGTTAGTTAGGTTTAAGTAGTTCTAAGTTCTAGGGGACTGATGACCTCAGATGTCAAGTCCCATAGTTCTCAGAGCCATTTGAACCATTTTTTTTCTATTTATGTTGCATGTGCCCATTACTTTGCAACCTCCAAGGCGCTTGGAGTTGCTTGCAGGAGATCAATCTTCGTGCAGGATTTAGTGCACAAAAGGCACTGGAGCATGTGGCTTGTAGTTTGTTCTTGTCCACAATCACAGGACGTATCTTCTGTTTTGAAGTCCCATCTCTTCAGGTTGTCTCTGGATCATCCAACTCCTGATCGTAATCTGTTTAAAGATTTCCACACCAGCCAGCTCTCGTTGTGTCCAGGAGACAGTTCTTCAGCTTTTGTCGTCTGCAGGTGAGGCGTCGACTTCTTCCATAACTCCAGCCTAGCCTTCTCTGGTGATATGGTGAGCTTCTCGGATGTTCTCAGGAAGCTCTTTCGCGATCTCAGCCGTTGCTGTGGTGAGTTATGTCCGTGCAGTGGGTGGGCACCGTCCTGTTCCACTTTCAGTCTTCCCTTGTTGGCAGCCACTGTCCTGAAAAGGACCAAGATGATGTTTCTGGTGTGGAAGGATCAGCCGCTAGAGAAACCTGACTCCCTTGGTCGGAAATCATTGCATTCTTCGTGGAGGCTCCTTTCATATACCCCAGCTTTCTTATTGTTTATGGCAGAAGGAAGAATATTCACAATAAATACCAAAACGTTATCAAGCGGTGTGAATTTTTAGAAAACTTAGATCTCATAAGTTGGGCTTAGTCTGCGAAGGGAGATTTACACCGTCGGTTCTATGTGGAGGACTATCAAACATGAGATGAATATTCCAGTCTACTAAGGTTACTTGTTAGAAAGTTCGTCAATGCTCGTACTTGAAGTATGAAGATTTATGGCTGATTAGTACACGGTACGACATAGGGAGATGGACGTGGAGGTGGAGGAAGGAGGAGGTGGTAGATTGAGAGTGGGAGCTAGAGGAGATGAACGGAGGGGAAAGGAGGAGATGGCCAGAGGGGTGAGGAGCAAATGGACAGAGAGTGTGGGGAGGAGCAGGTGCACAAAGAGAGGAGGGAAAACCAGAATTACAGAGAAAGTGGCAAGAGGAGACGGACAGAGGGAGGGGGCAGAAGGACAGGTAGGGGTTGCGGAGGAGACTGGCAGAGAGAGGGAGAAGGAGACGATGGACTAATAAAAACGGAATGCTTGGATACCGGTGCAGCGCCGTGTACTCACCTAGCGTAAATAATGTGGGATTACTGCTTTTCACCGCGATACTGGCATCTAAGCCACGTGGCAGTCGCCGAAGGGCGGCCGGAGGCTGCGCCTTGGGGAGCAGCCACGCCCCGCCTTCCCTCGGCCTTGACAGCCGGCAGCGGAGGGCAAGTGCCCGCCGGCGCCGTCTCCATCCGTATCCGGCTGGCCGCCAGCGTGCCGCCCTTATGACTCCGGCCAGAGTTTACGCTGTCCTGCTAAAAGCATTGAAAGTTTATGGACAGTGCCGCGCAGCGAAAGCGAACGCCGCCGTTTTAATAAATCTTTCAGAGCTCGTGGAATTTCCTCTACGTCTCGTTTGAATAATGTGCGGTCGCGAGCCTCGCGCTGTGTATGCTGAGTTTTGCGGGCGAGCTGCCGGGGAGTACTTCTGGCACGGCTCGCCGCCCGGATGCCTAACAGCCGATGGCGCAAAGTGAGGACCACACTCCGAAGAGTAGCGTGTCCTTCAATAAGCACACATTTTTTGATTACTGTAGTGGTTATCCTGAAATAAACGCGGAATAGGTAACTAATCAATACATTCTGAAGGAGCTATTTCAAATCTCACAAACGGAATTAGTTCGTTAAGGCGATTACAAACAGTTGTTCGTTATCTTTTATCTTCAACATCTATATTCCACGAGATACGCTACATTTCTGACTGTAGATGCTACTATTACCACTGTCACATTCCCCATGTTTCAAACTTTTAGTTAGACTGCTTACTTGCCAATGTTTCAATACAATTTGTGCAGTTTATGTTAAACTAACGTGCTACTGAACTAAATATTAAAAACTTCAAACACAGCTCAGAAATGAAAGATAACACGGAATAATTCGCTTTCTTGTTTTACTGTTCAGCAGAAGTGGAGGTGGAGATGAAAATGTTTGGTAACGCCTAATCATAAAAGAAGGTTGTATACCTGGAAGAATCCTGGAGATACTCGTAGGTATCAGATAGATTATATAATGGTAAGACAGAGATTTAGGAACCAGGTTTTAAATTGTAAGACATTTCCTGGGGCAGATGTGGATTCTGACCACAATCTATTGGTTATGAACTGCAGATTGAAACTGAAGAAACTGCAAAAAGGTGGGAATTTAAGGAGATGGGACCTGGATAAACTGAAAGATCCAGAGGTTGTAGAGAGTTTCAGGGAGAGCATAAGGGAACAATTGACAGGAATGGGGGAAAGAAATACAGTAGAAGAAGAATGGGTAGAGGGATGAAGTAGTGAAGGCAGCAGAAGATCAAGTAGGTAAAAAGACGAGGGCTAATAGAAATCCTTGGGTAACAGAAGAAATATTGAATTTAATTGATGAAAGGAGAAAATACAAAAATGCAGTAAATGAAGCAGGCAAAAAGGAATACAGACGTCTCAAAAATGATATCGACAGAAAGTGCAAAATGGCTAAGCAGGGATGGCTAGAGGACAAATGTAAGGATGTAGAGGCTTGTCTCACTAGGGGTAAGATAGATACTGCCTACAGGAAAATTAAAGAGACCTTTGGAGAGAAGAGAACCACTTGTATGAATATCAAGAGCTCAGATGGAAACCCAGTTCTAAGCAAAGAAGGGAAGGCAGAAAGGTGGAAGGAGTATATAGAGGGTTTATACAAGGGCGATGTACTTGAGGACAATATTATGGAAATGGAAGAGGATGTAGATGAAGACGAAATGGGAGATAAGATACTGCGTGAAGAGTTTGATAGAGCACTGAAAGACCTGAGTCGAAACAAGGCCCCGGGAGTAGACAACATTCCATTTGAACTACTGATGGCCTCGGGAGAGACAGTCATGACAAAACTCTACCATCTGGTGAGCATGATGTATGAGACAGGCGAAATACCCTCAGACTTCAAGAAGAATATAATAATTCCAATCCCAAAGAAAGCAGGTGTTGACAGATGTGAAAATTACCGAACTATCAGTTTAATAAGTCACAGCTGCAAAATACTAACGCGAATTCTTTACAGACGAATGGAAAAACTGGTAGAAGCCGACCTCGGGGAAGATCAGTTTGGATTCCGTAGAAATGTTGGAACACGTGAGGCAATACTGACCTTACGACTTATCTTAGAAGAAAGATTAAGAAAAGGCAAACCTACGTTTCTAGCATTTGTAGACTTAGAGAAAGCTTTTGACAATGTTAACTGGAATACTCTCTTTCAAATTCTGAAGGTGGCAGGGGTAAAATACAGGGAACGAAAGGCTATTTACAGTTTGTACAGAAACCAGATGGCAGTTATAAGAGTCGAGGGGCATGAAAGGGAAGCAGTGGTTGGGAAAGGAGTAAGACAGGGTTGTAGCCTCTCCCCGATGTTATTCAATCTGTATATTGAGCAAGCAGTAAAGGAAACAAAAGAAAAATTCGGAGTAGGTATTAAAATTCATGGAGAAGAAGTAAAAACTTTGAGGTTCGCCGATGACATTGTAATTCTGTCAGAGACAGCAAAGGACTTGGAAGAGCAGTTGAACGGAATGGACAGTGTCTTGAAAGGAGGATATAAGATGAACATCAACAAAAGCAAAACGAGGATAATGGAATGTAGTCAAATTAAGTCGGGTGATGCTGAGGGAATTAGATTAGGAAATGAGACACTTAAAGTAGTAAAGGAGTTTTGCTATTTAGGGAGTAAAATAACCGATGATGGTCGAAGTAGAGAGGATATAAAATGTAGACTGGCAATGGCAAGGAAAGCGTTTCTCAAGAAGAGGAATTTGTTAACATCGAGTATAGATTTAAGTGTCAGGAAGTCGTTTCTGAAAGTATTTGTATGGAGTGTAGCCATGTATGGAAGTGAAACATGGACGATAACTAGTTTGGACAAGAAGAGAATAGAAGCTTTCGAAATGTGGTGCTACAGAAGAATGCTGAAGATAAGGTGGGTAGATCACGTAACTAATGAGGAGGTATTGAATAGGATTGGGGAGAAGAGAAGTTTGTGGCACAACTTGACTAGAAGAAGGGATCGGTTGGTAGGACATGTTTTGAGGCATCAAGGGATCACAAATTTAGCATTGGAGGGCAGTGTGGAGGGTAAAAATCGTAGAGGGAGACCAAGAGATGAATACACTAAGCAGATTCAGAAGGATGTAGGTTGCAGTAGATACTGGGAGATGAAGAAGCTTGCACAGGATAGAGTAGCATGGAGAGCTGCATCAAACCAGTCTCAGGACTGAAGACCACAACAACAACAACGCCTAACGTCTCAGATGCCACACCATACAGGCGTGTTATGCAGGTAGTATCAAAATGCGGTCCAGGTGGTATTTGTTGAGTAGAGAGATGGGGGACGAGGGAGTCGATACCGCTCTCCTGTCTCTTCGGTACAGAGTTTCTAGTTGATTTTAAACTAACTTCCCGTTGATCTAGAAATTTTAAAGTAAAGATATAACTTAGAACTGGATAAGAATGGAATATCATATCGCTTTCTTGCATGGTGTGTGGCGGAGGACATTGTGTACCACAACCACTTCCCTGCTTTCCTGTTCCAGTCAAGAATGCTTAATGGTAACAAAGATTGATTGAGCTAGAATCTTTCTAACGATTCCTTTCGCGGTCTTGGCGCAAGACAAAAATGGTTCAAATGGCTCTAATCATTATGGGTTAAACATGTGAGGTCATCAGTCCCCTAGACTTGGAACTACTTAAACCTATCAGACCTAAGGACAACACACACATCCATGCCCGAGGCAGGATTCGAACCTGCGACTGTAGCAGCCGCATGGTTCCGGACTGAAGCGCCTAGAACCGCTTGGCCATATCGGTCGGCCCCGCAAGACATACTCTGGAGGAAGGCATTTTTTGGGTGATTCAAGTGAAGAGAAACTGAAATAAACCTAAAATGTGGTCCATCTTTGTGTTGTAACCCTATCAAAATTTTTGAAATCGACTGAAACCTTTCACACACAAGAATAAAAACCAGAAAATCATTAATTACATAGCAACGAATTTTTTTACATATATCGCTTTAAATCAAATTGTAGCCTAAAATAATATCCCCTAGTCCGACACAGAATCTTAACAAAAAGCAAATGGTCGTGGATACTATTGGCTGTTAAGTTTTAATAGGTGCCTAAAAATTGTGAGATTTAAGAAGAAAAATATGAGGCACATGTGATATATAATTGATATTTTAATAGTTAACCTCATTACTACTGCACTACTTACTAAATTATGTATGAATAGTTCACGTCATTGCTATTATACATGCTAAATCTCCTACGATTTGCAACGCAAATATTGCGGAAATGGAAAGAGCTGTTGATAGGCGGTTTTCATAGCATGGAATAGTAGTCAAGCGCTCGTGTTGTTAGCCAGTCAACTTAATGGATAAAACTTAGAAAGTGTATTTCTGTGCACACATACAATTTTTAAATTTTATTGTCATTAACGAACTGAAAGAAGGTTAATTTAGAATGTCAGTGGTCCAGAATGAGATTTTCACTCTGCAGCGGAGTGTGCGCTGATATGAAACTTCCTGGCAGATTAAAACTGTGTGCCGGACCGAGACTCGTACTCGGGACCTTTGCCTTTCGCGATCAAGTGCTCTACAAGATACTGGCAGAAGTCGAGCTCTGAGGACGGGGCGTGAGTCGTGCTTGGGTGGCTCAGTTGGTAGAGCACTTGCCCACGAAAGGCAAAGGTCCCGAGTTCGAGTCTCCGTCCGGCACACAGTTTTAATCTGCCAGGAAGTTTCAATGTCAGTGGTGTTTGTTGCAGCATTCTGTTACGATTTGTCTACGAGATGTCCTATTTTGAAAAGTTCACACACCTACACTTGCACAACACCAGTGGTAGCATACACTGAAGAACAACACAAGTGCGTACACAAGTTATGTGGATTCTGACCAGCAACGAGGCAATTGACCACTTGCAGAGGAAATAATCGCTTCCAGACTGATACGGAACGAGTGCTGCACACTTGCTACCATTTCAGCGGAGATTTCCAAGCAGAATGCTGCAATACATCGTCGCACATCATCCGGTGTAGTTGCAACGTCCTTGCAGACAGCATCTTCCACGTTTCCCCGAAAAAAATCTCCAGCCGTCACATCTGCGGAACGGGCCGGCCAAAGTACAAGTCCTTCGCGTCCAGTTCAACGATTTGGAAACAATTCTTGAAGACTTGCTGTACTACTTCGTGCACTATGGGCTGGACAGTCACCACGTTGGTACCAGTGGTTCCTCGTAGTCTACAGAGCCTCTGTGGAAGATGGCCTGTTAGGAGGCTGCAATACTTGCACCGTTCAGTATTCCGTCTATGACAAGCGGGCCTATGAGCTGATGGTTAACCATCCCATACCACCAAGTTTAATTGCATGGACGCTGACGTTCCACCAGACGAAACAAACGGAGACTGTCAACAAACCAACAGCGCATGTTTCGACGATTTACGTGGCCATGATTTGTAAGTGTGGATTCATTGCTAAACAAGATATATGATATAGGTAGAGTATCCTGTCTTAACGCTCATATACAGATGCTACGACTCTCATAGTTGTTTCCACGGAACTCTTAATGGAGAGAGATGTGATAGGTATGGAACCTATATCGGTGCAGAATGCGTAGGACACTTGTCTGACTCATGCCACTTCCTCGTGCAATGGCACTGGAGCTAACGTACCGATCAACTGAAATAGCTGCAATAACATTCATTTTCCCTTCTTCTGTCGTCACTTATTTCCTTCTGTTGTGTTGTCTCGGAGTGACACAACCACTTTCTCGTAACAGGTTGAAGAGATTGATAAATAACTGCCGAGATCGTTGACATTTATTGAGATATCTGGCTGCTTACACCGCACAAGAACGAACTGCTTTATTCCTACACTCTCCATCCAACATGAGTATGTGGCTTTATCTGCGACTGTAAATTCCATCGACTGTAAATTCCATCGACAAACCACGACCTACTTTCTGGACTATAACACACTAAATGACTAGCAAGTCGCAATGCACTCAGGGAACACACAAGCACACTCTAAAGAATCATAACAACAACGCACCTACCAACTACTTAGGGTGAATGGCACAAGAAAGTGTCTGTGTGGAATCTTTTTAAAATATGATACCTCAAAACGACTGGCACTAGACTCTTCTACAAGCATCACTGACATTCTAATTTACCCTACTTTTATTTCATTAATGTCAGTAGGCATTGTTTCATATAAAGTAGTGTATGTTTGTACAAAACGTACACTTTCTATTATTACAATCTGTTTATTGTATACCAATACGACTTCCTGACCACCAATACATTTTCTAAAAATTGCACATCAGTAGCACTTTCCATTTCCGCAATATATACGGTGCAAGTTTCACGTGACTCACCCGGTACATTGCACGTGCCTCACGTCTATCGTTTTAAATCTGGTAAAAATGTGGTGTATTGAACATTTATATTTACTTAAATGACTATCATGTTCAACTAGTGAATAGTGCAAGAAAATTAAAGATATCGGTACAGCTCCTTATTATTCTTGAACACTACAACTACCGGTAAGCCTCAGAATTGCCAGTAGCTGCGATTTCTCTGAATTTAACTGCATCTTAATTTCACGAGATGTAAGCTGGTCGAAAAAAAATACTGTGTAACTGTCTTTGGAACTATGGTATTGCAACCTTTACCATGTTTGTGTAGACTGGTAATGGCAAGTAAAGCGTTTCTGAAGAAGAGAAATTTGTTAACATCGAGTATAGAGTTAAGTGTCAGGAAGTCGTTTCTGAAAGTATTTGTGTAGAGTGTAGCCATGTATGGGAGTGAAACATGGACAATAAATAGTTGGGACAAGAAGAGAATAGAAGCTTTCGAAATGTGGTGCTACAGAAGAATGTTTAAGATTAGTTGGGTAGATCACATAAGTAATGAGGAGGTATTGAATAGGATTGGGGAGAAGAGAAGTTTGTGGCACAACTTGACTAGAAGAAGTCCTACCAACCGATCCCTTGATCGGTTGGTAGGACATGTCCTGAGGCATCAAGGGATCACAAATTTAGCATTGGAGGGTAGCGTGGAGGGTGAAAATCGTATGGGGAGACTAAGAGATGAATACACTAAGCAGATTAAGAAGGATGTAGGTTGCAGTAGGTACTGGGAGATGAAGGAGCTTGCACAGGATAGATTAGCATAGAGAGCTGCATCAAACCAGTCTCAGGACAACAACAACAACAACAACAACAACCATGTTTACATAATTCCAATCCTTCCTACAGGTTAAGTATTCGACCGTTGTTTGCCAACTGGAGTGCATGGACCGCGGCTGGTACATGTGGTCTTCATTCAATACGCTTTCATCACGTGTGGAGAAAAATGAGATTAAACGTCCTTTCGACAACACGGTCATTAGAGACGGAGTACAAGCTCGGGCTATGGAAGGACGGGGAACGAATGGGCCGTGCCATTTCAAAGAAACTATCGCAGCATTTGCCTGTATCGATTTAGGGAAATCGGAGAAAACCTACTTCTGAACAGCTGAAAGAGGGTTTGAGTCGTTGTCCTCCGGAGTGTGTGTCCACTGTACTAACCAATGATATGTGGACAAGTTTTCTACAACTTCCAGCTACCTTCGTCTTCAAAAGCACAGCAACTGGTTTGGGTCCTAGCTGGAGGCTTCAGAATTCTTACTCCATATTATCTGTGTACTGATTGAAACTCAGGGCCACTAGCCACAGGGCCATATTATCAACTTGGAAAACGGAGGTCGACAACAAGCTGTTGGAAACGCTGGAGATAAACATCTGCCGGCCGGAGTGGCCGAGCGGTTAAAGGCGCTACAGTCTGGAACCGCACGACCGCTACGGTCGCAGGTTCGAATCCTGCCTCGGGCATGGATGTGTGTGATGTCCTTAGGTTAGTTAGGTTTAAGTAGTTCTAAGTTCTAGGGGACTTATGACCACAGCAGTTGCGTCCCATAGTGCTCAGAGCCATTTTGATAAACATCTGGCAAACTGCTCTTCTCATCTCAAGTGGTTATACGGAAATTAAAATCTTTGCACTCGTAAACATCATTTAGGCTTCATTTTTCTGCGTCTATTCATCGTCTGTTCCATTCTGTGCATCCTTTTTCTCTTGTATTTATTTATTTTTTTGGTGGTGTAAATCCAGTTAACCAGATCTGTAACATAGAGCCTTGTGTGCAATACATTACTACATGTCATTCAGGTTTACGAATATTACTATTAGCCATGTAGTAACAGAATTTAAACTTGAGACTTAATCTTTAGAAAATTTGTATGAACAGTGTCTAAGATTGTACGGCTTTCTCTGGAACTCTTTGAGATTCGGAATTTCTTGCTTTACGTATTGCGGCATATTCATTACATCAAAGAATTGACTAATATCTAGTGAAGCTAATATGCTTTCGAAATGTGAAGTTATGTGATTGAACTTAAGTATCAAAGATGCATCAGTCGTGGTAATAAGATGTAAAAATGAACCATGTGCATAAGGAGCTGTTGCGGCATTTCACTTCAGAGGGATATTGCAGGATATCTTTAATAAGTTTCTTGATAATGATGTTGTAATAGTGGTAGACTTCAGTTTATCCATCTGTAATATGGAGTGTCACGCGATAACAGCTGGCGCCAGTGCTAGGTATTAGAGTGAATGTCTTGTCCGAAGATTACTTCGAGCAGATAGTTATGGAATCAACTTGGGAGGTTAGCATTTTGGACATACCAGCAGTAAACAGACCGGAAATTATGAAATCAGTTATCATAAAGAGGAGCATAGGTGATCATAATGCTACGATTGCACCACTGAGAACTGGTATTACAAGGATTATTAAGAACGGAAGGAAAATATTTTTGCTTAGCGAGAGTGAGTACGAAGACGTGGGGTAAAAAAGGGTAAAATTTAAAAAAAAAATGTTTACTCACAAATTCAAGAAAAGTCAAAGGTAACCGCCAACCAAAAGCTGAACGTAGCACAAATAAACGTAGAGGGAGCAATGTGATATGCGCTTAGTGAATTTCAAAATATAATTGTACGGACCGAACTGATTAAAAATCCTGCGATAATTTGATCTTACGTTAAGTAAGCACCTGGAACGAAAGACGGAGTATATAAGTCGGGAACAGGGAATTCAGTACTCTGAAACAGCTTCACCGTGGAATATTGTACCGGCACTACGATTTCTCCTTACAAACACCATGTGAACACCAAAATGACAGGTACTGCGATGGGTGGCCGTGAAGCTGAATACCAAATAGACTGGTTTCAAGGAGTTAGATATATTTCGAGATTATACAGAGATCTTGCGAAACAACTTGCTGCCCTTCATCGTACGTCCTGGAGCCACGACGGTACCTGGTGCCGGCCGTAGTGACCGAGCGGTTCTAGGCGATTCAGTCTGGAACCGCGCGACCGCTACGGTCGCAGGTTTGAATCCTGCCTCGGGCATGGATGTGTGTGATGTCCTTAGGTTAGTTAGGTTTAATTAGTTCTAAGTTCTAGGGGACTGATGACCTCAGCAGTTAAGTCCCATAGTGCTCAGATCCATTTTTGATACCCGGTGATTGGTCATTCCCGTTTTCTGGAAGGTTTGTTGGTCACACGTACACAATTTTAAGGCTTTATCGCTAAATCAGTCTGTTTCATTATTATATAACATGTTTTATACCGACCTATTATTTCGTTTTTGGAAAACAAGAATCATCTCCTTAAAAGTTAACTTGAATTCCGCAGACAAAAATCTTGCAAGCTCTTTCCGTCCATGAGCTCCAGAGCGCCGTAGACAATTCCGCCCTGGTTAATGCCTTGCTCCTTGACGTCAGGAAGACAGTTAATACAGTTTCTCACCATGCTTTAGAGAAAAACTACGAGCATATCGAGCATCTGTACAAATTTTTGGCAGGAGATGGGACTTCATTGCAGATGTAATTCAATGCGTCGCTTGCTATGGAAGAAAATCGACAGATGTAAAGGTAGTTTCGGACTTATCCCAAAAAGTGTGACGGAATATTTGCTTTTTTGAATACAGGTGTAAGTGATCTGGTGAATAACGTCGCAAGATCCACGAGACTGTTCGCAGATTCTTTCATTGGCTACAAAAAGGTAGCAACGCTAGAAGAAAAAAATGAACTGCTGGGAGACCTGCAGAGGTTTTATTAGTGATGCAAGGACTGGCAGTTGATCCTCAACGTAGAGAAATGTCATGTATTGGTCAGAAATAACCGAAGTAATCCACTAGTCTACGACTGCGATGTTGCTGATAAATCGCTACAAACAGGAACTACCAGAAAATACTCAGTAGCAGACCATCTAAAGCGACCTTAAGTGAAGTCTCCAGATAAAGCAAAGTGCAGGAAAATCAGATGCAAAGCTGAGAGTCATAGCAAAAATATTACCACAAATGAAATTCAATTACGAAAGAAATATGTTAGTGAGTGTTGCTGATCAGTTTCCAAGAGAGGCATCATAATTCACGAAGACGTGTATTTCTGAAACTTCGAAAGAGTTCTTTTCAGAAGGAGTAGTACAATATTCACCTATCTTCCAGGGACGCCTCGGGGAACGACCACAAATCATACAAATTAGAGCTAATAGCCAGACTTCATCATTCTTCATAGGCGACGTTCGTGAATAGAACAGTGATGGTGTGTACCATAGGTATACTCCGCCGCACAAAGTGAAGTGGTTTGTGGAGTATAGACGCAGATGTAGATGTGACATGTGAGTATGTTGATTGCCTTTGCATCGAAGTTCATAACTCTACTCCAAAATCTAGAAAAGAAGGCAAATTCTAATACAATTATGTAAATAACAGTTCAACTGCCCGCGTGAGAGCGTCGCAGAAATACTCTACAATTAGCGCTATGGTGACACATAATGGACCACAATTCTTTTCTACACGCAAAACTGAAGCTTCCACTCGACCCACATTAACACGTTGTGGAGGAACCCGAAAACGACTCAGGGAGCAGTAGTTTCATAGGCGGAAGGCTCCTGAGCCTTTCTCCACTTCTTGGACCTAACAGGCTTAAGATGGCAATGATCTCCAGTGGGGTTCCGCCGACTAGTGGCATATTCCGAAGATGACTAATCTTTTCAAATCAGTACGCCAGTTCGTGAGCGGTCATAATGTAGCCGACTTCGAACGACAATCGGTGAAATTCATGCGGTCATAACGGCCGACACGACACAAAATGTGCACTGTGAGAGAGTGATACGTTTACTCAAGGAAGTACTTTGTGGCATCCTGAGGACGAAAAATATTGTAATCACTATATGGTTTCCATTTTATGGCCTGATATCACAGGTTTATTGTACACTACAAGTTGGGAAAATCTTTATCGGGAAATTTATGCGTAAATTACAAACGCAAAACATAATTTGTTCAAGTGAGAAGGGTGGCGCGTCTTATTCTGAAAACTAGTGTAGTGGGTCTTATTTGCGTTTTGATGTGTGGGTGATAGCTGCCTGCAGATTATTGTTACTGCTTATTGACGTTTTAATCACAGTAGGATTGTGATTCTATTACATGCAATGGTTCTCTAATGTGATTATGTGTTTCCACTGTTTATTACATAAGGTGTTCAGGATATCTTAGATCGTACGCTGAATGACAGTTGTTGAAGGTTAACTCCCATTAAATTCATCAAAACAGAATGTCTGTAATCTTGTTTTTCACTGTCATCACAATTCATCTCTAATATGTAACACAACGTTTTATCCCTTCGCCTCATACATTCGTATAACTTGTCTGGCAGTTCCACTAACTGAGGACACAGTGTTCAGTACTCGGCATGTTCTTTTCGAGAGAGATGTAGCTCATTCACATCTATTTAGGATCATTTTAATAGAAAAAGCCACATTACAGCACCCGTTTCGAAGCACACAGGCGTCATGGTTCCTATCCTATCCTAGGAGGTTAAAATCTGAGTTGCTTTACACATAAAATAGAGTTCAACCTAACCTCCTTGACCCCGCTAAAAACTGACGAAGGAGATCGAACGCACCGTGACCAAGTTGTCGGCCAACGTTAAGAGGCTACTTCTGGCAACGGTATCTGACGACCGTTGTCGGTGCCACTGTGAACATAGCAGTCAAGCTCGAAGTTTTGCCGAGAAGACAGAGGTTACTGAGACAAAATCCAATGCAGCACATCTCTGCAAACTATGTTCCGAAGTCAGCAAAAGCCAGAAGGAAGAATAACGCACCAAAGAGAAACAACCTGAGTTGTTCTAATTGTAATGTAGTTCCTTAAATGGCTGAGCTTTTAAAAACGTACCACACAGAGGCACATGTTCTGGTTATGTGTAAAACTTTAAAACGCCGTGTAAAAAGGTTTTTTTAAACAATAAAAACATAGTTCAGTTAAACAGTTCGTGTAACTGCTAAATATAACATTCCTTAATGAGACTTTCACGATCAGATAAATTAGATTTCATCGTTTCAAATGGAACAAAAAACAAATTTATTTCATTTACAGTTACAAAGTAATTAATTTGGAAAAATACGTTAATAACAGCAGTCTAGCTGCCCCATTCAGAGTGACTGAGATAAAACTCGAATTTTTTTTACCCATTAGTGCCAAATTTATTTGTTTGTATGACAGAAATAACAGCGCCTGTTCCTTTTTTCCCTGTTTCCTTATTCTTTGTAAAGGAGCAAGTTTGGGTTATACAGTTTTCTTTTACATTCCCAGTTCCCCTAATTTTTTGTTCTCAAGGGAAAATTAAAAGAGTAACAGCCTTAATACAACAATGCACAAAACTGATTAAACTGCTTTCTTTAATTCTTAGCGTAACTTTAAAGTAACGCGGAAATATTACAGTGTATCCCTGAGATACATATAAAGTTGATAAACGTAAGTAAATTACTTCTGGGTGTATGTTTGTTAAGGATCTATTAACAGTTCTAAACCCTATTTTAATCGTTGTATGTACTCTAATTCTGTGACAGAATGAGATTCAGACTGTAGAGAAAAATGTTGCATTATATTGCCAACTGTTTACAGTAGTGTATTGCTTCTCCTGGCTACTAAGAGAGGAATAATAGAACATATGTTCACTAATACTGAAACCCGCATAACAAAGATTCTGGAAGTTCATTTTTGCACCAAAAACTAGTAAAAGTAGTAAAAGTCCAGCCCTATCGCATGTACCGTTTATGTAACGCAGGGCAGCAATTTGTTAAAATATTCCTAACTGTTACGGAAAAGTTAAATGAATTTCTTGTAGAAACTCAACGCTACGTCCAAATCTGTTATGATTCGAGTCATCAACTGTTATGTTCCGAGGAGTCAGATGTTGTGATCTTGTGCTAATGATAAATGTTCAGAAGGTGGCTAAAGGAATTGTTGCCGTAGGAATCTGGACAAGCAAACAATAGATTGAAGAGATTGGTTGACACAAGTGCATATTTCACTCAACTTATTGCTGAATAGCTGCTACAGTGTTAAGAAGTTGCGGCAGCCGTTGCTAGCTACAAGCAGAGGCTCGACACGGCCGTACTGGAGGTGGAGGTAACTGCCTGCCTGCCTGCTCTCATCTTTTGCTTTCCCCTCTTTGGGGAAGTGTGAGGGGGAGTCTGTAGCCTTTAGGCTTTTACTCCCCTGTGAAAGTGTGTGTGTGATTTTTCTGTAGTTTTTGGTGTCTGTCATTTGTGATGATTGTTGTGAGTGTGTCTGGTACTTGCCTGAGGTGGGCGAGAAGTTTGTTGTTATATGGGAAGGAACAGGATGATGGATTTGGTGTAGGGATTTTCTCTTCGACTTAGTCGTCGAAGATCGTCATAGGGCGCTTGTGCTTATCGCGGGACATGTCATACCGACCTAGGGAGTGGATGAGTGCGTTTCTGGATCTGGAAGAACCCTCATAGAAGGCCCTTGCCAGATCCTGGTAACGCTCTCTCAGGAGTGGGATTTCGGCTGCGGCGTGCAAGTCGTCTGTAGGGAATCCAAGAGGTAAGCGCAGTGCCCTTCTGAGGGCGCGGTTCTGCAGCCTCTGGAATTTGTCCAGGTGCTGCTTTGCCGCGTATCCCCAGACAGGGCACGCATACTCCATTACTGGCCGGATCAGGGCCTGATACACATTTAATGCTAGTGGGCAGGGAAGGGAGCTTGTTGAGTTCAGGATAGGATGTAGGATGGACATTCTGGCGCAGGCCTTCCTGTGGACCTCGTCTATGTGGGGTTTCCACGTAAGACGAGAGTCCAAGGTTACGCCAAGGTACTTGGCGGTTCTGCGCCAGGGGGAGGTAACTGTCAAAAGTTAGATGTAGCATTCGGCACCATCTAGCAACTCGGAACTAATCTCTACCTAGAAGCAAGTGCCAAGTGTCCGCCACTTATAACACCGTCCTGGCGGTCTTCCTTGATCGACCGCCTGGAGGTCTGCTCATCCAATTGATGATGTTCAAAGCGGCACTCGCACTGGTTGCGGGAATCTTCACCAAGGCCGAGGCTCGGGAGTGTCGATAACCTACGATACTAGACAAGCTGCGGTGGGCCACTTCAAGAAAGCTTGTAGATGGAATGAGATTATCACTCTGCAACGGAGTGTGCGCTGATATGAAACTTCCTGGCAGATTAAAACTGTGTGCCGGACCGAGACTCGAAATCGGGACCTTTGCCTTTCGCGGGCAAGTGCTCTACCATCTGAGCTACACAAGCCCACAGTTTCAATCTGCCAGGAAGTTTCATATCAGCGCACAGTCCACTGCAGAGTGAAAATCTCATTCTGGAAACATCCCCTGGGCTGTGGCTAAGCCATGTCTCCACAATATCCTTTCTTCCAGGAGTGCTAGTTCTGCAAGGTTCGCAAGAGAGCTTCTGTGAAGTTTGGAAAGTGGGAGATACGGTACAGGTGGATGTAAATCTGTGAAGACGGGGCGTGATTCGTGCCTTGGTAGCTCAGATGGTAGAGCAATTGCCCGCGAAAGGCAAAGGTCCCGAGTTTGAGTCTCGGTCCGGCACATAGTTTTAATATGCCAGGAAGTTTCAAGTTTGTGGCTTCTACGAAAGTGTGAATTGGACTTTCACTCAAGACAAAACCCCCTCGATGATGCCCACCGCAGATGGAGGCAAAATGATGGGTATCTCCTAGAATTCATTTAGTGGTACAATGTTTTAAAAATTCTTTTTTCCAAAATACAGTCATTTGTCGATACCACCTAACAGGCGTTGGTCAATTGGTACAGAATTGTCAGTTTCCGTCTGACGCCGGTAGTGGTCGCGCGGGATCTGGTGGACTCAATGGTTAATTTGGTCCCTTTAATATGCCAACCAACCAACCAATCCAATAGTATGTGGGCACTGAGACACGTCTCCAGTCGCTCCGTACCGCTAACGCCCTCTGCCGCCACAATACAGGACCACCATCAGTAGTACAAATTGTAAGTAGGATGTTTAGGTTTTCTTAGTGTTAACGCCAAGTAGCGCTCTGTATGAAAATCACTGGCTGTGCTGTGTGCAGTCTGAGGCTAGTTTGCATTGTTGTCTGCCATTGTAGTGCTGGGCAGCTGGACGTTAACAGCACGTAGCGTTGCGCAGTTGGAGGTGAGCCGCCAGTAGTGGTGGATGTGGGGAGAGAAATGGCAGAATTTTGAGAGCGGACGATCTGGACGTGTGTCCATCAGAAAGAGTAAATTTGTATTATTGGATGTCATGAACTGCTATATAAATTATGACTTTTGAACACTAGTAAGGTAAATACATTGTTAGTTCTCTATTAAAATCTTTCATTAGCTAACTATGCCTATCAGTAGTTAGTGCCTTCAGTAGTTTGAATCTTTTATTTAGGTAGCTGTATTGGCGCTGGCTGTATTGCAGTAGTTTGAGTAACGAAGATTTTTCTGAGGTAAGTGATTTGTGAAACGTATAGGTTAATTTAGTCAGGGCCATTCTCTTGTAGGGATTAGTGAAAGTCAGACTGCGTTGCGCTAAAAAAATATTGTGTGTCAGTTTAAGCACAGTCATGTATAATTTTTCTAAGGGGACGTTTCAAAATGTGTGTGAAATCTTATGGGACTTAACAGCTATGGTAGTCAGTCCCTAAGCTTACACACTACTTAAATTATCCTAAGGACACACACACAGACACACACACACACCCATGCCCGAGGGAGGACTCGAAACTCCGCCGGGACCAGCCGCACAGTCCATGACTGCAGTGCCCGAGACCGCTCGCCTAATCCCGCGCGGCACCATCAGCAGTCACTCAACCCACGTGCACTTGGAGCCTGTGCACTACGAGCGTTGTCCATGGTTAGAACACCGAGCCTCTTCCTAGCTCACATCGACATAGCTGGACTCAGTTTCTTGCTGCATTATTTGTGATAAGTCTTCCTTCACTTGCAGAAATATAACTTAATTAAACGTTCTGTTTATTGTGTTACTTGTTCTATAATCAATTTCGCTCCTGTCTGACTTTACTTCTACGACAGTTGACGCACCACTCTGCAACCAACCTCTCCCTCCCGATGTGTATGAAGTTGTACGCAGTACATATGACCACACCATGAACGTTCTAACAAGTTTGCCAATTTCAGAAGTGAATGTTTGCATTTTACAATTTCTCTACTCACTTTGGAAGGGGTGCTGTACCAAAGGTGGCCCTTCCAACGGCGCCAGGTACACGGCCAGCCCAGATTCTCGAGCGCGCAGCCAGCCCCCTCCAGGGACGTGTTTATGCGGCGCCGGCTCCGCGGGCCCTGGCCTCAGCGAGCGCCGTAGTGCAGATCCGCCGGCCATCTAATGCAATGCAAATGCAGCCCGCCGACTCGATGCAAACGCCGCCGCCATCACCACTGCCGGGCTCGTCCTGCCTTCCAAGCGAAAGACAGAGATATGGATTTTAGCGCGGCGCGTCCGGTCCGCCCCCCGTTAACTCTTCCATTCTTTCCGCAGGCCCCTTTTATCTGCCGCGTGCTCCAAGCTACCCACGCAGGGCACGCACCCTCCCTTCATTCATCTCCCACTTATTTCACTGCCCTCGCCGACTCCGTGCCTTCATCCCGAATGGAGACTTCTTAGCGCTGGTGAGAAATGGGAGGTTACTCCCACATTTTCCACTCCATAGAGCTTCTTACTGGCCGTGTTTGAATGAGCAGCTTTACTTACGCGAGCATAGGAGTTGAATTTCGATGCCCGAGTGTAATGCTTGCTTTTATTACACTTAGATTCTGGGAAGCAGTAAGAGTAACTTCTAACGAATTTGTCTCGTAAGTAACCGAATTGTATATTCTTATTCTGACGGACATAACTTTTAATATTGTGTATGGACAATGATCTGGAGCTAATTTCAGACAGTTGGGGATAGCGTCGCGCTTTGATTTGACGAAATGTCATCCCACCCACATATAAATTAGCTTCCACGTTCCTATTAGCTTCATGTCTCCCGCGTTTTTAACACCAACTACAGGGGATGGATAAACGTATGGGAACACCGTAAACGAAAATCGTTGCCATTCAAACGAGTTGCCAGTCACACCGTGATGGATAAGTACAGGTTCTGCATTGTCTTCGGGGGAGTCTTCTGGAAAATGTTCATGCAAAAAAATTGAAGTGGTTCAAAATATGTGATGTACAGGAAGGTGTCGAAGATAACTGACTATTGGTCGACACAACGTGACCTAGGCCAAATTTCTAGTTGGTCTGATGAACAGCAGCTGGCTTTTAATGTAGGAATCTACTGTACTAGTAGAGTTTCGATTGACACAGTCACGTCGCAGAATAGTCTGGGCGTAGCTCTGTGAAGCGATATGAAATGGAAACAGCACGTGAGGACTGTGGTACCGAAAACGAATGGTCGACTTCGGTTTATTGGAAGAATTTTAGGGAAGTGCGGTTCATGTGTAAAGGAGACCGCATACGGGACGCTGCTGTGACCTATTCTAGAGTAATGTTCGAGTGTTTCGGATCCGCATCAGGTCGGATTGAAAGACGACATTGAAGAAATTCAGTGGCTAGCTGCTAGATTAGTTACCGGTAGGTTCGATCAGCATGCAAGTTTTACGGATATGCTTCGAGAGCTATGTTCAGGGGCATTATGAATACAGTGCGGGATAATAAGTTTGGAAAGTGGGTCTCACGGGAGGGGTGCCAGAGATAAGTCCCTGCAGTCGCACTATCCTCTGTGCCCTCGGTGGCTCAGATGGATGCAGCGTCTGCCATGTAAGCAGGAGATCTCGGATTCGAGTCCCGGTCGGAGCACACACTTTCAACTGTCCACGTTGACTTATAACTCCTGTATGCCGCTAGGGTTATACATTTCACTGTAATTACACACAACACCGTTCTGACCACGAATGACACTTGCAACGTACGAGTATTAAGGACACCGCACAAATACCGTTCGTAGTCAAACACAACAGCGCCACCTGCAGGCATGTTAGCGTCTGCATTTATGTTCAACCGTACGTTACTCGCCATGCTTCTTTACTTTTAACAAACCCCTGCCCTCCCAAACTCAACTTATCCATTCTAATAATATTTATGAACATTATAATATGGGGGCTGTCCAGAAAGTAAGTTCCGGTCGGTCGCAGAATGGAAACCACAGTGAAAACCAGATACGTTTTATTTGCAACAGTTAGGCACACCTTCCACCTACTTCTCTACATAGTCGCCGCTCCAACTTGGAGTGTTGTCGTAGTGTTGTAGCAACTTTCCAATGTCCCCGTCATAGAAAGCAGCCGATTGTGTTTTCGGCCAGTTGTCTGCACTGGTCTGCAGCTCGTTGTCTGTGGAAATATTTTGTCTTCATAGCCGGCGGTTGTTGTGAGCAGAGATAAGACTCATGGGGAGCCATTTACGGACTATATTATGGGTGATCAAACACTTCTCATAGGAAACGCTGCAGGAGCCTCTTCATTGCCCCTTAAGTGTGCGGCTGAGAGCTAGAATGAAGAAGGGACTCGTCGACAGTTGTGTTATGTGGGCTGCATAACACAGGCGAAATCTCTAACCAGGCCCTCGTACTTGGCGGGAGACGCTATTCCCTACGCTTCTTTACGTGCTCACTGTTCACTCAAAACTGAAAAGAGCGACGCGACACGATCAACGGGCATACTAGAGACACTGCCCAACACATCTGTGCAAGGATTTACCGGATATTTTCAGTGATTTTCATTTCACTACCGATCGGAACATACTTTCTGGACAACCCCAGTATGAATACAGTAACTAGTTGCAGATATGATATGTGGTATAACCAGTAACAAGCATGATATAAAGTTCATTTACTTGTAACTAATCTTAGTTTTGTATTTCAGTTAAATACTTCATCGAGTGGTCGGTAGAAGCTTTCACGGTGATACAATTAAATAAAATTGCGAAAGTAATAATTGTTGAATGTAAATGAATCTTTTATAACATTTGTGAACGGCTGTATTCAGTCTGTAATCTTTAAAGTTAATCTACAGCCGTTGTCTAAGGCATATATCTACGCGTAATATCTTGCCTCTAACTGTTGGAGATATCGTAATAGGGTATAAACATGTGGTTATTTTTCGAACTTCAACAAACTCAGCGATCTGTGGAACTGTTGACACGTAACTGAATGTTTACGTGTAAGCAGTTCCATAAGAAAACTGATTCTGTAACATCTGAAAATGTCTCCAGCAGCAGTAGACGTACCTTAGGATGAGAAGAAGCTTTAGAAATGGTCTGATTCCTACAAAACCATAATCACAAAAATATAGTCTACTTATATGTACGAAGACAGGTTTTATGCAGTACTTTACGATATTCTGTACTGTGTACATCTTTCCATATATGTCCAGTAACCTCCAGCACTTTTGTTCTACTTGCATTCAAGCCTTCTACAACAGGAACCCCACCCCCCCCCCCCGCCCCCACTCCCGCCACACACATACAATTCTCGCTATTATTATATCCAAATTCCTCTATGACACAGGATGAAGTCAACTATGACCTCAACCACTCCCCTCCTTATTCGACTCTGTTCATCTTCTTTAGATACTCGATTTTACAAAGCTAATATACAGGATTATTGTGTAACACCCTATTTCTCAGGCTTCAGTTTTTTGTCTACATTGTTCATCGTGAACTTTTCACTTTCGCTTGTTCTGAATTCGTTAAAAATATACTCCAAGGTTTTATGTAGCGAAATAATACGGAGCAGACATATCTTATACAACCTCATGTTTAAAATCCTCTACTTACTTAACACTAGAACAACTTTTGACCTTTGTCATCACGTTTATACTAACAAAGACATACCTGGAATGTTAGAGGTCATAAGAAAGCTTCTCCTGTAATTCCCTGTTCACTTTATACGACAGTGCACACTTCTGTCATTGTGACTAAGTTCACCATTAACTTTTTTTTTTGACAAACACCCTCACATAAACTACCAAAACTCTTTGTCTGAGTTCAGTGTAGCTCATGGGTGGCCTATACGACCAGTGCATCTGTTCACGGTTCGTTAAAGGGATACTGGGCAACAAACCACAAACGTTTTTCTACTGCGGTTGACGATGTTAATCGAATAATAACAACTTTCCCGATAGCAATCGGAAACAACAGTAATTATACGATAATTAATTCTGAGACAATATTTGAATTAATCACTGCATTACAGGGATCTGCTGAATATGGATTATTATGTGAACATGAGCGCGTAGAATTAATTAACTTTCTTTCCGTTGGAGTGATCCGTGAGCTGCAATAACGAACGCGGCGCCAGACCACGTAGAGCCCAGTGAACAACGCGTCCCCGATTACGGTGTGTGGTCACGGAACACGTAGCAGGTTTCACCGGGGCGTTCGAGTAGCTGAAATTTATAATCGCGCATTCTACTTCTACAGGAAATAATGTATGTGTTAATTAAAAGCTTTAACACCCGCGTTCAACAAGCACCACTCTTTCCAAAAATCTACAGATTGGGTATTGAGACAGATATTTCCCTTTAGTAAAGGTCCATACTTCCCTCGCACATTGCAAGGTTTTTATTTCGCGATTTCCTGCATTGAAAATGGGCAACTTAATAATCCCTGATGGATTCAGCAAAAATACATTGGGCGGAATTCAAATGTTTTTTCATGCTATACATATTTCGTTCTCAGGTTTGGAGAGTTAGGCAAGATTCCGCCCTTTACCTTCACCTTCGATGAGGCGCGGAAATGTTTGTGTTTTGTGCCTGTTGATTACCAACGCATAAGTTCGTGGCTAAGGTATTCTCGGTTTCAGAAATACTTTCCTCTGCTGATAATGATTTATCACCATTACTACGTTTTAGCAAATTTTGTTTGTTTCGTTTCGTTTTGCTCTACTGCGATATTAATGATACGTAATCATAGCATATATAGATTGACCAATATGATACTTTTCAATTTTAATAACAAAACACAAGACAGTGAAATTTAAAAATGAAAATAATCATACAAATCGTAACAATAATAGCAAAATACATGAAGATTTACAATTTACTTCAGCGCACAAAGTAGTATTGTGTAAGGTATGAGAATGTATACAACATGATCATCAACAGGGACCTTCGGGTTATTCATCCACAACTATGGAAAACCGTGGGAAACCCGTATAAGGATGATTGAATCAAATATACAGAAGCCATATATAATTTTTTGGAATTTTTCATTTCGTGACGGACAACTGGCACAGGACAAATTACGTGGATCTCAGCCAGTCTTTCAGGAAATGGAAGTTCACGGTAATAAAAGCATTGAATTAGCATCCTGAACGTTTTGTTTCCCCACTAACAACGAGCAGTGCTAGTGAAAGTCAGTCTAAAATTCATGTTATAGGATGCTTCATATTACTTTGAAAAAAGGATCCCCTTTGTTGCTAAACTGGCCGTACGTAGAAAAGTGACTCTCGTCATTCAGTTTCCAGCTAAGATTAAACATTGTGCCTGAAGTAAATCACAAAAAATATATTTTCACCTGTGATATACAAGCAGTGATGTACGCAGAAAACAGGTAGTCAGGCAGGTTCGGCAATTAATAATTGGGGCAGCCGTTAGTCGAATGTCATTAACAACATCAGGCATCTGAAACTCCACAGTGGATGTGGCCAGGTAACCATTAACCACATGTCAAATGATTTTTCTCCGACTGATTTCAGTAATCGTACGAGGACTTTATTAGCAAATAGAAAACTGCGTAGTTTTCGGGAAATTTGTACGGTGTAAAGTTATTAACGAAAGTACTGACGCAGGTGTGATAAGAATATCTTTGAATATAGTACGTGAAGAAATTTGTTGGAAAAGTTGCAGAAACCCATACTACGTAGCATAAAAAATTATGTATGGACAGCAAATTTTATAAGGATTTGTTAATGTTTTTAGAAAAACAATGGAGTAATTACTTCAAATTCTAAAGAGATTGGTGGAGAACTAGATCATACAAAATTTAGGACTATTTTTCTATGCCTGAGATTCCTCGAAACGTACTACAATATCCGTCAAGGAAGTATAGAAGCATAATAATGACAATAAGCTCGAGTAACGATTCGCGAATATAAATCAAAGCAATGCCAAGCCCTACATTGGGAACACTTGATGATTTTTACAAGAAAATACAAGATTGTTGATAAATGGTTGGAGACCGTTGCCTACAGAATATCGTGTAGAGGATAGAAAGTTTCTAACATACCCAGCACATTGGAAATAATTTACAGGACTTAAAGGAAAATTTAGCCACAGGGTTCTTAGTACTTTTGGTTCTGATTCGGAAGATGGTATTAAGGGACGCTTTCCAACCATTCAATCTACTCACTAAAGGTACAGGTCCAACTATTGAAGATACAAGCTATAGTCACAGGTCGTAATACTACCTAACATAACATTTTTGCCTTGCTCTGATTTCATTAAAAAAAATTCACTGCATTCCAAAGGCACAGAATTCTACGGAAAAGTACGTAGGTGACCAACCACAGCTTATGTGGCAGTTAACAACTGATCAAATTGTTCTTTAAACAAATAATAGTTAACTCAAAATGCGAAAGACATTTCACAATGGGAAACAGTGTACAAATAATAAAATAATAAGATATTAAAGTGAGGTACTTTATCAGTAAAGAGACTACACATACGAACCTTGGGGCGTTTGCTAATTCCGTGCAAAAATAAAAACTACTTACGTGTTTTGAGTAAAACTTTTTCATTTTTCGACGTAGTCTCCTTACGATTTATACACTTCGTCCAACGCTGTTCTAATTTGTTGATCCCTTCCGAATAATAGGAATAGTTCTCGTCTACAAAATAGCTATTAGTTGCTGCAATCACCTCCTCATTTGAATAAAATCTTTGTCCCACCAGCCATTTCTTCAAATTGGGGAACAAATAGTAGTCCGAGGGAGCCAAGTCTGCAGAATAGGGTGGGATGTGAAACGAGTTGAAATCCTATTTCCATTAATTTTGCGACCACAACTGCTGAGGTGTGAGCTGGTGCATTGTCGTGATGGAAAATAACTCTTTTGCGGTCCCAACGCTGGCGTTTTTCTTTCAGCTTGGTTTTCAAACGGTCCAATAACGATGAATAATATGCACCTGTAGTAGTTTTACCCTTTTCCAGACAGTCGATGAGGATTATCCCTTGAGAATCTCAAAAGACAGTTGCCATAACCTTTCCGGCCGAAGGATTGGTCTTCGCCTTTTTTGGTGCTGATTCTCCCTTGGTAACCCATTGTTTAGATTGTTGTTTGGTCTCAAGAGTATAGCAATGTATCCATGTTTCATCCACAGTGACGAAACGACGCTTAAAGTCCTGCGGATTCTTCCTGAACAGCTGCAAACAATCCTTGCAACACTTCACACTTTTACGTTTTCGGTTAAACGTGAGTAATCGCGGAAACTATCTTGCGGGTAGGTTTCTCATCTCCAAATGTTTATGAAAAATATTATGCACCCGTTCATATCATGCATTTTATCAATGATTTCTGGAGTCGTAACCTCCACAGTGGGTCCAGAACGTTCAGCATCAGTTGGATAGGTTTCTCATCTCCAAATGTTTATGAAAAATATTATGCACCCGTTCATATCATGCATTTTATCAATGATTTCTGGAGTCGTAACCTCCACAGGGCGTCCAGAACGTTCAGCATCAGTTGTGCCCATATGGCCACTCCGAAAATTTTGAAAACACTTATAAACTGTTCAAATCGAAGGTCACCGTAATTTTTATCAATCTTCTTTTTAGTCTCCTGAGGCGTTTTTCCTCTCATAAAGTAATGTTTAATCACCACACGAAATCCTTTTTCGTCCATTTTTTGACTTCCTTGATTCACACGAATGCCAAACACAAAGAGATAGACCAATATGGCTGAAACTTGGTGGGCGTTCTTTTTTTTATAGAGATGCTACTAACTAAACATGACCTCGATATGCACCGGTGGTGCCATCTCTCGGACTTTGCACGGACCTTTCAAACGCCCCTCGTAGATGCAACGTGCGTGACATTATGAATTTATTGCCTGTAACTTGATATACATCACGTAACGTAAATTACACGTGCTTAAACAGACATGATCAGTGAAATATCTACGTAATGACTTGCGTTTAACAACAAAAAAGTTTTATGTTCTAAATCTGTAGCCTCAACTTTAACAACATGGATTTTTTACATGCTGCTGTCTATTGTAGAGGCAGAGATGGAAACAATGGTCTGAAACTTCGTGACAGATTAAATTGTGCTTCGGACAGAGTCACTAACCCGTAACAATGCAACGTGCTCATCGGTTAGACGATCCACACAAGACTCAGAAACTGCCACCAAAACATCATTCTTGCAATATCCGCCTCTTACTTTCCAATGTTTAAGAGGTACTGGCAAGAGTGAAGCTGTTTTGGCCGTAGTAAGTTTTGCCCATTATCTCAGTAGCTAATACTGTTGGCTGCAAAAGGTAAGGAATAGCGTCTGTGTCCCAATCTGCTAAACTGTTGAAAATGTGCACAAAAGTGTTTCAAATGTTTCAACATGGCCGCGTTATAATTATGACTGCCAGGTCTGTGCAAACATGGATACTATGAAACGTACAGCTCAACCAGCAGAAATTCACGTTACATATGAATGACAACCTGACATAAGTACATTAAAACATCACGTCCTTGCCATGATCTACTTCATCCAGTACGTGGAATATGAGCAATCAGCACTGACACTGAATTCGAAGAAACTCAGCATCACAATAACGAGTATGGATTACGTTCATCGTTTTAACTGAGTACATAAAAATAAGTTTATTACTTCACAACTCCACATAGTGTGTTAAGGTAGGAAACTGTGGTTTCTTGGGCCCCGTGATTGACATAATGTCATTAGTTAAATATTTCATGCCTCATAATTATGTACTCAGAAAGCTCGGCTGTGGAATATAAGACTGACTCCTTTCTGATGTTTGATATTGGTGTCTTACTTGCACCTGTTCAGTGTACGCGACTGAAACGTGTTTGTGCATAGTGTGGTGTCATATTTTGGTTATATTATGGTGAAATAAGGGAGGGGATGTAATCCAGAGCCTGCACATAGCCTACTCCTTTCGAGTAGTTCCGTGCGGACCACAGAGCTTAACACTCCCATGCAACGGACGATGGATCACCATTATTAGTGGTTCAAGACACCAGTTCAGTAGACTCCTCGGAGAGGTTTGCAAATTAATACGGGACACTTACCATGGTAAGTTAAAGGCCAAAGTGATGAAAGCCACAGCTTGGGGAGCCAAATTAAAAAGAGCATCAGAAACGCCACGAATAGTGTCTATTGGCCTACAGAACATACACAGTTGGTAGTGGAGACTTGGGAAGCCAAGCAGAGACTGGCGGCAGGAGTATCCAAGTACATCATTTGTTTACAGTACATATCACAATTAGCAGAGAAATTTAAGTTTACATGGAGAGAAGGGTGGGGCAAATGCCAAATCGTTTGTTTGGAAAATGTTCCTGAACTGGCCCTGACTTCAACACAAAGTATTTTGATAAGAAACTTCACAGCACCAGACTTGCCAGCCACATACTCCAATCCGTCACAATTCCGATATGCTACCTCTGTGACAAGTGGAAGTGCAAAAGGTTTCTGACTTTGTGACAACAGATTAAGGTTCATTGTCAATCACAGTTACTTCATAACTTTGAAAGATAGAAAGACCTAGATCGCACAGTTCTTTATTAAGTGTTACGTGTTTCAAAATTTCATCATCAGACTGAGGCCTTGGAATGAAAAGTACAAGAAATTAATGACAGAAAATGTACATTAGCGTGCATCTAAGAATTCCAATAGATAGAAATTCCAAATAGTATCATACTTAAATAAAAACAAACTTTACTACAAAGCTCACAAAGTGAGCACAATAAGCTGAAGGCATTACAAAGCTCATCTCATGTCGGCATATTTCACAATGCCGGCTTCTATAAAATAGAAACAGTGCCAAATTGAGTGAGGTGATTGTATTGTCAAAGATGTAAACGATGGCCAGTAGGTATCGCTAGCATTGACCATAGAAAGCAAGTCAAATAGTAACTTTACAAACTTCTATACACTGCGATTAAACACATGTCAGCACCTCCTGAACAAATGTAACAAAAACATTATTGCTACTTTTATGGGAGAGAAGCTCATACTTGCAGCATGAAAAGTTGATCTTTAGGTTACAGTGTAAAGTACGTTACAGAGGTAGTCTTTAGTCAATAATGAAAACACAAAACAATTGTAACCAATAACTGGTGTGGTACAATATAAACGCAAAACCAGTACGAGTAATAAATAAAATATAAGTGTGAAGGAACATGTTCACAACCATCGCAAAATAAATGTACCTTAGTATCACAAAATATAGTCAAATTACAATAGACAACATGCAATAAATGACATAACAGACTCATTTAGGTGAGCTACGATTGGTGGTAACTACTTGAAATGAACAACCTGAAATGAATTTTTTTATTACTCTTACTTTATGTAACTGTCCAGGTGTTACCATTTTGCAACCATCACACAAAGAAATGTTACACGAGTATGACCAACTGTAATCATTACATTACTCAAACAATGGATGACATACAATATAACTATTTACGTAAGCCTAGATGAGGTGTAAGGTGTCAAACAAAGACCACACACCTTACATTGAATTCCTGAAACAATTCCAGTTAAGTCGGTATGTTACATGACATAGTTATGTGAAATAGTACGAATTTTATTGGTATACACGTCTAATAAACAAGCCAGCATTTCAAGAACATAAACCACTAACCCTCACATTAGTAATTCCATGCAAGTAATTTTCCAGTTCCAATCTACGAGACGCAGTACTGAGAGAAGGAGAATTTTACAGTGGCAACGCCTGTCCCATTTAGGCCGAAGACTTGACAGTGGGACATCTAGCGGACGCAATGAGACGCCGAAGCCACTGTACAGACCACCGGTGGCAAAAGCAGCCCTTGTCACTGTTTTTAATGACGACCATGTAGAAAGCCTTTCTGCTGGAACAAGGCTGAAGATTGCAGATAAATTTTCGGAGAACTCCCACTCAAACCACTGGTGACTCACTGTAGTCACCTGTGTTGAAACTGTCATGAAAGGAAAAACTGTTTATCTCAGTATTCCGTAGCAGAAGTTAAACAGTGCACTATGAAAGAAACGACGCCTATGATAGACTACAAAAACATTAGTGGGTGGAGTTGTAACAAGTATGAATGCTCTGAGTGGCCAGAATGAAAACGCTTTGATATAGGCAAATTGCTGACAGAGTAATGGGAGACTTCTCTTGCTGAAAATGGTCGAGTGTTTGAGCAAGGCGATCCGCGCAGCGCTAAGATGATTGTGAGAGTCATAATGTGAAACGTGTTCACAAGATGATCTTGATTCATAAGAAGTTAAGACGCAAATTCTGCTAGTTTGGAGACTCGCACCGAGCACTGACAGTGAATGGTTCAGAGCGATTTGAGGGCAGTAACGTAACTGCTATCCCAGCCAAACAGCGTATACCATGCCAATTAATTTAGCTGGGGATCGACTAGGACTTTCGGCTCCACCGAAGACGTAGGAAATATATTAGACCGTGGTTTAAAAGTCGAGGGATATTTAGAATAGACTTTCAGGTTCACAGCTCGCACCGACAGCCGCCACTGCCGCCGCCAACGAAAGGTAAACACGTGTGCTCACGCTGCACCAGCGAATGTACTCAATGGACACTCAGAACTGCGGCCATCTCCATCTATCCTAATTTTTCGTACATTCAACGATGACCTGTAGTATAACTTATTCTCAATTGTTGGGCTTAATTAAAGCAAGAACGCGAGTAACCAGATTTAACGAAAAGAATTTATCAGCCAATGTAGAGTGCTTTATACTCTTATGTTATGGATTTGTTTTAATTGTGCACTTCTTTCTGATTGCTCTTTACCGACCATATTCATTTTTGGGCATTTTCATTGTGCATTTTAGCGTAATTGACATCTCTGGTCCCAATTCTATTTAATTTGTTTGTATTTTTTCTTTCTCCAAACACGGTCATCAAACATCTTACTGTTAAAGAACCTTAAAATAGTTAGGAATTTCGCTTCACTGTTGTGAACACCCTATATCAATATTTTACCATCTTGTACGTATTGCAAAATATCATGACGTCACGCTTACAGTAAATATAAAAGTTAGTAACGAAAGTCTAAAATATTAATTTTTTTGATAAGATGCAGTTATGCCTGAATCCGTACACTAATATCTGTTAGCGATAACATTTCATTTACAGGGAGTGTTGTTGAACCGACATTGAGATCATTGTATGACTACATCACTGTTCGTCCTGCTGCTCTCTTCTGAACACTGCATGGGGAGCTAGTATCTTCCTACCTTTCAGGCTGTAGTTTCAACACAAAATGACTCACAGAGCATCCTTGCACAATTGTGATAGGAAGAAAGATCAGAACCAGTCTCACACATGTCAACAATCTGAAACAAAATATTACAGTTGTTCTTTCATTTCCATTAAAATGTAAAAGTATAATATCAGACAACTATAACAACTCTCTGTAAGTAGATGCGCAAGGACATCAAGGATTTAAAATTAGGATAATTTTTTGACATATTTCTACAATTACTTCAAGCAATCCCTTGAGGCACTAGATCGACGGCAACGCCTGGATCGTGGAACGAGACGTAGTAGACTGCTTAGTAACCATGGAGGGAAATTTGCTGAAAGCGTCAATGACGATAAGCCATTGCATATATTCCAGTAAGGATTCGCGAAATTCAGGTGAAACATTGCCAAGGTGCTTCAAGTATGGGCCACTCAAAGAACTGCTGACGTGGGGCTGCACAGGCTTGACAGTGAAAAAAAGTCAGCTGTTCAGTTTGTGTATCCAAACGGTGCCAAGGGAATGACATTACTCCAGTCCCTTGATGCGATAGCAGGCCCAATGACTTTGGTGCCCGAGCGGTTCGAGGCGCTTCAGTCTGGAGCCGCACTGCTACTACGGTCGCAGGTTGGAATCCTGCCTCGGGCATGGATGTGTGTGCTGTCCTTAGGTTAGTTAGGTTTAAGAGGTTCTAAATCTAGGGGACTGATGACCTCAGATGTTAAGTCCCATAGTGCTCAGAGCCATTTGAACCATTTGACTTTGGTGCAGCAAAAGTTGTACGTCAGGCTAAAGAGCCTGGGAAACCATAACACGTGCCTGATCATTATTGGTGTGAAGCAAAAAGATGGCTCGGTGAATTGCAAAGACATGCTCACAGGCAAAAGTATCGGCGAACCACTGAGCTATGAAACTGTCTGGCTGGACAAGGCGGACCATTGCAGATATAGTGCAACAAAATCTGCTAATTAGAATGCGCTGCTGTAGCCTGGGGAATTATCAAATGGCAAAGCCAAAAGCTATGCAAAGTAAATGTGTCCTGCACATCAGTGAAACAGCAACAAGCAGAAGGGTTGTCGAATAACGAATCTGGGTCACCAAGGATGCGAGAGGACATCTTCGTTGGCATGCTTAGAGGTGGACTGATACACTATTTCATATTGGTGATTAGACGAAAGAATAGCCCACTGTTGCAGCTTCTGCACCGTGCGAGTCAGGACTGACTGAGAAGGGCAAGTAAAATTTTCTGCCAAAGAGAGAGTGGTGAAACTCAGTGACACCACAGACATGGGTTAGAGCCTCCTTTTCAGTTCGCAAATAATTAAAACGGGCTTTTTTCAACTAGGTCGAAGCAACGCCAGTTGGTCTGTCAACAGCACCGAATTTGTAAGAGAAAACTGCCCTGGCAAGATTTCGGCTCGCAGACAATGCCTGGGCACAAGCGCCAGAAAGCTGAGCCTCGCTGCACATTTCTCGCACCAGCACACCACCGTGTCCTAGCGTGAGGAAGGGGAAGAGAGGAAAACTGCGAGCGGGCCACATTTAAATGGTAGTGCAATCACTCAGCAACACTGATGACAAAGATAACAAATTCCAGTTTTAAATAAATACTGCATATTTGGGTCGCTGGGGACATAATGTAATTTTTATCTGGTACAAACTGTCGCCATATGGGCACATGCAGACAATTTCACAGGGTTTCTTACACAAGGTACCAATTTATTGTTATTTATTTAGTCTCATATTCAGAAAAAGTTTCTTCACATAAAGATTTCTAATGAAGTATTGTAGCACTTTAGCAACCTCAATTTAGAGTCTTATAAGATCTGTATGAGGAAGGTAATTAGCCGTCCTGGACGGTTTGGATGTAAAACGATTTGCCATTATAACTGGAGTTAATTAGCAGGTCTGTCAGGTTCATCTGCACATGGACCTGGACGTAATCAACTGAAACGGCAAACGGTCTCTAAAACAGATGTAAGATTAACAATGTCCTCAAAACCTTTATAAAACCATCCTTGCGATTCTTTAAAGGCCACAATGAATTCACCAAACTTCGAGCTTTCTTTAACACCAGTGAGCCTAATGAACGTGAATATCTTTGAAGGAATGTCCCCCCTCTACAACGTAATTTTCTTTTTAATTGCACCCCAGCAAACCACAAAGAAGTTTCCCTGAAACTTGTAACTGTGAGCAATGTGCAGTGAAATCCACTGAAAATGCGAAGTCTGCAATCGATTCCGGATTTTGTAATTTCTGTTCCTGCATACCTTTTTCCTTCATAAATTCAACAATAGCGAGTTTTAAATCAAAGATCCTGGCATGCCCCTTAACTTAACCAGCATAGTTTACAGTAATGCATGAGGTTTCGACACTTTTCGTTCAGTTCAACTGAAAACTGGCAATGGAATAATGCGTGCGACTTCAGATATTTTGCTATTCAAACCTCCGGGTTTTTCACGTGCTCCATGTTTGTAGAATTAGCACAAAGTGCTTCTTCATTTACAGAAAAAGGAACCCTGTCTGTCGACCATAGCTGTTTGCGCTTTCATTGTCAACTAAATGTTTAAATTCTTTTTGCGTGGTATTGTAATGTCGTATCATAATGAATATGCAGCACCCGTCGCATATGTGAACTGAGAACTCTAGTGTAGTTTTGTTACTCATGTATATATATATGTATATATATATATATATATATACACTCCTGGAAATTGAAATAAGAACACCGTGAATTCATTGTCCCAGGAAGGGGAAACTTTATTGACACATTCCTGGGGTCAGATACATCACATGATCACACTGACAGAACCACAGGCACATAGACACAGGCAACAGAGCATGCACAATGTCGGCACTAGTACAGTGTATATCCACCTTTCGCAGCAATGCAGGCTGCTATTCTCCCATGGAGACAATCGTAGAGATGCTGGATGTAGTCCTGTGGAACGGCTTGCCATGCCATTTCCACCTGGCGCCTCAGTTGGACCAGCATTCGTGCTGGACGTGCAGACCGCGTGAGACGACGCTTCATCCAGTCCCAAACATGCTCAATGGGGGACAGATCCAGAGATCTTGCTGGCCAGGGTAGTTGACTTACACCTTCTAGAGCACGTTGGGTGGCACGGGATACATGCGGACGTGCATTGTCCTGTTGGAACAGCAAGTTCCCTTGCCGGTCTAGGAATGGTAGAACGATGGGTTCGATGACGGTTTGGATGTACCGTGCACTATTCAGTGTCCCCTCGACGATCACCAGTGGTGTACGGCCAGTGTAGCAGATCGCTCCCCACACCATGATGCCGGGTGTTGGCCCTGTGTGCCTCGGTCGTATGCAGTCCTGATTGTGGCGCTCACCTGCACGGCGCCAAACACGCATACGACCATCATTGGCACGAAGGCAGAAGCGACTCTCATCGCTGAAGACGACACGTCTCCATTCGTCCCTCCATTCACGCCTGTCGCGACACCACTGGAGGCGGCCTGCACGATGTTGGGGCGTGAGCGGAAGACGGCCTAACGGTGTGCGGGACCGTAGCCCAGCTTCATGGAGACGGTTGCGAATGGTCCTCGCCGATACCCCAGGAGCAACAGTGTCCCTAATTTGCTGGGAAGTGGCGGTGCGGTCCCCTACGGCACTGCGTAGGATCCTACGGTCTTGGCGTGCATCCGTGCGTCGCTGCGGTCCGGTCCCAGGTCGACGGACACGTGCACCTTCCGCCGACCACTGGCGACAACATCGATGTACTGTGGAGACCTCACGCCCCACGCGTTGAGCAATTCGGCGGTACGTCCACCCGGCCTCCCGCATGCCCACTATACGCCCTCGCTCAAAGTCCGTCAACTGCACATACGGTTCACGTCCACGCTGTCGCGGCATGCTACCAGTGTTAAAGACTGCGATGGAGCTCCGTATGCCACGGCAAACTGGCTGACACTGACGGAGGCGGTGCACAAATGCTGCGCAGCTAGCGCCATTCGATGGCCAACACCGCGGTTCCTGGTGTGTCCGCTGTGCCGTGCGTGTGATCATTGCTTGTACAGCCCTCTCGCAGTGTCCGGAGCAAGTATGGTGGGTCTGACACACCGGTGTGTTCTTTTTTCCATTTCCAGGAGTGTATATATATATATACATATGAATAGTACTAATATTAATATTACTGAAATTCTTAGTCGTAAACATGCAACAACATTTAGAGGTAAATTTTTTCTAACAGTTCTGAAACCGAAACTCGTCCATGGAATAGAAGGAGTTGTCCAAAAGAAATGATTTTAAGCTAGATTTAAAACTTGATCTGCTACCTGCCAGACACTTTCTGTTGTAGGGAAAATGATCAAAGATTTTTGTTGCTGAGTAAAGTACTCCTTTTTGAGCCACTGACAGCTTCAATAACGGATAGGAAAGGTAATTTTTCTCTCTAGTATTGTACATATGGACATTACTGTTCTTTGCAAATCGAGAGGGATTATTTATACGAAATTCATTATCGAATATATGTACTCTGATGGTGCAGTTAAAATACCTATCTCGTTGAATAGGTGCGAACATGACGTCCTTGGGTTAACACAACTAATTATTCTCACAGCTCTCTTTTGTTCCATCGCTACTTTATGTCTAAGTGGTGAGTTACCCCAGATAACAATTCCATAAGACATTACTGACTGGAAATATGCAAAGTACGCTAGGAGGCTGATCTATTTATTACCAAGACTAGCGATTATACGAAGAGCGAAAGAAGCTGAACGTAATTGTTTTAGAAGCTCAGTAATATGCTTCTTCCAGTTCAAGTTGTCACCATTATTCTCTCATGTCATTCCGATTCAATTTAAAGAAGTGTGACCACAGATCGTTAGACTGCCTCTTTTTGTGTAAACAACCACAGGACCTGTAAACGTAACAAACAGCGAAGGCTAAATAGCGCTGACACGACGATTCTAATGAACTGAGAGAATGGTGCCGACCGAAAAAAGTCACATCGCAGTGCCAAATGAAATGTTAAGCTGTTCCAGTACTTCCAGGAAGGACCAAGAAAAGCCATGACCAAACAAAGGAACACTCGTCCTGCCCAGGCGATGGGAGGGAGCCGTCAATTCGCGGCGTTAGTAATAAATCGGACGCCATACGTAAACATCCTTGAGTCCTTGAGACAGACTGCAACTCTTGCGCATTGCTTGGTGGTGGAAGATCACGGATGGAAGATCACGGATGGTAGGTAAAATATGAATGCAATGGGTGAACACCGTCACTACATCTTATGATTAAAAGTTTCCCTGAGACATTGAAGTCTCTTTTTATTATCTAATTCATTTCGTCTGATTCTATCATTATCGTGACTATTAATGACATATCCTAAGCACTCAAGTTCAGTCTGAAAAAACATACATTTGTCTCTGTTACGTTTGACACCGGTTACAGACAACACTTGAAACAGAGTTCAAAGATAGTTAATGTGTTCTTGAGGAGTGTGGCCTAATACGACAATATGATGGTAATAATTTGAGCAAAAAGTGGTTTTACGGTTGAAACATCCCCTTAGAAAAATTTATGAATTACTGTGCTGGTAAACCCATTATGTTATTTGATTTTCAAACAGCTAAGCAGACCTAAACGTACTCAGACAATTCTCACTTTACATATTCTGATCATCACTAAACTGACACACAATATTTTTAGCGCAACGCTATCTGACTTTCAATAACCCCTACAAAAGAATGGCCCTGACTAACAATAACCTATACCTTTCATGAATCACTTACTTCACAAAAATCTTCGTTACTCAAACTACTGCAATACAGCGAGCGCCAGTACTGCCAGCTAAATAAAAGATTACAACTACTGAAGTCACTAATTACTGATAGGCATAGTTAGCAAATGAAAGATTTAGATAGAGAACAAACAATGTATTTACCTTAATAGTGTTCAAAAGTCATAATATATATAGCAGTTCATGACATCCAGTCTTACAAATTTACTGTCTCTGATGGACACACGTCCAGATCATACGCTCTCAAAACTCAACCATTTCTCTCCCCACATCCACCACTGCTGGCGGCTCACCTCCAATTGCGCAACGCTACGCGCTGTTAACAGCCAACTGCCCAACACTACAATAGCCAACAACAATGCAAACCAGCCACAGACTGCACACAGCACAGCCAGTGATTTTCATACAGAGCGCTACGTGGCGTTACCAATAAAAAACCTAAACAGCGTACTTAACACGGTTACCTGGACCAGAAAGCCCTTGTGCGGAAGCATTGCCAGACGGCAACCTCAAACATTTGAAGGGATCGAAATGAATATTAATGACAAAGACGGCTGGTGACCGCTCATCCAGAGGGGTATGCAAGGAAGCATTGCACAAATCAACTTTGGAAATGTAACGACTGGTGGTAGATTTATTCATGACTTCTTCCAGGCGCGGCATGTGGTAACTCAATGACTGTTTGAGGTGGACAGTTTTCTTAAAATAAGCTCAGAAACGTAGTCTACCGGACGGCCTCTTTATAATAACAAGAAGGGACGGCCACTGACTGGCAGTAATTGGTGCTAAGACCCAACTGCCTTGCTAAGAAGTTTGCTCCTGAGTCTCCTGTCCTCTAAGAACCTGATGGACAGCGAGAGCTGTAACAGAACGTGACTGTGCATTGTCCTTCTTTGCAACATGGCCAATATAATTATTGGCTTTGTCTAAACTCACAGAAAACAAATCCTGAAATTCTGCACATAACTTAGCAGCACTGTCCGGATCAAAGGAAGGAGCAGAGAGTACAATGTCCGCAGTACTTAATCCGCTGAAATCAAAGCACTCTAGACCTAAAATATTGTCTCCAGAGGTAAGCACAGTACATGTTACTGTCTTCACCAAATATCGGAAAGTTGTGGGAAGGCTACAAGTGCCTAACACAGGAATTGCTCGGACGTTACACGCCGTCAACATATGGCATCGTGTGAACATTTTTGTTTTGCCAATCAGTTTTGTAAGTGCTACAGCTGAGCACAGTCACTGAAGCTCCATGTGAAGCTGCAAATGGATTGATCGTCTAGTAATAATAGGAGACGCAAAAAGGATTGTTGTCCTCACGTAGCACTGCAGATGAGTTGGTAGCCTTTCCTGAACGGCCATTACACTGTTTTTTTTTGCATACTGTTGGTCTTTGGAAACACACAACACACTGTCTGTTACTTAGATTGTCTGAAGGAGTAGAAGAAGGGGATGCCTTAACCTTCTGTAAGCACACAGACTCTGCATGTCCCAATTTGCCATAAAAAAGGAAGTTGCTTCACGCAAGGTGCTAGATCAACTATCATGTGGCATATTACAGCGAGGAAATGACTTCACACCTTGTATCGGACGTGACACGTGTTTACGTGGGCGCTGTGGCTGTGGCAGGTCAGGCCGCTATTTGAGAGCCACCACGCAGGCTCATATGTCGTGTTTATCTACAGGACAAATAGGGCGGAACTTCAAAACTATCTGTTGCGCTCTCGCAGGACTGATGGCACTTAGGAATGTGTACAACCTGTTGCAATGATGGGTTCAGGTACTTTAGTATTTGTTCCCAAATTCCGGAGCCAGCTACACTGTACGAGGTACTCTGTATGGTCTTCCCTCATCTCGTCAACTCACGAAATCAAAGTACTTACGCAGAAGGTGGCGCTGTCGTTGAGCCCGGCGTCTTGTTTGAAGTCATCTGCGCCGTCATGAAGCCGTTGCGGCATTTGTTAACTCTGAGATCGAACAAACTGAATTACATCAACTGCAGAATCCACAGAAGGCCATTGCGGCGTGGTAGCCATTACCAACAAAGCAATGCATAAACAGCGAACCTAGAACATAAAGAAAACAAGCAAAGGAAACACTGGGGACACAACAGACAGGTAAAAAAAAAGGACGACAGAAGTGCCAAAAGCAAAGAAGACTCGAAGACAGACACAACAATGAACTACGTCTCGTCGCCATGTTTTGTTGTGTACTACTTCGTACAGATGGTAAGAAGAGCTGGGCTATAGAATGGTGCAGTGGCTGCATCGTAAGAGAGCTACACAGTAGCCGAAATGATTAGCAATTATAGTAAACAACAAACCTCAGAATGAGATTTTCACTCTACAGCGGAGTGTGCACTGATATGAAACTTTCTGGTAGATTAAAACTGTGTGCCAGACCGAGATTCAAAGTCGGGACCTTTGCCTTTCGCGGGCAAGTGCTCTACCATCTCAGCTACACAAGCACGACTCACGCCCCATAGTCACAGCTTTACTTCTGCCAGCATCTCGTCTCCTACCTTCCAATCTTTACAGAAGCTCTCATGCGAACCTTGCAGAACTAGCACTCCTGAAAGAAATTATATTGTGGAGACATGGATTAGCTACAGCCTGCGGGATGTTTCCTGAATGAGATTTTCGCTCTACAGCGGAGTGTGCGCTGATATGAAACTTCCTGGCAGATTAAAAATGTGTGCCAGACCGAGACTCTAACTCGGGTCCTTTGCGGGCAATTTCTCTACCAACTAAGCTACCCAAGCACGTCTCACGCCCCATCCTCGCAGCTTTACTTCTGTCAGTACGTCGTCTCCTACCTTCCAAACTTTACACCTCTCCTGCTAATCTAGCAGAACTAGCATTCCTGAAAGAAGGCATATTGCGGAGACATGGCTTAGCCACAGCCTGGGGGATGTTTACAGAATGAGATTTTCACTCTCCAGCATAGTGTGCGCTGATATGAAACTTCCTGGCAGATTAAAATTGTGTGCCGGACGGAGCCTCGAACTCGGGACCATTGCCTTTCGCAGGCAAGTACTCTACGAACTTTTATTATTATTATTATTTTTAAGTAACGAAAGATGGGGTAAAAGTAGTTTGAAGCTCTGAGACTTCAGCGCTACTCTTTTTTTATTGTTGTTTTTATTTATTTATTTGATTTCCAATTTCAGGCTTACCACCTTTGATGATGTACATTTTGTTGTAGTACCGCATAAATAGTGTCAAAAATGTCCATATGTTGACAAATAGTGGCTACTTAGAAAATTAATTAATTAAGGAAATGAATAAAACTGAAAATGTCCAAATGAAAGACATGAAAACATTGCGGATAGTACAATTACAAAAGAAACATGCTCCTGTAGCAATGAAATGAAATTCGTGTCGTGGACGACACCTGCTCGTTCGATAGAGCAAGAGAGCCATCTATCGACTCATTCTCCAGACGTTGGTGTAAGACTGGGTCGTCTTCTCGAAATTAACTAAGGGTCCGTAAGTGTGATCGATGTCTATCTCGGCTTCTTCGTCTATCTCATCTCTCACCCGTCACACCCCATCTGGACGGCGGGGAGGTAAATGTAAGTCGCAAGTAATTAGCGAAATCTAGCCCATATTTCTTATGCTGTGGCAGCTTCGTGTGTCCATCCAGGATAAAATGCCAAAAATCAATTTTGTGCTTTTCCGATTCGTTATACACGTAGCCCACCACCATTCCCCGTACCCATGTCACTGCATTGGTTCTTTGGACCGTAAAATAAGATTCGTGGGGGAAAAAAGTGTGTCTGATGAAATTGTGTGAGGGGCGGAGCGTAACAGGAACACCAATATCTGTTGTGTCAAGTGCCACACTGGAGCCGTCCCACTACATGCTAAACGATGTTCATCAGTGTCCACTGTTGCGCAGCCTAAACATAGTGGAAGTGTGTGCCAAATGAATCGCGTGCCGCCGTTGATTCGTTGCGAACTTCCTATTTACCACCACAGACCATGTTGAGCGTGCCGACTTTGGGAGGTAAACGTTCCGTATAACGCGCCATATCTATCGCCAGTTCTTGTCTGGGTATTTCTTTTCCAGGGTATTCCTGGGGCACCGGCGCAGTAAGAGTTGGTATACATCTCGCGTCGTCGGTAGTCGTGTTGTTGGGAAGGAATCTCTGACATAGCTAATCTCAAAAAAAAAAAAAAAAAAAAAAAAAAAAAAAAAAAAAAAAACTTGAAATGTGACATCTTCGATGAAATATGACCCACATTGACTTGGGGGCAGCATTGAAGTGGGTGCTAGTACATCGGCCAACGCACCCGACATATTGCGAAATTGACTGCGCCACTGTCGTAAAATCGTACTGACGAATAACGCCCGTGCCTTTTCATATACGTTCACTAGACCAAGTCCACCCTCTCCAGGTAGTAGCGTAAGCGTTGTGTGTTGGATCTTAAACAGGTGTCCCACACTCACGTAGGTTCCGAAAGTTGCTTGTAACCGTGATGCCATTGTGCGCGTTACAGGCAGGACATGCGCTACGTGAGTGAGTCTCGGTGTTAAGTATACGTTAACACAGGTCACCCTATGAATCATACCCAACGCTCGTAATTTCTGTAACAGCACCTTTGTCCACATCAGCTTCAATATGTGTCGGTAGTTATCCGCTGCTGTCCGCTGCACATACGTGTGGAATGTAACACCTAGACATTTTATGGTCTTAACTAACACGAGCGAGCCTTCCTCTCCCGGTTGTAATCTTCGACCGACATTCATGCAGCGTGATTTCTGTAGATTAAGCACGCTTCCTGCCACCATCCCGTATCGCTGTATCCATGCCAACACCGTACGTACTACCTCGCCTGTCCTTGCCACCAGCATCACATCGTCAGCATAAGCGCGGCAATGAAAGGTGAGTTGTGGCAACAGCACTCCCTCCAGCCGTCTTCGGAGACCATATAGACAGGGTTCCAAAGCCATTGCATACAAAAATACCAAAAGGGGGCAACCTTGACGAACTGATCTTGAAATAACAATGTAGTCAGTGCCCCGCCCATTCACTGAGACTTTTCATCGCACGCCGTGTAACAGTCGCATGATCACTAGAATGAAGGCCTGTGGGATTCCCAATCTGCCCACCACCGCATGCAAAAAGGTATGATCAACTCTGTCGAACGCATGATCGAAGTCAATAGCGACGAGTGCCCCACACACTCGGCATGCCGCTGCTAATGCGATGATGTCTCGGTAGTCACCGAGCGCCGTATTTACGTTACTCTTGCCGCCGAGGCAAGTTTGATCTATGTGGAGTCTATCAGAAATTGAAGACCGCAGGCGAGCCCCAAGGATGCGCGCGAAAATCTTATAGTCGCAGTTCAAGAGAGTGAGTAGCCTGTAATCTCCTTTCCTTCCGCCACCGCGTGGTTTGGGTATTGGGATGATGATACCCTCCGTGAATTCGGCAGGTATCTCAGTCTGCGGTAACAGGAGTTCGTTGTACATCTGAATCCAGGTCCGTCCCATGAGGTATGCAAAGGCGCGGTAAAATTTAATTGGGAAGCCGTCCTGTCCTGGGGACTTGTTCGGAGGACCCCTGGCAATTGTATCTGTTAGCTCGTCCTCTGTTATCGCTGTGATGAAAGTCTCTGCATCCAGTGGTGGTCCTCTATCTGGCATTTCCGAGATGACATCACGTAGTGTCTCGTGGTTCACTTGCACAGGTCCATATAACTGGCGGAAATAGTCAGTAAACACATGCGCAATAACACGCTGGTTCACAACTTGCTGGCCAGTTTCAGAGATTAATTCTCTGATCAATGTCCTGCGTCGTCGTTGGCGTTCACGTACTACGTGGTGCATGGAGGGGGTTTCGGCAGCAATTGTGTCCGCCAATCTCGCCCGGACATTCTCCATTCTTAGTCTCGTCAGCTGTAATAACTTAGCTTTTATCCTGCGCATGGCCGTGTGCCTTTCCGGAGATGGTTGTTGGGTCATCAGCTCCCTCAGGACTGTAAAATAAAAATCAGCCGTCGTGCGGTTCCACTGCGATTTGTCCTGCCCGTATCGTATCAACGTTCTCCGTAACGTTGTTTTGCGCATATGATCCACCACTGTAGAACCGATGTGTATGCTCGTTGGCGGCGAACGCAGGTCCCCAGACCGCCTCTATCGACCGGCGACATACAGCGTCACGTAAAAGTGCACTATTCAATTTCCAGTGACCCTTACTCCACCATATCTTCTGACTCGTTAGTGAAATCGTACAGACGTACGCCATATGATCCGTAAAAGCCGCTGGCCAGAATTCGGCATCCAGTATCGCCGTCCGTAGAGCTAGTGTCACATACACTCTATCAAGTCTACTCGCCGAGTGTCCCGTAACAAACGTATAACCCGGTCTGTCGCCATGCTGCAGTTCCCAGGTATCCAGAAGCGCCATTTCGGTAATCAAAGCACGCAGTTCCATGCATGGCACATAATGAGGTACTTGGTCCTTTTTGTCGACGACACAATTGAAGTCGTCGCCCACTATATAGTAATCATAGCGTCCAGAGAACAACGGTGCTATCTCTTCGGTGTAAAAGGTCGCCCTTTCTCTTCGTTTTGTGGAGCCAGATGGCGCGTATAAATTGATGAAACGAACGCCGTCGACAGTGATCGCTATGCCACGTGCCGAAGGGAGAGACATGACGTCCTCCAGTCATATTGTTTCCCTGGTGACAATCGCCACACCGCATCCACTTTCATCGAGCACTGAATAATGTGCCTCGTGGCCGTAGAACTCTGGCGGCGATGTGAAACGCACTTCTTGTAGGAGTACTATATCCACGTCCGCAGCGCATAACCTATCTTTCAGCATTTGAATTTTAAGCGGTGTCCGAATGCCATTAATGTTTATCGTTGCAATGCGGTACGCCTGGCGCGTGTTCATCTGTTGTAGGGGGTGTCATTAAGCGTCTATCTGCACCCCCGGCACTCCTCACCACACTAAGTTGTTCAACATTCCAGGACCCCTCCCGGCCTCTGGCTAGGCCTATCCTCAATCGTCGCGTTCGTATTTTCATTCTGTTCCTGTTGGTCCATTTCTTGCGCCCAGTCCCCCAGCATATTTCCGGAACTGGCCGAAGGATGGGAGGCAACGTTGTCACCGCTCTGATGGACAATTGTCATATCCACTTCTGCCTTCCGGTCACCAGAAGGAGAGTTCAAGTTATCGTTGCTGTGCAATTCCTGCATCGTCATCTCGGTATCTGTTGAATCCACTGGTCTCAGGTCGATACTGTCGTTGTCGTCCACTGTCCCCTCGGGCCTATGGCTATCGTCAGCTGAAGTGAGTCGATGCTTCTTTCTTCTGTTCGGCGAACGCTGTTTCCGTTGCCTTGCTTCCGCATCGGCTGTTTGGGTTGCGGATCCTGCGTCTTTGGCCTGGCCTATCACACTCTCAGTGGAAGCACTGGCAGCCACCACGGATGACCCTGGAGCGGCCGTCAGCTGCATCTCTTGTATGGTGTCCTGTGTCTGCTGTGGTGGAACCGGTGGTGGGAGTTCCAGTCCGTTGGTGTCTATATTCTCTATAGGGCGCAGCTGCTGGTGCCCATCGGATATCTCCCTCACGTCGCCTCTCAGGGCTTCCACAAAGGTCAACGGTAAGACAGTCATCTGTTGTGGCGCCTGAACGTCATCCCGTGGGGTCTGCACTAAACGTCGCTGTAGGCATTCCGAGCGGAAATGACCTTCTTTCCCGCACCCCTAGCAAGTGCGACGTTGCCCATCATAGATTATAATCGCTCGAGAACCTCCTATGTACAAATAATAGGGGACGTGCTTTCGCAGTTCTATCCGTATTTGTCTCACCCCATTTAAAACGGGGTATGTGGTAAAACTTGTCCATTTTTTGACCCTTGGGATAGAACTGTACCGTATGGTCGAAAGGCGTCGGTACGAAGTTCAGACGGGACCTCAAACGCAAGTTCTAAGACTCGTATAGTTCAAAATGGTTCAAATGGCTCTGAGCACTATGGGACTTAACATCTATGGTCATCAGTCCCCTAGAACTTAGAACTACTTAAACCTAACTAACCTAAGGACAGCACACAACACCCAGCCATCACGAGGCAAAGAAAATCCCTGACCCCGCCGGGAATCGACCCGAGAACCCGGGCGTGGGAAGCGAGAACGCTACCGCACAACCACGAGATGCGGGCAGACTCGTATAGTGCGCATCCCCATTCCCGCGTGATCAACCGTAACCACACCAACATTCCCGGCGACATGACAGAAACGATACCCGTTCGGTGATCGTTGTAGAAGTCTTTCGCAAGCAGCCTCGTTAACAAGCTTGACATATACGACGCTATAACGATCGATAAATGGATTCCCACGATTTCCTGTGGATCGATTTGTACCTCTTCTCTTAAAAAACGTTAGATCTCGTGTGCCTTTGGTCGTGTATAGTCGTTCGCAAAACTGAACTTCAAAGTCGTTTTTCTCTACGAGTGTTCTATCTCGTTCTAGACTCACAACACCGCACACGCGAAGCTGCTCCGGCGTAAACAAACAGGCGCGCGCACCACAGCGCGGCCGGCAGGCAACACGGTCCGAACTGTGTCACTGCCGAAGGCAGACTGAACTGAGCTACACAAGCACGACTCACGTCCCGTCGTCGCAGCTCCTTTCTTTCAGGGGTGCTAGTTCTGCAAGGTTCACAGGAGAGCTTCTGTGAAGTTTGGATGGTAGGAGACGAGGTACTGACAGAAATAAAGCTGTGAGAACGGGGCGTGAGTTGTGCTTGGGTAGCTCAGGTGGTAGAGCACTTGCCCGCGAAAGGCAAAGGTCCCAAATTTGATTCACGGTCCGGCACACAATTTTAATCTGCCAGGAAGTTTAAACGAAAAACTTTTACACTTTTCCGTTAAAGTCAGTACAGCCATTAGACTGTTTTTATTTTCGGTGTTGCATTTACACAATCATGATTTCGGCTTTAGAATACCATTATCAAGTGTTTTAATTTTATACAGTGCCTAAGATGGCGTACTGTCGTATTTAAAATACACTGTTAGACACATTGTCTAAGGGTCAATATTTCTGGTACATTTTGTGATTAAAAATATCCGCATATCTGGCAGAAAATGACTTACTACTTCGTGGCGCCCTTCATCGGTAATGTTGGGATTCAGTAAGGTGTTGGCCCACCCTTAGCCTTGACGACAACTTCCACTCTCTCTGGCATACGTAGAGTTAGCTGTTGGTAGGTTTCTTGGGGAATGGCAGCCCATTCTTCACGGAATGCTGCACTTTGGAGAGGGGTAGATGTCGGTAGCTGAGGCCTGGCTCGAAGTCGCCGTTCCAAACCATCCCGGAAGTGCTCTATAGGATTCCGGTCAGGATTTTGTGCAGGTCAGACCACTACAGTTTTACAGTCGTGTTACAGCTTCGCCAAAAGCTGTGCATTTTCAACATGTGCTCGATCGTGTTGAAAGATGCAATCGCCATCACCGAATTGCTCTTCAACAGTGGGAAGCAAGAAGGTGCTTAAAACGTCAAGGTAGGCCTGTGCTGTGATAGTGCCACGCTAACCAAGAAGGGGTGCAAGCCCCCTCCATGAAAACCACGACCACACCATAACACCACCACCACCGAAATGTACTGTTGGCACTACACATGCTGGTAAGTGACGTTCACCCGGCATTCGCCATACTCTCATTATGCCATTGGATCGCCACATTATGTGCCATGATTCATCACTCCACACAACGTTTTCCCACAGTTCAGTTGTCAAATTTTCATGCTCCTTACACCAAGAGAGGCGTCGTTTGGCATCTACCGGCGTGATGTGTGGCTTATGTGCAGCCGCCCGACCGTGAAATCCAAGTTTTCTCACCTCCTGCGTAACTATTATAGTACTTGCAGTGGATCTTGGTTTGCAATTCCTGTGTGATGGTCCGGATAGATGTCTGCCTATTACACATTGCGACTCTCTTCAGCTGTTAGTGGTCTCTGTCAGTCAACAGAGGAGGTCGGCTACTACGCTATTGAGCCGTACTTGTCCCTTCACGTTTTCACTTCACTGTAATATCGGAAACAGTGGGCCTAGGGATCTTTAGGAGTGTGGAAATCTTGCGTACAGACGTATTATCCAAGTGAAACCCAATCACCTGACCACGTTACAAGTCCGTGAGTTCCGCGGAGTGCCCCATTTTGCTCTCTCACGATGTCTAATGAATACTAAGGTCGCTGATGAGGATTACCTGGCAGCAGGTGGCAGCACAATGCATTTAACATGAAAAATATATGTTTTTGGTGGTGTCCAGATTCTTTTGATCACATAGTGTAGCTCCCTTCAAGCATACGAAGACTCTTCGCAAATGAACATTCAGCAGTAAAGTCCATCTAATATAGTAGCAAGCACAGCATCGTAGGATGGGACCCTCCTAACCAATGCACGAGTGATAGTAACAGGGCCACGACTTGGCTGCGACTTGCTGGCAAATTCGTTGCAAGTGGGCTGCACCTCGTTTCAAATGAGATATACGGCTACTTCTGACCATCCCATATCCCCTCGGCAGACGGCGCACGTGGTACATAGCCACTGGAAGTGTGGCTAAGCAGACATACTGCATTGGGTCCGCCGGATCCGACACGACCGTTGTCTCCACCTGGCTGAAATATCCATTACTGTTATCATCTGTGGGACGCCACAGGTTGTGCGGCCAATAATAATGTAACTGAAAGTCCACAGGAAATGTTGAAGGTAATGAAATTTGTTACTTTCTGCTTAGTTACATGTCAGTGACAGGAATGTGTGGTATAGGCTTATCTCTTGCACAACGAAGCAGTAGCTAATGAAATCCCTGACATAAATGCTGTAACGATTCTGGCATGCAAGCTGTTTCAGTATTCGGCAGCAAAACTTCAGTAATGGATTCCTCATATAACACATGAAAAAGTCTAGTAAACATGGGATCTCAGATGCATACCTTAAGAACTATGAGCTCCTCTTATTCTTTGATGCTATGAAATAAAGCACCCTTACTGGAAGATTTTCCATATTTTCGGAGGTTTTATGGACCAAAATCAAGAAAAATTTTTCCGGTAAACATGCGTTCTAAAACGAGTATCAGAAGAGCTATGAGCACTGTTCCTGTAGAAGATACGTGTTTCACAGCGACAATGATCAGTATGGTGTAATATCTCTTATGGTATGCATTTTAGAGCCCATGTTTACTGGATACTTGTTTTTGTTTTGTTCCACACTTCCCCCTTTCAGAATATGGAAAACGAAGAGCTCACATTAGATTTTTTACGGTACTCATAGCTCTTAAAGTATGCAGTTTAGAGACCATATTTACCAGAATTTTTTTCTTCTTGTTACATGAGGAATCCATTCCCGAATTTTTGTCGTCGAGTTTTGAAACTCAATTTATAACGCTATAATTTTTTCCATTAATGATACGAAATATGGTGCATTACTTTTGAAGATTGAAAAAATGGATGCCTTAGAGTCTTTTATGCAGCAAACAACAGAACGAGCGGCACTAAGAAGGGGAAGGCCTCAGATATTGCCAACCGATTCCGCTCAGATGTGGTAGGTCGCTTGTGTACAAACTAAAACGAAGGAATCTAAGACATTTTGGGTCTATACCCCCGCGTTTTTGAGAAAATCACCCCTAAAGGTTATGACGAGCGATCGACTCAAAGTTGGCGGGATCGATAGATTATTGTAAATAGAGCATTATTCATCACCAGGTATGAGGTCCGAAAACGCATATATTTCCAGAAATCGAGGTAAGAAACTTTTACAACTGTACCACATGGTCAACGGTTTTCGCCGACAGCACCGATTGAGCAACGGCCAAGGTAACTGGCTGCGAATCTCGAAGAAACGTAGGGGATGTTATTCTTTTGGTTTGTATTTTTCCATATCTCAATTGATAGGGATAAGAGGGTTAATAAGGTAAGTAACTCAACAAGGAATGATAATAAGGTAGGCAAATAAATATCTCAAACCTCTTGGGATAGTAAACAACTAAAATGTTACTCCAGGTCACTTTATAATGGCTCTTCCAGTCACTGTTACGTGTCCTCACTTTTCTTTGAACAACTGGATGGATGGTACTTGTCATATAAACATTCGAAACAAATATACTCACGGCACCAAGAGCATCTAATGAATGCAATGTTTCGACAGCTACACTATTCCTTCCCTATGATATGACCAGAGGCAACCAGGACAACATAACTCTCTCCGAGTGCATTCTATCCCGTGCCTCGCTGTAAACAAGCGTCGCACGGTTGGCTATCTGTGATCCCTACCTTATTACACTCCTGGAAATGGAAAAAAGAACACATTGACACCGGTGTGTCAGACCCACCATACTTGCTCCGGACACTGCGAGAGGGCTGTACAAGCAATGATCACACGCACGGCACAGCGGACACACCAGGAACCGCGGTGTTGGCCGTCGAATGGCGCTAGCTGCGCAGCATTTGTGCACCGCCGCCGTCAGTGTCAGCCAGTTTGCCGTGGCATACGGAGCTCCATCGCAGTCTTTAACACTGGTAGCATGCCGCGACAGCGTGGACGTGAACCGTATGTGCAGTTGACGGACTTTGAGCGAGGGCGTATAGTGGGCATGCGGGAGGCCGGGTGGACGTACCGCCGAATTGCTCAACACGTGGGGCGTGAGGTCTCCACAGTACATCGATGTTGTCGCCAGTGGTCGGCGGAAGGTGCACGTGCCCGTCGACCTGGGACCGGACCGCAGCGACGCACGGATGCACGCCAAGACCGTAGGATCCTACGCAGTGCCGTAGGGGACCGCACCGGCACTTCCCAGCAAATTAGGGACACTGTTGCTCCTGGGGTATCGGCGAGGACCATTCGCAACCGTCTCCATGAAGCTGGGCTACGGTCCCGCACACCGTTAGGCCGTCTTCCGCTCACGCCCCAACATCGTGCAGCCCGCCTCCAATGGTGTCGCGACAGGCGTGAATGGAGGGACGAATGGAGACGTGTCGTCTTCAGCGATGAGAGTCGCTTCTGCCTTGGTGCCAATGATGGTCGTATGCGTGTTTGGTGCCTTGCAGGTGAGCGCTACAATCAGGACTGCATACGACCGAGGCACACAGGGCCAACACCCGGCATCATGGTGTGGGGAGCGATCTCCTACACTGGCCGTACACCACTGATGATCGTCGAGGGGACACTGAATAGTGCACGGTACATCCAAACCGTCATCGAACCCATCGTTCTACCATTCCTAGACCGGCAAGGGAAGTTGCTGTTCCAACAGGACAATGCACGTCCGCATGTATCCCTTGCCACCCAACGTGCTCTAGAAGGTGTAAGTCAACTACCCTGGCCAGCAAGATCTCCGGATCTGTCCCCCATTGAGCATGTTTGGGACTGGATGAAGCGTCGTCTCACGCGGTCTGCACGTCCAGCACGAACGCTGGTCCAACTGAGGCGCCAGGTGTAAATGGCATGGCAAGCCGTTCCACAGGACTACATCCAGCATCTCTACGATCGTCTCCATGGGAGAATAGCAGCCTGCATTGCTGCGAAAGGTGGATATACACTGTACTAGTGCCGACATTGTGCATGCTCTGTTGCCTGTGTCTATGTGCCTGTGGTTCTGTCAGTGTGATCTTGTGATGTATCTGACCCCAGGAATGTGTCAATAAAGTTTCCCCTTCCTGGGACAATGAATTCACAGTGTTCTTATTTCAATTTCCAGGAGTGTATTATCGTTCCTTATTGATTTACTTACCTTGTTAACCATCCTATCCCTATCGATTGAGATATGGAAAAATACAAACGAGAAGAATAAGATCCGTTAGGTTTCTTCGAGATTTGAACCCAGGTTTTCCGATTCCCAGCCAGTTACCTTGGCCGTTGCGCTTTTTTTTTTCATTTTGGTCGTTGTTGTTGAGCGTTGTGGTTGTTCGTTGCGGACGTCACATGACATCCGGTTCGTTCGTTTGTTGATCCTTCCACTCAGTTTTTTATTAGAGAGGCCAACCAGCTCTCTGGCCGAACACGCTGAGCTACCATGCCGGCTATGCTATCGGCGCTGTCGGCGACATGTGTTAACCTTGTGGGTACAGACGCGGCAGTTGTAAAAGTTCTTTACCTCGAATTCTGGAAAAGTATGCGTTTTCGGACCCCATACCTGATGATGAAAAATGCTCTATTTACATTTATCAATCGATCCCGCCAATTTAGAGTCGATCGCTCGTCATAAGCTTTAGGGGTGATTTTCTCAAAAACGTGGGGTTGTTGACCCAAAATATCTTAGATTCCTTCGTTTTAGTTTGTACAAAAGCGACCTGCCAAATCTGAGCCGAATCGGTTGGCCGTCTCTGAGGTCTTCCCTTGTAAGACCAGAAATATGTTACTAGTAGAAAACTTGAAAGAAAAACTGAAGTCTTTGAACTATTTTATTTGTTATTAAAGAAGAATGTTATGTTTCATTTTAAATAAAGGAAGGAAATATTAAATTTTCATAATATTATTGAATATGCAACGATTTAAAATATTGAAATTTATAGGTAGGTTGTCAGACGCCCAACGGAAGCGTTCCTTGGTGAGGACTGAAGTCGTGTGATGGCCGATGCTGCCAGCAGGGGCTAGTCGAAGAAATACTCTATCGTGTAATCATCTCGCTTTGCCCTCGGAGGCAATGCTTCCACTGCCGTTTTGGAGACTCCGGTCAGAACTACGGGCTAAGTGAGTTCGTTGTGTCTAGTTGGTTAATGTAACAATGACCGCCGTTTGTTGCGCTACATAATGGAAAGGAGCGCGCATGTGGCCGCAAGGACTTCCTAAAGAACATTTCACTAGCTGACACTAAACTTCCAGAGGTGATTCAGAATTACTTTTCATTTTCTCTGAGAAAATATTATTTATAAAAGATATTTAAGGTAGTGATTTATTAATTTCTCTAAGTACTTGTACGTTACTGACTCTCTGCACTATAAACTTCATTTCGAAATAGTATTTGGGGAATATCAGGGCGGGTAGATAGCTGTCCGAACTCAATTCACTATTGTGGAAGAATACGACTTAATTATCTTAAATACCTCTTACTTGATTAATTCTGTCATTCCTGTGTTTCTTACCATAAATTAGAAATGTGAATTACCCACAGTGGTGTTTCAACAGTCTAACAGACATGAGCTTTCGTCATTTCTTTAATGTACATGGGGACTTCGCTTCTTTCATGATATGGAGAGTTCTCTTTCAGCGGTATTGTCCAGTCCATTAGGTTCGGTGCTGAGATTGGCCTGGTGTGGTGGTATAAACATAGACATTTTTAGTTCGCGATGAGCCTGCTACGATAGTTTGCGAATAGGAAGGCTACAGAGAGTGAAAGAGGAGGAGGCTGCGGCCTGGCCCGTTGTCAGGACCGCAGACATTTTGTTACGGAGTTTACAGCTTTCTGTGCAGCAGAAAAGGTGAGACCCAAATGTCTGCTTTTCTGTCAACACTAACTTCGGCTTTCACCGATCAGATCTTAGGATATTGGATGTGATAAAATACGGTAATTAAATACGGTAACTAAAACGAGGCCTGGTAACCAAAAAATTTTCATGACCTGCAGGAGAAGGCAGTTTTGTGACAACTAGAGTTTGGTGAATTAAATAGATTATGATTTATATATATCTCAGGCGTGTTGGCTTTTACTACAGTTCCATACATAATCCGCAAGCTACCACCGTCATACCTGCTCTGAATTGCTCCTCCGTTACTTGTAATCCTACCTGCTGTGGTCCCAAATACTAGAAAGCTTCACACGAGTGTTCTGTATCTATTCTCCTTTGTAGATGAACTACAGTTTTCTATAACTCTCCCGATAATCAGAAGTCGACCACTTGTCTTCCCCACTACTGTCCTCACATCCTAGTCTCATTTAACATCGCCATGAGACGTTTCTCTTACATTTTTAATTGACTTGACTTTATCAAGCAGCACACCATTAACCATCCCTTCGAACGTGGCAGGATTTATCTCCTTACTGGTCTGAAGAAACTTACATTTTTCTAAATTTAGAGCAAGTTGTCATTTATCTCACGAACTGAAATTCTGCTTAAGTCATCCTGCATCTTACAGTAGCCAGCGACGATACGTTCCCATATACTACAGTGTCATCAGCAAACAGCAAAAGATTGTTGCTCATTCTACCAATCATATAATTTATGTTTGTAGAGAAGGAAAGCGGTCCAATGACGCTTCGCTGGACGCTTCCCGTCTTAGAAATGTTATAACGGTTGGGAAAAACTTTGAAGCAATTTTGGTCATTTCGTTACTAATTGACATAAAATGTGCATTTTTGAAGTAATGTTCATAAATTTTCTAACTAAGGACGACGCTTTTCTACCAAAATTAGTAACACATTAAATACACCTGTGCCGTGCTCTTCTGCCTGCGCAGGTTTTAAATATCCCGTCACTTACCGTCCGCCGGCCAGAGTAGCCGAGCGACTTTGGGCGCTTCAGTCTGGAACCGCGCGACCGCTACGGTCGCACGTTCGAATCCTGCCTCGGGCATGGATGTGTGTGATGTCCTTAGGTTAGTTAGGTTTAAGTAGTTCTAAGTTCTTGGGGACTGATGACCTGAGATATTAAGTCCTATAGTGCTCAGAGCCGTTTGAACTATTTGAACTTACTGTCCGTGACGCTGTCCCTCAAAGTGAAGCTCCCTGGCGGCTGTTTTCTGTACCCGTCACCTGCAGCTTTCAGGCAGGTGGTCTTCTCTCTTGTGACTTGCAGGACTGCGGAACAGTCTAGCAATATGGGCTACCTCAAGCGGTTGTGGTGGTAAGTTTCCTTTGGTGACTCACCGAGGCGTGAAGTGATGTATCTAGTTGTTGGTGTGACTGGATTCACGTCGCGACGTCATGGGCATTACAGTGGAGTAGCGTACTGTTTAATATTCTTCCGAGTAGTTGAAGTGTTTCAAGTAAGATGTCCAATTGATTCATCACGGTTACCATTTCTGGAATGCTGGATGCATCGGAGAGAGTTCCTGGTTTCTGCCAGCTGTAGTAAGAGTAATTTTTTTGTAGAGACCGATGCGCCGTCGTCTGCGTGATCTCGCTCTAAGAGTGGTTTTTATGTTCCGAATCAACCACGAATCGCGAGTTTCGAAACGTGTTGGCTCAACTTGGAGTAGTTTAGTAACGGACGTGAGCTTAGTGTTAGGGAATACTTCTTGTGTACGATTGGTGGGTGAAGTATCTGCGCTAGCAGAACAGAAATGCGCAAAACAGAAGTTCGAAAAAATTAATTGGACTCTCCGTGACGAAAAAATAATACAGTATCCAAAAGAACAACCGACTCGATCCCGTCTGCGGATCGACACAAACACAAAATAACAAAGAGTTCTACAACGTCAAGAGGTTCTTCGAATATACCAAGAGATCGGCCAGCTAGGGGAGGCGTCTGGCCGTAGATGCTGGGGCGGCAGTTCTGCGTCCTTCCGAGCGGTGCGTCGAACTACCTTTTGCCGACAGTGAGCCGCCTTATAAAGCCAGTTGGCCACACTGGACTCCAATTCGAGATGACAACCGTTCAATCCCGCGTCCGGCCATCCTGATTTAGGTTTTCCGTGATTTCCATAAATCGCTCCAGGCAAATGCCTGGATGGTTCCCCATCCTTCCCTAATCCGATGAGATCGATGACCTCGCTGTCTGGTCTCCTCTCCAAAATAACCTACCCCTTCCCCGTTCAACCGCATACCAAAGCCCGTTGGCGGATATATCTGCCGGAACAATTTACGACCATGTGCCTGACGTAGTAAAGTGATTCCTTGCCTAGCTGAGACCTGTGGTGAAGCTTTTCTGCAGACTCTGCGAACGGGTAGCGATGCCTGGTGGCCGTCGGTGGAGACCTGGTGGTGTGTTGTGTTGCGGCCGCCGGTAAGGCTTTGTTTTGACAACACGTACGACGTAGATATTCCTGGTGAGTATACACCCTGTGTTGTAGGCGTCCCGTGATGGTGCGACGTAAAGTGGGATGCCGAAGCAGTAGGCGCTACAATGTCCGAAGTGTGCGGCCACAGCAGTGGCGGTTATGGTATAGCAGTAGTGACATCCAGCTGGTTATGCAGATCTCTGTTTCATAGTAAGTGCTACCCCTTGCCATTAGACTCACGCTCTGAGCAATCTTGGCGTATGCTCCGTCATTGCTAGGGACGGCATCCTATCCCAAATGTGTTACGACCACACATCTGGCAACTGGCTTAATCCAAGGGAGTTTGGCGTTCGTAATTACGCCGCATCCGGGGAGTTGTCAGTGAAATTTGAGGAAAAAGAAAATAGAAGAGAAACCCAACCGACAACTTAGTCGCAAACAATCTAGCACTCCACTCATCTCCGACGTCCCTTCCCTTTCAACAATTTAGTAGTTGTTTAGTTGTTTCAACAAGCCATCATTCACACCACGTCCGTGCCTGCCTCACCACCAGGTGATATTCAGTTTCACCCTGGGCAGTGATGAGTAATGTTTTGACCCATCAGCGCATGTCCATCTTTATGTTTAATTTAGTGTTTATAGATTCCTTATTATAACTCTTTCTCCTGTTGTTGAGTGTAAATGGTGTATTGCTGTACTTAAAACTGCATTCACAATTACCCTACCTAATGACGCATTTTCAGAATCGCATAAAAATAACCTTTCGAGGAAGCGGTGAATTCCGTCAGGGCATCTATTTTAATCACGGCGAACCTCGTGCTGGAAAGAAAAAGTCTGAGAATTATGTTTGCTTCAATTAAAAAGCTAATTTGTAGCGGGGTGGCTTTGTGAATTAGAGGCCGCAGTTTATGCGGAGGTCCGCGCGCCTGCCCAGTGTTGGGAGCGGATGTTCCGCAGTTTATCTTCATCAGACAGGGTTCTCGCTGTTGCCTGCCGAGGGCCCGCATACCTCAGCAGCTGTGTGTCAGTGCCCGCATACTGCCTGCCTCAGGACTAGAACTGCTGCTTGCCTTTGCTCGGAGTCGCCTGCCCTTGGATCCTATCTGTGGCATCCCCTAAGAGCGATCTCCCACCTAGCCTTGCTCCGAGAGTGCATACCTTTCATTTACTGTTGAAACAAGCACACGGTGATGATACTATTTCACACATTCCAGTCACTGCTCTGTTCGGAACTGGTTTCTCACACGCAAGATCACTCGAGCTCTACAGACTAGATTGCGGAAGCTATTTATTAATATTTTCTGCCAACGAGTAATTTCATACAAGGCATCTATTGTGTCCGTTTGATCGCTGCTGATTAACAGTGGGCGAGAGCTATTGGGAAAGGAAGGTCGGGTTGGTCGCGAAATGGAAACCACAGTGAAGATTAAAAGTGTTTTATTTGCAACAGGTAGCTACACTTTCCAGCTACTTCTCTACATTGCTGCCGCTCCGACTGATTCATTTGTCGTTGTACTGTACCAACTTTGCCACGTCTTCGGCACAGAAGGCAGCCAACTTTACCTTCTACCAATTCTCTACGCTGATCAGGAACTAGTTGTCCCCCGCATACTGTTGTCTCCATAGCCAGCGGTTCATGTAAGCAGAGATGAAAGTGAGACGGAGCCACGTCCCATCGGAAACGCTGCAGGAACATCCTAATAGCCATTACAGACTGCGGCGCAGAACTCTCACGAAGAAAAAGTGAATAATACTAATTTTGTGTGGGCTCCATGAAATCAGACGGAATCTCTCACATGCACTCGTACTTGGCGGAAGCCACTATTTTCTGTGCATCTTCACATGCTGACTTAGCGCTCAGAACGGAAGAGGGACGTGACTCGACCGACGTACATGCTAAACTCTCTGTCCAGTACATCTGTGTAAAGCTTCATCGGATTTTCACTGTGGTTTCCATTTCGCGACCGATGGGAAAATGGTTCAAATGGCTCTAAGCACTATGGGACTTTACATCTGAGGTCATCAGTTCCCTAGACTTAGAACTACTTAAAGCTAACTAACCTAAGGACATCACACACATCCATGCCCCAGGCAGGATTCGAACCTGCGACCGTAGCAGCAGCGCGGTTCCGGACAGAAGCGCCTACCACCACTCGGCCACAGCGGTTGGCGCGACCGGTAGGACCTTACTTTCCCAACAGCCCTTGTGACTATGATTTATTCTTTTGTCATCACAAATACTCTCATGGAAATAACCATCAGACACTGAAAATGCCTTTAATTTGCCATCTCCAAGTAGTACAACAAAAATGACAGAATAATGTAACAACCCTCTAACTTCCGCAGCGGTACTGTTGTGTGTGTGTCGTCTTGCCTTCGCTACGGGAACACGTCAGCTTATTGCAGTCGTGCCGCTTTTACGTTACAGTGAGCTACTACACTAAAGGTCTCTTTTGAGGCTGGAGATCTGCCGGTCAAGCTATCTTCAGTTTCGATGCGGCCCACCACGAGTTCCTGTCTTGTACCAACGTGTTCATCTCAATGTAGCAATTCCACAAGCATCCTCAATTATTCGTCGGATGTATTTCAGTCTCTCTTTCGCTCTAGTATCATGGGAGTTCTTCCCTGATTTCTTAACACATGTCCCATCATCCCGTTCCTTCTTCTTTTCCATGTGTTCCCTGTTCACAGAATCTCTGGAGAACTTTCCCTTCCTTATCAGTCCAGATAATTTTTAACATCCTTCTATAGTACCACATCACAACAATTAAATTCTCTTTTTTACCGGTTTTCCCACATCCTATGATTCACTGTCATACTATGACAGATTAAGGCCAATTTTTGATGTCCCAGTAGACTCAACTTGGCCGCCATGTCCTCTTTGCCTGTACAGCACTGCTTGTTTTGAGCTCCTCAGTTCGTCATCCCTGTTTTCTTTCACTTCCAGGATATCAGTATTCTTTATCTTCGGCTACTTCGTGGTCTCCAGGTTTGAAGTTAAGTTTAAAGCTGATCTCTTTTCTGCTACTCGTTAATTCTGGTTTTCCTCGGTTTTTTCTCAGCCAATTTATCTACTCTTCACATTGTTATTTCCGTTATTTCCATTCAACAATACCACAAATTTTTCTTCAGTTGCACTGAGGAGACCAATGTAATCATCGAATTCTATAATTGGCACGCATTGTCGAAACTAGCGTTTAATTTCATCATTGCTTTTTGAATCTACAGACTGAATAGTTCAGCGGAAGTCTACAACACTTCTTACAACGAGGTTCATGTCAGCCAACAAATCTATCGACACTGCTGTAAATCAATGATGACGTTTTCTCAAGACAAATGCACTATTTGTAACAGCAGTTCTTGACGTATTGTGATACATCTTTAATGTACGTCTGCACATCTTAATGGGTAATTTCGGGCCATAATTATGGGAAATACTGAAAGTCATATTTTTGTTGCCCCTGAAAGCCGTTACACAGGCAACCTGCAACTCGAAATGAGTGACAACTTTGAACTGTTTAGTAGCACCCTTCGTTGTATGAGCAACTCTGTGACGCCCTCTCGCTTACTAAGCTGACCCCTGATTAAATGTGCTGCTCTCATTTGTATCTTCCCTAACTCTCCTGTCACTTCTGCCTGGTAAGGATGGCATACAGATGAACGGTACTCAGTTATCTCTCGAACAAGTGTTTCACAAGCAGTCTCCTTCGTGGATGGGCTACGCTACCTAAAGCGTCTACCAATCAACCTCACTGCCGCGTCTCATTTTCCTACTATTATTTTTATATGGTCGATCCATATACTGCAGAAAATGAGAAAATCAGAATCGATATTGCACCGAACTGTCGTGAATGCATTCTTTCGAGTAAGAAGGAATGGGTGCGTTACTGTTGCACACTGTCGGTATTTGAATTATTGTACAAATATTTCCAATGTAATACAAATACGAGGATGAATAAAACAAGTCAAAGATGGGAAGACAAAAAACTAAATTCCGTAATGAGGCACTGGAGACTGTGGGTTCATTTTATCAAAATATCTTTCAACTGCCTCTGCTCTGAAATTATGTCGGTGGAGTCTGCGTTTATGCTACATGCACATGAGCCTCCACCGAGCTTTAAGTTCTATCGCGCAAGGTATTAGTGCTTATTGAATTTAATAAAGTACCGCACAAGTTATGTTTTATCATGCGAGTCAGTACAAGATTTTAATAACTGATTATCATTTGAAAGTGGTGTGATAGTTTGCATAATATCTTTTTTTTTTCAAGTTGCGATCTATGCACGTGGGGTGTCCTGCCCCTCTCTGTGTTGTCATTTTACTTTTCCAGTCCAACTAACAGAACACAGATCATAAGGTACCGGAATTTATGTGCTGATGTTATAGAACTTTGTAGATTTACTTAGAGATATTCACACTCTACATTTGTACCCCAAAATCTTGCCGTATTCTCTAGTTCAATGTATTTCCAAACAAGTGGGACCCTTGATTAAGGTCTGAACTGCTCGCTGTACAGAAACGTCTTAAATAATCGCGACTCTGTGTGCCATGTAGAGAAGGATACGGTAGAGGGGGTATAATTTAGTCTTGGAATGTCATTTCGAAAATCCACTGAATGAACCAGGATTGTGTTACTAACATATAGTGTTCTACGTGTTACTTTGTAATTGTACGTCTGTAGATTATATTGTTTTCAGTTCGATGCTTCGCCTCCTACGTGATTCATTTGATACTGAAACATTAGCTTGGGGCAACCCTTGTTGAAACAGGATTATTTCCTAGCATTGAGAGCTTAACCATCTTACTAATGAATCTTGCAGTCTCATCTCAAGAACAATGGTCTTGGGACTTGCCCAGCGACAAGGACTCCTTCAGAAAGCATTATGTTGGTAGAAAATTGCAGAATCTCAGTGTTCTGCATTTTAATGCGTCAGGGCACATATGAGCCCCACACAGGTACTGCATTTTCAGTACACATGGGGACAGTTACATTTTGTCAGTGCTAAAACAGGGGAGGGAAGTAATGAATGAATATGGAGAGCGCAAGCTGTACTGGATATCCTGTAGCACATCCTGTTGCTACAAGTGTTTTGGCGACTCTGACTGTACAGTTTCATTCACCTCATTCACCTTTGACCGCCGTAAGGGGCTAGCATTTCAGTCTGAACGTAAATTAATGTAACATATTGGGAATTAAGAGGCGAACAGACCTACTACAGTTCGATTAGTCTATTGGTGAAAAATCACTGCAAACAGCAACTACATTAAAATATCCAAGAGTAACCGTCCAGGGCAACCAAAAACTGAATGAGCACATAAAGCAGATAATAGAAAAAGCAGGCCCCAAGTTGAGAATTTTGCGGGAGAATCTTAAGGAAATATCTTACCAAGACGTAAGGGCTACAAAACACTTGTTCCATCGATTTCTTGTCTTATATTTGGGAACCGCCCCTAATAGGATTACAATAAGAGGCAGGGATTCAACTCCAATGATAGACGCTAAAGAAGAGGTGAAGTGTATCACACGGAAGTTGTCTGTTGACATTTCCACAGCGAACGTTCCCAGGACAGTCGGACAACATCGTAATTCCTCCCACAAACGTTTCGCTAAATTGTAATGATGCTAAAATACAGCAAACCGAGCTCAAATGGAACTTTACTAGGATCATGCTTCCCACGCTCCAACACTAAATGGCACAAGGCGGGGGGAAACTACAGTGGTAGTAGATGTACTCTCCACCACATATCGTAATGCAGCTTATGCACACATGTAAACCAAACCTTAGCCATAACTGTTTCCTATATTCTGAGACCAAAGACACTGATGTTTCTATTAGTTGTTACTATATCCCTATTAGACCGCCGGGCTAGCCGCGAGGTCTCACGCGTGCCTCCTGAGCGGGAGGGCTTGCCGGTCCCCGACACGAATCCGCCCGGCGTCTTAGTGTCGAGGTCCGGTGTGCCGGTCAGCCTATGGATGGTTTTTAAGGCGGTTTTCCATCTACCTCGGCGAATGTGGGCTGGTTCCCCTCATTCCGCCTCGGTTACACTATTTCGGCGATTGCTGAGCAAACACTGTCTCCACGTACGCGTACACCATAATTTACGACGCACGCAAACATTTGTTACACTCGTCTGGTGTGAGACGTTCCTGGGGGGGGGGGGGGGGGGGGTCCACTGGGGGCCGTACCACACAATAACCCTGGGTTCGGTGGTGGACCGCTGTGGTCTATTGTGAACCACTGACGCCTCAGCGGTACGAAGTCCCTCCGTCGTTTCTCGGTAACCGGTTTAATATACAATGCAATATACCTATCACGGCGTGATTGCCATCTTCTGGTTATATGTGGTAAGTACATAGTTTCACGCCCCATATTTAAAATTTTTTAAGTAGCTGATTTACCCTAGTACAGAATTATTGTTTGGTACATGTGGTCTCGATATCCATATGAGATTTATGTCTCAGATGTTGTCACTCTATTTGACCTTTTGATGCTGTTGCAGCTATGGCATATGTCAAAATTTTTTGTTAGCATAGTTATTTATGTAATTGTTGAATTACAAAATTTTATTTCATAATGATGTTTCGTAACAGTTATGACAGTTCAGTCAGCGATTACACGTACTTACATGCAGTTTCCTTCTTTGGTACTTGTTTTTATTAGCTATATTATATTGTTTCCATAATTCGTATTTATGTGGTTCTACTATCATATGTAATTTAAACCTAAGGTTTCTTATGGAGTTGGTTGTGCCAAATGGTGTTGTAGTGTGGGAGGTTTGTAATAACTTCTCGATGTTGTTTACGTAAATGTATGCTGCTTTGTGGTTACTTTAATTGTGTGATAACATTATCTGCGACTTGTCTATTTGTGCAATGTGTAAACCTCGATGGCCCGATCTATATCGTCCGCTATATGTCGTTCTGTTCGCAAGTGGTGGAAGGAAATATGGGTTACTGATGGGAAGCTAATGTGTTCTAGGTGTCGAATACTGAATTTCCGACCAGTTTAACCTATATGGAGTTAATCAATTATTTCCATTGGATTTTAAACGTGTCTGGATTTGCAAATACGCTTGGTTTTGTTTGTCCGGTGTGTAGTATGCCAATTTTATGTTAATGTGTCTTAGTAATGGGTTGATTCCGAAATTATCCGTCCTAAATAAGTATCGGATGTACACACGAGTTTTTGTTTTGTTGGTTATTCTCTTAGCATCGTTATTTCCTTGCGCATAGTGGATTACGTAGTTTTAGTGGGTTTATTGTGCCGGTGTTTGACAATTTCAGGATCGAAATCATTTCGTGCCCAACGTATCTTAATATGTGCATCTCTTTTTGTATGATGTTGTGCTCCAAAGGTAGGTTCATTAATCGATTAATTTCCATATGTGTGTGGTGGATTGTATGGGCTTCGTTCTCATTGAAAAACTTAATCAAACGTAGCCGTGTCTTTGGTCTCACAACAGAATAAAATAATGTCCTTATATGACATATATAATGCATCGGCCCTGATGACTACAAATAACCACATCTGTATATGATGCCACAAATTACTGGTGAACTTCTTCTACCGTCAACAGTAGTACTCGCGCCAAAATTCATTATATTACTTATAACTCACTCAAGTAAGAAACAAAGATTCAGACTGCTTGTTGGTTTTGCAAGCATTTGACAGTCCAACACTGTTGTCAGAACGTCGTTCTAACGGAGGAAAATGTCATTTCCCGCCGTCAGCTGTTTTAGCTGGCGACACTACCACGTAATTAACTTATTCACGTATTCAGAGTTCAATTATTGCACCGTAAGAGGGGGCTTGATTGAATTGTCAGAGTCACTTATCAAAGAGATAATTAGCTGATGTAACACAGATGTAATTACAGAATGAAATTTCCCACTCTACAGTGGAGTTTTCACTGAACTGGAACTCTGTAACAGTTTAAATCTGCGAGCCGGTGCGGGTCACCGGGGCAAAACTAGACGCAACTCTTTTACTATTACGCTGTCGCCCTCATGCAGAATTTAACGTCAAACTGTGAACCGTGTTAGCACAATAGATGCGACAGAGTATTCGGGCACAACACGCAGAGCTAGGTTCGGCATCTGCTTTCGTCCAAATTTGTTTACTGTTGCGCTGACTGCTCGCAGCATGATAATTTTTAACTAGTATAAAATGGATTTAATTTCCTCACACACTGAACTGCACGAAACCTAAAACATGGTTAGCATTCTAGGGTAATTATTTGTTACACTATCTGAAAAGTAAGTGAGGCAAGCAAACTCACATATCAGCATAAATATTGTGGTTTAAAATATTGCAAGATCTTTGAAAGCTAGAAGCAATAATTAATTTTACGTTTTCAGTTCATGCTTTATTATCTATTGCAATATTTACATGCGTGCAAGGGCTTTATCAAGTCAGCTATCAATATCGTAGTATTTACCGTGACCGTCCAACAGTAACTGTTAGGACGAAGATCATAGGAACATACAAAGAGGGTGAGTGAAGTTTCTGACTGGTTCTATCATTCGATTAATAGCTTGTATACGTTTCCAATGGAACATCGCCGTGAGAATTTGATACGACATGTTTCGGATCTATGCATTCGGATAGCTTTACTCCAACTGATATTCGATTCTGACTGAATAGTTTCTTGTTCTTACTAATACTCTGATCACTCACGTAAAACACCGTGAAACCCATTAAGAACACCTACAGGTGAAAAACAAGAGATTTTTATATTCTATGAACAGCTTACCGTTATCTCTTGGCAGTGTGAAATTTCACAACCACGCAAGAAATTGCTGTAATAGGGATTCTTATCAATTGCGCACCAGCACACCAGCAAAGAGAAATGAGTGCTTGACACCAAAGGTAAACTCAAATGGAGGAAATTTTAACTCATTCTTCTCACAAACTGGTTCCGTTGCTGTATTTTTACACGAACAACAGAAGAGGAAGTACATCTTCAATCATATAGTCTAACTTTTCAGCCATTTGAACTAAATGCGGGCCGGCCGCGGTGGTCTAGCGGTTCTAGGCGCGCAGTCCGGAACCGCGCGACTGCTACGATCGCAGGTTCGAATCCTGCCTCGGGCATGGATGTGTGTGATGTCCTTAGGTTAGTTAGGTTTAATTAGTTCTAAGTTCTAGGCGACTGATGACCTAAGCAGTTAACTCGCACAGTGCTCAGAGCCAACTAAATGCGGTAAGTTAAGACTAATTACTGAATTTTTTTTTCAGAATGTCTAACTATATAGACTGGTTCAGGTCGAAATGAAACATCATCCTCGTTCATTTAATTAACATTCTAGTGGAATAAGGATCCTAATACGTTATACTGACGTAATTACTATTGTGTAGAAAAAAGAATTTCTGATCACTGAAAATAATCAACTAACAGCTGTTAGCATGCTTCCAGTGTACTAGAATTATGCTGTTTTGTTTAGTCCTATTCCTGCTGTAGCACACGAAATCACCGGGATATTGCCATTCGTGGCTGATCTTTAGCACAAAACTAAATAAATTAAAAACTGTGTGAGGAGAGAAAGATGAATCACCAGACCAGAAGTATGTAAATGAACATCTAGTAGCAGCAAAGCTAAATGTACTGGGATGTTTGCAAGAAATTTGAATATCAGCTATCAAGAACATATAAGGACACTAAAGAGTGAATGTGTCCATTCCATATATGTAGAACATGTAATAAAAGAAGGACACCACGATATTGGGATGAAAACAGACGTATCAGTCTTGTGCCTCAAAAATAAAATGAAAAGAGTGATCCCTATTTTGGAAGTAAATTTCGTAGAAGAGGCAATAAACAAAACTCAAAAAGGAAAAAGAGCAATATCAAAGGACAATATTCTCACTTAGTTACGAATAAGTGAGAATATTGTCCTTTGAAATTTTTTTCCTTTTTGAAAGACAGAAACACACACACACACACACACACACACACACACACACATACACACACACACACACACACACACACACAGTGCCGAACACGAATACATGAAAAGAAGATAAAAGTGAATATAGAAAACATATATTTGTAAATATCACAGGTAGAAAATAGTCAGCCCTTTAAAATACATTTTACTTTTACCACGTTTGGCAACAGCTATGGGTGTCTTCTTAAGAAAACTAGTTAAGCTTTCACGGTCAATAACGAATACGATCCATTCACATTGTGTAACATTTTCAGAAATGAAACCAATAACCGAATTGCCACTCTTCGCACTTCTCCTAATAACAAGCGCAATAAAAACAAAAAAAAAAAATTCTATACTGTTTTAGGAGAAATATCTTACAGGATTCAACGTCTACTCCAAAACAAATATGACTGTAATGTAGCAGTTCCTGCTAATAATATGTCAAGATAAACTTGTTCATAATTTGAAACCAGAGCACTCTCCCTTACAAAAATTAGGTGTTCATAAATTTACCTGCGACACATTTCCAGTCTATTACATAGGACAAACAGAATGAGCTATTTCTTTTCGATACAAAGAAAGCCTTCAAGAAGAATGGTGCCAATATGTATAATTCATCTTCACCAATCATGTATTAGTTACAGGTCTGAGGCCTATGGAAGTTAATGACGCCAGTACCCTTTAAATATAGAGAAAAACGCTTTAGATTTAATACTCTTGAAGCGTAATAAAATCTCAGAGACCTCTCTTTTAATGACTTTCATTCTTAACAAACAGTTAGAAATAGATCACAAAAAATTTAAAGGTACGAAGCCGTTACTTAGAAATGCCCAAAACTGAGTGCCTTTTTTCCTCAAAGTACACTCTAAGATATCGTTTACCTCCCTCTTTTTCATTTATTTAACTGTAATCGTTTTGTACAAAAATGCAGCTAACATTTACTGTTACGTTGTGCTATGTACTTTTTCATTTTGCATAGTACTGGCTACTGATATTTGAGATGAACAGTTATATGCTATTTCATATATAGTTTAAGAAAACCAGACATACATTAACTTCAATTGTAACTAAACGGCGCGACGTGTTTCGTGTCCACGTTGTGGCAGTTTCTTTACGTGTGCCTCTTAGTCTGACGCCACCTCCAGTGAGCGATGTCTCTCACAGCCAGTAGAGTCGTGCACCGTGCTACTCCATACGGTTTTACTGGCACTCACCAGCTCTATGTCACTTTCATTTTATCTATAATGACGTGGTGTGGTACGACGGCCTGGTACAACTCTTTTCTATTGGACACCACCTGGGCGACTTGGACATCCTTGAAATAGATGGCACCCGGTTTTCCCTGTACGGTCACCCATCCAAGTAATAGCCACGCCAGTCCAACATAGCTAGATTTCGGTGATCGAGAGGGAACCAACGCTACCAACTTGGCTAGACCGTTAGAAAATTGCCTTCATTTTTATGTGGTTTTAATACTGAGCAGTGCTGCGGCTCGCGTTGGTGCTGTTGGTATATTTCCGCCGTCTGTTGGAGGCCAGACGGTAGTTGGCATGGTTGTGATTGTTTGTCTTCTTCTCGTGTTGACTGGCTCCACTCGGTTTCGATGGCGTTGCCTGTCCGCTAGTGGCAGCAACGGTGGTTATCGATATGTAGTAACTGTTGCCCTCTCTTTGGGGCGACATGGTAGTTTTTCCGGGTCGTGTGAGAAGGGCAGTTCGGTTGGGGACTCAAGAGCAGCCAGGTCCGCGCAGTGCAAGAAAACGCCAGGACCGCTGGCAGCACGCATGGACTGCCGGGTGGAAGGGTTGTGATCACGAGGGTGACCAACCTCGTCGTAAACCGGTTCCACCAAGCTTTAAGGTGAGTGCATTTCAGTCCAAGTAGGGAAACCTCCTCCATTCTGATATCTCGCGATTCTCCAGTGACTTGGGTTCGTGTTGCTGCTCGTAGTGTCACAGAGGCGAAGAGCAAATATGGAGTGCTTGGGGAAGACGGATCAGATTAGCTTTCCTCGACTTCTTATTACTATTTAATGTCTTCAACTTGTTACAATTTCTTAAGTTCAACCAGCGGTAATTTTTCTTGCCTGGTGGCCGCTAACGACCAGGTTACCTGTCCTGGGGTTAGCGTATGTAACGGCAGTGTACGTTTTTTCACCTTTCCGCTGCTGTCCCGTAAGACGTGTAGTTTTGACAGCTTTCGTGAATGTAGGTCGATGGATGATTCTTCTGTTCTGGCAGTAGTGGTTCCTTTCTCGTTCCGGCTGGTCTAATCAGAGTATTCTTGGTATTCTTGGGACATAGTGCAGTTCACCGGTTCCAGCCTTGGCCTTCTGTTCCATCGTTGCATTTGGTTTATCGGACGTCAGGTAGCTTCATCAAGATTATCATTAGTCATTCGTTAGACTGCCACTATTCTGAGTTACCATCTTGTGAAGTGAATGCAACTCTTGGCTGCCTATCTCATCGCTCGCTAAAGTGGTAGTTGCCGCACCTTCTCAGAGGTCGATTCCTGGAGCACCGTCTTTGGCCCTTGGTTCTTGTAAGATATGTCTGTTCTGAAAAGAGGTCTGATGCCCAGTAGTCCAGTGTAACGCTCATTCAACCTACACCATCTGCGGGTATGATCTGCCTCAGTACCCTATAAGGAATTTAAGTCTGATCCTTGTATTTTATTATTGTATTATTTATTACAACACCTTGTAATGCCTAGATAAAAGGTTATATGTGTGTAGTTAATAGTTCTGGTCGCCTGTTGGAATAAATCTGGCAGTGCAGTTTTCAGTGGATGTCTTATTTCACCAGTTTGCTCTTCAGATGCTTGTTTTTAATTAACCTTTGCTATTGTATTTGCTGTTTTACTGCAGGGTTCTAAATTTCTTATATTATTGCCGTTCCTGGCGTGTAAGGCCTTCAGCTGTGATTGTAGTCACTTGCCTTAAAATTATAATTTGGCATTTGTATTTACGCAGTAAGCCTTTAAAACATTATTTACTCTTATGCCTGGTGTCTGATTCCTTCTGCTGTGTTTGTGGTGACTTGCTTTTAAACAATTCTTAATTTATTGCCGTTCCTGGCGTTTAAGGTCTTCTGCCCAGATGACAGTGGCTTGCTTTTAAAACATTATCTGCTGTATCTATATTTAATGGTGACTTGCTAAATTGTAACTCAATGAAAACATTATTATTTACACAGTTGTTTGTTCCTTCATTAATAATAAATGGTATTTTTATTTATTGTTGATTCTGGAATTATTGGTTTAAAATAAATTGTGTGTAACTGTAAAAGGCAACCAACAGTAACTGATTACGGCCCCATCCACAATCATAACCGAATCCTGCTTTCCCTTGACTACCAGGTTTCAAATATTATCTTTCCAACGCAGTATTGTATGTGCATTTTATTTGAAGAGAGCATTATTTCTCTTACATTCATTCGTCACTTACTACAGGGCTATTACAAATGATTGAAGCGATTTCATAAATTCACTGTAGCTCCATTCATTGACATATGGTCACGACACACTACAGATACGTAGAAAAACTCAAAGTTTTGTTCGGCTGAAGCCGCACTTCAGGTTTCTGCCGACAGAGCGCTCGAGAGCGCAGTGAGACGAAATGGCGACAGGAGCCGAGAAAGCGTATGTCGTGCTTGAAATGCACTCACATCAGTCAGTCATAACAGTGCAACGACACTTCAGGACGAAGTTCAACAAAGATCCACCAACTGCTAACTCCATTCGGCGATGGTATGCGCAGTTTAAAGCTTCTGGATGCCTCTGTAAGGGGAAATCAACGGATCGGCCTGCAGTGAGCGAAGAAACGGTTGAACGAGTGCGGGAAAGTTTCACGTGTGGCTCATGTCACAACTGGAGACCGACAGCGCCAACTTCATCTTTCAACAGGATGGTGCTCCACCGCACTTCCATCATGATGTTCGGCATCTCTTAAACTGGAGATTGGAAAACCGATGGATCGGTCGTGGTGGAGATCATGATCAGCAATTCATGTCATGGCCTCCACGCTCTCCCGACTTAACCCCATGCGATTTCTTTTTGTGGGGTTATGTGAAAGATTCAGTGTTTAAACCTCCTCTACCAAGAAACGTGCCAGAACTGCGAGCTCGCATCAACGATGCTTTCGAACTCATTGATGGGGACATGCTGCGCCGAGTGTGGGAGGAACTTGATTATCGGCTTGATGTCTGCCGAATCACTAAAGGGGCACATATCGAACATTTGTGAATGCCTAAAAAAACTTTTTGAGTTTTTGTATGTGTGTGCAAAGCATTGTGAAAATATCTCAAATAATAAAGTTATTGTAGAGCTGTGAAGTCGCTTCAATCATTTGTAATAACCCTGTACAAGGGTGTAAGGTGTTCTTATAAATCTTTTTGGCATAAAAACTGGTTTCTTTGGTTTTATCAATGTTAATATTTATTTATGATCTTTTGATGTACCTGTGAATTTTCTGATGAAGACACCAACAGTCGGTGTGGAAACCTGGTAAAAGTAAAATCTTGTTGCAACCACCTGGCTGTTTTACACCTATCATGTTTTTGTATAGTTGCTGCCTAATAGCCATTTTTGAAGCTGCATTTGTAAATTGTGAAATAATTTTAATTAACTGGCAGGAATCTCTACATAACATGTAATAAAAATGTATAATAAGATAAGCAACGAGTAAAAACACTGGTACCCGGCCAAGACTTGATCCCAGGTTTCTTCATTACTGAGTACATGGACTAAAGGCAACACCAGATTAGGATTGTGGCAACTACAGTTGAGTGGACTACCCTCTTGCAATGCCCTCATTAACACAAACTTCAGAACACACCTTAGCTCATATCCACTTTCTTGTACTGTCAGTATTGCCGAGGCTTTCCGACATGCGAGTATCACCCCAGCTTGGTAAGTAGTGGGGAAATCCTTTCTGTAGCTCAGGGATAAGTGATCAGTTGATCTCTACACTTTCCTAGATAGAAATGAGTCTCAACTTTAAGCCTGATGATGTGGCCGCCCAATGCAGACATCGTAGCGCCTACTGCATCGGCATCCCACTTCACATGCAACCAACACGGGATGCCTGCATCACAGGGGTATATTCACCAGGAAAACCTACGGTGTCTGTTTTGTGAACACAAATATTTACTGGCGGCCACAACACAACACAACACCAGGTCCCCACCAACGGCCACCAGGGACCACAACCCGTTTTTGGAGCCTGCAGAACAGCTTCACCAGAGGTTGCAGCTGGTGCAGGAACTTCTTTGCTATGCCAGGCGTGATCGCAAATAAGTTCGGCAGATACATCAGCCAAATTGGCTTTGCAGCACGGTGCAGTGCCGGAAAAGGGCAGTTCGACGCATGGCTAGAAAGTCTAAGAGCTGCTACTCTGGCAGCCGTGGCCAGACTTCTGCTCTAGGTGGCCTATCTCTTGCGGATGGACTTGGTATAATCGACGAACATCTTGACATTGTAGAATGTTTTGATTATGATCTCTCAACGTGAATAGTCGGTCATTTCTGTTATTATTTGTTATTGTGTATTGGTGACGATCCACAGTTGGGATGGAGTCTATTGTTCTTTTGGAGGTGGTATTATCGTTACGTTTCGGTGAGTCCAATAAATTGTTTACCGACGTGTTTTCCACCTTTCTGCTAGCGCAGATACTTGAGAAGGATGGAAGGTGAGGCGGTGAATTAAAATTTCTACCTTGGCAAGAACTTGAACCCAAACTAGGAGATAAGTAGATCATCTGTGCCTGAAGTATAGGCAGGATTTCCCCACTACGTACAAAGCTAGGGTGCTACTGCAGTATCAGAGAACCTCAGACATACTGACGATTTAAGGGGAGGAAAATGGGTTGACGGTGTTCGCTGCAGTTTATATTAAGGAGGGCAGGGGAATACTGTAGCCTGAGCAGGTAAGGCGGCCACAATGTTTTGGTGGGTCAGTGGTTAGTACATCTGCCTAGCAGGCAGGAGACCCAAGTTTAAGAGAAATGTTCTGGCACAAATTTTAATTCATCGCTCCAGCTTCTATCCTTACTGAAGTTGAGGCTGTTACGTCTCCAGGAGAATATAATTACATGCGACCAATTTTTGTTGTATTATAGACAACTGGTGATGCCTAGCATGAATACGTGATACATATCTGGCAGACTCAAAATTAAACTTTCAGTGGCAAAAGACGGATTCTTTTGTTATCCATAGTACCAGATATGGCTCAAATTCAAAGATACAGTATCGACAGCAGTAGATAGATTCATACCACATAAGTTAATGAGATAATGGAATGGTCCACAATGGAACACAAAGCGCGTCAGAACACTGTTGCCGAAACATGCCAAATTCAGAAGAACGCAAAATCTCCAAGACTGGCTAAGTTTCACAGAAGCTCGAAATTTAGTGCGTACGTCAATGCGAGATGCTTTTAGTAGTTTCCACAATGAAACCCAAAGACATTCTGGTCGTCTGTAAAATACACCAGTGGCAGAAAACACTGATTACCGTCACTGCGCGATAGCGATGGAAATGTTAGCGATGATAGTGCCACGAAAGCAGAGTTACTAAATGCAGTTTTCCGTAATGGAATGGTCCACAATGGAACACAAAGCGCGTCAGAACACTGTTGCCGAAACATGCCAAATTCAGAAGAACGCAAAATCTCCAAGACTGGCTAAGTTTCACAGAAGCTCGAAATTTAGTGCGTACGTCAATGCGAGATGCTTTTAGTAGTTTCCACAATGAAACCCAAAGACATTCTGGTCGTCTGTAAAATACACCAGTGGCAGAAAACACTGATTACCGTCACTGCGCGATAGCGATGGAAATGTTAGCGATGATAGTGCCACGAAAGCAGAGTTACTAAATGCAGTTTTCCGTAATTCCCTCACGAAAGATGATGAAGTAAATATTCCAGCATTCGAAACCAGAACAGCTGTTAGCATGAGTGGCATAAAAGTAGATATCGTAGGTGTTGCGAAACAACTCAAATCACTTAAGAAAGGCAAGTCTTCCGGAACGGTAGAGAAGCATTATGAAAATGTTTCGATGAACCCTCTGCCAGGCACTTAAGTGTGAATTGCAGAGTAACCATGTAGATGTAGATAAAGTATAATGGAAATAGCAAAAAATAGCTGCAGATATTAACAATAGCGATGTTACACAATTAATCAGCATCGTGCTGTTTGTCGTGCACGAGGGAGATAAGAGTGAGAAATAGTTTCCAGAGGTGACACCTGAGAGCGGTAGCAGAGATAGCCCGTAGAACAGGCAGACAGCCGACCGTGCGGGCGGTGTCATTATCAGCCGTTCCAGCGGCGCTAACAGGGGCGCAGCGGCGAAAGGGAAGGCGGGCGGCGGGGTCGTCGCTCGGAAAACAGCCAAAAAAGTTTCCGTAATAAGCGGTGTCGCGAAATTTACACCTCGCGGCACGGCCTCCGACGACGCGAATAAAAGTAGTTACACCGTAAACAGCGGGGGTGGGGCGGCCGCGCCCCTGCAATTAAGAGCGCGGCGCAAACTTTTGTAACAAAGTAACGCCGGCGTTGCGCTGGCGTTGCGTTGCGCCGCTTATCTGCGCGACGCGCGTGATAATTATGCCGGCGACGCGTCGCGCGCAGTGCGACGTTCTGCTCGCCGGGTTCCGAGTCGGCGGGCGGCGCGCCGGGGTGTCCGCCACAGACGCGGCCCACGTTGTCACTCGCTGCCAGTCTGCACGGGCGAGCGGCAGCCAACGTCCGCGTTGTCAGCCACAGTACAGTGCTAAAGCGAAAGATTCGAGAGTCTTACCAAGCCGGCGCGTTGGACATGGCACGTGCGAAGCCAGTGACACTTTGCTGTCAGATGATGATGATGTTGTTTTGGTTTGTGGGGCGCTCAATTGCGCGGTCGTCAGCGCTCGTACAGAGTCATAATTTTTACATATTCCAATCTAGCCTCAGTCACAAATGATGACGATGGTGACGAAACGATGAGGACAATACAAACACCCACTCACCAGGCAGATAAAATCACCAACTCGGCCGGGAATCGAACCCGGGACCACGTGACCCAGAGGATACAAATGTAGTAACAATTTTTTCTCTTTTTGATCTACATTGTTCTTTGAATTTGTTCGGGGTGGACTTCCGATGACACTCCTTTACATTCTACGTTGATCCATTCACTCAGTTTTTTGTTACAGAGGGTAGCTAACCCTCTGACAGAACACGCTAAGTTACCGTGCCGGCAAAAATGGTGAGAAATGTTGCGGGTGTGCTCGATAATGATGAAGTCCCATACTCCTTGACAGAGCGTAGGGGACGTTGCGGGAGACCCGCACCGCTCTACTAGGCAAGTTCCTAGCGGAGGTGGTTTGCCATTGCCTTCCTCCGTCCGTAATGGGGATGAATGACGATAATGAAGATGACAGAACAATACCCAGTCATCCCGGGGCAGGTGGAAATCCCTCACAACGCCGGAAATCTAACCCGGGATCCCGTGCTCGGGAAGCGAGAACGCTACCGCGAGACCACAAGCTGCGGACTTTGCTGTCAGACCGACCTGTCACCGCGTCGCCGTGCGTCAGGTTTGGGAATTAGCGGACGAAGAAGTGTCATGTGTTATTCACGTTGTAATTCTTCGGTTTTATTTACTTTATTTTATTACTACACTTTGTGAAGCTGGATGAGTCGAAACTTGTTATTTACCCCCAGGGACTATGGTGGGGGTCCTGTAATCTCTACTAAGTTTTCTTTTGAATACACTGAAAAAAAGTAAAATAGTCATGTGCGTGTACGAATCGAGGACTGAAAGTGCAGTACAAACTTAATTACATATACAGGGTGAGTCACCTAACGTTACCGCTGGATATATTTCGTAAACCACATCAAATACTGACGAACCGATTCCACAGCCCGAACGTGAGGAGAGGGGCTAGTGGAATTGCTTAATACAAACCATACAAAAATGCACGGAAGTTTTTTTTAAAACAAACCTACGTTTTTTTAAATGGAACTCCGTTAGTTTTGTTAGCACATCTGAACATATAAACAAATACGTAATCAGTGCCGTTTGTTGCACTGTAAAATGTTAATTACAAAAAAAATGGTTCAAATGGCTCTGAGCACTATGGGACTTAACCACTGAGGTCATCAGTCCCCTAGAACGTAGAACTACTTGAACTTAACTAACCTAAGGACATCACACACATCCATGCCCGAGGCAGGATTCGAACCTGCGACCGTAGCGGTTACGCGGTTCCAAACTGAAGCGCTTAGAACCGCACGGCCACACCGGCCGGCTGTTAATTACATCCGGAGATATTGTAACCTAAAGTTGATACTTGAGTACCACTCCTCCGCTGTTCGATCGTTTGTATGGGAGAGCACTGCAACATACATCGCGTTTCTACAGAATGATCTGCCAACGTTGCTAGAAAATGTCCCACTGGAAACGCGCTGACGTATGTGGTATCAGCATGATGGTGCACCTGCACATTCCGCAATTAACACTAGGCTGACCCTTGACAGTATGTTCGACGGGCGTTTCATAGGACGTGGAGGACGCATAAATTGGCCAGCCCGTTCTCCTAATCGTACACCTCTGGACTTCTTTCTGTGGGGTACGTTAAAGGAGAATGTGTACCGAGATGTGCCTACAACCCCAGAGGATATGAATCAACGTATTGTGGCAGCCTGCGGCGACGTTACACCAGATGTACTGCGGCGTGTACGACATTCATTACGCCAGAGATTGCAATTGTGTGCAGCAAATGTTGGCCACCACATTGAACATCTATTGGCCTGACATGTCGGGACACTCTATTCCACTTCGTAATTCAAAACGGAAACCACGTGTGTACGTGTACCTCACCCCTCATGGTAATGTACATATGCGTCAGTGAAAAAGACCAATATAAAGGTGTTAGCATGTGGACGTAATGTGCTGTTCCAGTCTCTTCTGTACCTAAGGTCCATCACTGTTCCCTTTGGATCCCTACGTAATTCGGTGCTCTCCGATACACACGATCGAACAGCGGAGGAGTTGTACTCAAGCATCAACTTTAGGTTACAATATCTCCGGATGTAATTAACATTTTACAATGCAACAAACGGCACTGATTACGCATTAGTTTATATGTTTAGATGTGCTAACAAAACTAAAGGGGTTCCATTTAAAGAAACGTAGGTTTGTGTTAAAAAACATACTTCCGTGCATTTTTGTGTGGTTTGTATTAAACAATTACACTAGCCCCTCTCCTCACGTTCGGTCTGTGGAATCGGTTCGTCAGTATTTGATGTGGTTTACGAAATATATCCAGCGGGTTGTGTTAGGTGACTCACCCTGTATAGACAGTTTATGGATTCCAGGACTTGAGAACACTGACTGTATTTTCTTTTTATCGACACTGATATCGCCAGAATATCGATGTCAGGGATTCCGGGATTCTAGAGAATATAAAAATGTCAAGGCCGACGTCGGATAACAAGTGACAAAGTAGTATTTTTTCCATGTGATACAATTACAAACTAACAACAGCGGATTTTTCGCTTTGCCTGTACCAGAAGTGCACTGTAGAATTTGATGGGTAACTTTTTGGGAATAAATAGCCGTATCTCTTGACTGCGTTGTGTTAGGATCTTAGACGTATTACACCGACAAGGAACTGTACACATTAGTATGTGACTCACATTTGAACTTGATAAGCAAAACTGTTGCACGTTGACAGGGTCTTAACCGACGGACACACAAACAGACAGACGGATAGGCGATGATTAAAAAATATTTTTTTGTGTTAGGTAATCAACATTAAAAATATTAAGATTATGAACTTTACTTGTATTGTGCAACCTTACTTCTTGTCAAATGTCATGCTTCTAGGACCGAGCGAGGTGGCGCAGTGGTTAGCACACTGGACTCGCATTCGGGAGGACGACGGTTCAATCCCGTCTCCGGCCATCCTGATTTAGGTTTTCCGTGATTTCCGTAAATCGCTTCAGGCAAATGCCGGGATGGTTCCTTTGAAAGGGCACGGCCGATTTCCTTCCCCATCCTTCCCTCACCCGAGCTTGCGCTCCGTCTCTAATGACCTCGTTGTCGACGGGACGTTAAACACCAATCTCCTCCTCCTCCTCATGCTTCTAGGTCGGCGGGAAGGGTCCTGTAGGCTCTGATGAGTGACTTTGCGAGTTTCAAAAAATGCTACATAAATGCGGCTGTATCATTTGCCTGCATTGACGTAGGAGCTTAAAAAATTTTCACCGCCAAGTGACCTCAGAACTTAATATGTAACATAAATTTGAACTTGGTACGGTTGTTTGTTCCTGAGAAAAAGTATTCTTCACACGAGCAGATGGAATGGCAAAAAAGCGATCCTAGTGAGATAAGGCTAAGGATCCATAATTCCGTAATATATTTTAGCTACCTTTGCACAATGGTCATAAATGACGAAAGGCCATCTAAATACCGCATCAGGAAGAGACGTTGATCGTTCGGGAAAATTTTTTATTTGAGTGACTATCCTTAACTTTTGTAAATATAGTGAAGATATGTAGAAATGAATGGTATGACAATCGCTGCTAAAAGCGTGACGAGATTTCTAAATCCATGACTGTGCTTCTGTATCCTGATTTTGTTAATGGCATCCTAATTCGTGAGTCCAAAAAACAAAGAATATAAAATATGTAAACCACCACTAGCTAACATTATCTAATGATCCACTAAATTGTCTTAATATTGGTATCAGTTTAATATTGCTATTAATGTGATAATGAAGGCCTACATGGTAAAATTACCCTAAAGTAACATGTTGTTGTTGTTGTGGTCTTCAGTCCTGAGACTGGTTTGGTGCAGCTCTCCATGCTACTCTATCCGGTGCAAGCTTCTTCGTCTTCCAGTACCTACTGCCACCTACATCCTTCTGAATCTGCTTAGTGTATCCATCTCTTGGTCTCCCTCTACGATTTTTACCCTCCACGCTGCCCTCCAATACTAAATTGGTGATCCCTTGATGCATCAGAACATCTCCTACCAACCGATCCCTTCTTCTAGTCACGTTGTGCCACAAACTTCTCTTCTCCACAATCCTATTTAATACCTCCTCATTAGTTATGTGATCTACCCATCTCATCTTCAGCATTTTTCTGTAGCACCACATTTCGGAAGCTTCTATTCCCTTCTTGTCCAAACTATTTATCGTCCATGTTTCACTTCCATACAAATACTTTCAGAAACGGCTTCCTGACATTTAGATCTATACTCGATGTTAACAAATTTCTCTTCTTCAGAAACTCTTTCCTTGCACTTGCCAGTCTACATTTTATATCCTCTCTAATTCGACCATCATCAGTTATTTTGCTCCCCAAATAGCAAAACTTCTTTACTACTTTAAGTGTCTCATTTCATAATCTAATTTCCTAATCTAATTCCCTAATACCCGACTTAATTCGTCTACATTCCATTATCCTCGTTTTGCTTTTGTTGATGAAATAAAACCATTCATGAACCATATTACGCTATAATGAGTTTAAATGATGGACGCACCATTTTAACAGAGATGCAGTTCCACCAGAGTCCATATCACATCCTTTAGTCTCCGGTAAACCAGCTGCTGAAGTTATATCTCCGAGGAATAAAAAATACTGTCCTTTCCTGTATGTGACCCATAAACAGAAAGGAATACTCGAAAATCAAACATTTATACTATAGCTCCTACCACATGCACATATATCTTATATACGAAAAAATCAGGAATAAAATCCGTGCCTAAACATAATATAGAAAGGGAAACCAGATTTTGCCTTTAGTTCAAAGGGAAATGTTAATCTGCACATACTGAACACATACAAAATTCCCCTTAATAATTATCTACTAGTGTCTCGTATTTGTTGTGATAACACTGAAGGCAGGGACAACACTGTATCCACTCGGCTCCAGTGTGACTCTGTATATCGTAATCATAGCCCAAATTGTACACGGAAAATGTAGTGTTGTTATCAGGTTTTACTTTCTTTCCCCGTTTTATCCTCCATTTCTTCCGGGTAGTCTTTTAGAAGATGGACCGTATTCAGGATCAGCATTGCATGTGGTAGGAGCTACAGTATAAATGTTTGATTTTTGAGTATTCCTTTCTGTTTATGGGTCACATACAGGAAAGGACAGTATTTTTTCTTCCTCTGAGATATAATGTCAGCAACTGGTTTGCCGGAGACTAAAGGATGTGATACGGACTCTGGTGGAACTGCATCTCTGTTAAAATGGTGCGTCCATCCGTTAAACTCATTATAGCGTAATAAGGTTCATGAATGGTTTTATTTCATCAATTTTCGGTCTACACTGTCAAAAAATGTTCAAATGTGTGTGAATTCCTATGGGACCAAACTGCTGAGGTCATCGGTCCCTAGAGTAATAAACTACTTAAACTAAGAACAACACACACACCCATGTCCGAGGCAGGACTCGAACCACCGGTGGGGGTGGCCGTCCGACTCCTGACATGGCGCCTCTAGTCGCGCGGCCACTCCGCGCGGCATTCTACAATGTCGTAACGCTGGATGTATAAGCACGAGATTACTAAAATAATGACATGCATTGTTTCCCTTTAGTACTTTGTTATGAACCTCTCAGTAGTGGTCATAAAGCGCAGAAAATCTGATGCCTTTCATCAACGTTCGCTACACAACACGTACTGTAGTCATCTTCCCACAGAGTCCTGTTGTGTGCAGAACAGGAAAGCATGCTACTTGCGCTGTCTGTTGAGTACTTCAGAATGCTGAACTCTGGCCATCCGGTGTGGCCGAGCGGTTCTAGGCGCTTCAAACGGGAACGGCGCGTCCGCTACTGTCGGAGGTTCGAATCCTGCCTCGGGCATGGATGTGAGTGATTTCCTTAGGTTAGTTGGGTTTAAGTAGTTCTAAGTGCTAGGGGACTGATGACCTCAGATGTTAAGTCCCATATAATGCTCAGAGCCATTTGAAGCACTTGGATGCTGAACTCTCTGAGTCTAGTATCCTGGCAAGCTGCTGAACCAAGTACCCTTACCCTACCTCAACATCACGCACACCGTTCATATAGACATGTGCCACGAGCGGACAAATGCTGTCCTGTTGGAAGTGGGACGCGGATACAGTCGCTTGGGACGTAACACGTGAGAATAGAGCACCATAAAGTACAAGCTAAACAATCCGCCATTTTGAATCCCCGGTTGAAGGCGCTCGTTTAAACTCTACGTATCACTTAATTTTTTAAATGTATTCTTAAGGCCATTAAATGCACGTTCCTTGCGCAGATAATATTATGGCGTAGTTAATCTATTGGCTTACATTTGACTTTAAGAGGCAAGCAAATCAAAGTATATGATTAGACTAATATTTCCAGATATGTTACATTCACTTACGTTCCATGTAAGAAATACATTAATATTTACCAAATACAGTTAAAATGGCAGGCCAGTGTGGCCGGGCGGTCCGAGGCGCTTCAGTCTGGAACCCCGTGACCGCTACGGTCGCAGGTTCGAATCCTGCCTCGGGCATGGATGTGTGAGATGTCCTTAGGTTAGTTAGGTTTAAGTAGTTCTAAGTCTAGGGGACTGATGACCTCAGATGCTAAGTCCCGTAGTGTTCAGAGCCATTTGAACCATTTTTGAACGGTTAAAATGCGTTATCAGTATCTTATTTCCTGGTTTATATGAGGTACATCCACTTACGTTTACGATAAGTAAGAGTTGCATTCGTAAACTGTAGCGGAATAAGGGTATGTCAAATTAAATTCATTAAAGCCGTCAGTTTTCTACCTTATTTTATTTGGCAACTAGTTTCAGCGTTTTACTACGCCATATTGAGGCCTCTGACCGGCGTGTAGCAAGACTCTACCTCTGTTGTGTTCAAAACAGGGTATAACAATACTGCTATTAGTAGAAATTTGCTATAGTGATCACATACCATCTCCTGACGACTGGGTCCTTTCTTTAACACAGCCGAGGTTGATTCTTCCCACAAGTCGGTCAGGGCCCTGAAGATGGCGTAGTAAAACACTGAAACTGGTTGCCAAATAAAATAATGTTTAAAATTGACGGCTAAAAGGTATTAACTTTGGCATCCTCTATCGAACAGCCGAGTCACGCAACCCTTTCTAAAAAGATGGGCATACAGAGGCATAACGGAATAGTGTTCAACTGCAACACAAGAGGCACAAAAATTTCATGTCAGCACGAGAGGGGATCCCATGAGTACTGGAAGTATATTACTGATTCCAATTTTATTGACTATTTCAAAACTTGTAACACAAATCTGTCACAAGTAATTTGAAAAAACCTGGAAATGACAAACTGTTTGGTAAATCTAGGAATAAAACTAAGGCCACCTGGCATTAATTCAAAAAATGGCTCTGAGCACTATGGGACGCAACATCTTAGGTCATAAGTCCCCTAGAACTTAGAACTACTTAAACCTAACTAACCTAAGGACATCACACACACCCATGCCCGAGGCAGGATTCGAACCTGCGACCGTAGCAGTCCCGCGGTTCCGGACTGCAGCGCCAGAACCGCTAGACCACCGCGGCCGGCTGGCATTAATTAAAAATTGGGTGCTAGGTCAGATACACACGATAACATCGAATATGATTAAAAGAGCGTTAAAATAACCGACTCTTCACTAGTGGCTAATACTTTTAATCGTTACTTTTCAAACATAGCTGAGCAATTGATAAATACACAATACGTTAATCATCCAGACTATAAGAGAGTAATATACTGGGTGATCAAAAAGTCAGTATAAATTTTAAAACTTAATAAACCACGGAATAATGTAGATAGAGAGGTAAAAATTGACACACGTGCTTGGAATAACATGGGGTTTTATTAGAACAAAAAAAAGACCAAATATTGCTAGACGCGTGGAAGATCTCTTGCGCGCGTCGTTTGGTGATGATAGTGTGCTGAGCCGCCACTTTCGTCATGCTTGTCCTCCCAGGTCCCCAGACTTCAGTCCGTGCGATTATTGGCTTTGGGGTTACCTGAAGTCGCAAGTCTATCGTGATCGACCGACACATCTAGGTATGCTGAAAGACAACATTCGACGCCAATGCCTCACCATAACTCCGGACATGCTTTACAGTGCTGTTCACAACATTATTCCTCGACTACAGCTATTGTTGAGGAATGATGGTGGACATATTGAGCATTTCCTGTAAATAACATCATCTTTGCTTTGTCTTACTTTGTTATGCTAATTATTGCTATTCTGATCAGATGAAGCGCTATCTGTCAGACATTTTTGGAACTTTTGTATTTTTTTGATTCTAATAAAACCCCATGTTACTCCAAGCATGTGTGTCAATTTGTACCTCTCTTTCTACATTATTCCGTGATTTATTCAGTTTTCAAATTTATACTGACTTTTTGATCACCCGGTACAAAAAAATTTTAAGTAATCAAATAAGTATTCAGCTGGTGTTGAATTACCAGATTTATCAAGGCAAGCGAAGCATTTATATTTATGTAAACGTAATCTGCAGCAAGATTAAAATAAACGCACTTCATACATACACTCCTGGAAATTGAAATAAGAACACCGTGAATTCATTGTCCCAGGAAGGGGAAACTTTATTGACACATTCCTGGGGTCAGATACATCACATGATCACACTGACAGAACCACAGGCACATAGACACAGGCAACAGAGCATGCACAATGTCGGCACTAGTACAGTGTATATCCACCTTTCGCAGCAATGCAGGCTGCTATTCTCCCATGGAGACGATCGTAGAGATGCTGGATGTAGTCCTGTGGAACGGCTTGCCATGCCATTTCCACCTGGCGCCTCAGTTGGACCAGCGTTCGTGCTGGACGTGCAGACCGCGTGAGACGACGCTTCATCCAGTCCCAAACATGCTCAATGGGGGACAGATCCGGAGATCTTGCTGGCCAGGGTAGTTGACTTACACCTTATAGAGCACGTTGGGTGGCACGGGATACATGCGGACGTGCATTGTCCTTTTGGAACAGCAAGTTCCCTTGCCGGTCTAGGAATGGTAGAACGATGGGTTCGATGACGGTTTGGATGTACCGTGCACTATTCAGTGTCCCCTCGACGATCACCAGTGGTGTACGGCCAGTGTAGGAGATCGCTCCCCACACCATGATGCCGGGTGTTGGCCCTGTGTGCCTCGGTCGTATGCAGTCCTGATTGTGGCGCTCACCTGCACGGCGCCAAACACGCATACGACCATCACTGGCACCAAGGCAGAAGCGACTCTCATCGCTGAAGACGACACGTCTCCATTCGTCCCTCCATTCACGCCTGTCGCGACACCACTGGAGGCGGGCTGCACGATGTTGGGGCGTGAGCGGAAGACGGCCTAACTGTGTGCGGGACCGTAGCCCAGCTTCATGGAGACGGTTGCGAATGGTCCTCGCCGATACGCCAGGAGCAACAGTGTCCCTAATTTGCTGGGAAGTGGCGGTGCGGTCCCCTACGGCACTGCGTAGGATCCTACGGTCTTGGCGTGCATCCGTGCGTCGCTGCGGTCCGGTCCCAGGTCGACGGGCACGTGCACCTTCCGCCGACCACTGGCGACAACATCGATGTACTGTGGAGACCTCACGCCCCACGTGTTGAGCAATTCGGCGGTACGTCCACCCGGCCTCCCGCATGCCCACTATACGCCCTCGCTCAAAGTCCGTCAACTGCACATACGGTTCACGTCCACGCTGTCGCGGCATGCTACCAGTGTTAAAGACTGCGATGGAGCTCCGTATGCCACGGCAAACTGGCTGACACTGACGGCGGCGGTGCACAAATGCTGCGCAGCTAGCGCCATTCGACGGCCAACACCGCGGTTCCTAGTGTGTCCGCTGTGCCGTGCGTGTGATCATTGCTTGTACAGCCCTCTCGCAGTGTCCGGAGCAAGTATGGTGGGTCTGACACACCGGTGTCAATGTGTTCTTTTTTCCATTTCCAGGAGTGTATATAGGGTGGAGAAAAATTGTGAGACGAAATTTTAACCCTGGATATCTCATGCCATCCCGATGGAATGTGCACTCGTCGGTAAACAACACAATGGCGGGGAAGTCAGATTCTTGCGCAGCACGTCGCAGAAACCACCGGAAAATCCCTAGCCTGTCTTCTCAGTCCACCACAGAATTTTCGTCTTGGACAGGGTGGAAACTAAGTGGATGCAGGTCGTCACCCCTCAAAAACTCCCAGACTAACCGATGAGAGACCGCCATGTCGTGCCCAACAAAATGGTTCAAATGACTCTAATGACAATGGGACTTAACTTCTGAGGTCATCAGTCTCCTAGAACTTAGAGCAACTTAAACCTAACTAACCTAAGGACATCACACACATCCATGCCCGAGGCAGGATTCGAACCTGCGAACGTAGCGGTGGCGTGGTTCCAGACTGCAGCGCCTAGAACCGCTCGGCCACTGCGGCCTGCCCGTGCCCAACAGCTCGAGTACTTTTTGTAGGTTCTTTTTCGAAACGCTCGAGAACAGTCTCTTCAAATGCTGCATCCTGTCGTGTCCGAGGTCTACCCCGCTAACGATCCTGTTTCGCCAAATTGCCGGCGAATTGCTGTAAACTACTGCGGGTGTGGGTGGCGTCTGGCTGGGTATCGTTCCTCATACAACCATCGAGCTCCATGCGCATTGCCGTCGGCTAATCGATAAACAAAAACCATATCTCGTTGTTCTTCGAACGAATTCTGTAACGCCATCCTTACTGTATAACTAAATCTCAGGTGACGTGTGTGTTCTCCGAAGCAAAGTTTTACGTGTGAATGCATCTGACGTGAGGTGGAGACAAACAGCAAGACCTATTCGACACTTGTGCGTCTCACGTTATGGCAATGACGGGGCGAGGTACTTTTGTATGCGTGAACCACAACTGTAGCACTGCCCGTCAACCGATGAACGGCAACTGCGTGATTCCACGGGCAATGGGAGCGCGTGGCGCCAAATTTCCGTACTTTAAAAATGGTGCGTTGTCCATCTGCAAGACATTAGTATTTTTGGTTCCTACTGACATCGGCTATCCAGGGTTAAAATTTCGGGACACAATTTTTCTCCATCCTGTACAATTTCAGTACCACCCTTCTGTGTGTACATAAACTACTAGCCATTAAAACTGCTACACCACGAAGATGACGTGCTGCAGACGCTAAATTTAACCGTCAGGAAAAATATGTAAATGATTAGCATTTTAGAGCATTCACACAAGGTTGGCACGGGTGGCCACATCTACAACGTGCTGACATCAGGAGAAAGTTTCCATCCGACTTCTCATACACAAACAGGAGTTGATCGGCCTTGCCTGGTGAAACGTTGTTGTGATGCCTCGTGTAAGGAGGAGAAATGCGTACCATCACGTTTCCGACTTTGATAAAGGTCGGATTGTAGCCTATCGCGATTTCGGTTTATCGTATCGCGACTTTCCTGCTCGCGTTGGTCGAGATCCAATGACTGTTAGCAGAATATGGAGTTGGTGGGTTCAGGAGGGTAATACGGAACGCCGTGCTGTATCCCAACGGCCTCTATTATTAGCAGACGAGATGACAGGCATTTTATCCGAATGGCTGTAACGGATCGTGCAGTCACGTCTCGGTTCCTGAGTCAACAGATAGGGACGTTTGAAAGACAACAACCATCTGCGCGAACATTTCGACGTCCTTTGCAGCAGCATGTACTATCATCTCGGAGACCATGGCTGCGATTACCCTTGACGCTGCATCACAGACAGGAGTGCCTGCGATGGTTACTCAACGACGAATCTAGGCGCACGAATGGCAAAACGTCATTTCTGCGGATGAATCCAGGTTCTATTTACAGCATCATGATGGTCGCATCCGCGTTTGGCGACATCGCGGTGAATGCACACTGGAAGCGGGTATTCGTCATCGCCATACTGGCGTATCACCCGATGTTATGGTATGACGGTACTTTGAAGAGTGGACATTACATTTCAAATGTGTTACTATCCGTGGCCCTACCCTTCATTCTATCACTGCGAAAACCTACATTTCAGCAGGATAACGCACGACCTCATTTTGCAGGACCTGTACGGGCCTTTCTGGGTACATAAAATGTTTGACTGCTGCCCTGGCCAGCACATTCACCAGACCTCTCAGCAACTGGAAACGTCTGGTCAATGGTTGCCGAGCAACTGGCTCATCACAATACGCCAGTCACTACTCTTGATGAACTGTGATATCGTGTTGAAGCTGCTTGGGTAGCTGTACCTGTTCACAACTTCCAAGCTCTGTTTGTCTCAGTGCCCAGGCGGATCAAGGCCATTATTACGGCCAGAGATGGTTGTTCTGGTTACTGATTTGTCAGGATCTATGCACCTAAATTAGGTGAAAATGTAATCACATGTCAGTTCTGGCATAATATATTTGCGCAATGAATACCCGGTTATCATCTGCATTTCGTCTTGGTGTAGCAATTTGGATGGCCAGTAGTATATATTTCTAAAAGTAAGAAAAGAAGCTTTCTTACTTACATTACTCAGGTTGTTGCATGATTCTGGTGTCCCATCTTTGCGCTTTGAAACTGCAAGCCACCTTTTACGCTGGTCTTTATCTTAATGAAGCTCATAAAACTTATAACGATCATGTGTGCTATTATCTGAGCATTTGGGAGCTGCACATCCAACTATATGACGCTGTGCAGCAATAAAATTATGCCGCGCGAAGCATACAATTCTGTGCTCGAACTGGGATTCAAAATGTTCAGCTTTGTGTATTCAGTGCTTTACATGATAACACAGAATGTCCGTGACGTACCGTTGTGCCATCAGAGTTCCATCAATCGCTATTAGCCCTGACTTGAAGTCACACTGGACGGCTCCTCTCACTGTACCGCCAGGACCATAGCCGCTGAGCTGTGGAAGAGCATTGGAAGAACTGGACCTCTCTTCTGGTCGCTACCGTACTCACTAACGACTTTCAATCGTAGCACTACAGAAAGGGGATTCCTCGCAGAACATAGAGCGGCGCTGTTTATCTGTAGTCCATGCTTCCCCGTCACAGCAGCACTCCAAACGCAACAATATTTATTGTGGCGTTAGCGGCAATCTACGCATGGTACGGTAATTGCCTTGTCCGGCTGAAGCAAATCCGGCCAACGGCATTGTCGCAGTGCTCACACCGGTTCCCGTCAGATCACCGAAGTTAAGCACTGCCGGGCTGGGCTGGCACTGGGATGGGTTAACAACCGGTCTGCCGAGCGCTGTTGGTAAGCGGGGTGCACTCAGCCCTTGTGAGGCAAACTGAGGAGTTACTTGATTGAGAAGTAGCGGTCCCGGTATCGTAAACTGGCGTACTGATATACGGCTGGGAGAGCGTTGTGCTGGCCACATGCCCCTCCATATCTGCATCCAGTGACGCCTGTGGGCTGAGGATGACATGGAGGCCGGTCGGTATCATTGTTCCGTCATGGCCTGTTCGGGCAAAGTTTAGTATTTAGGCTGAAGCTAATCTCCGGTCAATGGTGCGGAATGACGCAGAATGTTGTAGAGAAGCCATCACTTGGTCTGGATGGCAGGTGCAGATTTGAAAGGATTCTGAATACCCTACGATTCGAACAGCCGGCCAAATAAGTGTAATATCCTGCCCACTCGTCTAATATACGGTGCCTAGGAAGCTGTTTTCTAAGATCGCTAGACAACAGTTCAACAAAATCACATTAATGCAGTTATTACAGTAAGTTACATGGACAATACTTTGCGTATTCATAATGGTGTATCATAAGAAAATGCCGACTGCAAATAATCAGTGTCCTTCGGTTATACAATTTCAATGCACTCAAATCGGTTCACTTCCTAAGTCATTGCTGTAGCATTTGTATGACGCCTCGTCTTCCACAGCCGCCACGGCTAGTCGGCAAGGCACTTATATTCTCTTCGTGTAGATGCCGCTCCTGTCGTGTTGTCGTACTAGTCAGCGTACTAATGGCTGACTACGTCTCACAGCCCTCTCTGCTGTAACATTCCAGGCCGAAGTGCCGGCACTTGATGTTAGGCTGGGACAATAAGGAGTCACAGTAAGGCTCCTTACTAACTTCTTTAGATGTTGCTAATGTGTCTCGCAGGAGTACATAGCATCTCCACATTCTTCTTACTGGTTACATGACATCTGACGGCCAGGTGATCATCATAGGCCGCACCACCCGCTCTTTCAAGAAAATGGTTCCAAGGGCTCTGAGCACTATGGGACTAACATCTGTGGTCATCAGTCCCCTAGAACTTAGAACAACTTAAACCTAATTAACCTAAGGACATCACACACATCCATGCCCGAGGCAGGATTCGAACCTGCGACCGTAGCAGTCGCGCGGTTCCGGACTGAGCGCCTTAACCGCGAGACCACCGCCGCCGGCCCCGCTCTTTCGTCTACCTCACCATTTATGACCGTCCTATCCTCCTGACTCCTACCCTCAAATACCTTGCCCTCACCCTCGACCGCCACCTCACCAGGACTCCCCATCTCCTTACTATCCAACACAAAACTCACAATAGACTCTGCCCCCTGAAACTCCTGTCCAGCCGGATATGAGGTGTGTGTCCTTCCACCATCCTTCACACCTACAAATCCTTGACCCACTCCATCCTTTGTTATGCCAGCGTTGCTCTGATTTCTGTCCCTCCCAGGTTCTATAAAGCCCTCAAAATCCTTGAATGCCATGCACTCCGCCTTGCCTTCCTCATCCACCCTCAGTCCCCCACACGCATCCTCCATGACCTCATCCCCTTCCCCCACCTTCTCCTTTTCCTTGAACACATCCCCAACCTATATATTGTCGACCTCCTCGATCCCCCTCACCCCCTGGTGTCTCCCTTCCTCTTCACCCCCAGCCCATTGCTGCACCTTTACCATTGTGTCCTACCCCCTTTCCATCTCCACACCCTCCGCCTCCTTTCCCAATGCAACTTCCAGCATCTACCCCTCCTGGATGATGAACTTCGCCCTGACGTCTACCCTTCCTTTGCAAACACAGACATAATGTCTTACGGGATAACAGCAATCATTGATTTTATAATGTTACTTAAAATCCGTCTTGATTGCAAAAAAAAATTTATTATTCATATGACCGGTTTCGGTTCATTCAGAACTATCTTCAGATCTGATATTTCAGTTACAGGAGTAACCCATCCAAATCCAGCAACTTTCACATGTGACGTAGCGTGTGAAAGTTGCTGGATTTGGACGGGTTACTCCTGTAACTGAAATATCAGATCTGAAGATGGTTCTGAATGAACCGAAGCCGGTCATATGAATAATAAAATTTTTTTTTTGCAATCAAGACGGATTTTAAGTAACATTATATGTCTACCCTTCCCACCAACTCTAACCCCATCTTCCTCCTGCCTCCTCCTCGACTCCCTCTCCTACCACTCCCTTCTCCTGAGCAGCTTTCCCCTCCTACGCCCCTCCCTCTCTTGAGCTCCCCTTCAGTGTCTCTTCACTCCCTCCTGCCTTGTCTTCCCTCTTCATCTCCCACCCCCCTGTCTCCTGACTCTTGGTGCACACCCTGACACCCCTACTCTTTTCATCCCACCCCCTCCACTGCAGCACCTTGCTCTCCCCTCATTTTCCATACTCTCAGGCCTCTCCCTTGGCAGGTCACTCCTGGCAGTTTCACACTGTGTGCATCATCTCTCCAAGTGGGTTTAAAGTGTCTTGTTGTGGTGTGTTTTAATACTGTGGCCAACTTTTAACCTGTGTGTGTGACTTCAGTGTCCTTTTTTTTGTGTTGTACGGATCGTGAGTCCGCCGCTCGTGGTCTCGCGGTAGCGTTCCCGCTTCCCGAGCACGGGGTCCCGGGTTCGATTCCCGGCGGGGTCAGGGATTTTCACCTGCCTCGAGATGACTGGGTGTTTGTGTTGTCCTCATCATTTCATCATCATCCAGGAAAGTGGCGAAATTGGACTGAGCAAAGGTTGGGAAATTGTACGGGCGCTGATAACCACGCAGTTGAGCGCCCCACAAACTAAAAACATCAACATCAACATCACAACGGATCGTGAACTGTGTTTTTCCACTTTATGTCGACTTTTTTAATTGTCCCCCATGAATGTCTCCAGGTTAGTGTATTTTTATCTCCCCTTACTGTGTTTTTATGTCCCCCATTTTTATCGCCTTTCTGTGTATCATTTTCTTCTTGTATTAGCTGTCATGTCACTAGGCTGAAGAGCGGCGGATTGTGCCGCTGACAGCCCTCCCCTGCCCACATGGGGCAGGGGAATGAAATCACAATAAAGAAAAAAAAAGACATCTGATGGCGTTCATGTGCCCTGTTTACCCTACCAGGACTCGTAACATTCCTAAACACGAAAATCACCAACATAGTCCGGTGGCCATTCTACCTGTCTCACAGATTACAATTCCAACCATTTACATATCCACCGACAGTGTGTACGTGCATGAAGTTACATTGACATCTAACTGTCTAATGAGTGCTTCACATTTCTTCGTCAGGCAGTTTATTTCTGAATGGTGGCACCAATTTTCTATGTGATAACCCAGTTAATATTTGGGCAGGTGCGTACCTGTTCGGTAGCAGGTTCAAATTTGTTTGATATGGTTGAGTTTTTCACAAGCAGCGTTGGTGGGACACTACGCACTACAGTATATTACTTGAAGAATTCAGGGACGAGATGCTGCACTATACCAGGCAAAAGGAGGTCCGACACAGTGTAACGAAGTATCCCATACCTATTTCTCCTCAGTGTATAGCTTTTACACCTTCAGAGAAAGGTTCTGACAATGTTAGCTTGAATGCACTCTTTCAAATTCTTATCGTAACAGAGATAAAATACAGGTAGCTGAAGTTGTATCACCAACATTCACAGTAATCAGAGTTCAGAGAAGTGCTTGAAGAAGGAGCAATAGTCGTGGAATGACAGAGTCACTGTGTTAGCCTACCCTCTATGTTATTCACTTCATAGAATGAGCAAGAGTTACAGGAAAGCAAGGTGAAAATAGGAAAGGGGACTAAAGTTCAGATAAAAAATAAAATGTTAAGATTTGCCAGGGACGTAATTCTGCCAGAGTCGACAAGGGACATGGAGGATCTGTTGAGCGGCATGGGCAGTATCTGGAAAAGATATTGAGTGATGAATATCAGCAAAATTAAAGGAAAGTGGAGAGCAGTCGAATTAAGTCCAGCTACACTGAGAAAATTACATTGTAAAATGAGACACTGAAAGTGGTAAATGAGGTTTGTTATTTGGGCAGCAAAGGAACTCAATACGGTCAAAGTAGATAGGATACAAAGTGCCGACTTAGAATGGCAAGAAAAGGGTCACTGAAAGGGAAGTATTTCTTTACTTCGAATATAGTTTTAAATGTTAGGAAGTCCCTAAGTTGTTCTTCTGGACTGTAGTCTTGTACAAAGTGAGCTATATGCGATTAACCATGTAAAACCTAATGAACAGTTACAGAATAGGAATCACAACAAAATAAATTTATGGCACCATTTGACTAAAGGAATATCGAATGACTGGAGACACCCTGAGGCATCGAGGAATTTGATAACAGAGTGAGGTGTGAGGAGTAAATTTTGTAGAAGGTGAACAACAAGAATAAAGATTGAGACTCAATGTTACATATTACATTTAATTATTTTAAGAAGATGGTATATTCTGAAAAGCAGGTAATCTGAAAATAATCTCATCTTCACTAATCTTAAGACCAGGAGTACTGATTTTGCTTCGAAATACTTATGCTGGCTATTCTGTATTAATCGCAATATTCCATTGCATGACTCACTGCTCGAATGGTTCAAATGGGTCTGAGCACTGTGGGACTTACCATCTGAGATCATCAGTCCCCTAGAACTTAGAATTACTTAAACCTAACTAACCTAAGGACATCACACACATCCAAGCCCGAGGCAGGATTCGAACCTGCGGCCGTAGCGGTCACGCGGTTCCAGGCTGAAGGGCCTAGAACTGCTCGGCCACATCAGCCGGTGACTCACTGATCGATTACACAGTATGATTCGCATGGTCGTACAGCGGTAATTAAGAACATGTTTGAAGATTCAGACACCACATGTATGTAACATTTACCCTCTTAACTCACACTGAGAACTTAATAAATGAAAGTGATTATGTCCAATAACGAAAAAGGTAATTACTGATATCAGTAAAATACTGTTTACTTAACGTGTAGGGATGCAGTGTTTTTTTAAAGTCACTTTTGATGCACTTACATAAATACCTAAGTGTTTCAGGATGTTCTTACGTTGGAAAATGCTGCATTTCATTTTTGGGTCTTTTGGAACACATGCAGCTGATAACGACTGCTATTCCGAAACCTTGCATAAAATTTCATATCGGTTGGTGTACGGTAATTATTTACAGGCCTCTTTGGTATTTATACGATCTGCAAGTGTACATATGCTTGAATGTGTGTACAACGTATGGGACAGGGGTGCCAGATATAACTGGCCAGAGTAGTGACTCGTCCTGAAGGCAGACAACCTTGTAGGTGAGGCAACCACTGCTTGGGTATTAATAACCGCTTCAGCTGTATTTTGGTCCTTTATTACTGTACCAACACCGGTTTAGTGGCGTTAAATCCACATATTTAAGTGACATATAATTGAAACATTAGAGCGGAAAAGCTCGGAATCTCTTTTCCCAACAATCGTTGTCCCTCAAATACCAAATACCGCTAAAAGATGTTATGTGATAGATTAAAAACTGCCAAATTCCGACATAGATAGGTCTAAAACAAATCGCATCATAGTGATCGCTTCTCCAGTCTCCATGCAACAGCTTACAGGGAACGTGGCCAAGTGCTCTGTCATAATGTCGTAATGGTGTGTCACCTGAAGATGTGGCTTTAACTCCACGAAACCCATAGTGGTACAGTAATAAAGGACCAAATACAGGTGCAGTGGTTATTAATACCCTAGATCATTCTGAAGGGTTATTGAGGCTACTGAGATGAATCTTGCAGCATACCAATCATCAGTGCATAACATTAGGTGATAGTGACTGCCCAAAGATTTTTTTTCAGTTACGCATAATATTTCAATGCTAAATGATTCTGGTTTCGTATTAACAGAAAAAAGTACGAAATAACATAATTCTTCAAAACCGCAGGTTAATTAGTGTTTAACACATTTGCTGTACTAAGCATTTTGTGTTAAAACGTTTCATGGTTTTTGCATGAAGTGAAACATCAATAGTAATTACGTTGATCATGTGTGGACAGCGGAGTATCCGGTCTCAGTGCAGTAGTCTGAAGCTGTTTGGATGTTGTTGCGCTTTCAGTCTCCCACCCAAATCTGAAACGTCATTAAGGTCACTTGCTAGTGAATCTGCTTAAAAAATTCGATTTCTTTTCCGTCTTAAATCTATATTTAGATTTTTGTGAACAAAATGGTAGTTAAAAAAATCGATTCGGACATCGGGAATATCTTTAAAAATAAATTTAAATGTATGCGGCAACGACCGTGCTTCCGCTGCGGTCTGATGTCAAAAGGTGACATTACTATTTTGCCACTTCGAAAAGATACACTGCGTAATAGTTTTTTGAGTTGGCAGCCCTGATAGCACACACGCTTTCCGATGCTCCTTTGTTTTTCTTTGAAGATCTATGGTTTTCGAGAGTTGTTTGTGTTCACACGTCTGTACGTTGTTGAGTTGAATGTGCTGTGTCATTCTCGGAAGTAGTTATGCCTCCAAAAAAGTGTTCTGGAACAGGAAAACGTAAGTTTTATGGTAATAGGTTTACTTCGTTGGAGAGTAGAGACTATGTAATTACATCTACAAACCAACTGGATGTTGTGTGAACTCCGCCACGTGCCTCAAGACAGAAGCTAAAATATTTAAGTACCCAGAGTGACATTTATAAAAAATACGATAAAAGTAAAGGACTGTGTTTCCATAATTACTGAACTGAGTGCTTTATGTTCGCTTCTAAGGAATGCTACTCTGTGTGTGCTTTGTGGAAAAGGTGGTATTAGAATCGTCGAAGATTTTGAAGGCAGGAAAGATGTTGCTAGTAAGTTACAAGTGTTTTGTGATTTCTGTGGGGTAATTAAATCTGGTTATTGTTCTGGATTGTGCAAAGGAAGAGTTTATATCACAAACTTCAGACCTGCATCTGAAATGAGGTGTATTGGGAAGGGTAGAAGGGCAGCTCGAATACTTTGTGCTTTCGTGAATTAGCCCCCACCTACAATATTTGAGAAGTACACACAGTTACCTCTTGAAAGCGTTGGTCAGGTGGGTGCTGTGTCAATGAAGAAAGTAGTAGAAGAAACTGTCTTATGCAATGAAGGTGACATTGATATAGCTGCAGCCTTTGATGGGGCATGGCAGAAGCATGGTCACCCATCATTGAATGGTGTTGTCACCGCAACATCCCTCTAAAATGGAAAGGTGATTGGCATAGAATGTATGACAAAGTACTGCCATGGTTGCAAAGGAAATAACCATGATCGTGTTTGTGTTCAGAATTTTTTTGGATACAGTGGAGGAATAAAATCAGAGTTCTCAGAATATGCCAATGGTCAGAAGAGAATTAAAGAGTATGGTATGTGAAGTACCATGGACACGGAGACTCCGAAAGTTTGCAGATGTGTTGGAAAATATGCCTTATGGAAGAATTGTGAAAACTGAAAAGTCAGAGTGTGTTGGCAATGTCCAAAAGAGGGTGGGCACACGTTTACGTAACCTAATAGAAGATATGAAGGGTAAAAAGCTCAGTGATGTCAAACCAATTGGTGGTTGGGATCGTCTTACTAAGGAAGAGGTTGACAAACTGCAACTCTATTACGGTTTAGCCGTAAGAAGGAATCAAGACAATATTAAGGCCATGAATAAAGCAGTATGGGCTACCTTTTTCTATAAAGCTTCTACGGATGACCACCGACAGCATCTTCTCTGTGACAGTGGTGTAGACACATTGTGTGAATACAAAAGAGCAATAGCAAATGGTGAGACTTATGCACACCAGCACTCCCTGGCATTTCAGGTATTGGAAGCAATTAAGCCCATATACAGGGACCTAGGTGACACTTAACTATATTCACAGTGCTTACATGGAAAGACACAAACTGTTAATGAATGTTTCAACGTGTGATATGGGAACACATGCCTAAAACTATGTTTGTAGGTTTCAATACCATGAGATGCAGTTATTTGCTTTAATGATGGGGCAGTTAGCAGATGTGACGTTTTAAAGTTGTTGGGACTTAATCCTGGTTTCAATATGGCAATTGATTGCTTGAGAGTGGCCGAAGGCCAGAAATAGGTTCTTGAGCCAACTAAAGAGACCAGAACAGCAAAAAGGAGCAAGAAAAGAAAGAGAGAAGATGAGGAACACACAAACCAAGAATATTATCCAACTGGAGGTTTTTAAGAATAACAGAGGTGAGTAACAGATGAAATGTACCTTAAACTGAATTTCCCAAGAACCAAATTTTCTGGCATGTTTATTTTATGCAAAGAATAACTCAGCTCGAGGTCTGAAATTTTTTGTGATATTTCAGGCTACCATCTGGAGAATAGTAGACTATAGACAACAGCTTATTATCATCAGGAGGAAAACTATACCCTTATTAATTATAAAAAATTGTGTAAATTTCGATTGTCTAATTTAAGTATTTATAGTATAAAAACTATTGATAAAAATCATTTGATTGTAGTCTACTTTTTAGATGACCATATAAAAATGTGTGCAGAAAGTTTTAAGCATCTATGAAAAGTAGTTAATAAGTCTATAGACTTCAAACATAGTCTACTTTTTACATAACAGAGTCATAAACATGTGCACAAAGATTTAAGCATCTATGAAAAGTAGTTATTAAGCCTGTAGACTTCTAACATAGACTGGTGGGAAATATTTTAAATTACTGACCGACATAAATGTTCTTATAATAAAGTTTACATCAAAGCTATTCTGATTATTCTTATACCAAAATCTTCATCCTTAAAACACTTTCATTGTCCTAAAATTTCTGTGTGTTCAGAGTTCACATGATGTAGACAGACCCTCATAAATTTTATTAAAATTGTTATTTTTTTTCAGCCATTCACTGGCAAGTTACCTTAACCCTTTGTTTCCTGACATAAGGAAAAAATTACTTTCTAACATTTTCTTTGCAGAATTTATGCTATTGTGGACTCAAATGACGCTAGGATTTTTTGAAAAATTTTATTTTATTTTTCACAACTTTTTTCTCTCCCGGTACTCAGAAGTACCGTCAGACTCCATGGACAGAATCACAACATGCGCAGAAAAATGCTCCAATTTTTATAACTTGTACCTTATTCCACATAAATATTAAATATTTTTACATTAGAAAATTAATTAACAGAAATATGATATTTCGGATTTTCTTAAAATTTCGCATAAATTTATTCTAGAGCAACTTCACAATACATAGTAACTTAGCTATACATTTTTGACAGTATATACATATCACATATTTAGTGATACCTCATGAAATTGTAGGAAACAGTTCTTTTTCATATTTCAGCACAAATACACTTTACATGTACTACATTGTGCATGTGGTATCGACTGATTTTTATTTTTCGCTCACATTTCGCATCGTCCTCTTCTACAACTGAACACTACAAAATGGTTTCCTCGGTTGCCAAGACGTACAGCCTTCGGAACAGAAAAGTTATCCTTCCTTCTTTTTGGGAGAGTAATTTCATCTTTACCAGAGTTTCTCTTTTTGAGATTTGGCACTTGCTGTTCATTCATTAGCCCTAGTGCCACAGCACGCCTGAATTCCAGCAGTGGCAGTGCCCCATGTAGATCACTAAAAATGACGTAAGCATTGACAAAAGAAATTTCTATTGCTGCCCAGAAGAGACGGTGCCACCATTTCTTTGATCGCTTGTCGAGACCATAAGGTGAACGTAATCTGTCTAAATGATCCACACCACCCATGTTTTTATTGTAATCACATACAATAACTGGACATGGTATAGTCATACTAGTTCCATCTTTCTGTTTTCTTGTCACTACGCTCTGTTCAGTGCCATGGAAGTTTGACGCAAAATACATTACTTTATTTTCCTTCCACTGAAATACTCTTAGGTCTAAAGATGACTCTCTGTGATTTGATTTAGACATTTTCCTTTAGGTAAATTCCCTGGCAAACCTTTCCTGTTTGTTCTAATTGTTCCACAGGCAAATGTACTTACGGATTTCTGTGTGAGAAAAAGTGGACAGAACAACTAGTGAGAGGTAACGCATTGTTGCTACAATAAAGTGTTCGCACAACCTGACGGTACTAATAAGCCCGCCTTATATTTTCCTCTTTATCTCATTAACTTGTGACGTAATGCTTCAAACTATTATAAAAAATCAAAGAAGGTAAGTACGTACAATGGAAAACTCAACGGAAGTTTCAGTAAACTGCGCACAAATTCAGGCAACACCACGGAAACAAGCACATACAATCTTCTGTTTTCACAACAGCGCGCGAAAAACAATTTCAAGCTCTGACCGCCAGAGAGGTCTATGTATTGCACAATAACATCTATGAAATAGTAGAGCAGAGTTACTGTTACGTACCGACAGGCTCTCAGATCACGAAACTGCACCACGAGAAAATAAGAAGAGTCAAAACTTACTGGTACTTTTAAGTACCGTCCGGCAACAAAGGGTTAAGGCACGCGTCGTGAAGGCTGTTAGACACCTCCGGTTACGCCTCACACTCTAGATTTCACTGAGCCTTTGGACGCGTGTGACCATATCGGGGGCTCGTTCATAGTGACGTGTGATTCGTGGACTGCGCTTTTAGTAACATGTACAAGGTAAGGGGTAAGGTTTCATCTGACCGAGCACCCGACGCCTCGACTTCTATGACTAAGTGGAGCTTTGATTAAGTTACCGACTGATGTCAGGTTTGGATGTAGTGGCCAAAGCGAACACAGATACTGGATAGTTAAATAAAGCACTCAGAGGAGTAGCTGTAAGGTCATGAAGGAAAACGTCAGCTCATATGATGTTTACTTGGGGTAAGTTTCTGATTTCTGGAACAGACTCTGATAGCAGGTGCAGCTGGTACAAACTCGTGGCTCACGTTGTCTGGAGTGACGCCAGCCACGTGGATTCAGGTAACAGCTATTGGTGTGGAGGGACAACTCACTTTTTTGCGTATCAGGCACGGGTTTTGATTCGAAACCAGGTGGTAAGCTGGAGCCAGAGATGCCAAACTCTAAAGCAGATTTCTTGAGCTCCCATGTCGGATAAGAAATTTAAGGTCCGCACTTAGTGAACTATGTTTAGATTACACAAAGGAATAATCTACCCTCCTGGTAGACCGTGAGTGGTCTAGCCGTGGACATATTAAGTTGGAAGGATAACCAGTTACATGTAGCAATCGGAGAAAGTAAATGAAGTTATTTATCACTGGTGTAACGTTCCTCCCTGCAGGTAAAGAATAGAAAGCTGCACTAGTATCTGTGGTAACATTCCAGAATAAAATTTTTAACGGTAACAAAACTGTCGTACCACGGTAAAATATCGCTGAAAGTCATAGGTTTTGAATAATACTGAAGGAAAAAGGCTCATTATTATATAACAACAGGTTAGAGCCTAGGTATGGCCAAAAATATTTTAGTAGTTCAGTATTTAACTGCGTAACGCTATTTTGGCATTGTATAACTTTTCAGTAAATTTCCTTGTACACTCAACAGAATTATTTACTTAATTTGCAGGTAAAATAGAAAAAAAAATGTGGGAGGCAGATAAGCTGCTTTTAATGTGAAGTGAAAATGAGCTACGGCAAAAAAATACATCTTTAAGCAATTGGTTTATGCCGTTGCTGGACGTACCTCGTTGTTGTTGTTGTGGTCTTCAGTCCAGAGACTGGATCGGTGCAGCTCTCCATGCTACTCCATCCTGTGCAAGCCTCTTCATCTCCGAGTACTTACTGCAACCTACATCCTTCTGAAGCTGGTTAGTGTATTCATCTCTTGGTCTCCTCTACTATTTTTACCTTCCGCGCTGCCCTAAAATACTAAATTAGTGATCCCTTGATGCCTCAGAACATGTCCTACCAACCGATCCTTTCTTCTAGTCAAGTTGTGCCACAAACCTCTCTTCTCCCCAGTTCTGTTCATTACCTCCTCATTAGTTATGTGATCTACCCATCTAATCTTCAGCATTCTTCTGTAGCACCACATTTCGAAAGCTTCTATTTTCTTCTCGTCCAAACTATTTATCGTCCATGTTTCACTTCCATACATGGCTACACTCCATATAAACACTTTCAGAAACGACTTCCTAACCCTTAAATCTACACTCGAAGTTAACATATTTCTCTTCTTCAGAAACGCTTTCCTTGCCATTGTCACTCTACATTTTATATCCTCTCTACTTCGACCAGTATCAGTTATTTTGCTCCCCAAATAGCAAAACTCCTTTACTACTTGAAGTGTCTCATTTCCTAATCTAATTCCCTCAGCATCACCCGACTTAATTCTACTACCTCGTATCACACACTAATAGTGCCTGCATCGAATAGCACTCAGCTTTGTTTTGAGTACTAATCTGACACTTTACATTCAGTATTTTTTGGGTTCATATCTTTTGCATCGATTATAGGGTCACTTGAGAGGAAGATATATTTATGTCGTGAGTGATATCACTTGTCACCTACGAAAGGGAAACAAACGATAGTAAAATATCTCTCTCTCTCTCTCTCTCTCTCTCTCGGACAGTCTTATAGGTTAGACGCAAATCTAAACGGGAGAAGTTAATTTTAAAATGTAGAAAAACATATTTCAATTCGTTCACGTGTTCGCGTTGCGTGCTTTATTTTGAAGCCAAACATTCAGTGTAGCTGTAGCAGAGAGCGAAACGAAGGCGAAGGCTATTACAGTACAAAGAAACGTAAGCAGGGTAAGACCATAAATGACAAAAAATTCTAAGCAAAAATGTTTGCAATTTAAATAGTACAACTGGACTTTCAATGTCTGATAGCACAAATAACGTATGTACCTGTGTCTTATCAGAGTTGTGGCTTAAACCAGAGACGAATATGTACTTGTCTGCTGAGCCAGGAGCTTGCATAAGATTATAATGTATCTTCTTTATACTTTTGACAATACTAGCTGCAATTTTGTTTTTATCTTATAAATTACATAGGTTCACAAAAAGGTAGTTTCGGAAGATGTGCTATTTTCAAATGCTCCTGTTGATATTTCTTTTATATTCTAAGTCTATGTGACAGTCCTATGAGATTTTACGTGATATTATTTTTATGTCTAGATGTGGTGACGTCCATAAATCATTTTAGAACGTAAGTTCTTTCATGTACTATGTTGTTAACATAGGCCACGTGACGTTGGCAGACATGACGCGGGAGCAAAGGTATGCAAGTGGAGCAGACACGGACGTGGGTTAACACTAGTGAGGACATGGGCAGCAAATGGGGAACTTCATTGAGATAAGCGACTTTGACAAAGGGTGGATTTTTATTACGCGGAACCTGTGAAGGAATATCTCAAAAACGGCGAAGCTGGTCAAATGTTCAAGTGCTACTGCCGTGAGCATCTGCGGGAAAAGATAGGACAATGAAACTACCACTAGGAGCTAAATGGTTGGACATCCCCGGCTCTTCACAGAACGTGAGGTTCGGAGGCTTGTCTGCTGTGTAAAGTAGAACAGATGGTGATCGGTGGCCCCTCTGTCGAAAGAGCACAATCCTGGCGCTCCTAAAATTTTTCTGTAGCACACCGTTCATCGTACGTTGTTAAACATGGAGCTCCACAGAAGACCATTCTTACATGTTATCATTGTGACCGAACGACAATGTCCATTACGATTGCAGTGGGCACGGGGCTATCGAGATTCGACCGTCTATTGGTGGAACGTGTAGGCTCGACGTGCCAATCATGTATTTTCTTCACTAGGTCGATGGTCGTCTCCCCAAATACCATCATCGTGGTGAACGGTGGCTCGAAAGGTACAGCGCGCCACGGGCGCAAGCGGGTGACTTTCTCCTGTTCTCGCATGGGATCTGTGGTAGTAATCGAAGACCAACTGACAGCTGCGGACCATCTGTCTCTCATCATGCTTGATGTTCAAATGGTTCAAAAGGCTCTGATCACTATGGGACTTAACATCTGTGGTCATCAGTCCCCTAGAACTTAGAACTACTTAAACCTAACTAACCTAAGGACAGCACACACGTCCATGTCCGAGGCAGGATTCGAACCTGCGACCGTAGCGGTCACGCAATTCCAGACTGAAGCGCCTATAACCGCACGGCCACACCGGCCGGCCATGCTTGATATCTTTCCCGACGAGGATGCCATCTTTCAGCAGAATAACTGTCCGAGTCTCGGAGCCAGAACCGTGCTACAGTGGCTTGAGGAACATTATACTTAACTCACATTGATATCTCGGCCACAACAAATTCGCCTGATGTAAGTACTGTAGAACCCACCTGGGTCGCTATCGGGCGGTATCACCGCGTACGCAAATCAGCGGCGCATTTTCTGTGGGAATTATATGACGTGTGCGTAGAAATCTGGTGCCACACACTCCACGACCCTACCAGCCAACTCCCAGATCCTTGACACGAAAAGACGGACAAAGAAGCCATTAAGGAGGTGGTCATAATATTTTTTCTCATCAGTGTATGTTTAGAAGTAAATTAAGTCTTGGGTCGTCAGAGATATCTCTTCCCACAGATAATGTGCATTATATAGATATGCTATCTTAATGTTTCCTATTGTTGTTTGTTTATCGTGTTGTTTTTCTCCTTTATCTTGTTCTGTTGTGTCAGTAAAGTTTTCCACACAAGTTTTATGTTTGTGGTCTGTTTTATTCGTTTAGGGACTCATTAGAATGTCAGGTTGTGTGTGCTTGGATTTCTAATTCATCGGTTATGTTCATGATTAGACCTTTTGAAATTCTATCTAAAATTTTCAATTAGTTTTCGACTGTGTTCCATACATGACATTAATTTTTTACATGTAGATCAATAATTGACTGCCTCTTTTCGGAATCTCTCGGTGTCCTTTAAATCTTAAACTAAATCTTCGTCTCGTTGGTTCGATGATAATGGAAGCAATCTTCAAGGAAAATCATCTGGAAAAAGCGTTCGGCAATGTAAAATGCGCAAGCTGTAAATAATTTTGAGAGGAACAAGAGTAAGGTACAAGGACTCACGGGTAATATCCAATATGTACCAGAAGCAAGAGGCGATAGTAAGACTGGAAAACATAGAACGTAATGCTCGGATTAAAAGGAATGTAAGGTGGCAAATGCAGTGTGTCACCCTTTCTGTTCAGTCTACATGTAGAGGAAACAATGGCGGAAATAACGATAAGGTTCACCAGTGGATTTAAAATTTGGAGAGAAATGATAACAGAGAAAATACTGTTTGATAATATTACTATCCTCGGTGAAGGTGAAGAAGAATTACACAATGGAGTGAACAGTCTACTGGGTAGAGAATATGGACTGAGATCAAAGAATGACGATAGTAATGAGATGTAGCAGAAATGAGAATAGTGAGAACTTAACATTACAACTGAGAATCACGAATTAGACGATTTTAAGGCTACATAGGCAGCAAAATGTCCGCCCCCGTTAGTTGAGTGGACAGCGCGGCGGAATGCCACGCCAAGAGGCCTGGGTTCAAAAATGGTTCAAATGGCTCTGAGCACTATGGGACTCAACATCTTAGGTCATAAGTCCCCTAGAACTTAGAACTACTTAAACCTAACTAACCTAAGGACATCACACACACCCATGCCCGAGGCAGGATTCGGACTGCAGCGCCAGAACCGCTAGACCACCGCGGCCGGCAGGCCTGGGTTCGATTCCCAGCTGGGGCAGGAGATTTCCTCCGCTCAGGGACTGGGTGTTGTATTGTCCTCGTGATCATTTCATCCTCATCTCCGACGAGCAAGTCGCCCAATGTGGCGTCGCCCGGCAATAGGTACTTGCCCCCCGCTGCCGAACTTCCCCGAATGGGGCACTCCCGGCTCACAATACTGTACGACCATTTCCATTCCAGGCAGCAAAATAACCTATGATGGACGGAACAAGGAAGACATAAGAAATTGACTAGCACTGAAAAAGAGGGGGTTTCTGGCTAAAAGAAGTCTGATGGTGCCAAACACAGGCCATGAGAGACTGCGGGAAAAAGGAGAACAGAGGAGAAAAGAAGCCGAAGGGATGTGGTGCTACGGTAGAATTTTAAAAATAAGGTGGACATAAGGTTAGGAATGAAGTTCTCCCTAGAATACGTGAAGGAAATAACATTTGAGAAACGCTGAGAAGAGGAAGGCACAGGATATGTATTTAAGACATTAAGAAATAACTTCTAGGGTACCAGACATTGCTATAGAGGATAAAAACTGTAGAGGAAGTCAGCGACTGGATAACTGAGAGCGTATAACTCAAGAGCTGCATTAAGATGAAGAGGATGGCACAGTAGAGTCGTTCGTGGTGGCCGTATCAGACTGGTCAGGAAGAATGGCGACTCCTAAATGAAAGTCACTGATGATTTATCGAGACACTTACTGATTTTATTTAAGACCGAAACTTCTTTATGGCTTTAGTCAGCTTGGTTGGCACAATTTTAGATCCAGATTCCTTAAACGCTTCCGTCGTTGATATCCTTACACTCATTTCCATTTCTTTCCCCTTTTGTTAGTCAGATAAGTTTTGGACTTTTCGATCTGTGATGAAGTTGTCCTTGTTTACGAAGCAATTTTTAACATAAGCATTAAACCAACTTTTACCACCTTACTCGAAAGTACGTGTCTGAGTCATACTGAACGATGGCTTTAAATTGATTCCATTTGTTTCTCTCTCCTATGCACTCAACATTTTAATACTGTAACTCTTGCTGAGCAAAAATATTTTCCTTCCTTTTTCAACAGACATAACATCTGTATTTGTTGAAGCTATCACAGTGTTACGACGACCGATACTCTCCTCTTCATCAACTGACTCGAAATGTTCAGATATTTTGTTGCTAGGAGGCCTAAGACCCTTACGTTCACTCATTGGTTCTATAACTGTCTGCTCGAAGTAATATCCGTACAAGTCACTTAGATTAATGTAACACTAATACCTTTCTCTGGCACCAGTTTTGTTCGCATGACTCTCCCATTCTATACCTGGAAAGTTGGAGTCTCCCCCTAGTACGATAGGAGACTTATGACGAATTCAGCTAGTTACCTGAAGCGCTCTACCCTTACAGATGTTGACGCAGGTGGTCTATAGAAGCACCCGATTTCCATTTTGACCCATATTTCATGTTTAACTCCACCCAGATTAATTCAGATCCGAAATCCGTAGTGACATCGATGTATGTTATCGAGTTCTTAACTGCTATACATACGTCGCTATCAGTGTCGTCTAACCTATCCTTAAGATAAGTACTCTAACCTGAAATTAGCATTTAGTTGATATTCACTTACCGTTTCAACAATCTTTCTGTTCCTAATACCATCTAGTCATTACTACATTTAATAAGCAACTCTAATTATGGATCCATATTGTGGCTGCTCCTAGAATTTATTAACATCGTTTCAATCTTTTCTATTTACGATCTCCGAATTCGAGAATTCTCTGAGAATAATGTTGCAGATCCACCTTTGATGTCGGCAGGCAATAAAGTATTTACCGCAAGGGAGGTTCTTCTAACCAAAAATATTTTTTAATCATGCAGCGAATATGAATCAAGAAAGAACAAAAAGACGACCAAAAGCGAAGAGATTGCAGTAAAATATATATAAGATGAGGGTGCACTCGTTTTGTCCTTCTGTTCGATCTGTACATCCAACAAACAAACTCAGAAATGAAAAATACCCTCACGAAGGGGTCTAAACATGAGGGTTAAAAATTATAAGTTTTAAGATCGCAGATGATATTGCTGTCATCGGTGAAATAGAAGAATTGCATGACATAGTGAGTGGACTGATGCCTGCTGAGCTCCGAAATGGGGGTAGACCGAAGAAAGGCGAAAGAAATGAAGAGTAGTTGAAATGAGGCCCACCTAAACATCAGAGCTGGGCACCAAGAACTGCTGCTTTTGAAGTGCTAATTTGGAGGCAAAATAACAAATGATCGACGAAGGAGGGAGGACGTAAAAAGCTGACTAGCACGAGAAAAGAGGGCATTCCTGGCCAAAACAAGTTTAACAGAGTCAAAGTGTCATAATTTGAGAGCCGCATTTCTGAGAATGTACAATTTGTAATATAGCATCGTATGGAAGTGAATCAGTGACAGGAGGAAACCAGGAAAAAAGGAAATGAAAGCTAATGAGGTGTAATGCTACAGCAGAGTGTTGAAAGTTAGGCGGACCGAACTATAAGGAAAGAGATTCTACGTAGAATGGCTGGGGACAGAAATATGCGAAAAATAGTTAAAATAATAAGGAAAAGAATTGTAGTACACGTATTATGACATAGTGAAATATCTTGCATGGTACTAAATGAAACTGCTGAGGAGGAAAGCAGTAATGAAAGACAGATACTGGAATATATCGAATTAGTAATTGAGGACATTCGGTGTAAGTTCTGCTCTCAGATAAATGGTTTAACCCAAAAGAGATGGGTTGACATGGGCAGCCTCAAGTCCACCATGGGACTGCTTAACCAACGAAAAATAGCTTTTATACTGAAAACTTGTGGCAATGAAACTCAATTGACTCGCTGTATTGCTTACAAAAACTGTAATCCCACCTGCTGAAAGGAATCCAATTTTATTGCTTATTTATTACTTGTACATCACGTACTGTGACGTTTTCACACTACACTCTATCTTGACTACGAGTAGTGCGTTTCTATATGAAAACAATCGGTGCCATTCTATCCATCAAAAACATAATGACTGTTTTATCAGTTAGCCGGCCGCCGTGACCGAGTGGTTCTAGGCGCTTCAGTCTGGAACCACGCGATCGCTACGGTCGCATGTTCGAATCCTGCCTCGGGCTTGAATATGTGTGATGTCCTTGGGTTAGTTAGGTTTAAGTAGTTCTAAGTTCTAGGGGACTGATGACCTCAGATGTAAAGTCCCATAGTGCTCAGAGCCATTTGATTTTGTTTCATCAGTTGAAATTGTGCGTCATCGACCATACGCTTTAGAAGCCACGTCTGTCGCCCTGTTGGTTACACCTCTTCACACTCCTCAATAAGTGACTTCGTTTGCAGTATTTAACTCCGGCAAAAAGTTCGAGATGTCACAAGCTTGCTGCAGTCTTATGTGACAAAATTGTATGCTGAGCGAGTCTGCCATTCAGAGAGAATTAGATTATGAAATGAGACACTAAAACTAATAAATGAAGTTGGTTATACGGGCAGCCAAGCATATGATGATGGTCAAAATTGAGAGGATGTAAAACGCTGATTTGCAATGTCACGAAAAGGGTTACTGAAAGAGAGATATTCGTTAACATTGTTAGGAAGTCTTGAAGGTATTACCTGGATCATAGTCTTGTACGAGGTGAAATATGTGCGATTAACCAGATAAGATGAGAATATATGCATTGTAAATGTGGTGCTAAAGACGAATGCTAGAAATTATATGTATAGATATGAGAACTAATGAAGAAGTGCCCATTCGAAATGGGGAGAAAATAAGTTTATGATAGCGCTTGAGTTAAGGAAGTTATCAGTTGACCAGAGACAAAGTGAGGTATCAGTGAATTTGGTAATCGATCGAGGCGTGAGGAGTAAAATTTGCAGAGGATGAGCAAGAAGAAGATAGACTGCGGATTAAACATGTTGTCCATGCCGAGGTTAGGGACGAAGCGATCGAGTCATTCACCTCAAATGATTTAGTTAAAGCTAGCGAAACCTAAATCTGGATGACCAGACGGTGATTTGAACAGCTGTCCTCTTTAATAAGAGTCGAAAGACTTACCGCTGGGCCCATAGTTCTTTTATCCCTTGTTTCGCTCTGCATTATTTATTATTTGTTGCCTTCGTCCGCGAGGTCTCTGTGTCAACTAAGCTGCTTCCAAAGCCGTGTACGTTCCTAACTTTGGTCCTTTAGCCAGCTAACGTAAGTCATTTTATTTATTTATTAACGTTTTTTTCTCTTCTACAACAAGACAGCAGATGTACCAGTTCGTGAAACCAGAAAATAAACGTGTTCTTTTACATTAAAATTAAAAATTTGCGTAGGAAAGAGAAATGAACTAAAATTAGAAGACTTTTTAAGAAGTGATGTTGCTGTAGGCTGTTCTGATAATGAAAAGAAACGTAAAAATATATATTAATTTTGACATAAAATGACAATTAAATATTTCTAAAAACTCTGTTGATACTCGTATGTTGAATGCTCCTTTAATTAAAAATGTTCTTCATCGACATCTATACTGCTACATAGAGATATTTCGTTTAACATCGTTAGCTAAAATCTCGAAAGGTTGTTAACGATACTGGAACCAACGTCCTGAAAGACACATGCCAGATATTTTGCGAAACATAATGTGCAATGCATAAAAAGGAATCAGATGGTCATATTTCCTTACCATGTGTTGTGAGTCTGTGCGCAACGCATCATCTGCATGCGGGATCAAGTCAAAGCTCAACAAATTTACAACGGATGAATAATAATCACTTAGACGCACATAATAATGTACCGATTTTCTGATGAAATCGATTTGCGAGAAAGAAAGCATAGTGCTGTGAAACTGTGCAATTTGGTTTACTTTTGACATTCAGTTTTAACTTTTATATCAGGGCGTTAGACAAATTGTTTCATCCACATGCATTCTTTCTCCTTATATACAACATTAAAAACAATTTATGGGTTATCGACTTATGATTAGAATATTACTATGGATTCTGAATCATCCCAAACTTAGATTAAAGCTGTGGGAAACACTGTCATTGAAGTTACTACCCTCACAGACGCAGGAGTCAGAGAGATTATCTCCTGTACCCCTTATGATCCCAACTGATTTACCCATTCAGTTTAAGTGACTTCATTTCCAGACTGTCGTTTCGTCTGCAATAACAATGAACAAGGCTGAAGCTCAGAGAGAGAGGGGAAGAGGAGATGGACAAAGAGAGGGAAAGGAACGAAATGTACAGATTGAGGGGAAGGATGGGTGTACAGAGAGAGGGGCAACGAAGAGATGGACAGATACCGGCGGAGGAGCGGAGGAATAGGAGAGTGAGACGAGGGAGAAGGAGATGTATAGAGAGAGAGATGAGGAGGAGACTGGGATGCATATACAAATCCCACACATAATTATAAATTGAGAAGCATTGCTGGGTCGCCTAGTACTGTACATAGTCGTCTGTATTTGTATTTGTAACTGCACAAAATACGTATTCTCTAATGAGCCATCTATAACCATTATGTTCTGCACTGGGACGTAAGTTAAAAACTGCCTGAACTACGCCTTTTATCGTGATGGTGTCTCTGTGGTTCTAATGCTGATTGCCAGTTTTTTTCTGTTCTCCTGGAAGTAATATTTTTTTTCTTTGCAGGTGATGAGTTTCTGGAGTTTCTATAAGTAGACAGTAATCATAATACTGGGTTAGCTACAGTTTTATTTTATGCAGCTTGTCATCTGTGGCGAAAGAAGACGTACATTAGATACTGAAAAGGGGGCATAATATTTCTCTATATATTGATCCATTTTTTATCTTGTAATTTGATCTCAAATCTGTGACCTGCACAAGTGAACAATATAACGTATAGGTATTAATTACTCACGGTGGAGGGACACCAGTGACTGACTACAGTAAGCAGGCTGTAATAGATTCAGGTTGTATACTTATTAAGACATGGATTGATTTTCATAAGCCAATCTTCGGACTGAAAATCACAGCAACAGCAACAACAACCAGAATAACAGCAAGGACGACGACGACGAACACGTTGCCTGAGTTTACCTTTCGTGTTATTGACAGAAGTTCCTCGGGCGTTTTCAAATACAAAAACCTACGTTGTTTACAGGTAATTTGTTTAATATGCTTATGTGAATACAGTTGTGGCCTTGTGCCGATGTGGCATATCTGACGCAGCTCTCTGCACTAGTCTATCCTGTGAAGGATAGTCTCTTTCTACAATATTCAGCACCCACAATTCCCTCCGTCATCAAACTGACGAGTCGTAAGTGCCTCGGAGTGTGTCCTAGCAACCTATTCCTTTTCCCCAAATTCACTCATTACTTCTTCATGAATTTCTCGATCTATCCGTCTAATTTTCAACTCTAGACAACTTAATTAAGAAAAGACTTGCAAACCTAAAAATTTATATTGAAATATAACAAATTTCTCTGTTTCACAAATACTTCATTGCTATTGCTATTTATAATTTAATACACTCACGTACTCTGCGATCATTAGTAATATTGCTGCCGAAATTGCAAAATTAAACCACTTTTTTCAGTGTGCCATTTTCTAATCAATTTTTCTCACCATCGCCTAATTTAATGCAACCACATTCCATTATACTTGGTTTGCTGTCATCGATCTTCACTTTATAACCCCTTAATAAGATATTATCATTTAAGCTCAGCTGCTCTTCCAAGGACTTGGCTGCCTCTGACAGAATTTCAATATCACCAACAAATTTTTAATTCTTCTCCCTGACGTTAACCTGTTTCCAGATTTCTCCTTATTTGCTGTACAATTTGCTCAATGTACAGATTGAACAATCAGGTGCGAGGCTACAAACCTGTCGCAATCTCTTCTCAACTACTGCCTCCTCTGCTTCGACCTTTATGTAACCAAAAACCGGTATGCAAAATCGAGCGACTGACTATATACACTGTAATGGGACTGTCTATAAACATGTATGTAACTATACAATATATGTAGACAGTTTAGAGACATTTTCGCATGTACACAAATGAATGCTTTTTCTTCGATATCTGCTAAATATGGGTGTGCTTGATGGGATCGTTGCTTGTGCAGCAATAATAATGGACAGACAAAGAAATCAAAAGAAGATACTTTGGTGGAAACGTGAACTGTTTGTGAAGGGATCTCGTCTCGGCTGTAATTAATTTCAACTTTGAAAAACTGCGCGGATTTCTGACACTTTGTCCATATGACTCCAAGTGACTTTGGATAATAGTTTCAGCATGTAGACGGAAAAGTAAAGAAAGAAGAAAGTACGTCTAGAGACACCATTTCACTTTCTCTGGTAGTGACACAGATATTTGGCTAGTGGAGAAACGCTCACCAGATCTCGAAGTAAGCTGTATTACAGAATCTCCCTGAAGAGTGTGAAACCGTGATACAATCCGTGATGACAGTATAAATAATCTAATAATAGATAAACATTTATATTTACGAAATGATATATAAATGAAGGTTGAAAAACAGAACAGGAAAGTGACGTTTCCTTATAGCACCAAAAATGTGCTGGGTGTTTCGCTATACATGTTACACACTTCTAGAGGTTGTAGAGGAGAATTAGTTGATAAAATTTTACATAAGAACCCATGTCTGAGAACGTCATTCATCGATGGTACAGAGCGTCAAAGATATAGGCGCCAGCGCCTCTAAATGTAGATATCTACGAGTCTAAAGTTACAAGAGAAACTCTTTCTGATGTCTCTGAAAGTGGTGTACATGTACCGGTACTATTGTTCCTAACAATGTAGGCAACTTTCAGACCAAAGCAAGGAAAAATGTTCAGTGAGAATGGCCTCTAAGGGGCATTCCGTAAGAGCTATGAGCACCTATTCATAGAGAGGAGATGTGTTTCACACTAGCGAAGATGTATAAGTGCTCATAGTTCGTCAAGTATGCATTTTAGAATCCATGTTCACTAACATTTTTCTTATCTTGGTTCATAATACCACCTCTGAAAGTTGCATACCGTGAGTTATTAGCAACAGCAATAACGGTATAAGTATTTCGGCTCTCTAAGGTATCAAAATGATTTTCACTTGCAACTTTAAACTCGTTCGTTTCCAAGAATGTATCTCTTCCTATCATCCCTGAAAGTCTGTAACATCATCATGGACTCACCCTGTATGTACAGATTCACAAAGGCATTTCCTGGTATGGGTTCCTATGTAAAACGTGATCTAAATTAAGTTCCTTCTACAATCTCTAGAGGTGTGTAACTTGAATTGTGAAGAATCCTGCATATTTATTTGTAAATCTATCAAGTGGAAAAGCAGGATTACAAGTTCCTTGAGAGTATTATACGTCACAGTGTTCAGGTAGGTACAAATGTTCTGAGAGATACTACGATCGATGTTTTCGTGATTTCCTTCAGGTAGCCTACATGTAAGGAAGGATAACTGCAATAACTTTCTGAATCCTTGTATTCGCTAGTCGTAGAAGTAGATGACGTTGCTGTAGAAAAAATGTTCGGAACTTGCTCGGTATAAACTACCGATCACAAACGAAGTGGAGTGCTGTGTACGTCGTGGTGAGCAAGAGATACCTATAGGTTTGGTCGACTGCAGTTCCTCAGTTTGCTGATAATTAACTCACGGTGTATAGGGGAGAGCGGGGCTACAAGTCACCATTTTTGGTTAGCCTCAAAATTCGTTAAGAATACTTCATCTTAGTATTCATGAAATGCAATCCAAATTAAGCTTCTAAATTAGTGTTTGGGTCATGTGCTGTGAGATTTTTTTTGTAATAATGTTTTAATGATTAAAGTCGTAAAATAACAACTTATCTCGACTTGGGGCAAATTGTTAAGAAGCCAGGGCAAGTTGTTACCACATTTGTTAAAGCTATTATTGCAAAATAAAAAACAATAAATGATTGAACCATGTCTGTTTAAGTAATAATCAACAATGTCATTCGAATTAACAAGTAAACATTTGTGTGTCATATAACAAGTAACAATAATTTGTACTTAAACAATTATTAATCCTTTAGTAATTAACAGCTTATCAAATAACTCGTAACTCAGCCTAGATAATTCAGTCTTCAATCATAATGGCCTTGTCTTAGGCTAAAAATATCTGTCATTCTGCCGTCACAAGCAGAAAACATATATACTTATAATTAATTAATTATCAGAACATATATCACAATCACAGTTAGGGCATAGTTAGGTTAATAAGGCTTCATTCTGCCTATATCTGGAATGGGATCAGTTCTTACATTCTTGACACTGAACCCATTCTTCCCCAGAACGCGAATTAGAGTTACTGTTACAGCACATTAGACAACAACAATCTAAACTGTGCTATTCATTCTCCGTTTGTAAGACCTGTCGTTTAACAGACTTCCACTCCCCTTTGCCTTTTCGTTTTCCATTTCCTTGTGTTGTTTTACCTACCCGTTTTTGACTTCTTCTGGCAGAAGACCAAAGGAAACTGAATGGTATTGGAACAGTTATTCTGCTAACTTATGTTGCTGTTCTTCAGTACTGACTAATCTTACTTTTTTTGTAACCAATCGCTGTATTTTCTACCACAGAGCTTAGCTTTTTGACAAATCTGTATAAAGTCATATGACAAATATCCAATTTCTTGGGAGCAGTTTTTATTTTCCTGCCATCGTTGAGAACTGCATCAACTCCTATTGCACAGAACATCGTGTAGTTTTTCGGGTATGCGCATACTACAAAAGAAAAAATTTACGATATTTATATTCCATTGGTGGTACAAATGAATTCGGGCAACTTGTTTCTAGGTCACAAAGTGCCCCTGAAAAAGGGAACATCTAGCTCCAATCACGTATGTTGAAGTAAAAGCAAGATATTGGCTACGTTATGACATGTAGGTAATCTACGCATTGTGTACCAAAACAGTAGGTAAATTCTTACGATAAACCACTGAAACACCAAAGGCTATTCGTTAAAATTCGTGAGATATATCAAAAATACTAATTTGGAAACATTTACTTAAGTGAACCAGCGATTCACGGGCTGTCGCTCCGATGTTCCGGCGACCATTAGCAAATTTACGATGGCTGTCGTGGTGCGCTGTGGCGTTCCATTCCACGACCAGTTTACTTAACATTTAAATCTCTTTCCGTTCAGTCGTAACAATTTACCTCGGTAACCGAAAATAAAAACTGATTGAAAAACTACTGCTGACCTTTTACATATCAGATGGAATTTCTCTCATTGCTTAGGCAGTGTCGGTGGTAAACACATAGTGGTATTGATGCCAGAATATAGTGGGAGCTTTTTTGTTGGCAAAGGCAGACAGGGACGGCAATTTCAGTTATGCTTAAGTAGATTGCCAAAGGCGGATTTCGGATGGTAGTGCATTCAAGCACGCTTCACGCTACAAAACTCTAGAAGCAGAGTCCTTAAATATGCCAGAATGTGAAGTGGTACCCAGACGAACATGTCCAGTCCAGTTTATTTCTGTGGCTGATGAGGCATTCCCATTTTCTGTCTATATGACGAAGCAATATTCAGGTCACAATCGAGGATCATCGATATGGAAAATTATGTACAACTATCGTCTTTCAACTACCTTCTTTGTAGAGTACGAAGAGTAACCGAAAAAGTTTCTAGCAACATACTATCAAAATTCAGCAATATGTCTAGCTCCAGAGAAGCATAGGGCATTGTTTTATAAAACTTTTAACTACATTCCGAAAGTCAACAAGAAACTTCAGTGTAATCCGGAATGAATTCAGACATAATTTCCTTACTCGTGAGGGAGGGATTCCCCGACAATATGGTGTTTTCTAAATTATGAGTCCAGATAGCTCACCACATTTTGAACAATCATTTACTTTAAAAACGCATCTTCCAACAACCTAAATTATATTTTGTATTTGTAAAATATTACTGTTAATAAGTCCAATTACTCTGTTTAGTAACGTTCCTTTGTACTCAATTTTCGCGAATAAAATGAAATAAAAGTATATTTGTTAAGTACTTATACATTGTCTTCAGTGTTTCCTGACTCACTATTTTCTTTTCACACTCAGTGAACCTTGCAATAGCAATAACAAGTATTCATATGCGAACCAATCACTGTGTACAAGAGATCCACGACTATTATTCGGCTGCTTCAATTTTTTGTACAACCAACAAAAACCTGTTTTAAAATTGTGGATTTTTTTCAACATCACTCTCTGACACGTCAGTTTTTTTGGCCATCTATCCGATAATCAGGTCATTCTGGTTGAGATTTTTATATTCGAAGCCACCAGCTTTCCACACACAAGATGCCGCGCGAAAATCTTCAAACACCAACATCTTCCTCGCAGGCCACTTCTTCGTAAGTGATGTTTAACAATAAGAAAAGCAAAAACAACGATAAACCGACAAAGCGTTTCCATAGTGTCAAAGAGAATAAATGGGAGCCTTGTCTACCAACACGTGCACATCACGAAATACTATGCAAAATTGTTTAAGAATTGTTTCATGTCTCCCATTTCAAACGGGAGTTAAAATTTCTGCGATTTTATTGCAGAAACATGTGTGTAAACAAAAAATATCTCTCAGTTATCCATATACCACATCGCACGCTTGTCTATAGACACAAAAATCGCTCGATTATTGATGCTAGTGTGTACAAGGCCTTTTATAACTGAAATATGGACTTTTTAGGAACTAGTCAACATTGCTAGAAAGACTTATCTAAACCTGACACTGTTGTAAATGTCGTTTTTCCTCTTTTTAGCTACCAGCTAAGAAACGTCGTAGGTTAAGTAACGGCTCGCGCGTTCCTACATTCCTCCTAAACCCAAACCAATGTGCTATGATGCTGGTCTCTGCAAACAATTTATATCTGGATTTATCAACCATGACTTTAAAACTGACGGGTTATGTGGTATCTGTTAAATTGGGTGATTTTACGAGTAGCGGGTAGCAGTGGACAATAAATTTCCACTTCATACTGCAATGCCTGAAGTTACTCTCTTTACAAATAAATAGAATCCAAAGGATATACGAGGGTTGTCCAGAAAGTAAGTTCCAATCAGTCGTGAAATGGATACCACAGTGAAAACCAGATAACGCTTTGCACAGATGTGTTGGCTAGTGTCTCTAGTACGACCGTCAATCACATCAAGACGCTCTTTTCAGTTGTGAGCGCACTATGAGCGAGTAGAGGTCCTAGAATAACGATGTCTCCCGCCAAGTAGGACGGCCTGCTGAGAGGCTTCGCCTTACTGAATGCAGCCCACCTAACACAGCTGCCACGCACTTCCTTCTTCATGGTAATTCTCAGCCGCACTCTGCAGGGGCACTGAAGACGCTCCTGTAGCCTTTTCGATGGGAAGTGTCCGATCACCCACAACACAGCCCTAATTATCTCATCCTGAGTATCATCTCTGTTCACATGAAAAACTGGATACGAAGACAACACTTGGGCGCAGGCTTCGCACTGTAGACCAGGGTAGAGAGTTATCGGAAAGCACAGGTCGCTGCCTTCTAGGACGATGGTGCTGGAAATTTGGTATAACTCTCCAACTAATGTCTAAGTCTGAGCGGCGACAATGTAGAGAAGTATCTGAAAAGTGTAGCTAACTGTTGCAAATAAAATGTTTCTGATTTTCACTGTGGTTTCCATTTAGCGTCCGATCAAGACTCACTTTCTGGACAACCCTCGTAATATTATAGCGCGATCTATCTTCAAGAATAATTCATGACAGACACGCATACATAAAGCAACGGAATTTCTCTTGGCATCTCAAATAACATAATATTGATTATAGTGACATAGTACTTAACGCTGTCACAAAACATAACCACTGTACTATGAAACAGCTATTGCACAGGGACTCTCAAGGCAAACTTACCTTCCTTGGTATGAGAAAAATTAACCGATGCAAGGAAATGATTAATAACTGAATAAACTGCTCGGAGGAGAAGTGGCTCCCAATCGAACCGTCCATCGAATTAAAGCACGAGAATATTTCTGTAATTGCCTCTTCACAAACCATTAGCGTAAAACTTTATCGTTGCCATTTTGAAAAATTGTTCACCTTTCAATGAAATTGGTAAAAGGATCGAAATAAAAACCAAAACATAGGGTTTCCTTTCGACTTCCAGTTTTATTATTTATACAAAGAACCTCAAGGATTACACAAAGAACAGTTGTATTACTGTCGTATAAATCACGTCGTTCTCTCAGGATAATAATAAAAAGACGTGAACTTGAAAAACATGTATAATGGAAAAACCTTTTGATGGCTGATACGTCCGTTTGCTATACCTGATCACGAAACAGAAACAGCATGTAAATGCAACAAGATCTGTCGCACAATGATCGCGATCGTGACTGTCATTCTGCTACACATCCGATAACGTTGCCCAATCAACCGCACTGTTGTACACAGTTCGCGAAGTTGTAAAACAGAGATATACACCACCCTATGGGCTGGAGTTGATATAGGGAAAATATTGTCTTCGATTCTCAGTAGCATTGCATGAGTACTACCAATAAGCTACACTTAGTTATCGCTCTCCATCTTTCCCTTCGTAATGCAACGCAACCTCAGTCCAGAGCACACCATACCACACATGAGCAAAACACAGCTTCACTGTAACACAGATTCATTTCAGAGCAGCCCACGCAGAATAGCCTCAAGCAGAACGCTTTGTTTTCCTTCCAAAACGGCAAGCCATGTGTGGCGATCGAGCCCTCGCTAGACATTGGCCATCGCCATTCTCACATCAAAGACCTCATCCAGACGCCTTCTTATTACCACTGCAGCCGCGCATAACTTGGAGTCAGTCAATACACTACGGACATAATACGAAAGATTGTTGTCGAGACAAAGCTACGGAAGAATAAAATTTGTAGAAGATAGGCACCACGAGGAAACAGTAATGGATAGTAGTAGAGTGGCACTCTACTCAGTGCAGGAAGCCAGCTACAGTTGGATAATTTCAATGAAGTCTTTAGTGGGAGTAGAGAAACCTCAGTATGTACGTGGACAAGGGCTGTTTGACTAAGACGAGAAGTAGGACAGATAAGGGGGAGTCAGAAGCAACTTCTTTCTGAATTCCAGCACTATAAAGATATGAGTGTGGATAACTATGTGTAAACTGAGTACGGAATGCAGATTGTTGCAAAGTGAGAGCAGATTTTTGATTGGCACTCAGAAGAATCACTGTCATAGGTGAGCGCATCATGCACCAGTAAAAATTTTGTTTCTAACTTCCTTCCACCCGAGACTCGCGAGGAGATGCTGCAGCCGATGGATACTCTTCAATTATGCGCTCTAAGGATGTGTAGCTTTAGTTGTAAGCCGGATGATTTAGAATATGCAGCCCCAAGAGCCTGGCAGGCACCATTAACGCCGAATACGGTGTGCCACTGGAGCAAAAACCAAGTGACAGAATTCATATGGAATTTTCTTATAGGCGTTGTCTTTTACTTTTCTGATTGAAGTAGGGCCCGTATTTATTAGCAGTCTAGAACTAAATATTGATTGGATCAAGAGAGTGATTGTATGATTGATTCTCTATGTTGTTCTTTCTTTCCATCTCTGATTAAAATTCGGTAATCGCTATACAGTTTCAGCGAACTTAATTGCTCCCCAGTGACGTGTCGACTTCATGGCATTCGCAGCCACCTCGTTACCTGACCTTGGCGAGGTGGGACAGTCACGAAAAACACATTGTTTGAAACGTGCACCAAATCCACAATTTTGACGATACAGCAATGAAATTTTGTACCATGCTTTACATACACAAAATGAATCCATGTTAAGTTCCTCGGATTCCTTTCGAAAAGTAATGTATGTGCCTTTTTCTCAGAAACTATTGAACAGATGTCTACAATATTTTCTCTGTTTAATCTCTTTACATACAGTAAACTTCTCGCATGAGCTTTCCGCTTATATGAAGTAGGTAAGTTTTAGTAATTTTAATTGTAATTCTGTAAGTGTAATGTAAAATTCATGCAAAATTCTAAGCACTTTACCCCATATCTCACCTTACATCCAGAGATTCAAAATTTTCCCTCGAGACAGTATTAATTGGGTTCATAAAAATAAGTGTTCAAAATTTCATAACTCTAGCCGTCATTGATTTTGAGAAAAAGGTGAATAAACTTTGAAAAACATGAATTTCATGAAATGCAATTTAAAGTCCAAACTAAAATTTTCTTTTTTTTATTGCACCTCTTCAGAACGCCCCAGATTCGTACTCATGGTCCTCTTTCCCTTCAAGGCCTCTATTCTGCTTTCTTGTTTTATGCCTTGTTTTCTTTAACGGGTCTTAATTCCTTCTTAAACTGCAGAGAGGCGCTCTAAATCTATTTTTCTCAAGATACATTCAGTGAAATTTCCTATCTTGAAATCCGTTTTCTCTAATACCGTCATCCTCCCTACGTTTATTATTGAATATTAGATCTGCATCATAAGTTGCAAGTACGACAAGTGTAAAAGATGAAAGCAGAATTATATTTGTTTCGAAGGTACGGAGCAGAAACAAAGATCATCTATAAAACCAAGGGGTTTATACCACAGGCTTCTACATGTCTCCCACGCAAATTTGCTTGAAAGTAATCCGCAGAATCGTTCTTCATTGACCTAGTATTTATGTGTTGCTTGGAAAAGTAGACGCCGCAGGAAGGTCGCATGACATATTTAATTATTTTTCAGGCACTTCGGATGTGATTTCATCACTGAAACTTGCAGAAGTTATTATCCATAAGTTCTACTAACGAATAAAAGATAGATTTAAAATCGACGTCTCGTTCAGTTTCCTAAACATCCAATCTTAATTCCGTGGTAAGCCTACATATGGTTAGAAGTCCTTGTGTACTTGTGCTTAACGTGAAGTCCACAGGAAATTGTAATAACTAGGGTTTTATAGTGGCCATTATTTCATTCAGTAGTTAATGAATCATCTTAGTTTATCATAATATGAGCTTCTGCACACCCATATGCTGGGTCACTACCTGATTAATAAAGTAAATTCATTAAATTACTCATTGTGCAACATTTGTAGCTAAACTCACGTTAGTCTAAGGGAAGTCAGTTGATTATCAGTAAAGTCACTCGATACAACACTTTCTGACATTCACAGGGATATGTTGATGTCTGCTTCTAGGTTTTTTCCGGCGAATATGCTGCTTAAAAGTCTACCAGACATGCAGCCGAATTGATTAACAGTCGTAGAACGAATTTTCGACGGTGTAACCTACCATCATCATTAGGCTACTACAGCTGATTGACATCGTGGACCAGTGGGTGCGATATACAGGTGTTCAATTTACCTAAAGACGCTGAAACATCTCGATAACTACATTTCGGATAAAAAACGGTTATAATTCCAATTGGTTGGTCTCGGAGAGGAGCATCCAATGACATTAACTTGAACCCCCACCCAACCCCTGCGTGGACAGCGGGAGGAAACTTTGAGATCTTCAATGGGAAACCCCGTTTTCTATTGCATATTACAATTCTACGGCACAATATACATACGTTTCGTATGAAGCATTTTCTTCGTTTAGCCATAGATGGCGTTGTAGTCGGAGGAATAGAAATAGGTACTCAATCGTAATATATAAGTGGAAACCCAGTTAGCATATGGAACAGGGGTTTACTCGACGCGCCACTGCGGCCGTGGCTCGAGGCCAATGCTGTTCTACTCTCCCAATTAGAGCAAGTGTTCAAACCTAGTAGCGCCAGGATCGATAGAACTAGTGATGGCCTTTCAAATGACCGTACAGAGGACAGGGATACTTAAAAGTTAAGGTCTACCAGCAGGTGCCAAATGGCCGTGAAGATATAGTCGACCGCATCAGAAGCGGTTGTGCTGAGATTCCAGCAGATATGTTTCTGTACTCCGTACGGCCATTTGAAAAGTGGGTCACCAAACGTAGTGAAGTTACTCCAATTTTAAAAGCGGAGCAGCATTCGCCTCGTGCCACGACCACACTGGCATGTCGTGTGGGGGAATAAAACGTTCAGAATGGAGTTTTCAGTTAGAAGTTATGAAATACTGGCCTGTCCAAACCTCACAACATGGAGGTAGGGTCCCATGTGCGATTGGATATTCAAGGAGTATTCAGTAATATGTCATAAATTATGATTGCGTACCTATTTTTATTCCTCCTACCACAGCGCCGTCTGTGGCGAAAGGAAGAAAATCGTTCACACAAAAAGTATGTAAATTTTGTCGTAGAATCGTAATCCGCAATAAAATACGGCGGTTGCAACTGAAGATTTCAAATATGCCCCCCTCCCCGCGCTCTAGGATGGTGTGGGGGTCAAGTGTGGTATTGATGGATATACCCCTCCTAGGCAAATTTGAACTATAACTTCTTTTGTTCCAATGTGTGGAATTAAGTCAGTGTCTTCAGCTGAAATGAAGACGCTGTATATACCGGTAGTCTCCCCCTACCAATGAGCCGATGTTTGAGTCGTGTAATGTGCAGGCCTCGCGGGTGGGGGTAGCTCGCGTTCGGGAAGCGAGTGACTGTCCTCAGTCTGCGCTCCGTCTTCGCAGTGCTCGGCGTTCCTTTTCCGCTGCGTTTGGAGAGTGTTCAATGCTGGAGCTCGCGTCTGACTAAGTTGAAACCCATTGAATATGTTGATGCGGTTCTCAAGTAGCCGGATTTCGATAGCCCTCCTACATTCACAGTCCCAATGGTGGGACGTGTTGCATAGAAATTTTGTACCTCCATATTTTATTTCTTGTTTGGTGTCAAGGCAACGTTCAACAATTTGTTATTTTGTGAGCTTCTGGAGGTCAGTGTGTCTTTTGTGTTCCGCGCACCATTTTTCAGTCGTGCCAACGGTTTGTCCGAAGTATGGATTCCCTATTCACATGGTGTGTAACACATTCCAGATTTCCGGAGACACAGGTCATCTTTAATTGTCCCTATAAGGATTTGGTCTTTGCCGGTCGGTGGCATACACATCTGATACATTTTCCCGTCATAAAATTTTATCGATTTTTCAAAAAACAAAAAACAAAGAAAAGAGTTCAAATGAGTGTGATATCTTATGGGACTTAACTGCTAAGGTCATAAGCTCCTAAGCTTACACACTACTGAACCTAAATTTTCCTATGGACAAACACAAACACCCATGCCTGAGGGAGGACTCGAACCTCCGCCGGGACCAGCCACACAGTCCATGACTGCAGCACCTTAGACCACTTTTTCTGTTTTAATCTCATTTTGTTCGTTTTAGTTCGTTGAATGTGCTCGGGGCGGACGTCGCAAGACACCCGTTTCGGTTCGTCGTTGATCCATTAACTCATTTTTTTTTTATTACAGAGGGCAGCTAACCCCCTGACCGAATATGCTGAGTTACTGTGGAAGCAGACCGCTCGGCTAATCCGGCGCGGCATCGATTTTTCCAGATACGTTGTCCGCATACGGAATGTAGGGTATCTTTTTCGGCTGACTTACATCGGGTGTTAGCCGTGGTGTGATCTTTTCTTTGAAGGCGGGTCTAATGGTGGCTATGGTCGTTTTCCTTAAACACGTGGCTAAAATGGTCCAGTTCCGGTTGTAGGCTTACTTCGTCGATCTCTCGAGCTCTGTGGACGAATGTCTGCAGCACTCCTTGCCTCATGACAGCTAGAGGCATGAAAGTAGTGTCCGTGTGGGTTTTCTTCCAATACATGCTATGCCCTAGATGCCCTAGTGTCCGGTCCAGTTTTCTCCATACTAGAACATCCAAGAATGGTAGCTGACCGTTTTACTGCAACTCCACCGTGACCCAATTTTGGTTGTGGATTATACGTAAATCGACTACATGTGGACCTCATCAGGAAGGGCAATGGATGTCAGATTAGTCAAGCGTGGGCTCTTGCAATTAAAATTCCCGAAACGTAGCGGAAGCGGAGCACCGAGCACGACTCAGGTGGAGCCAGACTGAGGACTGTCACTCGACTAACAAGAGCGAGCTACTACAACACCGCGTGGGCCGTTGACAGGGAGGTGGAAGCGGACTCGTACAGATATATTGCACTCAGTGGTCCAGGATGTCAGTCATCAGGAGTAGCTTGATGATGATGGCCCGTTACATAGTCGAATATTCGTTCTATGAAGATCAAACAATGTGGCTGTGTAGACAAGAGCCCTTCAAGCGGTAGGGTCCAACTGTAACCTCACAAGGTGTCCGATTGTATTGGTAACGCTTCAAGAAATAATTATAAACATTGTAACTAATTGACGTATTAGTCATTAGATACTCAGCGACTGTTTAAATAATTAAGATAATTCTCATTTATTGCTGCCTCTCAGGTGCACATTTCTCACTCAATGACATGTTTCGACCACTTTGAATCATCTTCAGATCTAATTAGTTTCGTGAGCATGGGTTGCTGACGCAGTTCTTAGATCTGAAGATGATCCACAGTGATCGAAACATGTTATGTAATTAAAAAAACTAGCAACTGAGATGGAATAATTGAGAATTATGTTAACATAGCAATAAGGTAGGAATTTAGTGTGGGACCACCCTGGAGCTGCCTGCAATGTACGGTGAGGAGAATGGTGGAGGGGTGGACGGGGAAGTAGATTGGTTTCTGAGCCGCGCGGCGCCCAGTGCACTTGTTTGTATGGGCGCCGTGCCCTGGGCCCACGAGGCCCGCCAGCAGCCAGGCAGCAACCAGCCAGCGCATTTCCCCACACAGGCGCGCAGAGCACGGCGCAGGTGATTAATGCGGCCGCGAGCCGCCGGTTGGCTCCTTTGTCTCCGTCCGGGCCGCGCACGTGATTCAGTTGCTAACCAACCGGATTAAAGGAGGCCCGCAAAATAATCGCCCTGCCGGTGATTTGGGGATTTATTTCCACCCCCGCGCAGCACGGAACGGCGCTCCGCCTGCCGCTTGTATCTGAAATCGAACTGGTGGAATGCCACCGCACGGAATGAGCTACCATAAGATTGCCACTGCGTAGCGATGCAGTACGAGTCCCTGTTTTTCCCCACAAACTGGCTGCACAGCTGAATAATTCGTTTATGAGGTACTCGGTCAATGAAACAACACGAAATGTTTCATGTTCGCGAAGTTGGCAATATATTGGCCTATGTCGTCGGTGGTTTGACTGGACAGGTACACAATACAAACCTATACTGAGAAAGAAAGAAATCTTCTATGTAGATATACATCGACTCGCTGTGAGGTTCAGTGCCATCAGGTGGTGCTGCTGTCATGTGACACATTTAGGAAAGTACGTAAGTCTAACAAAGACAAACTAGGAAACATTCTCCCGAGGAACCACCAATAGTCTAGAAGGGGTTGAGCGTCCTCTCCTCTTTATACTTTGACTCTTGTATTAGCAGCTTTAAAACGGATTTTGTACTTAACTGCATGTGACAACCTCGCTCTCCACAGCACTTGATTTTCCTTCTAGGTCAAGCGAGGGACATGGGAATTCTAGAGAGCAGCAGTGAAATGTATTGAGATAAGAAAGACACAGATAGCACTTGTGTGTGCTTATTTCATTTCCGTACAAGACAGAGAAAAACGAAGAAAAAAACGAAGAAAAAAACGAAGGAATTGGTTCAAATGGCTCTAAGCACTATAGGTCTTAACATCTGAGGTCATCAGTCCTCTAGACTTAGAACTACTTAAACCTAACTAACCTAAGGACAGCACCCACACCCATGGCTGTGGCAGCATTCGAACCTGCGACCATAGCAGCAGCCCGGTTCCAGACTGTAGCGCCTAGAACATCTCGGTCACCACGGCCGTTAACGAAGGAATTATGCGAATGAGATGGAAATCAGTAAATGTTGTGTACATGTGTAGAAAATCGAATGATTACAATTTCGGAAAAAAATGATGATTTATTCCAGAGAAAGAGCTTCACAAATTGAGCAAGTCAATAACGGGTTGCCCTACCCCTGGCCCCTATGCAAGCAGCTGTTCGGCTTAGCACTGATTGACAAAGTAGTGGGATGTCCTCCTGATTGATACTGTGTCAAGTTCAGTCGAACTGGCGCGTCAGGTCGTTAAACTCCCTAGCTGGTTCTAGGGCCCTGCCCATTTCGCTCCAAACAGTCTCAAATTGGGAGAGATCTGGTGATCTATCTAGCTATGATAGGGTTTGGCAAGCACCAAGACAAGCAGTAGAATCTCTTGCTGTGTGCGGGAAAAAATTATCTTGCTGAAATGTCAGCCCACGTTGGCTTACGAAAGAGGGAAAAAACTCGGGCGTAGAATATCTTCAACTAACCACAATGCTGTACAGATGCCGCGGATAACAACCAAAAATGGCATCCCACTCCTGGTTGTAGAGCAGTGCAGCGGGCGAGGGACGGGTTGGTATTCTACGGCTATCTGCGGTGTCTCCAGACACGTATTTAGCCTGAAATCTCAATGACTGGAGTAGAATTGTCTTCATTGATGGGTCCCGCTTCCAACTGAGCCTCAATGACCAGTGAAGACTCTCGCCTGCCATAAGCCATGACGACGCGGAGTGATGGCCTTGCGTGCCATTTATTTTCATAGCATGACCTCTCGATTGTTATTTTCGGTAACCTAACAGCACAACAGTACGCCCCGCTTCGTTGCCCTCTATGGCAAGCCATCCTAGGCTTACATTTCAGCAAGATAATGCCCACCAGCACAAAGCGAGTGTTTCTACTTCTTTTCTTCATGCTTGCCAAACACTACCAGCAAGTTCGTCGTATCTCTTCCCAAATGAGAACGTTTCGATTATTATGAGTAAGGTCTTCCAAGCAGCTCGAAATTTTGACGACTAAAGCGCTAATTAGACATAATTTGGCACGATGCCCCATAGGGGAACATCAGACCACTCTACCAATCAATGCAAAGCCAAATAACTGCTTGCATAGTGCCCAGACGTGGCTATACCTGTTACTGAGTTGCTAAATTTTTTTAGATCCTTCTAAATGGTTCAAAGGGCTCTGTACACTATGGGACTTAACCTCTGTGGTCATCAGTCCCCTAGAACTTAGAACTACTTAAACCTAACTAAGCTAAGGACATCACACACATCCATGCCCGAGGCAGGATTCGAACCTGCGACCGCAGCAGTCGCGCGGATCCGGACTGAGCGCCTAGAACCGCGAGACCACCGCGGCCGGCTTAGATCCTTCTCTTGAACAACTCATACAATTGTCAATTTTGTAAAATTGTAATCATTTGTTTCCCTGTACATCTATCGATTTCGGCCACATTCGACTGATCCCCTTGTAATGGTTGTTTTTTTTCCGGTCCTACGATATGTATACAGGGTGATTCAGGGGGAAATGTACATGCTTTGAGGGGTGAGAGTATTAGTGATTCTGTACAAAAAACTTCATATGGATATATGCCTAATCCGAATGGTTTCCGAGATGGAACACTTTTAATGTCCATTGTTATATATTTTCTGTATTATTCAATCACAGCCGTTGTTTACAATGTACCACAGTAGTGCAGAGAAATTTGCAACGAAAAATTTGGTACTGGATGCTTGTAGTCTATCAAGTAGGGAAGCTGCCTGAAATTGGCCTAGAAACACTGTCTACGCTACAACTCATTGCACGTTGCACGAGGTTTTTGAACATTCTCTCGCAATCTTCGTAAAAACTATAAGTTCTAGGGAAAAAAAATGAATAGATCCTTTCTTGTTGGAAATTTAATGTAGTTTCATTTTGTACTGAGACACGTTTCTGCTGGACGGTATGGGTTTCAAGTTATTTAAGAAAAACGTACAAAAGTGATATTAAATGGATTCTATCTCGGAAACCATTCTGATTTGGGCATATTTCCTTATGATGTATTTAGTCCAGAATCAGTAATAATATCACCCCTCAAAGCATGCACCGTTTCTCCTGGCTGGACGGAGTGGCCGAGCGGTTCTAGGCGCTTCAGTCTGGAACCGCGAGACCGCTACGGTCGCTGATTCGAATCCTGAGTCGGGCATGGATGTGTGTGATGTCCTTAGGTTAGTTAGGTTTAAGTAGTTCTAAGTTCAATGGGACTGATGACCTCAAAAGTTAAGTCCAATAGTTCTCAGAGCCATTTGAACCATTTTTTTCTCCTGACTCATCCTGTACATAGATTGTCCCTCTCAAGATTGGTGAGGCATTTTATCTCTGGGGTTCGGCAGATCTTTTCAATTCCGTCTTCGCAATGTATTGCAGGAATTAGCTCAAACGAATACTGTCCATGATACTGTTGTTGACAATTCTTCCGGATAATATGGCCGTGGTCCATGGAATTCATCTATTCCTTCTGTTTACTATGATTTCGGTCAATGAAGTTATGGTATACGTAACGGAAGTCTTCCCTGAAGATTTGACCGCTCTGTTTAGACACTGTCTCACATCTAGCCAGTTTCTGTGGGATGAGGAGTTTTATGAGCAAGTGGATGGTGTTGCCATTGGTAACCCGTTTAGCCCTGCGATTGCCAATTTTTACATGGAGAAATTAGCGTTGAATAAAGCAAATAAGAAAACATGTTTTTGGTTTCGTTATGTAGACGACATGTTCGTGGTTTGGACACGCGGTAAAAAAGCCTTAGACGAATTTTTTGACTATTTTAATAGCTTAAACCCTAAAATTCAGTTTACCATTGAAGTGGAAGAAGACCAGTCTATTTCGTTTGTAGATGTGTTAGTCATGAGACAGACAGATGGCAGTCTAAAACATTAAGTGTTTCGGAAGACCACACATACTGATAGATACTTACATAAGAACTCAAGTCATCACCCACAACCAAAATGAGGTGTAATCAAAAGTTTAGTGTACAGCGCAAAACGGATTTGTACGCCGGGACATCTGGATACGGAACTGAATCATCTGAAACAGGCCTTCGAAAAGAATGGGTACTCAAACAAAGAAAATTAATAGAGCGTTAAGACCTAATTACAGCAGGCCAAAGGACAAGGATGGTACACAACAATGGAAGAACACGCTGTCTTTGCCTTCATTAGTAAGGTTACAGATCTAATCGGCAAAATTTTGCTGAAACATAAAGTGAAACCGGTATTCAAAACTACCAGAAAAATAGGACATGTACTTCGTTCTGATAAAGATAGAAGGGTCACCATTATCATCTAGCGGTGTGTATAGAATTCCGTGTACTTGTGGCAAGGTCTATATTGGTACTACGAAAAGAAGTGTGAATACGAGGGTAAAGGAGAATAAAAGTCTTTGCTGACTGGGAATAATAGATAAATCGGCCGTTGCGGAACATGCACTTCAGTCAGGTGACCATGTAGTTAAGTTTTCTGAAACTACAGTTTTAAGTGCTACCACGAACTATAATCCACGACTGTATAGGGAGGCTATTGAAATTTATAAACATGAAGATAATTTTAATAGAAAAGAAGAGACCTTGAAATTAAGCGAGATATGGACAGTGGCGTTACAGAATCGATACCTGATTTTTATGTATGACGGGCTATTATCGATAGTTACTTTTAATCTTTGACTAGTTTTCTCTCTGCTACTATGTGCAAGCTAGACCACGCCCACTTTCCTTGGTATTTAGGCCGCTCCCCGACGCCCGACTCGTCAGTCCGCAGGACTCAACAGGTCCAGCCATACCTCTGAGGATGTCCAACGTAGTATTGGATGAAACATTAGGAATAGAAGAATTACAAGGACCACGGCCATATAACCCGGAAGAATTATCAACAACAGTACCATCCCGTCGTGAAAGCCTTCATTGTATGACTGTTCATGATAGCCTTCATGAGACACACAATATCGTCGGATAGCAGCGGTATGTTACCCAGTACAAACAAAATCATCCGTAACGTCCCCATTACGTAGAAAAGTTCAAGATTTGTTTGTGCGATATTCGCTTTATCGATGGGTATTAACAGGGACATTAACACATGAGCGTCATGGCTGAATGGGGGTAGTGTTGTCGCTGCTGCAGTATTTGTTTTTCTTCATCTTTAACTGCCTTCTTACTTCACGGTGCTATAACGAATATCGCACTAGACTAATATGTAACCATTCTGTCGAATGGACTTAAATAGTTGCGTTTCTAAAATAAATTTCTGTGAAATGGTGAGTAGAACGACGCTGTCCGTTTACATTGGGAGACAAGCTGAACAGTGTTTGTCCCGGCCAACTCCAGCTATACATCACAGAAACGAAATTGAGAGTAACTGCCGACATATGAGACACAATTCCACCAAATAATCTTAGGAGAGACACCCAGTTCATATCAAATTCAGGGAACATCAGATAGGCAAAATCTATTTTGTAGAAATTTAAAATCTAGTGGTGGTAAAAGAACGCCAACAGAGAAGAACGTAACATAGTACAGAAACTATACAGCTTGCATATGTTATTGGTAAAGAACGTTAACATTCAGGTAACCGAAACGAGCTAACGTTACAACTATATATCACAGAATAAAATGTTTACATGGAAAGAAACTAATTTTGGAGACCACTTAGAACGTCTAAACGAATTCCATGCTATATTTTTATTAAATAATGAAACAAAAATTCAATTTCAAAACACAGGAAATGTTTGTACCTCCAATATAACGGTCCTTTGGTATTTATAGAACGTTGGGGTATGTGGCAACCAAACGGCTGTTAACGCATACTTTGAAGAATCTATGAGAACAGGGAGACTGTCATTCTTTTGGGAAACTGACATCCACCCAATGCCGAAGGTAGAAACGGCATAAGTGTGAAAAATATTGCACAAACGTCTATCATGACGACAAGAACAATAGACAGAAGAATGAAAATGAATCGTGATCTGACTGATAATGGTCAGTTTGGCATTAGGGAACTTTAAAGCACAAATATGCAGTTCCGAAGTTGCTCCTGATAACAGATGCAAAACTTAAGATATTTTCATAGGATATTTCTATCTAGAAAAAGAGCTTGACAATGCAAAACGGTGAAACATGTTGAAAAATCATTAGAAAGTTAGTTACACGCTATGGGGAAAGATGGGTAGTAACATTATGTACAATAATTATCAGCATCTAAGACCAAGAACTAAATGCTTAAATTAGAAAGGCTGTTAAGTCAGGGGCACAGTCTTTCACCCCTACCGTTCAGTTTGTATATCGAAGAAGCAATGGAGATAATTAGCGCTCATAGTCTTGAATCCATGTTCCTGTAAGCCAAATAACGATCGCCTTTGGTGTGCGACCTGCTACATGCTTTCTTAGCTGTGCAAGCAAGCAACTTTTTTGTTAACCCTGTACATTGTGAAAGCAATTATGGAGAAAATAGATCGATTTAAGAGCGGGCATAATATTCAGGGTGAAAGGATATCGTGAGGTGTCAGTTGATCTGTTTAGCACAACTGTAAGATGCCAAAGGTTCGATCCCTGGTAACCGACAGGGAAGGGAACCTCCTCATAAGATAATGCAAACTGAAGAAAAACAATATCACGCAATGGATAGCGTCTTATCAAACAAAAACTACTAAAAATACCCCAGGTAAACATGAAATTATGGTACACACTTCTCACGGCTATGTTATTGAGGGGACACATCTAACTACGAAAGGAAGCTAGATGCCACTATAACCGTATAATTACTGTCAGACATGAAAAAACGATTTACCCAATGCTAAACCAAATAAACATCTGATGAAGGGACAAAAGTTGTAGTTACGATAATAGCATGTCATCTGCACCAAAGAAAGTAAAAAAGTAAGTGCAGATTGTGTATCTAAAGCTAGAAATTAGGGAATTATATGCTAAAAAGCTGTCGCTCAACACTGAAATTTAGCAAAAACATTCAGAATTGGCCAACAAATTTGCAATACCGGCTCACTTTGAGGAAATAACAGAGAGAGAAAAGGCATACATACAGAAAGAAATGCAACAAAGCAGATTAACAAAACAGAAAACTCATCAGAATCATTAACAACACAAACACACCCACTGAAAACAATCACAACCAACAATATAAATTCCATGACAGAATCATTAACCTAACTGACATAAAGCTTACCAAACAACAAAAAGCCTATTAGAAAAAGGACCAAAACACAATGTTAACACAAACATACCACGCAAACCAATAGAAAACCTCATAACAGAATCTGAACACATTATAAAGGAACAAGAGAGACTGGGCACAACAAATTTTAATACAAACTTAACAAGAGAATTAGTAAGTGCAGAAATAACACAGATATCAGAACACACAAATCCACCATTATCGCTAATAATAGAAAATCAGAGGAAATAACAACAAACAAGCCAAAACAAAAATTAAAACAGAGTAATACCATAGTAACAAGAGCAGACAGAGGGTATACTACTGTAATTTTGGATGAAAAGGAATACATCGAGAACACACTAAATTTTTTGAAAGACAACAACTTCACTAAACTGACCTGTGTCCCAGCAGAAGAGTACCAGAAAGACATTTAACAAACACTGAAATACATCAAAAATGTATTGTCGGAAGGCTAAAATAAAAGGATGATATAGAAAAATCCAGAAGCACCCACCTTAAATTCCCTACCAAAGGTTCACAAGGATAATATCCCATCACGTTCCGCCATCAACTTCCGAAATGCTCCATCCTACCAAACAGCCCAACAGACACACACAGGACTAAGAAAACTGTACTTTTCATAAAATCAGGAATCTGGAAAACTCAAAGAAATTAATCAACGGAATCAAGAACATACACATGCCAGATACAGCAACCCTTATATTACTTGATGTCACATAAACGTACACTTGCATTCCAATAAATGAAACAATGGACATCACCACACAAAGTTTAAAACAACAATGAAACACACTAGACACATACATTAATTAAATAACAACCTCAATCAAGACAATTAAATCACAAAATTATTTTGTGTTCAACAAAGAATTTTATTCGCAACATGAAGGACTACCAATGGGTTCTCCATTAAGTGGCCTTCAAGCTAACATATTTATGAACAACCTGGAGAACATGAACTTCAGACACGTAATAAAACTAAAATAGTACGAAGTTGTGTACGGGTACTGTTATTTCGATGACATAACATCGATAAACCACATACACACAAAGAACAGCTGCACATTGAAATAAACACACTACACCTAAAAATTAACTTCACATTAGAAACAGACAACATACGACATATTCTAGATCTCACCATAAAAACACAAACAACACAAATGACTTCACAATATTCAGTATACTGACAATGACAAGCACCACCATTCACAACCTGTCGAACCATCCACTGAAACATAAGAAGCAAACTTCAGACTCATGCTCCATAGATTAAACAGAACAGCCATAAGCAAACAGAACTACACACAAGAACTAAACACAAAAAAGAAGTAGCAGTAGAACGTGATTATGATACCTATACGATAGACGAATTAAAACAAAAAATATATAAGAAGTACTAAATAAACATAGCACACACACACACACACACACACACACACACACACACACACACACAAGTCCTCACCCAACACAGAACAATACCAAACACAAACAATGCACACGGAATACACAACAGAGCAACAACTTACACACAAAACGACATGGCACATACTAACTATAATACAAAATTGTTCCCAGAATAGGCAACACGGACTCCAAATAGGATACAGGACAGAGAACAACACAGAAAAAGATCAGAACACAAGAAATACTCACAGATCAGGAATATATGAACTCACATGCAACACTTGCCAGATATACTACAGTATGCAAGAGCACACTATTTAACACGTTAAAGGAATCATACAGAAAAGACAATGCAACAGCTAAAAAGTCTACCCACACACACAAACACACACACACACACACACACACACACACACACACACAAAGATAAAATGTAAACAAAATTCAAATTAATCAACAAACTCACTGGTAAACAAATGAACACTAGCCGGGCTGGGACACACAACAACTCTGACTTCAGTACGTTTTGGTAAAGTGTAAAGTGCTTTTCACGACCAGAGTTCTGAAAATATGAGTTATATTTACGTGTTTTAACTACACCTCACCGGGATGCTGAGAAAAATGGACTTGCCACACAGAAACGTAAGTCGAAACGAATATATGCCCGAAATATAGTGACTAACTAAATTACATTTAAACCATAAATATATAGGTTAACTCCAAACAAAATTTCTGATCAACGTCGTTTGGTAGCAGATGACACGCTACCAGTACGAAATAATGCGCATGTGCTCTTGCAAAATAATGCAGACCGTATGTAAAGGTATTAACTAAACAATTGTTTCAACTAAATATTTCTCGTGATTTGCTAATCATTTACTAAATATGTTCACAGTACAAATTAAATAAAACAGACCCCAGTGGTAAAGAGGTACTAAAAAAAGATTGGGAAATTGTTAAGGCTTTCGTGGCCACTTGTTGACAAACTGCCTATTGGCTTCTGTCTCGGTTTCTTCGGCCGACGTTCATCTAATGATTTTTCTGACGTTCCGCCAGCACGAGTGGCTGGCATTGTCAAAGCTTCACCCTCCATTGCCGGTGGCGAACTGGAGCCGAGCTCGCGGCCGCAGACTATATGCCCCTGGCGCGCCAACGTCCGAGGGCTTCTCCGCGGTCATTTCCGGTGCGGTTCTCCTCTTGCTACCTGCGACGGTCGTTCGCTGCAGTACGGGAAGCCAGGACCCGTTTACCTTAAGGCTTTCCTCTTTCTTGTTGAAACTGTTCGCGTGTTTTTGTATTTCTACAGCTTCTCTGAACGAGCGCGTGTGATATTGCTTCTCAACAGCCAGAACTTCCGTGTCGGCGAATTTTATTACGTGGTCGGTCTCATTCAGTGCGTGCTCTACCACGGCCGATTTTTCCACCTGCCCCAACCTGCAATGTCGCTTATGCTCTTTGATCCTGGTGTTAATTGATCGTCCAGTCATTCCGACATAAACTTTTCCGCATGTGCATGGTATACGGTATATTCCCGACATTGCAAGTGGGTCTCTTTTCTCCTTCGCCGATCTAAGACACTCTTTGATCTTCCTTGTTTGCATTTACCATGGAAGTAGATAAGGACAAGAAATGCCATTTATAGATGTGCTGGTCACAAGGGAAGGCGGAAAACTGGGACACAGCGTGTATCGAAAACCGGCACACATGGACCGATACCTTCACAAACTGTCAAACCACCACCCGAGCCAGAAGAGAGGCATGATTAGTACGCTCGTAACGAGAGCAGGACGAATATGTGAGCCGCAACACCTCAAACGGGAAATGCAACACCTGGAAACTGTTCTGAGGAGCAATGGGTACTCCACAAATTACATTAGAAGTGTAACAGAGCCAAACACTCGGCGAAGTAAGGAACCAGAAAAAGAAATGTCGGGTACGGCCTTTCTGCCATACGTTCCCAGAGTTACGGACAGAATCGGCCGTATATTGCGCAAACATGGCATAAAGACGATTTTAAAACCGACAAGGAAGATCAAAGAGTGTCATAGATCGGCGAAGGAGAAAAGAGACCGACTTGCAATGTCGGGAATATACCGTATACCATGCACATGCGGAAAAGTTTATGTCGGAATGACTGGACGATCAATTAACACCAGGATCAAAGAGCATAAGCGACATTGCAGGTTGGGGCAGGTGGAGTGATATGGCAGAGCACGCACTGAATGAGACCGACCACGTAATAAAATTCGCCGACACGGAAGTTCTGGCTGTTGAGAAGCAATATCACACGCGCTTGTTCAGAGAAGCTGCAGAAATACAAAAACACGCGAACAGTTTCAACAAGAAAGAGGAAAGCCTTAAGGTAAACTGGTCCTGGCTTCCCGTACTGCAGCGAACGACCGTCGCAGGTAGCAAGAGGAGAACCGCACCGGAAATGACGGCGGAGAAGCCCTCGGACTTTGGCGCGCCAGGGGCATATAGTCTGCGGCCGCGAGCTCGGCTCCAGTTCACCACCGGCAATGGAGGGTGAAGCTTTGACAATGCCAGCCACTCGTGCTGGCGAAACGTCAGAAAAATCATTAGATGAACGTCGTTCGAAGAACCCGAGACAGAAGCGAATAGGCAGTTTGTCAAAGATTGGGAACTTTGAAAATACGGTGTTTTGCGTAACTGGTGGACGTTACATAAATCAATGTCACCGAAGCTTATGTTAACTTTCCTGCATGCTGAGTCAGTCATTCCGCCAATCATTTCTTTTCGATTTCTTCACATTTTTGTGCAGCCATTTCGTATTAGCTTCCCTATTTTCCCTTATTTATTTCATGCCTCAGCGACTTGTGTTCTTGTATTCCTGAATTTTCCTGAACTTTTTGTACTTCCTCCATTCATCGATCAACTGAAGTATTTCTTCTGTTACCAATGGTTTCTTCGCCGTAACCTTCTTTGTACCTATGTTTTTATTTTCCAACGTCTGTGGTTGTTCTTATTACACTACTGGCCATTAAAATTGCTACACCAAGAAGAAATGCAGATGATAAAAGCCTATTCAATGGACAAATATATTTTACAACAACTAACATGTGATTACATTGTCACGCAATTTGGGTGCATAGAGCCTGAGAAATCAGTACCCAGAAAAACCACCTCTGGCCATAATAACGGCCTTGATACGCCTGGGCATTGAGTCAAACAGAGCTTGTATGGCGTGTACAGGTACAGCGGCCCATGCAGCTTCGACACGATACCACAGTTCATCAAGGATAGTGACTGGCGTACTGTGACGAGACAGCTGCTCGGCCACCATTGACCAGACGTTTTCAATTGGTGAGATATCTGGAGAATGTGCTGGCCAGGGCAGCAATCGAACCTTTTTTCTGTATTCAGAAAGGCCCGTACAGGACCGGCAACATGCGGTCGTGCATTTTTCTGCTGAAATATAGGGTTTTGCAGGGATCGAATCTAGGGTACAGCCACGGGTTGTAACACATCTGAAATGTAACGTCCATGGTTCAAAGTGCCGTCAATGCGAACAATAGGTGACTGAGACGTGTAACCAATGGCACACCACACCATCACGCCTTGTGAATCGCCAGTATGGCGATGACGAATACACGCTTCCATGTGCGTTCACCGCGATGTCGCCAAACATGGATGCGACCATCATAATGCTGTAAACAGAACCTGGATTCATACGAAAAAATGACGTTTTGCCATTCGTGCGCCCAGGTTCGTCGTTGAGTATACCATCGCAGGCGCTCCTGCCTGTGATGCAGCGTTAGGAGTAACCGCAGCCAAGGTCTTCTGGCTGATAGTCCATGCTGCTGCAAACGTCGTCGAACTGTTCGTGCATATGGTTGTTGTCTTGCAAACGTTCCCATCTGTTGACTCAGGGATCGAGACTTGGCTGCACTATCCGTTACAGCCATTCGGATAAGATGCACGTCAACTCAACTGCTTGTGATACGAGGCAGTTGGGATCCAGCACGGCGTTCCGTATTACTCTCCTGAATCCACAGATTTCATATTCTGCTAACAGTCATTGGATCTCGACCAACGCGAGCAGCAATGTCACCATACGTTAAACCGTAATCGCGATACGCTACAATCTGACCTACATCAAAGTCGGAAACGTTATGGTACGCATTTCTTCTACTTACACGAGGCATCACAACAACGTTTCACCGGGCAACGCCGGTCAACTGCTGTTTGTGTACGAGAAATCGGTTGGAAACTTTCCTCATGTCAGCACGTTGTAGGTGTTGCCACCAGCGCCAACCTTGTGTGAATGCTCTGAAAAGCTAATCATTTGCACATCACAGCATCTTCTTCCTGTCGGTTAAACTTCGCGACTGTAGCACGTCGTCTTCGTGGTGCAGCAATTTTAATGGCCAGTAGTATAGATATGTCCATTCCTCTTCAACTGTACCGCCTACTGAACTATTCCTTATTGCTGTACCTATTGCTTTAGACAACTTCAAGAGTATCTCGTCATTCCTCAGTTCTTTCGTATTCCAGTTCATTGCGTATTAATTCTTCGTGTCTAACATTGAAAGAAGTTCAGCCCTCGGTCACTATTTTTAACAAATTAACCTGGTTTCGACACTGCTAGGAGTGTCTTCCGCAGAATTTAAAACAAAGAATGGTGTATATTCTATAACATGGTCACAGAGTTATGACTAAAATTGTATGATAGAGTATAAGTACGGAAAGACTGGCAGTACTTATATGTCATTTATATAATAATAAATATGCCAAAAGGTCATTAGTCACAAAGATATATAAGATAAAGAAAATTGTGATGGCGAGTTTTCTTTATATTAAATATCTTTGTGACTAATGCCCTTTCGGCATGTTTATTATTATATAAATGAAATATAAGTACTGCCTGTCTTTTTGTACTCATACTCTATCATACATTTTTAGTCATAACTCTGTGACAATGTTATAGAATATAGACCATTCTTTGTTTTAAATTCTGAGGAAGGCACTCGTTGCAGTGACGAAACCAGGTTAATTTTTTAAAAATTGTGACAGAGGGCTGATCTTCTTTCATTTGTAACTATTCACGGTCTCTGAACGTGCAGCCATGTCCAAGATTTTGCTTCGTGGCCAATCTTTTAAACTGCAGCCTGCTATATATCACTTCTACAGTGTCATCCGGGTCTTTATCTGCTCTTGAATACGCCTTATAACCCAGTATCTGACTTAGGAATCTCTGTGTGATCATGATATAATCTAAAGGAAATCTTATAGTATTACCCCGTCTTTTCCCAAAATTACTCCTCGTTTTCCTGATTCTTGAACAGAGTATTCGCTACTAGTAGATGAAATTCATTACAGAACTCAATTAGTCTTTCTCCTCTTTCACTGCTTTCCCCAAACTCATATTCCCGGTTGTCTTTCCTTCTACTCCTTCCCCTACAACTGCATTCCAGTCCCTCTTGACTATTAGATTTTCATCTACCTTTACGCACTGTATTATCCTCTGCGTGCTGACCTCCAAATCTTTGAAGATAAAACGCTCACCGCTCAGCATTACTATGGCACTGTACTCCTTCGCCATGTGCGTCTTTTCGTTTCTGTAGATGGCAGTCTGCAATAACGTAGAAAACTACAGGTAATGGTGCTCTGAAACGAGAGAATATTCGGCGAATGGACTTGCTTGGCTGTTCTTCCGACTTTTTTTAGTATCGAACACATGACGAATACCTTTGGGAAACGTATTGCAGCACATCCACATGCATCAAAGACCATTGTAAAGAAACTGGTTCCCTACCACTAAAAAAAAACCTTTTAAATAATAAAACATGACCTATACAAGGAATCGTATTACCCCTGTTACTCATAGACGAACAAAAAATTTGCGTAGTCTTTGTCAGAACGTGTAGAATCCTATGAGAGACCAATAAGACGTCAGTTTTAATCTAAATATGGTATGGCAATGTTTACGTAATAAAAAAATAAATTAGATAATTCAGTACAATTATTATATTGATAATCACTTTAACGGGGGCCAAATGAACAATTAAAGTCAATATAATTCCGGTGAACCTGCAAAAGTAAACACAAATTATTGTAGGGGCCTGCATAGACATCGCGCATCTGCTAGATGCCCACGAAATACGTAATTTTGTTTTGAAGCTGACAGCCAATAGGAAAATAGGTGCAGCTTTCAAGCAGTAATGGCGGATAGAATCAGTTGGTAATATACGTAATTTTATGGTAGCTAATTTAACTACACAAAAAATAAAATATGTACTCCCTCCAAAAGAAGTTACAAACGAACATTAAAATAAAATTATAATGAGCAGCAAAACATCTGAGAAGAAGTTTGAAAGAAAATTATTAATTGAACTTTAATTTGGCGGGTTTTCAACACTGTTAACAAGACGAAATAATGGAAAGAATATTTATTGGAACTAAACAAAATTGAGATATTGTGACAGTATTTCTAAAATAGTTAATTTAACTGCAATTGTCTTTAATTTTGAAAAGAGAGAGAGCGTTATAATTATCTTTTAATGTCTTAACTGTTGCTGCAGACAGTGCGATGACGTCAGCGGTGGTCCGTGCGGACGATGTGGAAAGTGAATCCTGGTTCGTGGCGTTTTATTATTAAAAGTTTATTAATCACGCGGCGCGGATAGGTCGGAATCATGCAATGTCTTTAGTATTTACGACATATATCCGGTAAATGCCAATACTTCGCACAGTCCTTTCACTGTGTTGCCACAGGGAAACAGTCATGTCTTGATCACAATAACAGTCCGTTAAACATCAGTTCAATTACGTCGTCGTCTTTAAGACAGTTTGGGCGATATAATAAATGTTTCTTGATCAAATCACAGCACTGTTCTTTTACTTAACATTTTGGTTTGTTCCACTTTCACGTAATTCTAACAGTTAGTGTCTCCACACGACGATGTTGTCTAATTCATGGCTAATTGTCATAAATTCACACAGTTTGTAAAATCGTCACCACAGACACTCGATATACTTTTCAGAATTTATTGTTCACTTAATAATGTACGACCTCCTATTAACACAGCGGACGCACTGTAATTAATTGTTCCTCCGCGTATCACCGTCTTTCACGTCGAACTTTTCCACGTTTTTCCATCCGCTAACTGGCCACGTACCACAACAACTCGCACGCTCTCTATCGATAGTCGTTCGCTCTCTCTCTGACACAGTACTTCTCATAGCCTAACCAAAGATTTACAAAGCATATAGAACCGGAACATTCATATTCGTACAATATAAAATATAAAAAGTAGCAAAATGAATGAAGAAACAATGTGACGTATTAACAAATAAAGGATAGTTGAAACAAATGATACATACGTACTATGACAAGGTAATGCACAAAAGAAAAAAATGTTATCGACTTTCGTGGAAAGCAATGTCTTACACCTTCCAGCATTAGAAGTGGAACGACCTACCACAAGAACTCCTTAGCAACCTAGTGTCCAGTGTGGTAGCTCGTTTTAAAGAATTAACTGTCGTTCGTGGTGCTGGGACACCCTATTAAAAACCATTTTCTGCCTTCAGTAACGTCTAGGAGAGTATCATAAATCGCAGTGTCTTCAGTGAAATTATTGTCTGTGGGAAAAGCGTCTTTCTTATTCATGTAGCTGAGTAGTCCGGTATCTTTTTAATGGCATTTTATTGTACTGTGCTGTTGTGTAACTCTTCTTTCTATGTGTGTTCCAAGTTTCATCGAGCTATGTTATGTGCTCGTTTTGCACACCAGTGTACATTGCTGACATCCACCTACATAGAGAGAGAGAGAGAGAGAGAGAGGTAATGATTGATTTAAAACAGGAGTTCGCACGAAAGTACTTCACTATTCATTATTCCTTTATGTTAACTTAGAGAGGAATGGTAGAGAAATAGTCCGTAGGTGGTTCGATGAACCCTGTGGGAAGCACGTCATTGTGAATTGTAGAATAATCATATAGATTTAGATTTCTGTCAGATTACCACTGTGTTAGATAATTTCCTCACTGACTATTGCCGAAGGCGAGTAAGGACTTTCAAAGGAATGCATGAGAGCAGTACAAAAGAAGTCAGTAGTGGAGACTTAGTTAACTAGTGCAGATAACTTTAAGGTTAACAGATGAAATCAAAAAAATGGAAACTAAATAGATGTGGATAAGGGAAGTATAAGTATTTTTGACAGTGTGGCAGATCGGGTCGCTGTTGGACGGAAGAAAGCTAGGATTAAAGGAGAAGGAGACTACGACTATGGTAAGTCTCCTCTTGAAGGGACAGCCGTTTTGGATAAGACGGAAGTTTAAATGGAAAAAGAGGTGTAGAAAATCATGATGTTGTGCACAGATATAGCCAATGTGTTGGATTTCGCACGTACCAAATCCTGTATTGCAGCAAGGAAGTAGTGACGTGTTGCTCGTATGTGAGATCTACTGACGACATTAGTGACTAGGAGGGTCATGAAGAAAATAGAGCGTGTGAAAATCTCATATATACCACCGCATCCTACTCACCTGAGCATGGGAGAGACTGATTCATAAAAATCCCAGTGTCACACACACACACACACAGACACACACACAAACACATACACACACACACACACACACACACACACACACACACACAACAACTGCTTGTGCATTCATGGATGCTCGAGTTGGTTTTTTTCTATGTTTGTCCTATGTTAAAGCAAAACTAAAAACTGTCATAACCTTTTTTAACTACGCTCCGTGGGAATAATTTTTATATTTTTTAGTTTCACGTAGGCATGCTTTGACAGCAAATCCCACATTTTGAAAAAATCTGCTACTTTATTATATATGGTAGTAGGATGTCATCAAGGAGTGTAGCAGACAGTTTCACGGAAATGTTTGGTGCTCAATTGTCGGTATAGTATGAGAGTAAACTGTGAATTCTTAAGTTTAAGACCTAAGTTTCCTACCTGTCGTGATAGTGAACGGAGATCGTCGTCCACACTTGATCCTGTAGAAGTAATTCTGTAAGGCTAAGACTTAGATACAACTGGAGTTCATCAGTATGGAAGTGTATGTTAAAGGTTGTCGGACAGTTTAACACCTTTTATGTTCTGCGAAAATGGCAGTACTGTATTCCATCAGCTGTTCATAAACAATGCAGTAGAGAAATTGTTGATCCACTTATGGTCGCCTGGGGATTTTCGTTTTTTATTATTGGGTATTGTTCGTATTAAGCGGGTTTTTTCTTCACACAGCATACGTGCCACTAACAAGAGAGAAACTACAGTTATCTGTACAAATAGAAATAATACGATAACCAACAATCTGAATAATATTTATGTTCAGTCCATCATTACCTACTGCCACAAATGAGATTCGCATTAATCTTACACAAATTAATAATAATTACTTTTAATTTCGGAATGTATTTTTCTTTTGGCTTTGACCAAAGATATTTCACCTATTCATCGCTTGGATTTGCAGCTCCTTGTGTTTACTGTGTTTGCAGTAAAAATTGTTGGCTGTAAGGTCCGCCAGTTATGCTTGAAAAATCTGTTTTGCATAAATGGGAACTTGAAAAAACGGTGTTTTGCATAAATGGGAACTTGAAAAAAAGGTGCTTTGCATAACTGAGGAACATCCTACAATATTTCACCAAATTATTGTAAACTACTTCAATGGACTACAACTGAAATAATCATTACCCTCATTATATGCTTAACTGTACGTACTTTCTGAGCTGTTTTCATTTAGATATATAGTTTTTCATAACAATAATATCACCCAACTATTTTTTAACATTAGCAAAAGAATAAACACTTCACCCTGTCTGAGTTTTATATATGGTCCATGTGGTAGCAATTGCTGACTCGAATTCATTATATAAAAAGAACGAGAGATGAAAGTTACTAATCAGTCTTCATCCTTTACTTTAACATGAAAAAGAGCGCCTATTTTGTCTGTAGTAATAAGATTTTCGAAATGCTTTTTCCGAAAATAAATGTTTAAATAAATAACCGGAAAACAGAAATCACAGAGAAGCCACCTGCACATTTATAACGTCCTCTACGACGATTAAGATAAGACGCTACAGATGTGTAATGAGAAATGAACTCAAGTTTTTCCTTGACTTGACTGTGCACAGAAAACAATGTGATGAGCCCCATTAATCGAGGGGAAGAAAGGAGGACGGGTGAGAGCAGCTTGAACGAAAACTTCTCTCGTTTACGACTCCCGTAAGGCGACGTATAAGTAACGTTAGTTTTTATCATCCCCTGCTATGATTTGTGGCAGCTAAATGACTCTGAAGCAACAGCCATGACGATGTAAACGCAGAGAGCTAGAGCAAAACAATGAGCGAGGAAAGGTACGGAGAGTGATGGCAGAAGAGAAGAGATGACATACGGGAGCGCGTTCGGAAAAACTCCACTGGGCACGAGGGCTAACTTGTGCGATGGCAAATAAAGAATCGTGCCGGTGAGACCAGGCCCGCGGCCTAGCTGGGAAGAAGTCGGCCGAAACTTGCTGCGGATTAATGAAAACAAACGACTGCCCGCCCAGCGGGGGATCCCCGCAGCAGAAATCGATTGGCCGCAGGGCGCTAAGGGCCGCTCTGACCACACCAGCTCCGAGTGAGTTTCCGCACTCACGCTGCGTCGAGCCCCAATTACAAGATCGTTATTACAAACAGAAACGGTGAGAGGAAATACATCCGTTTGCATCAAGCCGTCATAACTCTCAATAAAAGTCACCTAACGTACCTAAACCCATCGAAATCGTGTCATCTGTCTACGATCGTTAACGAAAAGTGCAGAGGCACATAGTATCAGCAATTTTGCCACCTTGGTATGTGTAACCGTGATCTGGAATGTATCGAACTGTTGCTGTGACGTTAATCCTAAGACGCATTGAAGAAGCACTCGTTTCCAAAAATACTGCATATATGTTTAACAACGGTCCGTAAAGTATAGAAAAACCCGTGAAAAAGCCTAAAAAACGTGACAATTTTTCGAAAGAAACGAAACCAATTTTCTCGACGCATGTACAAATGAGCTTTTACTCCTTCTTTTGTGACCTGGAAGTGAGTGAGACGTTAATCACTATTTCCTCCGTGATTTTCACGAACACTGAGCTTATTGACTGAGTTATCGACGTCAATCATGATCCAAGTTTACACATCAACATCCCAAAAAAAAAAATCTGTCTTTTAATGTCATGCAAGTGTTAACTGTGTTATAATTTACTATTAGGTATTAGTTGTGTTTTTACGAAGATATGGCATTAAACAGTTCATGAAAACCAAGAATAATTCATAAATTCTGGAGATTAAGTGTCATGAGTAACGAACAGTATACTTGCACTCTAAAAAAGTATGTTTGCATTCTCTCTCTTCATTGGTTTATTGATCGTAATCCGTAGAAAGAGAATATTCTAGTATACGAAAAGAAAGGAAGTCTTAGAGTACATATTCCGTTATTTCGCTATGGCAACTCAAGCTACCTAAAACATGCCCAATTACCTTCGTCAGTAAAACAGAGGACTCTCGAAGAAGTAAAGGAAATTTATGAATATAACTGATAAACCGGTGTCCTCTAGCACCAGAGGCTACAACTACGTTACTCTGTTACTTCTAGGAGAGTGATTTCGTTTCCTAACGAAGACCGCTGTGGATTTTCTCGAAAGACCGGTTTTTCATGGCGAATTACAGCAGCAAGTGCTCAATGTGACATTACCTGGTCTTTTGGTTGGTAAAGGAAAAGTCGAAGCCCTCGGTCAGTATGGCGCATAACAAATCCAACTTTGGAGTTTCGTGGTCGCAGTGCGATAGATCATGGCTGCACTCGAATCTAGGCCTTTGGTCCCAATGTCGACCTATTCTGTGAGGTTTAGTAACCATATGCGATGTAAAAGTAGTGGGATGAAGCCAGTCCTGGGACACTTTTGATATCAAACTGATACACTAATTAAAGCAATTACTTAAACCACACCTCCGCCACACCCTCCCCTTAACACATTGTTCTGCTAATTGATTTATGACTCCATGGGTATAGTCTGTCCTTCTGAGGAATCACCTGTCCCTTCAAATGGTTCAAATGGCTCTGAGCACTATGGGACTTAACTTCTAAGGTCATCAGTCCCCTAGAACTTAGAACTACTTAAACCTAACTAACCTAAGGACATCACACACATCCATGCCCGAGGCAGGATTCGAACCTGCGACCGTAGCGGTCACGCGGGTCCAGACTGTAGCGCCTTTAACCGCTTGGCCACACCGGCCGGCCCTGTCCCTTCCATCTCCCCCTCAACTTCACCTGCCTCCTTACAATTGGTCACTTTTTTGTCATTATCCCTCTCCAATTCAGTTCTGTGCCACATTTTTTCCATCCTGGGAAATCCGCCAGCTTTCCTCTACCCCACTACCTCCCTCCCCTCGCCCACCTGGAAACTGGCAGGAAACAGCTGAGCTGTTGGTTTGGAACAGGGAGAGAAGATGCTAGTTGTGGTACAAGGTACACTCCACCACGCACCGTATTGTGGAGTATGTATGTAGATGTAGATGTAGATTGAGGATCTCATGACGCAAAACTCAAATCAATGTCAGTAGACATAATAATCATATTGTTCAATTCAGTTTGCGTATCCCTTACTTAATAATGTACTATATACCTAATGTTTTAGTACAGTTAGCCTTATTCTGAAGACGACGCTCATAGTAGCGTCGAAACCAGGTCAATTTTGACTTAATATTTGTGACCGAGGGCTTATTTGTTACAATACCTTACTTAATAAGTTTGCAGGAGAAAGAGCTCCTTCCTTTCCCTACTCTATCCCCACCTCCCATCCCCCATCCGGAAGTTGATGGAAAAATGAAGAAGTCTGGGCTGCGCAGCTGGACTGGGAGGGTATCATGACAGAAATTGATGGTAATTTCGAGCAATTTATTCTTTATTTATTTCAATTTTACTTAAATAAATTAATTAAATGAGTGGTAAACGCTGATCTTTGATCCTCATTATGTGGCTGTTGAAAAAATCCCACTCTTATGACGTCACAAAGCCATATCAAGAAAAGTAGTAAACTGTCCATTAGTAATACCCTATCAAATTAATTGTTTAACAATTTACGGGAGATAAGGTTGGGGAAAAAATAAATCTGTGGAAGGTGTAAGTCAACCAAGGATCGTACAACACTCACCGCCCCTTTACAATGATTCTTCTTCATAATGAGACATATTTTCAATGTTTGAAAATCACACGCATACATTTTGCAAATAAAGTTACGAAATGGCTACGAAGTCTTTCGTGACGTATTTCTTGAATAAAAGTCTTTCGGTGTACATTGAAGTAACGAAATTTCCGCCACAGGTAAATCGTAGAGTTAAATATACCAGAGGTCTTGTGAGCATCGACGACCGAGAACACAAGCTACCTTGTCCACTAAAGATATGTGGCAAAAAACAGAAAACATGCGCGTGATCGCGAAGCGGATGCCGTCCGCCGACTGCTGAAGAGACACGTCCGCCTCAGTCAGGAGAGAGCCGCACACGCGTCGACCACGCCGGCAGATGTGCGCACGTCCCAGGTATCAACACGTCAGCCGTACCGAATGCTCAGTTGCCGAAAAGACTGTCACACTGTCTGCCAATCACTCGACTGATTAATCTGCATAATGGACCAGAACACACACTCGTCATATTCAGTCTTCTACAGCAACACACACGTCTGTTTCTGCCGCCGCTGAACCGGCATACCGACTAATTCACTATTCAGCCAACCAGAGGGTGCTGTACGTCTCGCCGCTGAGGTGGACTAGATCCAACTAGCCGGAATCGTTTTTCGTTCCCGCCATTCAGATGAGTCTAAGCCCAGAGTTCCGGGCCGCAAGGGCCCCATGCCCACATCTGCTTCTGTCTGTGGCATACTGTGAGACAAGCATGTGTGACTGGGATGTAGAACTCTAAATTCCCTCCCTGACATAGTTTAGCGAGTTTAAAAATTCCAGTTTTGACAATCCGAAAAGGGAATGTTGTTTACCCATACACCTCGAAGTTCTTACGTGTAATGTACATAGATTCCTTCGATTCATATGAGTTGCTTTGGAGGACGTTTCCAAATTGCATTAAAAAAGTTATTCTTATCATCATAACAACAGTTACGTTCTGCATCACAGATTAGAATATTAAAATTGATTTTGGCTCAAGACGAAGTGTTAACAGTATGTACTACCTCTATCGCAGGATGCCTAATAACTTCCGAACTTAGTGTAACCAAATCCCTCGTCACCTGTGTAGTATGTGAAGCTGGCGGCACAGAGGAGCCGTAAATATCAGGTTAAATATCACTTTATATATTCGGTAATACAGCTGACTTTATTACTAAGATCATCTCTCCCTGTGTAAGTGGGAGATTGATATTTCGTTGGATGGTCTAGGCGCAACGAAAGAAACCATGATTATATGTCCAACACGCGAATATCATCCGTGGAATGGTGAACGGCAGCCACTACCATCAGTATGAAACGTGTTTGAGACTGCAGACCTAGATTTCCCAAGGAATACTGCCCGATAAAAGAACTCCTATTTGATCCCGCCCAATTAGATGACAGATGCTTTGAGAAATCAGCTGGCAATCTCTGGAAGGAATGCCATGTTCTTTTTGAGACTCGCTATGGAGAACTGGCATTTGAAGATGACTGCAGAAGGACTGTACTATCGCAACATCCATTTCTATTGGGGACCACGAAGGTAAGATACGAGAATTCAGCATCTAGATAGTCCTTTTTTCCCGCACGATATTTGCGAATGGGATAGGAAAGAATGACTAGTAGTGGTATATGGTACCATGGCGCCCTCCGCCACGTACCATACGATGACTTGCGAGGTATGCATTTAGAATTAGATGAAAATTTAGTCTGTCTATTAAGATATCACTGCATCGATTTATAGGTATACAACGGGCAAGGAAGAATGTTGTCTTTTATTTACCGAAAAAACAAAACATGAACTTCTGCAGCCGCTTGTCTCTCGACAGAAAATGCTTCTCATTGCTGTCACTTAGTGAGACGCGTATGAGAGATTGTAATTCGTTTGTCCACAATATTTACAAGAAGTGATTAGAGCTCGCCTATCGACTCCCCTATTGTCAGAGTATCGCTTACGTACTCTATACTCTCGAATCCTCCAGCCTCAGGTATATAACATCTGAATCCACCTGATTTGACGAGTTAGTCGAACTGCGTCAGCTTACAGCCCGGTAATTGTTTCCAAATTCCTTCACGTTCCGACACCACTTATCCGTTTATCTGAACACTCTCCAGTCCCACCTATGACTGACCACGTACAGGACTATGACGAACAAAAAAGTACACCAACGTACAGGAGGAAAATCTAAACCACGCAGGGTGATGCCATGAAAAGCAGAAATCATATGTGCTTTTTAAAAATTATTTACATTGCTACAAACTGTATTAAAGGATAATGAAATATATGAGCAGCAGTTTGCTATATAATACTCAAGGGTATATGAATTTAATCAGTTGGTAGCATTGGGTTAAAGATGCCTACCTGCCGGCCGCGGTGGTCTAGCGGTTCTGGCGCTGCAGTCCGGAACCGCGGGACTGCTACGGTCGCAGGTTCGAATCCTGCCTCGGGCATGGGTGTGTGTGATGTCCTTAGGTTAGTTAGGTTTAAGTAGTTCTAAGTTCTAGGGGACATGACCTAAGATGTTGAGTCCCATAGTGCTCAGAGCCATGCCTACCCATCGGCTGATTTTTGTATGCTGAATTAGCATATCTTCAAGTGGTACAAATGCATATCTAGGGTGTGTTACACTGAAAGTGGTTTTCCTACTTTCTGAAAACAGTAAGTATTAATATAGTCAGCATGCATATTTTACTAACGTATCTATAGCTAATGAACATATATTTTGATTTCAATTACGCAGAATCAGTTTCCCTGCACATGAGAAGTATAAGGCTATGATTAAAACTGCATCCACAGAAAAAAGTCTGAAATGAGATTTGTCCTCTTTCCTAAGATAGGACTGGAAGTACTGATAACTGGCAGCAACGGTTCAATTATGTGTTAACTACAGTCACACGTATTTTAATTCTAATTTCTGTCATATATGTGACACCATATGGATATGGACATATATAAAGCCTTCTCATTTTACTCAAACAATGCCGTAAGACTTTGAATTTACTCCTTTCTATCCATATTTAGCTTCAGCCACAAGTAAATAATCTAATTTTAAGATGTTCATAATCTAAATTTGATTATGTTTTGACAGAAATGGCTGATCGACCAAACCATTCGTCCACAAGTGCAGGCTGGATGAGTAAAATAAGTCGCCACAGAGAAGAAATCCACGGTTTCAGAAAGAAGAAAATAAAAGGATATGTGAAATTAAAAAAAAACACAAAAAAGAATGTATGATAGAACTCGAACTCCAGGAGTTTCTAAAGAAGGAGTGTGATCAAAAGCGCTTTCAGAGGAAATAAAGAGGAATGCTTTTCTTCTGATAATCTCACCACCCTACCGATGTCCTGAGACTTTGCGCAAGACTTTATCAAAATCTATCGGGCACTTCCCTAATCCCCTTGGAAAAAGGTAGCTGTAGCTGAAAGACTGACAAAGAAATTTGTCCTGGCCACTGCAAATTAAATGCACAAGATAATGTCCTCTAATCACAATAAAGATTATTTCCCAGCTGCATTGTTCTTCTTTTGCCCATATATTGAATATACACGTCTACAGATGAAACATAGTGTGTGTGGTTGGTTAAATGGAAAGAGACAAGAACCTGATAATTTTTTACCAGAGGCCTTCCAGATCTTTAAGGAAGTATGTAATACAGATTTACATATAGGTTTTTCAAAGTTTTGCTGTTTGAGATCACAAAATGTTCTAGTGTTGAAGCTTACTGATAATGACCAATGCAACTGTAAAATTCATGGAAAATTCATTCTTTAGTGATGATATTTGGAAATCCGATTTGTGTTATTCTTTTTTAAATTCTAGTTGTTGGGAAAATAAATGTTCCACATGTGGTTCTGGCAGTAAACTTGTGACTCCATGTGAGTCTGAAACAGTAATAGCTTGGAAAGGTGGGAGGAGATTTTCGCTCCTCTGTAGGGAAGGATTTTATAGAGAATTGTTTGGATTTCCCATAGAACAATTCGGTAACATGCTGTATTATGTAAACATTAAAAGCATATAGCACACAAACTTTGAAAGGGAGAAAAGAATAAAAAGTGGGAAAGTAGTCCTTTAGTTAGATTCTGCTACGTCATACTCCTGCAAGTATCAAAATGAGATTCGGGATGCATTGTTGTCTAGAAGAAGTATTCTCCTATTTACTGCAGCTACATTATAGAAGGGAAAACGTAAAACTTACTCTTGTTTGATATGTTCAAATATTGCATAGGAGGACAAAGATGCAACAGTTGTCTTTGTGAATACACTGTATGATACAATTTTTAAAAATAAACTTGAATCTGATTCTGAAGAGGTGGTTTTTTGGAGAGATTTCCCATTCTCAGAATTTAAAATCGATTCATGGTTAGATTTATTGGTATTTGTTTGCAAGGTATCCCAAGAAGTTTACCTGAAAACATTTTGCCCATTCATATGTAAAAGGTGTTGTGGATGAGAGGGCGGAAATGCAAAGCGTCTTGCGCGCTAGAAGTGCATGGTTGAAGGAGAGGAAGCAACAGTTGTCACGTCTGCACAAGGACTTGTATTATGTGGCATATGAAGAGTGCAAAAACACTACCGTAGTCTATCTGGATAAGGAGACAATTAAGCAAAACAGTGAAGAAGAAAAACCTTGGAAACATGTTCCTCAGATTGCAGGAATATCATGGTCTCATGCTATTGAAATAAATGAAGAAGAAATAATATGTAAAAAGAGTGCCTTAGACAGCAATGGAATTTACTCCTGCCAGCATAATCAACATGACAGTTGGTCAGTTGGAGATTGGGTAATTGTGTCATACAATGGACAAAAATATCCTGAAGAAATTTGCTAAACTGATTCCGGGGGGGTCAATATACCAGTTATGCACAAAGCTGGCAAAGGTGTCTTCAAGTGGCCAGTTACCCCTGACTGCTTTTATAATAATGATAACGAAATTGTGAAGTAGATTACAATGCCAGAAACTGTAAACAACCATGGACACTTCCACTTCATGGGATTATTTAATTCCCACAGTTTCTATTATCTGCTTTACTTTCATATTAAACTGAACATTAAAAAGCGTTAACTTTAAATATTGCATTTTGCTTATGTTAGTATTTTTATAAAATAAATCTGTCAGACCGATGACACTGTTTTCGAAACTGTACTCTGCGACTTCCTTAGTCATTATGTCGCATGTGTTGCATAAGCTATACTGGTGTATTCTTGAATATAGTTAATTGATGCCTTCACATACTTGTGTCTTACCAGAAATGTGTGCAGAGTCTTGCACGTGACACCTCTGTCCCGCACGCGACAGAAATAAAGTATTTTTTTCCCATTTCCTGGACTCACAAATGTTATCATTATTTTGTTTATATGATGTCAGACACTCCATATTCTCTTGAAAAAATTGTCTTCCTGCAGTACGATTTCTCATTACCAGATTCTTTTGATTAACTCTTGGCATGTGGATTTCGTATTTGGTGCTATGTACTACACATGACATCTGTATAAAGCATTTCTGCATTTCTGTATTGTGGAACGAAAGCAAACTGGGGCTTTTCATTTGTAATTTCTTCGAAAATATGTAAAACTACAAGATAGTAAATTCTAGCAAGGAAAATAAAGGATTTTTCTTCCTTTAGGTACGCAGCAATGTATTGGTATTTTTGACAACCAATAACACCTAACAGTGTTTTATGAATAAAAGGAACTGTGCAACTGTTCCACATTTAACAGTTGAACGCCCTCTCAGAGTATACGTGGACTGTAGAAAGAAATTCGGAAGCAGAACACCTACTATTCATTGATAACTGTTTATGAATATCACCCTGTCTGTATTCTAATCTTCTTTATAGTGTTCCTGTGGTCACTTTGCTACAAATATGACAGTTTAATGCTGTCGGAGTCATCATTGAAAGTGCTGTCTCTCTCTTTCTCTCTCTTCGTTATTTTTATAGTATCAGATAGAGAAAACTACCAACTATAAAAACTTCACTTATATTACACGTGGTAGAAAACTCGAAAATATTTTATACCGTCTCTCTCTTCCGATATATCGAAAAAAATATCGTCTTCGTGTTGACATCGACCAGTCGTATTAGTCCTTTGGAGCAGGTGGCCAGAGTTCGAAGTCGCCTCTACAGGCCTGAATAAAATTTCATCGCCTGTACTGGAAGAAGACCATATCCCACAGACCTTCAATCACAGCAGACGTTTCGTGTCTTTTTGTCTCATAAGCAGTCTGACACATTATTTTTCTGATGTAATGCATCAAAGCAGTGTATGATTACAGGTCTGTACATCCTTATATATTTTGCATTTATACCATGACTTTGAGAGCTGCGTTATGTTCTAAACCGATATTAACACTTTGTACACAAAGCTCCACATGGCATGGTATAAGGTAAGCTGCTCTCACAACACGCAGCATGTTTGAAGTAAAAGACAGGAGTGGTTTTTCTTATAGACAAGGATATGGAAGACATCGCAACATATGGAAACCATAAATCTTTGATGCGTTCTTGAGCATTTCCAAATATGTCTATGATGGTGATGACCTGTACATTTAATCTCGTTATCCACAGTGAATGGATAGAAAATGTCTCAGTGTCTCATTTTCGAAGAGACAAAGAGCTTTGATTGCTCATATTGGTGGTGCATGTTGCACACAGGTATATGATGACTGACCACCAACGTTTTGGACGCTGTGTCTTTCACGTTTATAGCTTACAATGCATAGACACATTTGGAACAAGGATGTATTCTGCAAGACTTATAAACAGAGAGCACAGGTAGATGCACTATCAGTTGCCTTCCTACCAGTGGAGTAATGCAATGATTTAAACTATGTAACACACGAGGCTTACTTTGCTTCCGACTACCTAGTTTCAACTAGTTTCGACGCCTAAACAACAGGGAACTGGCATGCATCGAGACTAGAAAACAGTGCATTGATAATGGCTAAGCACTAGCCGAAAACTGGATTGTCCAAATAAAACCTGCAAGAAAATAAAGGACGACTGATTGCTGCGCTCTATAATTTATAAATCATATCACAGTCGCTGAGTGCACCCCCTAATGGAAGGAAACCTGAAGTTTCTACTACTTTTCTAGATCATCCCAATTACCCTTTGCTTTTAAAGAACATCTTGCCCTACCAAAAATTCATGATAGTCTCCTATTTAAGATGATCCTCATGCCTCTTTTGCATAGTTATAGAGCAAAACTGCAGAAAGTGGACAGTCAGTTAACTTGGAAAGCAGTTGAAACTAGCCAGTGTAAACTGAAGTAGCCTTTATTACTCACCTATTTGATCGAATAGTGCTGAAATTCTAGAACTGTTTACAGACTTGCCTCTCTATGCAGAAAATTTCTAAGCTTTAAGCACTTATTCGATCACATAGGTAAGGAACGAGGTTTACTATAGGCTAGTTTCGACTACCTGGTTTAAACTGCTTTACCAGGTCACCTGACTACCTACAGTTCCACAAGAACACCACTCCCTGACAAAAATCCGTGATTAGTCTTCTGTTTATGATAACACATATGTGTCTTTTGCATACTTATAGTCCAAAGGAGCAGAAAGTGGGTAGGTGGGTGTTATGGGAAGTAGTTGGAACCAGGTAGTCAGAAATTTAATAACCCTCGTTTATTACATATCTGAAAATCATTCCATTCCTCCACCAGTGGGATTGACAACTGATGATGCATACTACTGATGCTGTATAGGTTCAACTGCTGCTGAATAGCCCCTTGTGCTACATGTGGTTGTGCATTGCAAACCTTAAAAATTCAAGATACCACTTCCAACGATCTGGAAGTCAGGATGGTGACCACCTAGTGCACCGAAAGTGGTCGTACACCTGAGTGCAATATGCACCATCAATACAGAGAAACAATGCACCTGGTCTCTTCACAAACAGAACACTGAGACACCTGATACCCAGTTTCTGTGGAACATGAGATTATATGTAGCACTCATCACCTTCGGACAGCTGTTTGGAAATGCTCCACAAGACTGAAAACTCTTCCAGTTTCGATATGTTGCGATGTCTTCCATATTTTTGTCAATAAGAAATCCCACTCCACCTTTTATTTCAACCATCCTGTTTTTTGTGGTAGCAGCTTACCTTACACCTTGGGATGTCCTGCTTTCTGTGGGATAAAACGGATCAAAACATGTTAATGTCGGTTTACTACCTGACACAGACCTCAAAGGTAAATCAATAGAGCAAAACGTATGTCGGTGAATAAAGCTGTGGTCATACACTGCTTTCACATTTTACTGCAAAAGACAATGTATCGAATTCCTTACAAAACGAAACTAACGCTCTATTGAGACTGGTAATCTGTGGGATATGGTCGTCCTCCAGCACAGGCGACAAAAATTTACACAGGTCCATGGAAGCAACTTTGATCACTGGCTGCCTGCTCCAATGAACTGAGACATGTTTATTTAATAGGATCACCACATATGCCCGATGTCAACATCTAGACGTTAATTGTTTTCGAGATATCAGAAAAGAGAGACGATATAAATTCTTATTGACCTCTTTGTCAGGTAAAGTTAGTGAAGACTTATAGTCCGTAGTTATGCTCCATTGGATGTAATAAAAATAACGTCAGGAGAGACACAGAGAGACACTCTCAGCAAAGACTCTGACACCATTTCAGTGTCGTCTTTGTAACGTAGTAATCATAGGAACATGATAAAATAGACTGGGATATGTGCAGAGAGATATTTATAGACAGTTATTCGATATCAATAAATCTAAGCGATCTGCTTATTAATTTCTTTTTGAAGTCACATATACAATGCATGGTACTGATTTTCCTCCTCTACATTGGTGTGCTATTTTTCTCATTGTGATAGCTTTCTAACGGGTCAGTGACAGGTGGAGAATTAAAATATCTTGTAACTAATGGAACAGTGCTGCCGGAACATGATGGGAGAGAATTTGCAGGATTCTGTGACTTGGCGCAGGACATTCCGTCCTGGTCGAAATCACATGGATTAGTGCTATATAGCTGCGATTGGAGGATTCATGAGTATGCGGTAGGTAAACTATACTCTGACGAAAGAAGTGTTGGGAGGTGAACACTACACTGCTTCTTCTAAGTATTGAGGAGAAATATTACAACCTCACAAATGCATCTCACAGAACGACAGTAGTGAGAAGATTAGAAGCTAATACAAATGTTTATACCAAGAGACAATCAGCAGCATAAGTTCCTTCTCCCTCTATATATATAAGAGAAAACGTTCTTCTGTGAATTTTGTGTGCCTATAAATAGATGTACAGACTACTTAATAGGTAGACTAAACTCACACCTATGTCTACCTGAATACCTCACAAGACATCACACAGTGGGTGGCAGAGGGTACCCTGCACCACAGCCAGTCATTTACTTTTCCTATTCAATAACAAATAGAGCGAGGGAGAAAAGGCCTTTCTATATGCACCTTTATGACCGCTGATTTCTCGTGCCTTATCCTCCAGGTACCTACGCAAAATGTACACTGATCAGTAGATTCCTTCTGCCGTCAGCTTCAAATAACGATTCTCTATAGTGTCTCTCGAAAGGATAATCACATTCCTGCCATGAAGTACAATTTGAATTCTCAAAGCATTACCTTACTAAATGTAGAGAGCCACGGCTGCATTTAGAGCGAAATCCAGCGAATACGCGGTTGGCGGTGTTGGCTGTGGCTGCTGTCCTCGTGCGAACAAGTGGTGGCAGCTGGTGCTGAACGAAGGCGTCACTAGCGCGGAGAACGTGAAGCATCTTACTTCTGTCACGGCTCAGCAGACCTCAGCAGTATTTGTTTCAGAGCAGTATACTGAAATTTAATTGACTTATTCCCACCGTCTTCACAAGGCAATTGAGATGCATGGAATGATTAGCATTAGATATCTTTAGCTTTCTGATGGCAGTACCACTCACTTGTGCATCAGAGTGAATGACAATGTAGCGCAAGAGGTCCCAGAAGTGTCTGTAAATGTTACCTGGCTAGTGTAATCCGACTGCAGGAGAAAAATTAATCACAATGCAAAGTGAGCCTCACGATCAATTTAATTGTTAGTCAATCACTCTGATAGCAATGAGGTGCCACCAGGTGGGTATAAGCAAGGGGGTGTACCACTGATACGAATCCTGAGGTGGAGTGGTAATTAGGTGTTTTTCCGTTGTGACGAGATCTTTCAGCGAAGTTTCACTCCTCCAGCTACAAAGAGAGAGATGACCCTCATAAGAAAATCAGGTATATTACCGAATTTATGGAGTCGTAAAAAGTATTAACCTGATATTTACAACTCCTTTGTGCTTCTACCTTAATAGGCTTTGTAGGTGACGACGGATTTGTCTGCTTAAGAGAGTTAGAAGAATGATGATCATGTGATACTCGTAGAACATGCCCTTACCACTCTGTAACGAGCAAAAAGCGACTGTAATATTCCCGTCATGTGATGCAAGATGTAACAGATATTAAACTGTTAGGGCCTGAGCTTTTTTTTTTTTTTCCTTTTTACCTGATGAGAGAATTTTTGGAGGGAATTAAGCGTATGCCACGTAGTTGTAATGGATTTACAGAACAAATAAAAATACTTAAGTTGCGTGCAAATGTGTATGTATTCTCATTTCTTCTGCCTTAAAAAATAAATTGTATAAATGACAGCAATCTCCATTTCATGTAAGAAATTCGAGGTGTATGGATAACAACATCCTCATTTCGAATATGATAAAATGAATGTTTTAAACTGTGGAGTGTGTGCCAAGGGTGGAATTCCAGTTAGAACTATATGTCCAAGCTGGAACAGCTTGTCTCACAGTGTAATGTAGACAGCAGCAGGAATGGTCACGAGGTTTTCGCCAACTGGAAGCCACAGCTTAGCCTCATGTGACTGGTCAGCCAACCGGTTGCAAATAACTGTTTGATACATCGACCTAAGTTTCGAAAAATATTAAGGCAGTTTTCATCGGAATGAAATTTTGAAAAACCCTATAAAATAATACATAAAAATATAGTACGTTTCTTCAGCTTCTGAACTGTCCTGAACTAAGTCATAAATTGGAAGTCTCAGATCTTAATGAGCATTTGGAAGAAGATTTACCACCAACTATAGAAGAAATTCAAGAAGTAGTCAAGACCCTCATAAGCAACAAAGTTGATTGAGAAGACTGTGTTACAGCTGAACTTCTGATGTGGTCCTTGACAAATATGGCACGGGAGCTAAATCTACTCTTTGAAAAAAATGTGAAAAACAGAAAAAATCCTACAGGAATGGAAAGTTTCCTTGATACACCCACTCCACAAAACATGTAATAGACATAATGTAAACAACTGGAGAGCAATCTCTTTACTGCCAGTAGTATATAAAGTATTTTCCAAGATTTTATTAAGCAGAACAGAAATAACAGTAGACACTCATTTAGGTGAATAGCGGGGTGGGTTTAGGAAAGGAAGGTGATGCTCACAACCAATATTTAATCTCAAGTCAGTAACTCGCCACTGATTTCTTAATTCAAAGGAGATTGTCGTTAGGTCTGTGGGTTTCAAAAAGGCATTTGATTCTGTTGACAGAGAAACTATTGATAAAATGCTTCGACAATTCGGCGTAAAGTCTAAACTGGCAAACCTAATCCATGAAACACTTGTAAATTCAGTCTGTAAAATAAAATTTATGGGACAAATTTCACACCTTTCAAAATAAATATAGGCGTACAACAAGACGATGGCCTATCCCTAAATATTTTTAGCAGTGTATTGCAGAAAAAAGTAAGAATTTGGAACGAAAAAGTTATTGAACTCATCACCTTTAAGGTGAGGAAGAGAAGCAAAAAGATAGAAATCAACTCTCTTGCATTTGCAGATGATTTTGCTATACTTTCCGAAAATGTGGCATCTACTATAATAAAAATAAATCTTCTGGAAGGAAGAAGCCAGTAAAACAGACTTAAGAATTTCTCCAAAAATAACGAAATTTGTATTAAACATTAAAGATGTTCCAAAATTTATGAAAGCAGAAATAGGCCAAATAGAGAGGGCAAGAAAATTAACATATCTAGGGGGCATAATCCAAGAAAATGGTTTGGAGAAACCTTGCGAGGCAACGGGCTAGTTGTGGCGCCCTGAAAATATTCTAAGTTTGGAGCTGGCATGGCCTCATGGGTCGCTCGGCAAGCCAGGGCGAGTCAGCAACCTCGTGGTGCCGAACGTTTGACGGAGCAAAAGAGGTAGCCACAGCGCATGGTCCAGGATCACCGCGTGGCTGGGAATTCCGTGTTGACACTGTGACGAGGACTGTGCTTTGTGTTTATGAAGGAGATTTCTATGCCGGGAGTGCTAAAGATGGCAGACTTTGTGTAACCATAATGGCAGACATTTCACAGTTCATATAGAAATTAATAATAGCCCGAGGAATCATGATACCTTAAAAAGAAACATCAGTATTTCGACTACGATTCTGGTGGTGTTATCAGATGTTCACCCGCCAGGAGTTGGCTGCGCCGTCACCTTTGTCAGCCAACTCCTGGCTCCTCCGACCCTGACTTCAGCGTATCCATTTGTGATACACCCTTGGAGCAAGTGGACCATTTCCTCTACCTGGGAAGCATACTGTGATCTAACTGTTCATCTGGAAAAGATGTGGAGAATAGATTACATGCTGCCCATGTAGCATTTCGACGTCTTACAAAGCGTGTTTTCCTGAATAAAGACCTAACACTGTACACCAAACTGATGGTGTACAAAGCTGTAGTCATTTCCACCCTGCTATATGGTTCCGAAACCTGGACGTTATATCGCTGTGATCTGAAGAAACTAGAACGCTTCAACCAACAGAAGCTAAGATATATCTTGAACCTGAAATGGGATGACTTCATATCCAACACGGCTGTTCTTGAGAAAGCAAAAATGTATAGCATGGAAGCTCTTATCATTGGGCATCAACTCAGATGGGTCGGACATGTCCAGCGGATGAAAAATGACAGACTTCCACGCCAAATGCTGTACAGCGAAGTGAGCACAGGTAAAAGGCCACGAGGTGCCCCTCTCAAACGTTGTAAGGATCAGTACAAGAAAAATCTGAAAAACTTGAACATCAATCCGAGTAACTGGTCCACAATATCAGAAGACCGAAGTCGCTGGCGCTCAGTTACCTCAAACGCTGTTCAAAACTTCGAGCTAGAACGTCGAAGAATGGAGGATGACAAACGCCGGAGACGTAAACTCCTCCAGGCTCAGCCACGTCCTCCACCTTCCATCAGCTGTAATGTCTGTGGTCGCCTGTTCCACGCTAGGATTGGATTGCTAAGCCATCAACGACACTTCCACGCCTGAACTGTGACAAAGGAAATCTGAGGAGGGAAATGAAAACTCGGATACGAGTATCAGCCGACGATCAGATGTTCAATATCTATATCAGTTTAAAGTTTAGTATCTTACTTAACTTTACAAGTAACACCCAGCAACGAATTTCCAAAATCTAAACGGTTCATCCGATTTTGTGGATCGATGTGTCTTTAGAAAGCTATTTGTGTAAACCTAAATTGGTATGAATTGCAGGTATGTAACTTGAGGTCAAAGTGGCCTATTACTATTGATCGTGTCAGGTCATAGGTTTCAAGTAATTTAAATGTAAATCAAGTATTTTGTATGTGCTTCAGTATGTTTGTGAGTAGTGTGTGTTGTCTTGGAGAAATGGCAGGAGCGCTCTAGCCAATAATAGCGCTCGTTAGGGGGGAGACTGGATGGAAGTGGGGGAGGAGTTCTGGACAGGAGAGGGAGGGGCTAGACGGGAAGGCGCGACAGCCAGTCGCAGGAAATACTGGGCGAGTGTTGAGCAGTTCGTGCATGGTCGCGGGAGATAATTCGTAGTGCCAACCTGTGCACTTCTGAGATTTCCGTGGCTTCTGCAGTGAAGACGTAGTACGCGTTTAGAAGTGAATATCTCGCGAGCTATGTTGTTGTTCATAACTAATTACGTGAAGTAGGAATCTCTTGTTTCCCTGTTATTCAACTTATATTTTATTTAATTGCTGGACCATCGACACCAGTAAGTGTTTTGTAGTAATAAACAGCGTTTTTAAAGGTACGTCTACTTTCGTACTCATCATTTAAAGTCGTTAAAAATATTACCTGCAGATTTTATTTAATTGACATCATTCATTTATAACTTTCTATATTGTATACTGTAGACTCAAGAGTATTTGGCTTGTAATGCGGCAACTACATACACTAGCCCCTAGGAAACGAAACCAGCCAAAAATTTAATATATCAACTCTGAGTCTGAGAGTATGTAGATGAGGGCCACATTTCATTTTATTTGAAAGCCTGCAGCTTGCAATAGAGGAAAGGTTGCATTAAATTGGGAGACAAAATGGTACAACGAAAGACGTCTACATTAAAAATTACCAATTCAAAAAACTCAAAAATAAGGCAATACAGCTCATAGCGAAGCTAGAATGCCTATCTGCAAGCGAATGCCTGGCATTAGTCTATAATTTTGATAAATTTGAAACCCTAGAAAGGCGAATTATAAGGAAAATATTCGGTCAACAAAATATAGCAGAAGGTTGGAAATTACGAAGTAATATTGAAACATACCAAAATATAGAAAATTTTTCAAACGTTTTGAGAAAAATAAAACTCATCGGTTTTGGAAATCTATATCGAATGGAAGACAGTAGGTTAACTAATAAGATTTTTGAATATTTGTGGAGCAAGAAGTCCACAATAAGCTGGTTCAATGAAGTAGAAAATTATTTAGAAAGAAACAAAAAAACAGAGGATATAAACAACAGAGAATCCTTTCGCGAAAAACTACTCAAAGATTCTAAGACAGGAGGATTCTAAGACAAGGTACCAAAAAAGACTGGTTCAAAATGGTCTGAAGACAGAAAGAAGAAACGCAGTGGACAGATGAAGGCAAACTAGAAGAAAGGAAAACAACAAAGATCGAAAAATTGAAATTGGAATGTGCTCCTTAGATGACCTACTCGCAGTAAAGAAAAGGACATCATAGTACAGATAAATTTTATAAACAGCTGTGCAATCCAGAAAATATTAGCATGAAGATAACTTTAGCAGCGCGTACTTGTGAAATTCTAAGAAACTTATGTTTCTGAAACAGGGACAGGAAACTATAGTAAAAATAGAGCAATCAAAATTAGACGGGCAGCGGATTGAATCTACTGAAAAACCTGAGGATGAGGCCATCGTTCTTCGAAATATACTTGAAAATTTCCAGCTGTTCGAGTACATCTACGCTATGACCTTTATTTCCATCATGTAAAATTGAAATATCTTCAACCAAATTTGGTGTGTGTGAGGAAACCACCAGATACTCAGCAAAAGTGGAAATGTGTACATTTGTGGCTCTTTTCTCCAACAAATGTTCCTTCTACCTGACAGTAAAGATCATTCAGTTTGTTCTATATAATAAACGGGACACGTATTACAATGATTTTATACACTCCAGAATTGTCTATAGGAGCCACTATGCAGTTGAGATCATAAATGAGATTTTTTTTAGCAAGTTATTTTCGTGGAGAAGGAAACTTTGAATCCACGCCGAATTTTTGTAAAATAGGGCATAAAAATTGAATCGAGAAAACGTTTTTTACTCGTTACCCTCACGAGCAGCACTGTTGCCTACAGTGGTCACTGTAGTGTCAGTTTTAACGTTGAAAATCTGCATTAGTTTTTATTATATACCGCTCTTCATTAAGCTTGTCTAATATTCTCTCATACATATATTGTTTCTCTTGGATACAATTTTAAACAAAAATTGTGTACGCTGAGTGTGCTGTTCTGTTTTTGTCTTCATAGTCAGTTTTATAGATCACTGGTTTACGTTTAGAATATGACTAAGTTGACTGAATCGTTCGAAACTTCTTAAAGCTGCCCATTTGCCGATGGAAACTATGACAAATATTGTCACTGACGCACAGTCCTCCCAGATTCAGCAGCTGGATAGGTCTTTCTCACAGCGTGCATACCAATGATGCACACCGATTTGCGCTTTCAGTTTTATCGAACGTTTCATTTGCTCTAGCAATAAATACAAGAGAATTGATTTATGATCAGAGTATTTTTACCATGGCCAGTTGCATGCATTATTTCTCTAACTCTTACCAAACAATGCCCCAAACACCAGCTTTGTACTCTACTCCACTAGGACATAGCCTTTAAGAAAAGAACAGTTTCGTACACAACAATATACATATTATGGTACAAACGTGCTGTGAAAGTAGTTTGGTTTTCTGTTTTCTTCATCATACTCGGTTTTATCTACGGCAGCAGAAACGGTTCAGAAATATATCCCATGGCCAGTTGTGTGTTGCCCATTCGTTAGCTCGTAGTTCGGAAAACAAATTCATGCTTTTATCACTGAGTACCCAAAAACTATAAATATTGTGTACACTGAAGTTTTGTAATTGTGAACAAAAAGTTTGAAAATACTTAAAAATAATTAAAACACAAACGAAAGCAGAAAAGGCTTTTCCACTGAATTTCCATATGATTCATTATAACCTGGAATTCCATACCTGAAAAGTGGGCAAGTCGCAATGAGCAACCACCTTTGTCTCCTGACACAATACCCATGGATGGCCCAGAACGGGATATACTTCCAAATCCTACACACATTCAGCAACTGCGAAACGTTGTCGGCTTCGCAATTTATGTAGAAATGTTTCAGCGGAAGGGAGTTATGGTACTGATTTCAAAACTTACCTTAGACATTGTGAACCTCTAATATTACTCACGTTATTGAAAATTTAGTATTACGACGTTTATTTCGTAATACTAATTCAGCTGATACGTTTTGATTACAACTGTTCACGACAAACACAATGTTTTTCCCTCCATAAATTGTCGAATAAAGGTCAGTATCAAAACAGTCTTTTAATTCTGTTTTAACAGTGTGCAACAGCTTCCTTTTCTTAATGCGATACAGTTTTGGAATTAGAAAAATGATTCTATTATTTTCTTTAGGCGCTATCGATCCTCCATTCACACTAGCAAAATATGGGAGTGCATGGACGAGAAGTCAACATTCGGAATAAGAATTTCTTATGGATATGTTAAAATACAATTTTGAAATGATTATACGGTGATAATGGTATCAAAAAAACAACTATCTGTATTTTGCTACTGTCGTAAATGTCTGTTATAATTGATACAAATATTGGTCTGGGTAAAAGGGTTTACTAATGGGTGTTGCAATCGACTATGCTTCATTACTCGGTGAGTTAGTATCAAATTACATCACGACCGAGACCCAGTAACACAGCAAATCCGTCGTGAAAATTGCATATCAGATTAATAATTCTGGATTCGTGAAAATTTTTAGAAGTGCTACAACTCTGAAGCAATTTACTGCTTTCTAAGCTGCTGTTAGCGTCCCTCTCCATATCATTTCTCCAATAGGCCAGTGATATTTGTTCCTTCAATAGCGTATTATGAAATGGATTATAAACGTTTCATTTGTTAATAATTAATGATCGATCAGAAAATGGGTTACTTATTCGAATTGTTCTTTCCTCAGCATACAGTTCAAACTACTCTTCGATTTAGAAATGCTTCATTGGCCACTCTACGTAAAAAAAAAATAAATACTTCACACATGTTGGTGAGGTGGCACGAATAGTTACATTGAACATATCAAGTCATATGCAACTTTATCCCAGTCCACATTTAAACGCGTCTGTTTCGCAAGAACGTTGCCGATCAGCAGCAGCTGAATGAAATATTAAGCGCAGTATGCTTGCAATACGGCACTACCGATAATTTTCAAACAACTGGCACCAGTTAATATTATTTTTCTGACAGCTCTTGTTACACGGTCATTGATACATTATGCTAGTAAACTAAATAATAAGCTTAAAAATTATGAAAAAAGTAACATGGATTTTGTAGGTGCAGAATCTCCAAACATATGGAATTCTCATACGTCCCGCACTTAAAACAAATTTCATCTGGAAGTCAAAGGAAACCAAAAGTTTCATTGACAATTGAAGAAATATAGCCCCAGCAGATAAGAAAATAACAATAGCCTAAGACCACAAGGCGAAAGAATATCCCTATCAGTATCGCTAACGTTAACTACCAACGGAGAGGTGTTAATGACCAAACGAAAAAAAAGTTTTTAATTGTTGTAAACTGTTACGAAAAACATACTTCTGTTAGGGATTCTGATGGGCAAGTAGAGTCCAAGTCTCGAGCCTGATATTATTCCTTAATATTGTATTGTAGGTATATTATGGTTAAATACATTCTCATAATTTATTCAAGAGAAAGAGGTTCACAAAATGAGCAGTCGGTAACGGAATGGTCCGCTTAGGGCCCTTATGTGAGCAGTATTCGGCTTGTTATCGACTGACAGAATTTGTAGCTGTCTTCCTGAGGAATATTGTGCGAAATTCTGTCCAAGTGGGTCATTAGAGCGTCAAAATCCCTAGATGGATGTTGTAGGGATCTGCCCACAATCCTTCAAATGTTCTCAGCTTTTGTGAGATTCGGCCACCTTTCTGGTCAAGATATGGTGTGGGAAGCACGAAGACAAGCAGAAGATACTCTCGCCGTGTGTGGGTGCGCATTATTTCGCAAAAAATATAAGACCTGGGTGGATTGCTGCGAAGGCCAAGAAAATGGGAGTATAATATCGTCGATATACCGCTATGTAACAAGTGTGCCACGTTTGACTATCAAACAAGTCCTGCTATAAAAAGAAATGGTACCTTAGATCATCATTCCTGGTTGCTGGGGCCGTATGGCAGGTGATATACAAGTTGGTACCCCATCACTGTTTGGTGTGCCTCCAGACATGTATTTGGAATAGAATCTCATTAACTGAAGTAGAATTGTCTTCATTGATGGCTCCTGCTTTGAACTGAGCACTGATGGTCTATTGCTTGTCATCGTGCCTGCCAGTCGCTACTTCGATCAGCAAAGTCCTCGGATCACTACACAACTGAGGACGTTTGGAGCATTATGGCCAGTGGCGTACAACCATCTTAGGATTGTCCTATCTGGGTAGAATATGTCACGCTATACCTCATGAGGACACCCGACAGCCATGTCAATCAATGCCAAACCCATTACGTGCTTCAATAAGGGCTAGAGGTAGACGACTATGTTACTGACTTGTTCAATTTGTGAAGTTCTTTCTCTTAAATGAATCATCCAGTTATTCTTAAATTGTAATGATTTCTTTGTCTGCACATGTACATCACTTTTCCGTCATAATTGGTAAATTCCTTAGTGGTGCGGCTTCTTTTCTTTTTGACTTAAGGTGAACTTTCGATTACTTGCATTTCTTGAATGTTAGCCTAGTCCGCAAGCCGACACTTGTTCGACGCATGGACCTTCCTGCTTCCCATATTCATGCATGATTTAGTCTCATTCTTCATGTTTTTTTCAATGTCTTTTTTATAAATATGTTTATTGTAAAAACCCTCATTGAATATGCTATTTCCTTTTTAATATACATATATTCGAAGTAAATGATTTCACACACCCGCTACATAATGTTTGGTAAACAACAACGTCTCTTATCACAACCGCACCAGTTATCCTGTTTTTAACAATTGACTTGTGTACCTCGTACCCACCAGGTACATAAATGTTATTTCTTTGTGCGTGTGAGGTCTATGTGTCAGGGCATAAGTCCATGACATGCAGGGATGGTGCAGGTGCTACAATTGTTAGTGACTGCTAATGCATTTCTGGACAATGGTTTCAGGGCTGTAAGATGGACTGTTAATGCACATGAGTTATAGGCTCATCCACTATGGTAGGTAGTGTCTAATTTCAATAAGAATTGCTGAGTATCAGTCAGGAAGTAAGTCAGTAACTAAAAGCAAAAGAATAGAAGTTACAAAATGTTGAGAGACAGGTGAAAATGCTGAAACAGATATTAACATGTGAGACGGTAGGTGTAGATTTATGAGTACGTCAACCATCAACAATTCTCGACCTTTTATGGCCTCTATTGATTGGGGTAATACGCCACCAGCGTAGTCAGCTATTTCGTTAACATTATTAATTTAAACGAGCCTGTGAGGGTAAGGAAAGAAAACAGACTTCTGTATACGTTATGCGAAAATTAATGACGTCGACAGTTCTATCCAAACTTAGCCATTACACGCAAAGTAGTTTAGTAGTCAGAAAACCTGACTTATAGAACGATGTAATTATTTATTTTATTTTGCTAAAATTCATAAAACTGTTTGGTAAAATTTACACAAACGTCTGTTTTACCATTTTTAAGGGATCGACTTAGCTGGTGGGGTGATAACAGCAAAGACCAAAAAACATCGAAAGGGGGAAATAATTCATGAAGTCATAAATTCTTGTGCAGTGGTAGAAAGGACTACCACGAATAACATATTACAAATACTGATCTTTGGGGCTGCGTGTGTGTCTAGGAGTGCATCTGTTGAAACATCCCCTTAGAACAATTTTACATGTGAAACGTCCACTTAGAACAATTATACAAGCCTGTGCTTAACCTGACACACAATATTATTTAGCGCAACGCAATCTGACTTTCAATAACCCCTACAAAACAATGGCCCTGACTAACTTTAAACTACACCTTTCAGAAATCACTTACCTCACAAAAATCTTCGTTACTGGAACTACGGCAATACAGCGAGCGCCACTACTGCCAGCTAAATAAAAGATTCAAACTACTGAAGGCACTAACTACTGATAGGGATAGTTAGCAAATGAAAGATATTAATAGAGAACAAACAATGTATTTACCTTAATATTCATAATTGACATTCAGTCTTACAGATTATCAAAACTCCGCCATCTCTCTCCCCACGTCCACCACTGCTGGCGGCTCACCTCCAACTGCCCAACGCTATCTGCTGTTCACATCCAGCTATAGCAGTTCATGACAACAATGGCAGGCAACAATGCAAACTAGCCACATACTGCACACAGCACAGCCAGTGATTTTCATACAGAGAGCGCTACGTAACGTTGCCAATAAGAAAACATAAACATCAAACTTACATAAAGAAAACATAAACAGCCTACTTACATAGCCCCCATGCTCCCCACAAAAAATTTTACAAAATGTTTTGGGCCAGTGGCCAATACAGATTTGAAAAATTTTTTCATAATTACAATAACAAAGATATCAAATGCACACACTTATTGATACAATGTTGGTCAACAGCTAAAATTTTCTCACAGTCCATAAAGACAGTCCTGATCGTTCATCATAATAGTAATTACAGTTTTTTTCACAAAGTCTCATTAGTAAAAGAAATTGCACACAGAAGTAGTGGATTTCCATGCAGTCTTGAAGAAGTAGTGTTGTCCTTCCAACGGAAAGACAGTGCTGACTCTTGACATGCTGATAGGTAATGGGCCACAACAGAGCAAACCCACAGCAGAGTCAGTCGACGTTTCGAAGAATATTGGTAGGTAGGTCATCACAGAGTAGACCCACTGTAGTCCTGGTAGAGATTGTGGTATTGGTAGGCCACCAGAGGTGCAGACCCACTGCAGTCCTTGTAGAAAGTGTGGACAGGCCCACTGTAGTCCTGGTAGAGATTGTGGTATTGGTGGGCCACCAGAGATGCAGACCCACTGTAGTCCTTGTAGAGACGGCCAGCAGCCATCTGTTGCGACTGTGCGGGTGCACAATCACCAGTGAAGAGTCTTGCAGTTAATATAACAAGTCCATAACCACCACTTGTGCACTCACAAAGTTTTTGGAATTGTCCTTAGAACCAGCAATGCTGTTATCCAGTCCCTTGCTGAATTATAACACACGTGCAAACACTAACAGTCCCAACTTCTCACATATTGTCCATATAGTATGACCAACAGAAACGTGTGCAGTGAAATGGAACTTACAAGTTACTTAATTTGATTAACTGGCGTCAATTACAATTCTATAACATAAGAATACAATTACAAAGATACAAAATACATCATTAAAAACATAACAATACAGATAACATTTGTAGTAATATAGGCTCTACAAAACAATAGAAATAAACATATACATCAGTGTTACAGGAATGATGACATGAGTACAAAAATAAAAGATCAGAATCACTTTTGAAACGTCAACTTCACACATGAGCATTAAAACAAAACAGAATAAATAAAGTCTAAGCATCTTTACAAAGAAAATAACAGAGTATTAGAAAAATTCTACAACATAGCTCTCATCAGCTAAACACATAAAGACAGGAAAAACACAAATACACACGGGTACCCAAACACATAGTGGGATAACACAAAAGGAAAGGACAGGGTTTGTTTTCAGTGTAACATTTGGTACTGCAGTCCACCCCACAACTTCATTCGATAGATCTTTCGTCTTATTTCAACATTTGTTTCCACCAAAAAAATCCTATCCAAGCATGCTTTCTGTATTTATATGTTCACATATTGCTTACCTCATCATTTATTTACAAGAAAATCCTACCTATACCTCGTTCCTGTATTCTATTCATCTTTCTTTCAAAATAATTATTTCTGATTGTACAATACTCATTGGGGCCCAAATCTTTCTTCGCAATGCATTCTTTACCTATTCTCCATAGTCAGTTTCATATATAGTCTACCCCCTCTTAAGCTAACTTAAATCTACTGAGCTCAGATATATATACCAAGGGACGAGGCAATGCAGCATCACAACAAATCAACACAAACAGAAATGACAAAAAATGCAAATTGGCAAAGCTAGCAGCATAAATTAGCAAAAGTCAAATTCAATAACACTATGCCTGGCAAACAGCAGCAACTTATACCTAAACATGACATAGCGCAACCAGAAAAAATATTACAGTAAAAACAACAATGCAGACAAGGGAAATGCATATTCACATCTTAATGTCTATGTAATTGAAGTGGTGCACCATAACAACTGATTGTAAAAAAATATTACCATGTACCTGAAAAGAAAATTAAGTGTTACTGTTACTAGTTACTTCTTATTGTTCTTTCCTTTCAAAGTGCTCCTTTTTTAAAGAATGTGGATTACAAAATTATCATTTAATAGATCTGTTGACAGAAAGAGTTCACATTAGCAAATGCATCTCATTTTATAAAAGCAATGCTGCAACACAGCTGGAAACCAGATATCAAATGAAATAAGCAATTACGCAAACCAAAGCATAAAAATGTCATTCAGTAGTCATGTGACATTTCATTTCATAAGTTAATTGCTCTCAACTCTCGTACAAAGACTCTTGTCATAATCAGGTGTGCAGATGTAAAAATATTTCTTGTCATTTTGTTAGGCATATCAGTAAATATCATAAATTTTTAAGTAACGAGGGTGTCGCATTAGCGATGAAAGGCACATCCTAATGGTTTATTCTCCAGGTGTTTGACACAGCTGTGTGCCCACAACGCATTACAAAAATCATATGTTTTCAAGTAACGAGCGTGTCGCATTAGCGATGAAAGGCACATCCTAATGGCTTTCTTTTCTACCTGAGCGTCTGAAAAGGCTTGTTCTCCAGGTGTCTGACACACCTGGGTGCCCACGTCGCATTATGTGCAGGTGGTCACTTAACTTTCTTACGGAAATATTTACGACAGCAGTTTCCACTACAGTGACAGTCTCATATAAAAATATTTCACAGGTCAAGAATTTGCGTTACAAATCTGTAGAGACAAAATCCAATTGACATAACAGAGTCCAAAAAATTTTCGTCGGCATTGTAATACATTCACGCATTTACATACATTTCATAACTCTTAAAGTACGATTCTTGGTTTCCAACAACCTTTTTCACAAACCAGAGTCCCTAACCACTACTCATTATTCCTTACCTTATTCGTCGACACTTCTTCAATATTTCATCATAACAGATACATAGCATACTCAAATAACTCATATAGCATCAGCTTATTGATCATAAACATACCGCAACAGCATAATACACATCGTCGTCGTAAAAATAACATCATAAAACCTCAGTCAAATCTCAAAATCGTCGTAGCTTCCTCCAATAATTTCAAAACCTAACAAAATTCTCTGCTCATGTCAAAAGTGTCATCTGCCTCCAACGTACTTTAAAATCATACTCCCTTACCAAATACATCATTCAAAGCTCTCATAGTATCACAATGGTTCCGAAAAAATATGAACAGTTCACAAAGTATAGACAAAGTACAATTTCTTAAGTGTGAAGTAATCCAACTCTGTAATTGCGTAAACATGTGTCACTGACGTAGAAAAAAAATGTTTGTTTCTCTGTTAAATGATCAGATAGCTGTGTAATTTATGTGTTAGAGAAATATGGTACCGATGTGTTAAATTGTATAAGCAAATACCATATTAGCTAGGGCTCCTTGTGCTTGCCAAACACATGGTACACAAAGTAAACGTGTACCCCCCTGAGGTTTGTTGTAATTATACCCTCAGGTGTTACAGATTACAGCAATGGAATGAAATGTATCACGAAAAACTTTCTTTGTAATTCAAAAATCTTTAAAAATAAATGTTTTAAGTACAAAATTAATCACTCAAGTACGTGTCCTGTAGCGCTAAATGTGCGTCTTGCTGTAAGATAATCTCTGGGAAGTGTCGTAGTTATTGTCCTCCGAAAGCTAAGTTCTGCAGAAGTCAATGTACTTACCTCATGATAAACAAAAGTGAAATGCTTTGCGTATAGATAACTTAGTTATTATGCTTATTGTTGCGATGAAGAAATTACTGTGCTGTAAAGTATTGTTGTGCTACGGAAAAGGCTGTCTCCTTGTAGCAATAGCACAAAAGTCACCACTAAAACATGTTTTACTTTACAGAAGAATTCAGAAAAAACTGTGCAGATATAAAACAGATACACCGCAAAAGCAACATTGTAAATTGTCACGTATTAGCAGCGTCGTGATAAAATCGTGTAGCTGTCACATAAACCAACCACTGTGTCATCTGGCATTTCACAGAAAGCACCAAATCCAGAATCCACTCGTAAGCAAACCAAAATGTTGCATGAAAATTTCATTAGCAGTGCTGGTAAATGTTCTAATCGTGCAACTAACAAGCAAGAATGTACACACACAATTACACTGTGTCGTCTGTTCGCAATAACAATGCATTCGTAATTTCTGTTTAAATAAGTTCTCTTGGTTCTTACTGGATATTTAACTTCAAACATTGTTGCATGTTAACAGATTCTCAGTGTGACAAATTGTACAAGTAGCGTGAAGTGAAAATTGCAAAGACTAAGTTAAAAAGCAGATTATCTGTCAATAAATGGTTTTACATGAGAAATGTGGTGTAAACCTTTACTCTTCCTAGTACGCAGAGTTTCAACTTCAACGCAATTATCATGTGGTATACGTCGGATTCTGTAAGGTCCATTGTAAACTAGAAAGAATTTGTGACTCAAGTGTTTCTTCTTATGTGACAATGAATGAGCTTTAATGAGAACTTTCTGACCAATACATAATTTCTTTGCATTTGCTTTACCGTGTAGTTTTCTCCTTTTGTCTGCTGCAGATTTTATATTTTTAAGAGCCAAATCAATTATGTCTTTGTGTCGAAGTTTACGTGTATTCGGGAAAGGTACAAGCTCTCTGATTCTGTTTGGAGGTTCTACATTCTTCAGTACAAGAGTAGGTGGTAAAGCAGTGGAATCATGAGGCATTTCATTCAGCACATTTTGAAATAAGTGTAAATATCTGTCCCAATGCTGATGCTTTCTGTGACAATAAAGTCTGCAAAGCTTATTGATTTCTTTCATAATCCGTTCAGACGGGTTACAGTGTGGTGAATACAATGAAATAAAAACAGGTTTGATTTTATGATTCCGAAGCATGCGTGACCAAACAGCAGATCTGAATTGCGGTCCGTTATCTGAAATGACTTTACTAACGTGTCCCACTTCACGTAAGAAATTTTTAACAAAGGCGTTGGATACAGACCGTCCAGTGGCTTTACGTAACGGAGTGAAAGAAACAAATTTTGAAGTAAGTTCAACAGCGACTAGAACGTACGAAAATCCATTCGATGTTGTGACAAGGGGTCCCAAGAGATCAACAGCAGCAAATTCTTTTAATTTGGAAGGAATAATAGGAAACAACGGAGCACGATGTGAGATAGTAGATGGTTTCGCCTTTTGACAAAGTTTACAAATAGACAAGACTCTTCGAATTCGCTTTTCCATATTGTTAAAATAACAAGTCGTTCGAAGAATATGATAACATTTTCGTGGACCAAAATGTGCGTAGCTGAAATGAATGTACCAAATGAGCTTATTAACAAAATCGTCTGGAATGCAAAGTACCCATAGCTTGTCATCAACAGTGCAGCGTTTGAAGAGTATGTTGTTTCTAACCAGGTAATAATGCCGAATCTGAGTGTGTGTCTTTTCATGCCATTTACTTTTGATATCTTTCCAAATCGGATCTTTATCTTGTTCATGAGCAATGTCCTTTAAAGATGTGGTGATGAAGTTTTCAAAGGCGACTTTCTGAATGTAAAGAATACTGAAATTTTTCTCGAGGTTGCCTTCTGTGTTACTTTTCTCAAGCCCAGCCGGTGCGCGTGACAGCGCGTCCGCAACAATGTTCTCCTTGCCGGGAATGTAGACTATTGCGAAGCGGAATTCTTGCAGAAACAATGCCCAACGTTTTAACCTATCATGATTTAATTTTGAAGACATAAGAAATTGTAATGCACGATGATCACTGTATACTTTTACGTGCTTACCAGAAAGAAAGAAACGAAATTTGTTAAATGCCCAAACGATAGCTAAAGCTTCTAATTCAGTAACGGAATAATTTTTTTCAGATTTTGTTAGCACTCGGCTAGCAAAAGCAATGGTTTTCTGAACAGTAGTGTTATTTTCTATGGCTTCTTGAAATAAGTGGGCACCAAGACCGACTTTAGAAGAATCCGTGCTAAGGCAGAAATCTTGTGACAGATCTGGATGAGCTAGTATTGGCGCGTGAAGTAAAGCTTCTTTCAAAGAATTGAATTCCAACTGTGCTTGTTCGTCCCAGTTCCAACTAGTATTTTTTCCAGTGAGAGAACAAAGTTTTGGTGTAACTAGAATTTGCATATTCAGAAAACGACGGTAAAAATTTACGAGACCTAGAAAACTGCGGACTTGTCTTTTTGTGGATGGAACAGGAATGGCTCTGATTGCTTCTAACTTTTCAGGATCCGGCTGAATGCCTTCAGAAGAAATAATATGTCCCAAAAACTTCACCTTTGTCCTACCGAATTCAGACTTTTCCAAGTTAACTGTAATTCCAGATTCTGCAAAAATACGTAACAAACTGTTGAGTATGCGGTTATGTTGTTCCCATGAAGCTTCTGCTATTAGAATATCGTCCACATATAAGGTGATGTGACGTTTTAAGAACTCAGGTAATATGGAATTTAACCCGCGAATGAATGCTGCTGAAGAAATGTTCAACCCAAAAGGAAGTTTCCGAAACTGATAACAAACGCCGAAACAAAGGAAAGCTGTGTATTTTCTACATTCTGGATGAAGTTCGATCTGATAAAAGCTGGATCTGAGATCAATGGAAGACAACACTTTTACACCATTAAAATTTTGAAGAAGTTCTTCCATCGTCTGCGGCCTGTCTGTTTCAGGAATAATGATAGTATTGATTTGTCTCGAATCTAAGACAAGTCTGATCGATCCATTTTTCTTCTCAACAACATGTAACGGATTGTTGTATGAGCTTACTGCAGGCTCAATAATGCCCTCGTCAAGCATAGATCGTATTTCTGTTCTAACACGGTCCCTATAATGTGCTGGAATTACGTATGGTCTAACACAAAATTTAGTATGCTCACGAACACGAAATTGGTATTGAAACCCCTTGATTGTTCCTGTTTTGTGAGTAAAAACTGTGGAATGTGCTTGTAAACTCTCAAAAAGGTCCTGCCTATCAGTGTCATTACAATTCTCAATTGTCTGAATTTTATTCTGAATTAACTCATTAATTTCAAATATGCCGTCGATGTCATCCCTGTCAGTACTTGCAGAGTGATTGTTAGTGTCTAGTTCCGTAGAAAATTCCGAACTGTTATCTAACAGAAGGTAAAGCCGATTAATTTCCACATCATGGTTTGAGAGCCAGTCTTCAAATTTCAAAGCTATTGACATACCTTCTTTCTCTAAACTTATTTCAGCATCGTGAAAGCTTAAGATTGCTTTATATTCATTCAAAAAGTCTACTCCCAGTATAATTTCCGTCGACAATAATGGAACAATAAGAAAGTTCATAGAGAAGCTGTGGCTTTGGCAAAAGAATTCTAAATTGGTTTGTTGGCGTACATCTACACTTTTTCCAAAGATTGCACCTTGTAATTTAATCTTACGTAACGGAAGTGTGGGGCAATCGTTCGATTTGTTGCATTTGCTAAAAGCTGTTTCACTAATTACTGAAATGGGACTGCCAGAGTCAAGTACTGCCGTAAATTTTACGTCATTTACAGTAATGTGGATCACAGGATATGCAATGTTGTTATGTTTTACGTCGTGTTCCTGGAGTAAGATGTCCCTAATGTCTTCCATTTTTACGTAATTACTAGCTACGGCAGCTCCGTCGTCAGTTTCATAAGTACGTCTTGTGGCTGCCAGTGGTGTGAGTCATCGCCTATTGTCTCTTTGTTGGCGCGCGTCGTTATTGGGATTTGGAGGCCTAACTTCCACAAATTCGCCTTGCCCAGAGGGCCCAGCTCTGTTTAAAACTCGCCAGTTCTGATGCAATTCAGGTCTGTCGTTACGATCATATCGTCTGTCGTCATGTCGGTAGGTTCGATAGTTTCTTTCTTGTCGGTCATGTGGTGGAGAATTTCTGCCTGAGTCGTAACTGCGTGCTGGACCGTTGCGTCTAAAGTTATTCTGTCTCCCTTGGTAATAGTTATATTGGTTCCCATATTGTCTGTTTCTCTGATTGTCTCTGTGATAGTCATTACCGCGGAAAGGTGATCTTTCCCTGTAACTATTACTCTGCCAGTGGTTGTCATATGGGTGGTGTCTGTTTTGGTCACGATTTACGTTGTAAGAATAGGTTTGTCGTGGCCATTTATTGTTTCTGTCGTCACGGAATTGAGACGGATGTGACCTGTAGTGATTGTTTTCCTGTTTTCGCATCCCGCGACTGTCTGTGTCAATTTCCAGTTCTTGTAACAATCCCTGAAAAGCTTCAATGTCGTCTTTGCAACGTCCTGCCAAAATAATATGTCGTAAATGTTCAGGCAGTTTGATTAAGCAATTGCGGATGAGTTCTGAGGGGCTGTATGGGTTTGACAGGTATTGATTCTTGTGCAACATGTCTTCAAAATATTTCACAAGACTGGAAAATTCAGATTGTTCGAAGTGTTTCCTCATCATGATGCTATGTTTCACTCGGTCCTGTGTGGCTTGAGACCAATATGCTGAGAGGAAGGCATGGTAAAATTCTCCTTCACTGTGGCAATCGTGAATGACCGATCGCATTCTTACAGCTGGTTCATTCTCTAAGTAGCCACACATAAATTCTAACCTGTGCTCCAATGACCAGTTGGGAGGGAAACAATGAGAGAATTGATGGAGCCATGCTTGTGGATGAATGTCGTTGCCAGAATTCTTAAATGTTTTGAATTTACGTGTAGTAATGAACAGCTTATAGTCAAAATCATCGTGTCGGCGAGTAGCATGTCGGTCATTGTCACGTCGTTTCGGCGGTTCCATCTCAAAATTCGGTGTACCTTGCCAATTTCTTTCATAATTACCGAAATGCCCTGTGCTATTATTTTGTGGCTTTTCCGTATTTCTAAGTTCCTCTTCCCGTGTTGGAGCGCGAGTGTCCTCTGAAATATGTAATTCTTGTATTACCTGTGTCAACTGATCTTGTACTTCCCGGATTTCTCTTTTGTACTGTGTATTGATTTGATTTTGATTTTGTTTGAATTTTCTAATTTGTTCATACTCTTCTGTGTCAGTGAAGGCTATGGGTCTTGTGTCATTCAGATCATCATCTACCTTTGTAGATAAGTTAGTGACCTGATCCGAAAGTTCGGCTACTTTCTCTGATAATGAACTAATTTCCCCCATGTGTCTTTCTACTGTGTCCTTTAAGTTTTCCTGAGATTTTGCAAGTTGCGTAACCGAATCGGTAGATGCAACTGAGTCCATTTTAGCTTGCAAGGTCTCATGATTTTCATGAACAATAGTTTGCAGCTCTTTTATGGCTGCTTCGTGATTCTGTAATGCATTTTCATGCCGCGAAAAAATAGGCTGAAAATGCTCACAAATTTGTGTTTTTACGTCATTACAGACTTTTTGGCATTTCGATTCAATGTTATGTAACTCAGTAGTTAGATCTTCACGTGTTTGTTCAAGTGTGGTGTCTAACTTCCGAAGATTTTGTTCCATTGTGTCTAACTTTTGAAGATTTTGTTCCACTGTGTCTAACTTTTTAAGATTTTGTTCCACTGTGTCTAACTTTTTAAGATTTTGTTCCATTGTGTCTAACTTTTGAAGATTTTGTCCCATCTGTCTCTGATTTTGTTCCATTTGTTGCATTAGTTGTAATAACAATGCATTAGTGTCTGGAATCTGTTCCTCTACTCTTTTCGGCAGTGCATTTGCGCCGGCAACATTCACATTTTGACAAGCTGAAAATGTGTCTTGACTTATTTGAGAAAACGGTGAGGACGCAAAACCTGAATCTACAGTATATGCAATATTGTGTCCTATCATTTCGGATTCCTGAGGCGAGCTGTTGCCGACCGACCGATCGATAATGCTTCCCTGTTCACTACCTGTTTGACTGTCTACGCCATTGTTTGACGTCCGCTCCATTTCCCTATGCACAGTTACCAAATTACTACTTTGAACATTAGTTAACTCATTACACAGTGGCGCTAACACATTGCTTTCGTCTTCACTGTCGTTTCTCAGTTTACTTTGGAGCCGAGTGTTACGTTTTTCACACGCCATTATTGTGACAATATTTCACACGATAACACAGAAAAACACAATTTGAAGAGCAAAAATAGGAGAACACATTAACATAGCACTGAAAATAATATCTAGTTAATTGCAGCTGCGAAATACTTGGTGCAAATCTACATGCATACCACAACTGTTTTACAGTACAACAATGAAAGACTGCAACTACAAAGGAGATTCTCTCTACAATTACGCGCTAGCTATAAACAAAAGCTACACTAAATACACAAACTACAAGAAAAAATCAGAAGATTCCAGTGAGGTATCCTAGGCTAAGGGTCGACATATGAAACGTCCCCTTTGAACAATTTTACATGTGAAACGTCCACTTAGAACAATTATACAAGCCTGTGCTTAACCTGACACACAATATTATTTAGCGCAACGCAATCTGACTTTCAATAACCCCTACAAAACAATGGCCCTGACTAACTTTAAACTACACCTTTCAGAAATCACTTACCTCACAAAAATCTTCGTTACTGGAACTACGGCAATACGGCGAGCGCCACTACTGCCAGCTAAATAAAAGATTCAAACTACTGATGGCACTAACTACTGATAGGGATAGTTAGCAAATGAAAGATATTAATAGAGAACAAACAATGTATTTACCTTAATATTCATAATTGACATTCAGTCTTACAGATTATCAAAACTCCGCCATCTCTCTCCCCACGTCCACCACTGCTGGCGGCTCACCTCCAACTGCCCAACGCTATCTGCTGTTCACATCCAGCTATAGCAGTTCATGACAACAATGGCAGGCAACAATGCAAACTAGCCACATACTGCACACAGCACAGCCAGTGATTTTCATACAGAGAGCGCTACGTAACGTTGCCAATAAGAAAACATAAACATCAAACTTACATAAAGAAAACATAAACAGCCTACTTACACTGTACCTTTTTTACGTTTTTCTCCAACAGCTCGAATAATTTCGCCTCTTGGATAAACATATTGCAGTAATACACTCCTGGAAATTGAAATAAGAACACCGTGAATTCATTGTCCCAGGAAGGGGAAACTTTATTGACACATTCCTGGGGTCAGATACATCACATGATCACACTGACAGAACCACAGGCACATAGACACAGGCAACAGAGCATGCACAATGTCGGCACTAGTACAGTGTTTATCCACCTTTCGCAGCAATGCAGGCTGCTATTCTCCCATGGAGACGATCGTAGAGATGCTGGATGTAGTCCTGTGGAACGGCTTGCCATGCCATTTCCACCTGGCGCCTCAGTTGGACCAGCGTTCGTGCTGGACGTGCAGACCGCGTGAGACGACGCTTCATCCAGTCCCAAACATGCTCAATGGGGGACAGATCCGGAGATCTTACTGGCCAGGGTAGTTGACTTACACCTTCTAGAGCACGTTGGGTGGCACGGGATACATGCGGACGTGCATTGTCCTGTTGGAACAGCAAGTTCCCTTGCCGGTCTAGGAATGGTAGAACGATGGGTTCGATGACGGTTTGGATGTACCGTGCACTATTCAGTGTCCCCTCGACGATCACCAGTGGTGTACGGCCAGTGTAGGAGATCGCTCCCCACACCATGATGCCAGGTGTTGGCCCTGTGTGCCTCGGTCGTATGCAGTCCTGATTGTGGCGCTCACCTGCACGGCGCCAAACACGCATACGACCATCATTGGCACCAAGGCAGAAGCGACTCTCATCGCTGAAGACGACACGTCTCCATTCGTCCCTCCATTCACGCCTGTCGCGACACCACTGGAGGCGGGCTGCACGATGTTGGGGCGTGAGCGGAAGACGGCCTAACGGTGTGCGGGACCGTAGCCCAGCTTCATGGAGACGGTTGCGAATGGTCCTCGCCGATACCCCAGGAGCAACAGTGTCCCTAATTTGCTGGGAAGTGGCGGTGCGGTCCCCTACGGCACTGCGTAGGATCCTACGGTCTTGGCGTGCATCCGTGCGTCGCTGCGGTCCGGTCCCAGGTCGACGGGCACGTGCACCTTCCGCCGACCACTGGCGACAACATCGATGTACTGTGGAGACCTCACGCCCTACGTGTTGAGCAATTCGGCGGTACGTCCACCCGGCCTCCCGCATGCCCACTATACGCCTTCGCTCAAAGTCCGTCAACTGCACATACGGTTCACGTCCACGCTGTCGCGGCATGCTACCAGTGTTAAAGACTGCGATGGAGCTCCGTATGCCACGGCAAACTGGCTGACACTGACGGCGGCGGTGCACAAATGCTGCGCAGCTAGCGCCATTCGACGGCCAACACCGCGGTTCCTGGTATGTCCGCTGTGCCGTGCGTGTGATCATTACTTGTACAGCCCTCACGCAGTGTCCGGAGCATGTATGGTGGGTCTGTCACACCGGTGTCAATGTGTTCTTTTTTCCATTTCCAGGAGTGTATATTTATCTACATTGAATTTCCCACAAAAAGGTTCTATTCATTAATCCTGTAGTGTAATACCCTGAAGCGAAAAAGAAGCTGGTATAGGCATGTGTATTCAAACACGGAGATATGTTAACAAACAGAATACGGCGCTGCGGTCGGCAATTTCTATATAAGACAAAAGTGTCTGGCGCAGTTGTTACTGCTACATATATATATATATATATATATATATATATATATATATATATATATATATATATATATATATATATATATCAGAGGTCTCATGTCACTTGAGCTGCATATGCCCCATGTCATTACAGAGCTTCCACCAGCTTTAATAGTCCCCTAACGACATGCAGGGTTCATTCATTCATAAGGTTGTGTCCACACCCATACATCTGCTCGATACAGTTTGAAAAGAGACTCGGACGACCAGGCAACATGTTTCTAGTCATATATATATATATATATATATATATATATATCATCCATGTCCATTGTGCATTCTGACGGACTTGGGCAATTCCAGCAGGACAATGCGACACCTCAAACGTCCATAATTGCTACAGAGTGGCTCCAGGAACAATGTTCTGAGTTTAAACACTTCCGTTAACCACCAAACTCCCCAAATATGAACATTATTGGGCGTATCTGGGATTCCTTGCAACGCGCTGTTCCGAAACGATCTCCACCCCCTCGTATTCTTACGCATTTGTGGCCGTTCCGGGAGGATTCATGGTGTCAGTTCCCTCCAGCACTACTTCAGACATTAGTTGAGTCCATACCACATCGTGCTGTGGCACTTCTACGTGCTCGTTAGGCCGGTGTACCAGTTTCTTTGACTCGTCGGTGTAGTTTGCATGCAGCTACGAAAAAGTTGCGCATGGGTTTTCATAGTCAGATATGACAGTTCAGCTTGCATAAAATTACATCAATAGGGGCAGCCAATTCACCCTTTCCGAGGCATAGTGTATGTGTGTGTGTGTGTGGCCATGATCTCTCACACCCATGGATCGACTCTAACCATATATGGCTTAAAAACATCAGGTATTGTGAATATTTGCGCCATGAAGTTTATAATCTCCTCTTTACAGTCGGAGTGGAGGCATGGACAACAACATGTTTGTTCATTCTCTGACATATAGACATGTCTGGATGACTTGCATATAGGTAGGAACAGTATTAGCCTGCCAAATCAACTTGTTTTGGAGGGCAGCCTGTATGTGAGAGGGAAAGAATGGTTTTCCAGGCCATAACATGTGGGCTGTCTTGCTTGACCAGCATGTTGTGCTGTTAAGGTATCAGCCTGCTTTATCAATCCACTTTGCGTGACAACCTGTGCATCAGAGTCAAATAAACGACACATGTACATTTGACATTGAATAAGTGTGGTCCAGATGCATACAGAGATCCAGTTGTACAAATGGTTACAGACTGGTGATTCATTTCAGGGCAAACTTTTCACAGCTTTAAGACGAATTGTTAATGTATTTGAGTTATAGGCCAAATCTAGTAGGTGAGGCTGGGTCTAATTTCAATAAGATGAATTGCTAGGTATCAGTCAGCAACCAAGTCAGTAAGTAAAAGTGAAAGGCGCAAGTTTCAGAATGTTGAGAGACAGGTGCACGTGCTGGGACAGATTTTTAGCAAATGAGATGGTACATGTTGATGCAAATGTAGATGTAGAAAATTTAGGCGGTTAGTTGTGTGTCACATATCCAAACTACTCTACGTAATGGTTCAATTGCTGTAAGGGAGCTCACGTATCTCCGCAGGTTGCACCTGCAATTTGGAGAGTAATTTTCTTCCCTTAAATTTTTTCAGCATATCCCATGTTCTCTGTGAGCCTGTTGATCTTGTGGTTGAGAACTGAATTCAAACTGAGCCAGCGGTGTCATGCCGACAAGAAGTAGATCAGAATGAGATTTTCACTCTGCAGCGGAGTGTGCGCTGATATGAAATTTTCTGGCAGATTAAAACTGTGTGCCGGACCGAGACTCGAACTCGGGATCTTTGCCTTTCACGGGCAAGTGCTCTACCAACTGAGCCACCCAAGCACGACTCACGCCCCGTCCTCACAGCTTTACTTCTGCCAGTTCTTCGTCTCCTATCTTCCAAACTTTACAGACGCTCTCCTGCGAACCTTGCAGAACAAGTTTGGAAGTTAGCAGACGAGGTACTGGCAGAAGTAAAGCTGTGAGGACGGGGCGTCAGTCGTGCTTGTGTGGCTCAGTTGGTAGAGCACTGGCCCGCGAAAGGCAAAGGTCCCGAATTCGAGTCTCGGTTCGGCACACAGTTTTAATCCGCCAGGAAGTTTCAAGAAGTAGCACGTCTTTTACCTCCACCGAGAGAGGACTGGCAGGAATAGGTAACACGATAACCAAGTAAGATTTTCCGCTTATAGTTTAGGTAAAACAATCTGAGAGGCAACTCACAACTTTGGTTCACGAAATGAGACGCTATTCCACTGCAGGCCGCTTTCTACTGAACTGTCAGAAGGGTAAATCACTTACTGTAAAAACAATATTCCAACAGCCGTTATTTTATGGCTTTTTATTTAGACTACCAGTTTCGACTTCTGCACAGAATCATCTTCTGGCCCCATACCGTAGAAATTACACACAGATCAGTCAAATACACAGTAAAGTATCTACTACAGTATTCTATAAACGAAACAAAAATTCATATAATATAACTGATCTGATGATTAACGATGCGAATGCCTATGTTACTGAATTATTCAAATTAGGAAGTACTGGCATCAGCGCCTCAGGATGTATGGTAGATAACTATCATTCATTGTTTCTTACAGTCTTATGTGATTTGTCTAATGCTTTTCTTAATTTTTTCCTTTTAAAAAAGAAATATTTGTCGCTTATATCCATACATATTTTTGGACAATAGCCGCATAGCACTAATATTTGCATTGCAATAACACTACTGTTTTTCTGAACTATTGTGACAGGGCACTTGTATCTCATTCTGTGTGTGCAAACTTTGTAATATATCATCTATTGTACACTGAATGTATTTCTTGATTACTGGTATCCTCTTACCTAGATCTATTAATATGTACATTTGGTTTCGATTATACAGGTCTGTGTATAACGTCTTATTATGAATTTGTCTGGTATCTTGTAATTTTTACTATGCAGGGCCAGAAGATGAAACTGTTGAGGAGCCCGTAGTGGTAACCTAAGTAAATACTTAATACTTGACAACAATGAAAAGGATAACATGGAATTTCAGTGTTGTTAGCTTTTACACATAAGTATTTTTGAAGTTTGTTTTATAATATTTGGTGACTATAACCTCTCCGCAAGTGGTGTCACCATTACAGTAGCCATCAATCTCTGTTGCGTAGTCGTCATTGGCCGACTTACTGGACATACCGCAAGGCAATACCCACTCTAGAACAGTAACTGAAAAAGAATTTAATGGTGAAGAACCAGAAGGGCGAAGCGTAAAGGGGAAGGAGAAGAATACGACAGTTGGCATGACTATACCAGTTCTAAGAAAACTGAAAAAGTGCCTGTTTGGTGACTTTCCTTCTGAAGAAGGTAACCTCAGTGGTATTGAAATCTCGTCAATGTTTTTGAATGTTTTGATTATATGCATACATAATCGGAAGATGGAGTTTACGTTTACTAAATCACTTACCTCCAGTGTCGTCCACTGAATGTGAAATACCGACTCTACTGGGGTTTTGCTTACCTTAAATGTCAGTAGATGACAAAATATCTGTGCTTCCAGTTCACTTCTCCATTTAGTAGTCGCGTTTTACTGATGAACCCTGCAACAAACAGCTTTTGTTTAAGGAAAAGGGAAAACTAGCGCCACTTCAAGGTTCAGAATTGTCTGTCACATTTTACTTACACTACAGTGATACAATGTAGGGACCAATCACTGACACGAGAATAATATTCTATGTCGAGCGCTGAAGCTGAATAATCGAGTCTATGGACGCTTTGTGCACCGTAAATGTCCGTATGATGTAGATCGCGCGATAGAAAAGACAGACTGTCTAGTGATTGGCTCGTTAGTGAGGACCCAGAGGCAATGGCGCCATTAAGGCACGGCGTAACGACTGCGCGCAAAGCCCGGCAGAGGCGCGGCGGGCGGACAGCGGCCGTCAGCTGGCGTGTCCGCTGATGGCCGAATATTGCATCAGCACCGTCAAAGCGCAGTCCAGTTATTGGCGCCAGTAATCACCGGAGAGCAGATCTCCTGCCATCTGGCGGCAGAGTGCGGTAGCGGCGCCTGCTAAAGGCAGGCCGGCATACCTGTAATGGGAGAGTGGCGGGCGAAGCCGTCTCCTGCGTTGGCAGCTGCCTGCGTGAGGGATTATGCCCTGCTGGACGCTGCCACTCCTCCTAATGGACAGAGAGCGTTATTCATCCCCTCGAAATCCGAAGACCTGAATTTCCCAAACTTGGACGAAACCAAGATGTTGACTGTCGTTATAAGTGACGGCCGAATCAGTAATTTAGTTCGTTTCTTTGATTGAAGTTGGCTATCATAAAAACTGCTGTGAAACATTTCAATCCATAACGACCTTCTTAGAATCTCATTAATCCATATGAAGACTCACATTAATCGTTTTACGATAATACATGGCTTCAGGTATAGTTAAAAAAGACGAAGCCTTGTATTCTTCTAAAGTAATCAACATACTGCTTCGTACGTTTCAATTATATTATTTTGGTTCGAAGTGAAAGGGTTTCAATGATAAGATTCGCTGATGATATTGTCATCCTGAGTGAAAGTGATGAAGTATTACAGGATCTGCTAAATGGAATGAGCAGTCGAATCAGTACAAAATATGAACTGAGAGCAACACGAAGGAAGCCCGCCCGGATAGCCGTGCTGTCTAACACCCTGCTTCCCGAGCGAGAAGGCGTGCCGGTCCACGGCACGAATCCACCCGACGGATTAGTGTCGAGATCAGGAGTGCTGGTTAACCTGTGGATGGTTTTCAAGGCCGTTTTCCATCTGCCTAGGCGAATGCGGGCCGTTTCCCCTTATTCCGCCTCAGTTACACTATGTCGGCGGTTGCTGCGCAAACACTGTCTCCATGTGCGCGTACACGATAATTACTCACCCACGCAAACAATGGGACTACACTCGTCTGGAATGAGACTTTCCCAGGGAGTTGCACTGGGGACCGAACCACACAATAACCCTGGGTTTGGTGTGGGGCGGCGTTGGGGTGAGTGGACTGCTGTAGCCTGTTGGGGGGTTCAGTACAACTGAGGGCTACGGCGGGGACGACACCTCTCTGTCGTTTCTAGCCCCCAGTTCAATATAATACAATACAACTCGAAGGAAGACGAATTTAATGAGAAGTAGAAGAAATTAGAACAGCGAAAAACTTGACTTCAGTAATGGGAATCATGAAGTAAACGAAGTTAAGGAATTCTTCTGTCTAGGCAGCATAATGGGTCATGCTAGACGGATGAAAGAGGACTTAAAAGGCAGACTAGCATTGGGAAAAAGAGCATTCCAGGCCGACAGAAATCTGCTAGTATCAAACGTAAGCCCTAATGAGAGTAAGAAATTTCTGTGTGCGTTTCAAGCACAGCATTGTATGGTAGTGAAGCATGGACCGTGGGAGGACCGGAACAGAAGAATTTGAAGCATTTGTGATGTGGTGCTGCAGAAGAATCTTAGAAATGAGAGAGAGAGAGAGAGAGAGAGAGAGAGAGAGAGAATGCTCGAGGAAAGGGATGTATCTAAAACACTGACGAGAAGAGGTGACAGCATGACAGGACATTTCTTTAGACATCATGCGTTAGCTTCTATGGGGCTAGGGGAGTTGCAGAGAGTAAAAACTATAGAGGAAAACAGAGATTAGAGTATGTCCAAAGATAAAATTACTGCTCTAATATGAAAAATTTGGCACAGGGCAGGAATGCGTGGATGGCCGCATCAAACAATCAGAAGAGCGATGACTTACACAAAAAAGGACTCGTCTAGTTTTGGTTTAAATCATCCCAGAATAATAAATAATTACATTAGGTCCAAAATACCAGGTTTTATCTCACCAGTGAGGTTAAATGTGGTACCCATTTAAATTAAAACAAGAAAAAGGATTTTTCTTCTGCCAAAAAATATATGAACAAGTTCTTAAAATATATTTATGGTAACCCTTGGTAGTAATTTTTGTACGAAAATTGGTTTTTAATTATCGATTCAAAATCTTCAAATATTTGACTCATATAGATGACGATCTCAGTAACTGGTCTTAATAGAAAAAAAAACGCGTTGTTATGAACAAAAACTGCAGACGATGTAGTTGTCTTCTTCCCAACGTTGGAATACTGGTGATGAGACCAGCACGACAAGACAGACAGTGGATCCCTCCATCGATAATTAATCTTACTTATAATAAAGCCTATTAAAAACACGTATGCTTCATCTGGCTCTTCCTCGCCAGATGAAGTTTAAGAATTTTACTTTTTCAGTTTTCTTAGAACTGGTCTAGTCATCCCAACTGTCGTTTTCTTCTCCTTCCCCTTTACGCTTGGCCCTTTTGGTTCTTCACCATTAAATTCTTTTTCAGTTACTGTTCTAGAGTGGGTACTGCCTTGCGGTATGTGCAGTAAGTTGGCCAATGACGAGTACGCAACAGAGATTGATGGCTACTGTAACGGTGACACCACTTGCGGAGAGGTTATACTAGATCGATTGTGTAGGCCATGTTTCGTGATCGCTACTAGAAAACAGGTTGATACGAGGGCTGATCAGCAAAGACTGAGACTGCCTTTTTCCTCTAGCTTCTATGAAAGTTTCCTATCTGTACCATGAATATTTAAAGAGAGCGGATTTTTATGTGTAGTGTTCGCAGAGGGCAGCGCTCCCGTGCCAGGACATTGTTTTGTAACTACTCTGTGCATTTCGCATATCAATCAGTGGAGGTGGCGTGAGACGAGCAGTACGGCGCAATAAAACTCTGTATTCCTTCAAACCATACAGTCACGGAAACTTACGAAAGGCAAGAGCAAGCGTGCAGCGGAGGTGTACTGCCTCGTGCAGTTCGAGGACTTTAAAGAAGGCCGAGCTGCCTCGGTTAAGCCAGGCTGGCCTTCTGTTAAGGCTTCTGTTCTGACTGAAGTCAACATCATTGCAACTGTTGTAATTGTGCATGAAGATCGGCGAGTAACATTACGTAACAGTGCCACGTTGACTCCCGAACAGCCGGCCGGGGTGGCCGAGCGGTTCTAGGAGCTACAGTCTGGAACCGCGAAACCGCTACAGTCGCAGGTTCGAATCCTGCCTCGGGCATAGATGTATGTGATGTCCTTAGGTTAGTTAGGTTTAAGTAGTTCTATGTTCTAGGGGACTGATGACCTTAGAAGTTAAGTCCCATAGTGCTCAGAGCCATTTGAACCAAATGCTCTATGAATGGAGACAAGCCGTGAGGCTCTGTGTCTCTTTGTTTATGGTGGGGATGCGTTTCAGGTCACGATTATCATCAATCAGTCACGTCTGCAGCATTACAATCCTGAAGCAAAGCGAGCCAGAACAGCGTGGAAATCGCCAGGTTCTTCAACTTCAAAGTAGGAGAAAGTTTTCCATAACAACATATTGTTATTCACTAACATGAGGAAGCATATTACAAGGAAATGCCCAGAATTGTCTTGGAGTGGATGGCGACTTCATGATGACAGTTTACGTCCTCACGTCGAAAATCAAGTCGTCAGTTTTTGGGTCAGTTCAAAATTACCTGTGTACCGTGTTGGCCTTAAAGTCCCGATCTTGCACCCTGTGGCTTTTTCATTCCCATGAAGAAAAACGGAAGTTCGGTCCCTTCGATTTGAGGACTCGGAAGCAGTGCTGAAGAGAAGTAAGGTGATTCCCAAGGCTCCTGGCTTGCACAATTTCTTTGAGGACTGGCTGAGAAGCCGGCCGGTGTGGCCGAGCCGTTCTAGGCGCCTCAGTCTGGAACCGAGTGAACGCTACGGTCGCAGGTTCGAATCCTGCCTCGGGCATGGATATGGGTGATGTCCTTATGTTAGTTAGGTTTAAGCAGTTCTACGTTCTAGGGAATTGATGACCTCCGATGTTAAGTCCCATAGTGCTCAGAGCCATTTGAACAATTTGAACTGACTGATACACTATGAAAGGTACAATTAAGTGAAAGGGAACTACTTAAAAAAAAAACAGGTAAACATAGAAATGGAATAATGAACATATATGAACAAAAAAGTCAGTCTCAATCTTTGTCGATCAGCCCTCTTACTGGTCTGTGTATATGTCTTTACACGCATCGACTGGTAATACGAAGACGCAAGGCAGTATAAATTGGGTACAGCCCTTGCTTGGTTCCTTCGGAAAATGTCAATATTTATTCTCTGATATTGCAGCAGCACTCACGTCGACACTGTTGGCGTTTTTGTTTTAAACGAGGTTCGTGCATACGACTACAACGCCCTGCCAGTACCTCGTCTCCTACCTTCCAAACTTAAAAGAAGGTCTCCTGCGAGCCTTGCAGAACTAGCACTCCTGAAAGAAAGGATACTGCGGAGACATGTCTTAGCCACAGTCTAGGGGATGCAGAAGTAAAGCTGTGAGGACCGGGCGGGAGTCGTGCTTGGGTAGCTCAGTTAATTAGAGCACTTGCCCGCGAAAGGCAATGGTCCGGAGTTCGAGTCTCGGTCCGGCACACAGTTTTAATCTGCCAGAAAGTTTCATATCAGCGCACATTCTGCTGCAGAGTGAAAATCTCATTCAAGAAGTAAAGTTCTTCAGTGTTGCTACAGTTGAACATTTTCAAAGCGGCATTAATTATATCATTATGTAAATAACTTTCAGCACCTGCATACTGGCATGTTCCTTAATTGTTTTAGAAGATGTTTATTTATTGTTTACTTCCGAAGCTTGTTTCATGTTCCCATGAGTGTCTGCATTTTGATCTCCTTTCGTGGCCCGCGGTGGGTTCCTCCTAAAACCACTTTTTGTTTCCTTTCCTCCCCAGATAGGATGAGTTGCTCAAAAGCACTTTCTAGGATTAAAGTGAATGTTAGCACTCACATCATCGACCTCCGTCTTGATCGAATGGATGAGATGTCTGACTTTGACCCTACAGACGAAAATATTTGGCAGCTAGTCCAGCTAACGTTCCAGGTTCCTTGGAAGTTCATATTAATGACGAAAGGGAGAACGAAGAAACTGCAGGCCATAACAAGAAGAAAATCTTCTAATTGAACAGCTGATGATACAGCTTACAGTAAATCGTACACCGATCTAGTAGTAACTGAATAGGGCTAAATATAGTATGTAGCTGTACTAAAAGGGTAGGCTGCAGTTGACTGCCTTGATGAATTTTTTATGAGCTATTACTGAACTTGATTGTCAGTTCAGATCTCCAATATGCTACACAGAATGTCACAGCTTTGATTCAATGAATGCGTATAGAAGTCTTAGGTGTACAGCTCTTCAGTGGATTGCCAGTTATCTGATATGGATAGTTTTACTGGAATAAAGATGAGAACTATGATATAAGATGCCCATGACAGTTTTTGAGGCACAACAGATTCATTAAAATCAGCCTCACATTCAATTCAATGATAACATCCATCTGAACAGGATCCCAGTCGACGAAAGTATTTTCAATTTACTTGCTGAAAAACATTCATGGAATGTGGAAGTTTTTTATGAATGCTTGCGCACTGATGAGAAATGGTTCAGTATTAGGGATACCATTATGTGAAACAGTTCTCTCGTGGGGACCTGGTGAGATTATGATGGTAAGTCACGTACTGCTCCCGTCATATACTGCGTTACTAATGAAAGTATTCGACTGTTATAATTGAGAAAGGCGTCCGCGGCTCGTGGTCTTACAGTAGCGTTCTCGCATCCCGCGCGCGGGGTCCCGGGTTCGATTTCCGGAGGGGTCAGAGATTACCTCTGCCTCGAGATGACTGGGTGTTGTGTATCTTTCATCATCATTTCATACTCATTCACTCGCAAGTCGCTGTAGTGGCATTAAAGAACTTGTGGAGCGGCGGCCGAACCGCCCCTCGAGGGTTCTCTCTGCCACCAATGCCATACGATCATTTTATTCTTATTGAGAAAGGCGATGGCTAGCACATATTATGCTGCGTCATTCGCTGCTTCTGATGCAAAAATATCTGGATGTCCAACATACCCTAAGGCATCCACTTCACTTGTTCCAGTCGAACTTAGGACTCCCCGAACCCGTAACGTGAACTAATCACATGACGTTGTGGAAAGAAAGAAAATGGGAACTTCGCAACGAAAATGGAAGGAAGCAGTGCTGTGTGTGCAATATGGGACGCAATATTGACTGCTATGTTGTCTGGAAAAAAAAAAAAAAACGTAAAAAGAGAGTGGCATGTTCAATGATCCCCATTTGGGGATCAACTAAAAAAAATGGCTCTGTGCACTATGGGACTTAACATCTCAGGTCATCAGTCCCCTAGAACTTAGAACTACTTAAACCTAACTAACCTAAGGACATCACACACATCCATTCCCGAGGCAGGATTCGAACCTGCGACCGTAGCGGTCGCGCGGTTCCAGACTGAAGCGCCTAGAACCGCTCGGCCACCAGCGGCCGGCGATCAACTAAAATACAGCGTTTGTTTCAAGATTTCTTCATTTTTTTTCACGTTCCTTTTCTTCATATCAACGGCAGTGAGGCAGAAATAGATGTAGAGTGAAGAAAAAAAGTTTGGCAGGTGATGCATTAATAAAGCACAATTTTAAATACAGACTGTTGGAAAGATCTTCAAATTTATAAACGCTGTGACCCCCATCAGAGGTTATTTGTGTATGTTGGAGTGTGTTGGAGCTACCCTCGGACAGTAGTGGTAATTGCCGCCTGCCACCTGCTGGTGGGAGCGCGGCCGCAGGTGGTCGGTTGACGGTCGCGGCCGCGGTCACGGTCGGCGCCGCTGGCCGCGCCCCTACTTGTATCAGATCAGACGCGCCGCGTTAATTAGCCACTATCGACACCCTGCGTTAATCAGCGTACCCCTCCTCACCCCGCCCCCACCCGCAGAGCCGGCGGTCTCATCTCAGGCCCTTTGAAGCCGGCCTGCCCACCGAAACTCGCTGACCATAAGCACTCTCCCGCCGTTATTGAATACTTCTCAGAGCAGCCACCTCTACAGACACTACTGAGTGCGTATGAGGGAAGCGGGGACTCAACCATCTCCACCATTAGCACACTGTTGGATAATTTGTGACTTGTGCTGTCCAGGTCAGTGTATTTCCATTCTACGGGGGGCGTTCAATCAGTAATATAACACACTTTTTCCCAGTTAGTTTGAAACGTCCCCTTAGAAAAATTGTTGAATTACTGTGCTGATAAACCTCTTACGTTATTTGATTTTCAAACAGCTGAGCAGAACTGAACGTACTCGGATATTTCACTCTTTACCTATTTTGATCAACCTAAACTGGCAATATTTTAGCGCAATGCTACGTAGCGCTCTGTATGAAAATCACTGGCTGTGATGTGTGCAGTCTGTGGCTAGTTAGCATTGTTGTTTGCCATTGTAGTGTTGGGCAGCTGGATGTTAACAGCGCGTAGCGTTGCGCAGTTAGAGGTGAGCCGCCAGCAGTGGTGGATGTGAGGAGAGAGATGGCGGAGTTTTGAAATTACATTTATTATGACTTGTGATGATATTAAGGTAAATACATTGTTTGTTCACCATTAAATTCTTTCATTTGCTTACTATCCCTATCACTAGTTATAGTGCCTTCCGTAGTTTGAATCATTTATTTAGGTTGCAGTAGGGGCGCTCGCTATATTGCAGTAGTTCGAGTAACGAAGATTTTTGTGAGGTAAGTGATTTGTGAAAGGTATAGGTTAATGTTAGTCAGGGCCATTCTTTTGTAGGGATTTTTGAAAGTCAGATTGCGTTGCGCTAAAATATTGTGTGTCAGTTTAGTGTTGATCAAAATAGCTAAAGAGCGAAATGTCTGAGTACGTTCAGTTCTGGTCAGCTGTTTGAAAATCAAATAACGTAAGAGGTTAATCAGCACAGTAATTCAATAATTTTTCTATATGAAACGTCCCCTTAGAAAAGTTATTGAATTACTATGCTGATAAACCTCTTACGTTATTTGATTTTCAAACAGCTGAGCAGAACTGAACGTACTCAGACATTTCGCTCTTTACCTATTCTGATCAACACTAAACTGACACACAATATTTTTAGCGCAACGCAATCTGTCTTTCAAAAATCCCTACAAAATAATGGCCCTGACTAACATTAACCTATACCTTTCACAAATCACTTACCTCACGAAAATCTTCGTTACTCGAACTACTGCAATACAGCGAGCGCCACTACTTCCAGCTAAATAAAAGATTCTAACTACTGAAGGCGCTAACTATTGATAGGCATAGTTAGCAAATGAAAGATTTTGATAGAGAACAAACGATGTATTTACCTTAAAAGTGTTCAAAAGTCATAATAAATATAGCAGTTCATGACATCCATTTTTACAAATGTACTGTTTCTGATAGGCACACGTCCAGATCATCCGCTCTCAAAAATCCGCCATCTCACTTCCCCACATCCACCACTGCTGGCGGCTCACCTCCAACTGCGCAACGCCACGCGCTGTTCACATCCAGCTGCCTAACAGTACAATGGCAGAGAACTATGCAAACAAGCCACAGAATGCACACAGCACAGCCAGTGATTTTCATACAGAGCGCTACGTGGCGTTACCAATATAATAACCTAAACAGCCTACTTACAAGTTTTGGTTGAAAAAATTCAGAATTTGTCGTGCGACATCGTGGAACATTCCCTCTTTAGCCGCTATAGTTTCTTTAAGTTTCTATACGTGGCGACGCTGTATGTAGTCTTTAAAATCGCGTCTTTAAGAGAGCTGTCATTAAGTTTCTTTTGGTAAAAAAACCAGAGAACCACAGATAATCATAGGCGCCTGTAGAATGCCTTCGGAGATCCGGCAGTGAACAAGAGCACGGTGAGTCCTTGGGTGAGGCAATTGCCATCATCGCAACAAAATCGCTCAAAGCCGTGTGAAGTCCTGCTTTGGAAATGGAAATTTGTGGTAAGGTCTTATGGGACCTAACTGCTGAGGTCATCGGTGCCTAAGCTAACGCACTTCTTAATCTATCTTACACTACCTTACGCTAAGGACAACACACACACCCATGCCCGAGGGGGGACTCGAACCTCAGATGGGGGGAACAGGGCGGGCCGTGTCAAGACGCCTAAGACCGCGCGGCTACCACGCGCCGCTTATCCCTCATTCCGGCCGGCAGCACACAGCTCTGACTCCTCCGATGTTGGAAAGTGAGGACACTGTCGTTCGAGGTGATCGACGGACCACAGTTGAACACCTCGCTGCTCAAGTGGATATGTCCAACACTTGGGGTGCTCAATAGTCAATACCCGCTGCGTTCCTCACCACCTAACATCGTAAAAATCAAGAAAGGGCTCTGCTTAACTCCTTGTACATTACGAGGCTGATAGTTTGCTGTCTAGCTCGTCTCAGCCGCTGGAACTTAACATTCATCACTTCGAACTTGAAACAGGACGGCAATACATGGAGTAGCGCTGCACCACCTCTCCTCCAAAGAAAAAGTTCTATTTCATTTCCTCCCTCATGGTGCAATGATCAGTTCTGAAGTGCATATTTTTCTCTTTTTCAGTCACCAGTCTTCCGACTCGTTTGATGCAATCCGCCACAAAATCCTCTCCTATGGCAGAGTAGCGCTTGCAACCTACGTCCGCAATTATCTGCTGGAAGTACTCCAGTCTCTGCCTTCCCCTACAGCTCCCTCTGAGACCATGGAAGTTATTCCCTGACGTCATATCTAAGGTCCTAACGTCTTATCCCCCTTTCTTCTCAGTGTTTTCCACATATTCGTTTCCTCTACTAGTCTGTGCGGAACCTGCTCTTACCTTACCTTCACACTACACCTAATTTTCAACACTGTTCTGCAGCACCACATCTCAAATACTTCGATTTTCTTCTGTTCCGGTTGTCCCAGAGTCCATGTTTCACAACCGTACAATATTTTGTTCCAGACGTACATTCTCATAAATATCCTCCTCTAATTAAGGTCTGTGTTTGATACTTGTATGCCTGTCTTGGTCAGAAATGCCATTGTTCCCAATAACAATCTGTTTTTTATATTCACCTTGCTCTGGCCGTCAGGGGTTATTTTGCTGCCTAGGTGTCAGAATTCCTTCTACTTCGTGACCACCAGTCCTCATGTTAATTTGCTCCCACTTCAGATTTCTGTTAGTTCCCATTGTATTGGTCATTCTTCGATTTACTGTCAATCCATATTCCGTACTCGCTAGAATGTCCATTCCATTCAATAGATCCTGTAATTTTTCTTCACTTTCACTAACGATAGCAATTTCCCTAGCGAATCTCATCATTTAAATCCTTTCACTCAGAATTTTAAACCCATTCTTTAACGTTCCGTTCATTGCTGCCACTGCTTCTTAAATCTATAGATTGAACAATAGGCTCGAGAAACTACATCGCTGTCTTAAATCCTTTTTAATCCGCACACTTCACTCTTGGTTTTCCATTCTTTTGGTTCCCTTTTAGTTCTGCTACACTGAAGTGTCAAAGAAACTGATATAGGCGTGTGTATTCAAACACAGAGATATGTTAACAGGTAGAATACGGAACATTCGGTCGGCAACGTCTATGGAAGATAACAAGTGCTTGGCGCAGTTATTAGATCGGTTACTGCTGCTATTGTGGCAGGTTATCAAGATTTAAGTGAGTTTGAAGGTGGTGTTACTGTCAGCGCACGAGCGAAGGGGCACAGCATCTCCGAGCTAGCGATGAAGAGGTGGTTTTCCCGTACGACCGTTTCACGAGTGTATCGTGAATATCAGGAACCCGGTAAAACATCAAATCTCCGACGTCGTTGCATCCGGGAAAAGATAATTCAAGAATGGACCAACGAAGACGGAAGAGAATTGTTCAGCATGACAGTAGTGTAATTGCAGCAGATTCCAACGCTGGGACAACAACAAGTGTAAGCGTGCGAAGCATTCGACGACACACCATCGATATTGGCTTTTGGAGCCGAATGCCCACTCGTGTATCCCTGAAGACTGCACGGCACAGACCTTTATGCCTCCCCTGGGCTCGTCAACACCGACATTGGACTGTTGATTACTGGAAACATGTTAACTGTATCGAGTGGATGGACGTTCACGGGTATGGTGACAGCATAATGAATCCATGAGCCTTGCATGTCAGCAGCGGAATGATCAAGCTGTCGGGTGCTCTGTAATGGTGTGGAGCGTGTGCAGTTGGAGTGATATGGGACCCCTGATACGTCTAGATACGACTACGACTGGTGAAACGCACGTACGCGTCCTGTCTGATCAGCTGCATCCATTCATGCCTATTATGCTATCCGACGGACCTGGGAAATTCCAGCAGAACAATGCTACACTTCACACGTCCAGAATTGCTATAGAGTGGCTTCACTAACAATGATCTGAGTTTAAAAAATTCTGATTGCCACAAAAATCCCCAGATATGAGCATTAATGAGCATTTATTGGATGCCTCGCAACATGCTGTTCAGAAGGGATCGCCACCCTCTCGTATTCTTACCGATTTATGAACAATCCTGCAGGACTCATGGTGTGAATTCCCTCCAGCACTACTTCAGACATTAGTCGAGTCCATGCCATGTCGTATTGCAGCACTTCTCGCTGGGGCCCTACACGATATTATGCAGGTGTACTATAATCCGTGGCTCTTCACTGTACATACAGTGTATGAATTACTCATCTCACCCTATATCCTACCCTATTCTGCTCAGAATTTGGAACATATTGCACGATTTGACCTTGTCGACTGCTTCTTCCAGGTCGACAAGTCCTATGAATATTTCTCGACATTCCCTTAGTCTTGCTCCCATTATCAACCCCGACGTAAGAACTGCCTCCATGGTGCCTTTACCTTTCCTAAAGGCACACAGATCGTTATCTAACTCAACTCAATTTTCTTTTCCATTCTTCTGTGTTTTATTCTTGCCAGCAACTTGGAGGCATGAACAGATAAACTGGTTGTGGTAAAATTCTCGCACTTGATGGCTCTGACAGTCTTTGGAATTGATTCAGTAACATTTTTCCGAAAGTTAGATGGTACATCGCTAGACCCATACATTCTACACAGCAACGTGAATAGTCGTTTTGTTGCCACTTCCCCCAGTGATTTTACAAATTCTGATCCCTCCCTTCTGTCTTATTTGATCTTCAGTCTTTCAAAGCTCTTTTAAACTGTGATTTTAATACTGGATTCCCTATCTCTTCTGTACCTACATCTTACTCCTTCTATACATCAGACAAGTTATCCACCTTAAAGAGTCTTTCAACGTACTCCTTCCACCTATACGATCTTTCCTCTGCATTTAACAGTGGAATCCCTATCACACTCTTAGTGTTACCACCCTTGCTCTTAATTTCCCAGAAAGTTGTTTAAACTTTTCTAGAAGCTGAGTCAATCTTTCCGATAATCATGTCCTTTTCGATATCTGCACATTTTTCGTGCAGCCCTTTCGCCTTAGCTTCCCTACACTTCCTATTTATTTCATTCCTAAGTGACTGGAATTTCTGTATTCCTGAATTTCCCTGAACATTGTTGTACTGCATGTCCGCCCCCGGCTGCTGAGTGGTCAGCGTGACAGAATGTCAATCTTGAGGGCCCGGGTTCGATTCCCGGCTGGGTCGGAGATTTTCTCCGCTCAGGGACTGAGTGTTGTGTTGTCCTAATCATCATCATCATTTCATTCCCATCGACATGGGCACTTGCTCCATCCTGGAATCTAGTTTGAGACTCGTTAAGCAATCCTGCCACGGACGAGTACTACTATAGCTTTAGCGATCTTCATACATTTCAGATTTTGTTTTTGAAGACAGACAGCTCACGGATAATTCAGTCAGTCTTTCAGATATGTCAGCGACATTCGCGACATTCTGAAATCAAGATGAATGCTTAACTTTACAGAACACTCTCTAAATATTTTCCTCAGTCTTTTCATTGTCGCTTACTCATATAGACCTCAATGAAATGCAGATTTTGCAACGGAATCACAACAATAGTTCACCATTTTCTGTGGAAGAAGAAAACCTTTCACGACTTGCTAAACATACATTCAGTTTTACACGGTAGACCTACTGAATTGCTCTTTGAAGAAGATACCCATGACGTAAAGTATGCGTGTACCTTTATTCTTGATCTTGGGAACTAAATATATCAGTTGGAAGAAGATACAATAGCTTTCTGCGAAAGAAAAGAGGTGGAAAGTGTGGCCTTACAAGATCGAAAATATGTTCCCCCCAGAGACTGCCATCTTCTAAAATTCTGTAGGGTGGAACACTGCCTGAGTTGCAGTCATGGGGCCATGAAAATCAGCAGTCCAGTTGGTTCGATCCACAATAATGTGACCAAAGTGAAGAAATGAGGCATGCCTTGATTCAGCAGATTAGGGTTCCATACTAAAGAGCCAAAGAAACTGGTACAGCAGCAGAATTGCCACAACACGACGTGCCATCGACTCGACTAGTATTTGAAGTAGTGCCGGAGGGAAATGACACCATGAATCCTGCAGGGCTCTCCATAAATCAGTAAGAGTACGCTGGGGTGGAGATCTCTCCTAAACAGCATGTTGCAAGGCATTCCAGATATGCTCAATAATGTTCATGTTGTGGAGTCTGGTGGTCATCGAAAGTATTTAAACTCGGAAGAGTCTTCCTGGAGCGACTCTGTAGCAATTCTGGATGTGTGGAATGTCGCATAGTCCTGCTGGAGTTTCCCAAGTCTGTTGGAATACACAACGGACATGATCGGACAGGATGCTTACGTACGTGTCACTTATCAGAGTCGTATCTAGACGTATGAGGGACCCATATCAATCCAACAGCACACGCCCCAAATCATTACAGAGTCACCACCAGCTTGAACAGTCCCCTGCTGACATGTAGGGTCCATGGATTCATGAAGTTGTCTCCATACCCTACACATCCATCTGCTCGATAAAGTTAGGAAACAAAGTCGTCCGACTAGGCCAATGTAGGAGATGACGGGCCCAGGCGAAGCGTAAAGCCTTGTGCCGTGCAGTCATCAAGAATATACGAGTGGGCCTACGGCTCCGAAAGCACATATAGATGATATTTCGTTGAATGGTTCGCACGCTGACACTTGTTGATGGCCCAACACTGAAATCTGCAGCAATTTGTGGAAAGATTGCAGTTCAGTCACGCTGAATGAATCTCTGCAGTCTTCGTTTGTCCCGTTTTTGCGGGATCTTTTTCTGGCCGAAGAGATGTCGGAGATTTGATGTTTTTCCGGATTTCTGATATTCACAGCACACTCGTGTAATGGTCGTACGGATTAATCCCCACTTCATCGCTACATCAGATATGCTGTGTCCCATCCCTCGCGCGCCGACTCTGATACCCCGCTCAAACTCACTTGAATCTTGATAATCTACCATTGTAGCAGCAGTAACCGATCTAACAACTGCGCCAGACACTGGTTGTCTTATATAGGTATTGGCGACAGCAGCGCCGTATTCTGACTGTTTACATATAAGTGTATTTGAATACGCATGAGCCGGCCGATGTGGCCGAGCGGTTCTAGGTGCTTCAGTCTGGAACCGTGTGACCGCTACGGTCGCAGATTCGAATCGTGCCTCGGGCATGGATGTATGTGATGTCCTTAGGTTAGTTAGGTTTAAGTAGTTCTAACTTCTAGGGGACTGATGACCTCAGATGTTAAGTCCCATAGTGCTCAGAGCCATTTGAACCATTTTTTTGAATACGCATGTCTACATCAGTTTCTTTGGCGCTGCAGTTTATACAGTGAAACACTGTAAATAGGAATAATGGAATTGGTCAGATGTGCAGTTTCATAAGCGAACAAATATAATTGTTATTAAAATTGTATACGTGTCTTCCGGCTGTTAGAAACCTTTTTTCTCGGGAATGGCTATATGTAGCAATTTGAAATTTGTAACAATTACTAAGGTCTCCTATCTCTTGGAGATGTAGGAAATTAAGGCTGCTAAGTGAAAACAATCATAAGAGACGGCCTTGTTTGTCACCCATTTTGATACTCGCAATCTCACTCGTTGGAATCTATAGGGTACTTCCTGTTAATCCAGAAACACGAAATTCGGCGGGATGCAAAGCTTCATTGCAAGTAAAGGAGATTCATGAGGAAATTGTTGATTTTTAATGGCATCACACGAAAGAATATCGTTTCACCTTTTATCCGAATTTTCAGATTTAAAACTGAAACTTTCTCGAAGGTCTTGGAATTCGCGGGAGAACTTGTTGCCTGTATTAACGTCGATGTCAAGCAAAAATAGTCGGGATTCTCCATCCCCGGGACAGACGAACTGTCGAAGTACACATTTAAGTCTGTAAGGCACCTTCAGACAATCGATACAGAATCCCCTGCACATAGAGGGAATAGGGTCCAAATGTGACTCAGTTGGAAATTAAGAAACAGATGTGTATATCCCGATATTTATTACTGAATGAACAAACTCAGTTCAATTATTCATCCGTTTTATGCGGTATTGCAACCCATATATAGAAGATGAACCTTGGTACTTTCATTTACGTAGTAAAGGAAATTCTTTCGTGCTTATGGCTCCACTGCAAAGTATGTATAGTTACAGGTTTTTTAATGCTGTCTACACTTCATTTTGTCAAAACTGTCAACGCGGAAAATTTTACAGTGTAAGTCAAGAATCGATAGATTAAATGGTTGACATGTTTATATACAAAGAATTGTATTTACATATGTAGAAGTAACTGTTTCCAGTTAACAGCAAGACGTGAAAGCATATTGGTGGATGTGTTCCTCAGACAAAATGGCTCTGAGCACTATGGGACTTAACTTCTGAGGTCATCAGTCCCCTAGAACTTAGAACCAATTAAACCTAACTAACCTAAGGACATCACACACATCCATGCCAGAGGCAGGATTCGAACCCGCGACCGTAGCAGCGCCTAGAATCGCATGACCACCGCGGCCGGCGCTCCTCAGACAAATTTTCCGGAATGATTATACAGAGAATAAGTGAAGTGAATGAGCTTACTGACGTGTGTTGGCAGATTAACGCAGCAGAAGTTCAGGTCAGTTGTAATAAAGAAGTAGTGGCATCCAATTATTTAAATGCTACTTGGAATTAGATTAGTCTACAGTTACTTAAAGGCAGTGAAAGTTGATGGCAGCTCTGTATGTAATCTTAACTGAAAGTAGCTGTCAACCTAACGAAATCATCTGTTACGCTTCCAAATAAGATTATGCTTTACTTTGGTTTATCTAGTAAGTGACTATATTCTTTAACCTCATCTTTAGCTCTCTCTAACTGCCTTCAAACAAACATTTCTCCTAATGATGGAGTGTAAGAAAAAAAAGGAGGAAGGAGGTATTATTCAGTGTATCAACTGTGAGGTAAACACCGATACATCATTTGATTGTGAAGTTTTCAGCGCGAAAGAAAATCATGTGTTACTAATACAAACTACATTCTAATTAACACTGTTATTTACTTCATCTCAGTTTTTCCATTATTAGGATAATGATTCTCTTCATGTGATATAAAGGAGGATGGGAACAGTACTTCAATTCACAGATATGAGTGAGATGCATGTGCGCTGCAGTGAAGAATGTGCTATGGATGCCACTTTCTGCTGTTGTCGAAGATATCTGATCTGCTGCAAGATGACTGCGACAGCCTTGATAATTACTAAAAATGTGACCAAACACGAAATAAAAACGTACGGCTAGCTCGATTAGCGGCAGAACTCAGAAAAAGAAGTAGACTTTAAAATGAAGATGGTATCTGTTCTTTCTGATATGTCCGAAAGAACAAATATTTGCATGTATGACCTACTGAAAGTATCTTCACAAATAGTTTGCCTGGTCTCGAGGTACGGACAGTTTTACCGGGTCTTTTGCTCGTGAATTCACAGTATGTCGTTTCGGCTTTCTGCAGCTTTGTTGGGATAAGTCCACTACATGATCATTTGGGATAAGTCCACTACATGATCACGCGGTGTTGGTGTGACACTAACACAATGCCGAGTGTGGCGCAGCATGTAGGCACATGGGCATTACAGGCGATTGATTACAACTGTGAATGCCTGTGACAGGGGAAAATGATAGGTTTGTTCATAAATAACTTCTCTGGCACCAGTGAGGATTTTCTGTAGTTAAAAGCGAAGTCTGACTGGTACCACATCTAAGTAATTGCTCTTGAAATAATATGAATTATATTGTCTGAGAATAATCTTGTTTGTCATACTTCTGTGTTTGTTAATTATAAAATGTGAATGTTGATATTTTTAGCGAATATCCCTACATCGTAGGACGGATTACCAGATATAAAAAAAATGGTTCAAATGGTTCTGAGCACTATGGGACTTAACAGCTGTGGTCATCAGTCCCCTAGAACTTAAAACTACTTAAACCTAACTAACCTATGGACATCACACACATCCATGCCCGAGGCAGGATTCGAACCTGCGACCGTAGCAGTCGCGCGGACCAGCTATAGGAGAGTATTTTTATAATATGGCGAAAACTCAATCAGAAAAAAACATGGTCCAATAACGGCTGTCCAATGTACAGAATGTATAGCAAGTGGGTGAGATTAGTGACTGAATCACCGTGAGTCCACCAGTTATTGATCCGATGGTTAAAATTTTACATAAACTTACGCTTTTAACCTCTATACCATCCGAAATTTCAACTACTTAAAATGAGATGGCCAGTCATCAAGATCATTTACCCACTAAGAACAATATACCGAAAATACCCATAAAGGAGAATATAAAATCAGGGGAAAATCAATTAACGAGTTTACCTACAAAAGAGGATGTAACTGATATTTCCCAAAAGCAAGCCCATCTAGCCACGCAAGTTACTGAATTTTCCACTGAAATACCAGGCAGAGGAACATTTTCCGTTGGAAGTTGCAGACGTAAGATACAATGGTAGTTGTAGATAAATTCACGAATATCATTACAGTTCATGAAAAGTTTATTGGTGAAAAGGCAAAATTTAGCACCCGAAATCAATTCAGGGGCGCTTGGTGTGCAAGCACAAGTTACCCAGTGCGTATTTCTACGATATTAATTTATACGACGCAGATATTATCTAAGTGTATATGTGTGATATACTGTTCGCTAATAGAGATGAAACAGCAGTTTAACACCGTTCAGTCCATTCAAATCCAGCTGTGCAGCATCAGAGATGAACTGCGCTAACCATAGAACATTAGCAAAAGCTTTCATTCTTAGCTCTGCGTCGTGATTAGGTACAGCATTGAGTCAGTTTGTGCCATTGCAGCGATCCGCATGGAGATGGACTGGATGTTAATTAGTTCTAAGTATGAAATACAATTATGTAATCAAATTATTTGCTTGAAAACCAAAGATCGTGGCACAGCTTCTATTCAGTTCGCCATGCTTCTCACATCCCCAAAAGTTCCGTAGACATGAATCCTTAAAGATGAAAACTCAGGTCCAGAATTGCAGTAAAACGCTGGACAAGGTACCTGAAACTTAATACCATGTATTGTTAAAATCAGTCGTAACAACCCCAACAGTCACAGTTCAAATTTTATCCTCGATCGGACGTAAGTCTAGGGAAGTTAAAATTTATGAAGTTATCCGTCAACAACAATGCATTCCGCCAACTGCCGTCAATACCTCAACAAAGGCTCAGACGGTATTAGTCCGAATTTATTGCTGTTGGCTCTCTCTCCATCTGAAAATCCTGCTCCATTCTTCAGAGAGCGCAACGTACTATTGAAATAGTATGTGGTATGTTATCGCTGGCTGCGTACTGCAGCACAGAGTATCATTACGAAAACCTTAATGCTCTCGAATATTTTACAGAATTCATAGTTTATTTAACCACAGAATGAAATTTGAAGTTAAACACGTACGGAAAATAGGTCACAGAAAAGGGGATAGCACAGCATCCTAGAAAGATAGTAAAAAAATCAGCTGATTTAAGAGGTAAAGATGACCTGTATTCTTCAATTAGGAATACAGCAGGGCGCGTCCTACAGTCGGTAATCAAGCGAGCAGCCAATGGGAATGGTCGTGGTACGATTAGTGACAGAACAGTGTCCGGAAGTCTTAAGCATAGAGAGGAAATGGAATAGACGTCTTTCCGAGCTGGGTGCCCGGACCAGAGAGGGCGAACGTCTCTTGATCGACGCTCTGCAGAAATGATGGTTTAATTCGGCACGTAGGGCACGATAGGAAGTACCAAAGAACTAGCCGTTCGTTTAGGCGAAAATTTTTGAGTTTTTAGTAAGATAGTTCTCATACCCCGTAACAGTTGGTGGCATGCACTGTTTCTTAGGTTATTCTCCTTCGAAAATATCCCAAATCGATGCACAGTTCTCAGCAACTGGTCTAGCAACAATATCGAAGCGATCTTTTCCTCATATACAAAAACATATGACAATAAATCTGAGTCTGACATCTGTCTTTCTACTCGTTAATTCGTGTGTTGATCCCATCTTGAGCCTTTTCGGCCAGAAATGCGTAGATAACTACAGGTTATGACTCTTGAAATTGATCACATTATTGTATCCTCTTGTCTCTCCACAATCCCTCTCACCGTCCCAAAATACGCGTAGTTAATTATTACATAACAACTAAAACGCACACTCAGGCAGACCGGCGAAATCAAACAAACGCATTGATGTTGACGGGTCCTATCCAAGAGCTCTTTCACCTACCAATTCCGACGGTGTGGTTCATTTATCCAAGCTATCAGACTGGTGCGTGTATGTCGACACACTTCTCGTATTTGGAACTATCACAGCAGATGTCACAAAATGTTAGAGTTGGCAAGGTGGTTGTACCAGTAATGGCGGTACTTATTTCTTGGCGAGAAACGCTAGAGATCTTGGTCTAATAGCCCATCATTTTTTGACCGAAATGTGACAGTTTCCATCCACTGCCCGTGACAGTCAGTTTGCGTGGTGAGTCATTGGTGGTTTCCTCAAAAGTGTAGATTTCATACTAGCTGTCGTATCCACTAGTTTTAGCATTTACTGGAGACTTACCAACGAAGAGTGCAGATCAGACCATTTCGTGCTAATGTCTAAGATATTATTCAAGTTTATCAAAGACACAGAAATTCAAGTGGAAGCCGAACCAGAGAAAGCCAATAATATTCAATACAAAAGCCTTGACCATAGTTCTATCCGCTTCTTGAACCAGCCAAGGCTTGCGGAAAAACTTACTGGCATTGAAGAAACCTCTGCAGATATGATATGTGAGATGGTTAAATAAGCCATCCACAATGCAACTTATGAAGCACAGGGAAGAATAGAAATCCAAAAGAGTAATAGAATATGTGATGAGTGGTGTAACCACTCGGTACATGTGGAGGTAGAAAGTAAGAAGAAAGCTTATAATAAATGGGTGAACTCAAGATCAGACAATAATTGGCTGAAATACAGAGAGCGCAGAAAAGATGCACAGAAAACAATAATTAAGGCAAAAAATGGAGCCTAGCAGAAAACCGGTGAAGAGATAGAAAAAAGCATGGGGAATACATGAGCAAATAAAGCCGGGAAAGTATTAAAAACAATGAGAACACAGAATAAAGATAAAGCAAATATAAACCTCATTAGCATGCAGGAATGGATAAAACACTGCCAAGGACTACTAACTGAGTACTGAGCTGCATTCACTGAGAACCCACCAGTCATTGAAATCAGTAATGATAATATACCACCGATACCCCCAAAGGAAGTCCAAAATGCAATTAATGCCATGAAAAACAGAAAGTCACGAGGTCCAGAAATAGTTTATATATAAATGGTTGAAGCAGCACCGTCCCAACCCTTTGTGAAATTGGCAGTGATTTTTGACAAATGCCTTAGAGGTGACCAAGCCCCAAAGGAGTGGAAAAAGGAAACAATTACATCAATATTTAAGAAGGGCAACAGGAGGAATTGTGCAAACTATCGTGGTATTAGTGTGATGCCATCAATGGCGAGAGTCTATGGCTGTATCCTAATAAAGAGGATAGAAGAAGAAATAACTGATTCTGAAGAACAAAATGGATTCAGCTCTGGTCGGTCCTGTACTAATGGAGTATTTACCCTCAAAAACCTAGTGAAGAAATGGACAGCAAGGGGTCTTACAACCCAGCTCTACCTAGAGGAGGCACTAAAATCATGGAAAAGGAAATGCGGAGGAATGGGTGTCCCTATAGACGACGAGATCTTGTTCACTCTATTTTTTACTGACGACCAAGTGTTAGTAGCTGGAGATGAGGAAGATCCAAACTACATGCTCCGCATATTAAAACAAGAATATAAAAATGGGGTCTTCTCATAAACGTATCTAAAACAAAATATCTGAAAGTGGGAGAAAATATTGTTAACGACTTCCAGCTTCTGATACCGTTAAAGGGTGTCATAATTTTAAGTACTTGGGAGTGACACTGTCATGCAATGGTAGAAGTGTGGACGATGTAAACAATAAAATAGGCCAGGGCATGCCAGGGCGGGCCATAAAACAACTAAATGATATTCTCTGGAACAAAAACATAACTCGCAGAACAAAACATTCCATCTATCACACAATTATTGAAAGTATGCAGAGTTGTGGGAACTAATTCAGAGGCAGAAAGATCGCCTACTGGCTGCCGAGATGGATTTCTGGAGACGGAGTTGTGGGTACTCCAGACTTGACCATATTAGAAATGAGAGGATCAGAGGGGTTACGAATGTCAAAAGCACAATCCTAGACTACATAGAAAGGAAGCGCCTAGTCTGGTATGGTCACTTACAGCGTATGCCAGACACAAGATGGCCAAAATGGGTATGGCAATGGACTCCACGTCAAAGAATAAAGCGCGGTAGACCTGCGAGATACTGGAAAGACGACGTCAACAATGCAATGGTGGCGAATGGGAAGGACCGTGAACGATGAAGATTGGGAGGCGAGAGGCGGCGGCAGCCGTCGAAACCTCGCTCATATATATACACACTCCTGGAAATGGAAAAAAGAACACATTGACACCGGTGTGTCAGACCCACCATACTTGCTCCGGACACTGCGAGAGGGCTGTACAAGCAATGATCACACGCACGGCACAGCGGACACACCAGGAACCGCGGTGTTGGCCGTCGAATGGCGCTAGCTGCGCAGCATTTGTGCACCGCTGCCGTCAGTGTCAGCCAGTTTGCCGTGGCATACGGAGCTCTATCGCAGTCGTTAACACTGGTAGCATGCCGCGACAGCGTGGACGTGAACCGTATGTGCAGTTGACGGACTTTGAGCGAGGGCGTATAGTGGGCATGCGGGAGGCCGGGTGGACGTACCGCCGAATTGCTCAACACGTGGGGCGTGAGGTCTCCACAGTACTTCGATGTTGTCGCCAGTGGTCGGCGGAAGGTGCACGTGCCCGTCGACCTGGGACCGGACCGCAGCGACGCACGGATGCACGCCAAGACCGTAGGATCCTACGCAGTGCCGTAGGGGACCGCACCGCCACTTCCCAGCAAATTAGGGACACTGTTGCTCCTGGGGTATCGGCGAGGACCATTCTCAACCGTCTCCATGAAGCTGGGCTACGGTCCCGCACACCGTTAGGCCGTCTTCCGCTCACGCCCCAACATCGTGCAGTCCGCCTCCAGTGGTGTCGCGACAGGCGTGAATGGAGGGACGAATGGAGACGTGTCGTCTTGAGCGATGAGAGTCGCTTCTGCCTTGGTGCCAATGATGGTCGTATGCGTGTTTGGCGCCGTGCAGGTGAGCGCCACAATCAGGACTGCATACGACCGAGGCACACAGGACCAACACCCGGCTACATGGTGTGGGGAGCGATCTCCTACACTGGCCGTACACCACAGGTGATCGTCGAGGGGACACTGAATAGTGCACGGTACATCCAAACCGTCATCGAACCCATCGTTCTACCATTCCTAGACCGGCAAGGGAACTTGCTGTTCCAACAGGACAATGCACGTCCGCATGTATCCCGTGCCACCCAACGTGCTCTAGAAGGTGTAAGTCAACTACCCTGGTCAGCAAGATCTCCGGATCTGTCCCCCATTGAGCATGTTTGGGACTGGATGAAGCGTCGTCTCACGCGGTCTGCACGTCCAGCACGAACGCTGGTCCAACTGAGGCGCCAGGTGGAAATGGCATGGCAAGCCGTTCCACAGGACTACATCCATCATCTCTACGATCGTCTCCATGGGAGAATAGCAGCCTGCATTGCTGCGAAATGTGGATATACACTGTACTAGTGCCGACATTGTGCATGCTCTGTTGTCTGTGTCTATGTGCCTGTGGTTCTGTCAGTGTGATCATGTGATGTATCTGACCCCAGGAATGTGTCAATAAAGTTTCCCCTTCCTGGGACAATGAATTCACGGTGTTCTTATTTCAATTTCCAGGAGTGTATATATATATATATATATATATATACCAACGAAAATATTAATTTAGCCTACATTTAAGACACCTAGTGTAATTTCGTCAAGCTACTGTGCTTCGCTGATCAATTTTGAAACAACAGTTCTAACGGTACACAAAGAAAATTAAACATTTGTGTTGCAGGTTACAGCTGTTGTTAACTTTATTAATCGTAATATAAAACGAATATCCTCATTTATGAAATGAGAGTGGAAAAGTTATATCCAGTTTCTGTTACATTTACCACAAAAAACAGAAAATGACACGCGATTATGTATATTTACAGCTACAACTAACTCGTACTAAATAGTCATTTTACTAAATAATTAATGATAATCATACAATATCATATTGGAAGTAACGCTACAATTAGTTGCTTACAATGGTTTTCCCAGCGCAAAGAAAAACGGATATGTAATTTTCACATGCCAACGGTCTTGCCGCAGAGGTAACACCGACTCCCGTAAGTTCACCTAACTTCAGCGCCTTCGGGCTTGGCTAACACTTGGATGGGTCACAGTCCAGGTCAGCAGTGCGCTGTTGCCAAACGAGGTGTACTCGGCTTTTGTGAGGTCAGTTGAGGAGCTACTTGATGAACAGTTGAGGCTCCGGTCACGAAAACTGACAACGACCCGGAGAGCGGTGTGCTGGCCAGATGCCCCTCCACATTGGCATCCAGCGACGGCTTTCATCTTAGAATGACACGGAGGTCGGTCGGTAGCTTTGGGCCTCCCTGGGCCTGTTCGGACGGAGAGAGAGGGAAATTTCATACACTGAACGATCGCAAACACTCTGAAGAAATTACTGTGGCAATTTTTGGTTCCGTTCCGTAAGCTTGAAATACTCAAGGGAGCAGGATAAGAAACACATAAGTGTATACTAACTAACGAAATTCTCTAAGCCATGTATCAGCAACGGACGAAAGTTATTTCCTTATTTTTGAATAATTACACAGAAACTAAACTTCCGGTGGAAACAACATCTAGGCCCTTCCTTTACCGTGACATCACTATTAAATGAGATTCTCAGTAACGATGGAGCACGTTGTTCTTCATTTCACTTTGCCAGAAGTGAAGGATGTAAGGATATCTTCTGACGCGTGTTCGACTCAGGTAAAAATCTAATACTAGACTTTCGAAATACTGAGCAAGAACCAATCCACGACTCCACACGAACGCGAAAAAAAAAATAGTGCAGAGAAACACAGTCTAGTCGACGATCGACTTACATTGAAACTTGTTTAGCGCCCCTTTATTCGCTCGGCTCTGAAAGTATTTTTTTTTTCATTTTTCTTTATGTGAAACCAAATTTTTATGTTGTTCAAAAATTGCAACATCATCTAAACTTTTCATACTAATTAAGGCCGTACAAACATGGTGTCTTCCATAATGTACTTCAGACAATAAAGCGAATCTGGTAGAGGCTAGAGTCAGAGGTCTTAGCTCATCCAGACTTTTTAGTCCTTGTCGAAATATTCCCATAGAAACTTGTATGCAGCAACAAAAAAATTTCATCCCCTATTTCACCCTCTTAGGGGTTGAATCTCCAAAACCAGTGAAGTGGTAATGTAAAATTTCGGGCAGAGAAGCCAAATTAAAATTTTCGTAGATTTAGCTCCTAAAATGCCATCGTAATGAAATACTTTCGTCAAACATTTCGTCACTTATTTCCCTAGCATAGGGCTCGAATTTACAAAAACACCGAAAGACATATTTTTTTATTTGTAAGCGAGAAGTCAAATAACAATTTTCATACGTGTAGCTTTAAAAATACTTTACTAGTTCTTTAATAACGATTTAATTAAAAATAAATTTTCACTCTCTATTTCACCCCCACAGCAGTTAAACTTTCAAAAATGCTGAAACACGTATTACATTATTTCTGATTGAGAAACCGAATGCCAATTTTCGTAGGTCTAGGTTTAAAATTGGTTTAATAATTACATATTTTCAAAATCCATTATCATTCCTTGTTTAATCACCTTTGTTGTGGAATTTCGAAAAATGCCTTACTAAACGACGCCTACCGCATAAGATCAACAACCTGTAGAAATTTCACGTTTCTATCCTTATTTTTTGGGTGGGCGAAGATGAATCAGTGAGTCATTCGGTCAGTCTGGACAGTGCCTATAATATATATAGGTAAGTGCAGAATTCGAGCCTACTGCGCCAATACATTTTAAAATGCATGTCGCCTACTAAAAATATCAGTATAATGGAATAGTAAACATAATTTACTTAACTTTCTAACATTTTAGTAATCGAAAATCTATCCGAAAATCTATCCACGAGAAAGCTCAAGGCTACATGTCCTGAACACAACAATCTCTGCGCGAGAGATGGGGTGCAACCTACGACAGCCGCCAATCACCGGTTCACTTGACGGTAGTGACCGTCCGCCCAGGTGATCACGACACTTCACATGTAGCGACTGTGGCCTACAGTGCAAGGTTATACAGAGTGTTACAGTTCAGACTTTTTATATCTTTGGGTATTAATCTTCCGGTAGAGGCTGGAGGTGAGATGGACAGCTCTAAGCATTTGTGCTGTTTCAAACTGAATCGTTTTTAGGCAAAATATGGTTCATGTTCAGTGAGCAAAATTAAAAATTTGGGAAAAAGGCAGGTATGAAGATTAGGATCTAAAGCTCCATCGGCGGTGAGTTCATTAGAGATGGGGTAGCAAGGCTGGGGTAGCAAACCGTCACGTCCTTTCAAATAAACCATCCCAGTATTTGCCTTAACCATTTTAGAAAAGTCACGGTAAATCGAATCAGTAATACCGGACTGATTTGGATCGCTGAACCTCCGAACAGGAATGTAGATATTCTGCATGCTCCAATTCAAGGCAACAAAAGTAAAGGTTGGCCACGTATGAACTACTACTTCAGAGTCAACAGCTATCTCACTAAGGAACCTAACAAATATCTCATCTGGTGACTAGAAATGGTGCCCTTATGTTAACTGCATTTAATCGGGGAGGCTGTGATTTGAACCACTGAGACTCCGAAGAGGATGTAGGGATGCTACATGTTCCAATTCAAGGCAAAAAAGGCAAATAGGGGCCACGTATGAACTACAACTTGAACGTCATCAGCCAAATGTCTCAGCTGGTGATAAGAAATGGTGCCTTTACGTTTTCTGCATTTCAATAAATTATTGATCGAGAGCTAACAAAAAACAATAAAAAATAATCAAACTCGCATAAAAAAGGACGTTGTGCGCTACAGGCTTCTCCCAGAGGTACATCCATTCCGGTTGGCACCTGTTGTCGCTGTGTGAAAAACAAACAAGAAGACAACACCAAGCATTGCTCCCGCTTGATAACGGCCTCCTGCCCTTTGTTGATTCCTCAAAACATGCTATCCAAGAGCTTTGTAAGGAATTCTTTCCTCATCGCTCTTATTCTTTTGATATCGTACTCTAACATGCTTGCTTTTAAGTTTCTTATCAAACAACCATCAAGGAAAGGTACTTCAAACATCGTTTAGTGACGTCTATACCTACAAACTAATTGTTTTCCACAAGTATGAAACAGAAAATCTGTCTGTGAATTGACAGACTGTTTTGAATAATGTTGGAGAATATATTGCTGATGATAAATTTCCCTCATATATTTGTCCATTGTGTTCAGTAAGTTAACGAGAAAACTATAAGGTATGCACTATACTACAAATTACAACTGATGATGAATCTCTGTTTTTTGTAAAATAGCGTGTCAGTGACACAAGCATACCCAAATCGTTACAAATTAGCAAGGTATTAGCCGCTTTTGGTCTCGAAAAAGTCTGCCTACGTGCAGCACATAGTCATACTAAAGTAGCAATACAGGAATACCACAAAAGTATGGAAATGTTGCAGGAAACCAAGGCGGTAATATCCTCTGTGACACAATTTAGTCAATCAAATTGTGCAGCAAGAAGAAAAAACTGTAAATCATCTTTGCTGAGGAACGAGAATTAAGATTTCCTTATTGATGGTAGACGTGGTTGCTACTGTATCTTTCACAGAAGAGGTAAAAATCTCCAGCGAGATTGGAACCGACTCCTAACGACAGCTGAATTTCGAACCATTACCATATTTCCACTGAGGTAGCGAACAACTAACTGCAACCAACAACATCCTTTGATTTCAAAAGTGGTGGTTAAGAGCGATAGTTCGCAACAGAAAAGTTTCTGCCTGGAACGAGGGCCCGGATAACAAAAACACAAATTCACTAACTTGATGTCACCCCCATAAGTTAGAATCATTCAGAATATTTAATATAAATGTCAAGAACACCTGAAGTGAACATAACAGGACAATACTAAGCCATTCATGGAAGTATATCGACATTCACAGAGCTGCCAAAGATTCTAGGATATTGTCACATCTGTGACCGAGCGGTAGGAAGAATGATTTTCTACATCTGACAAGAGGACCACCATACCCGTTCATCAAGGATAATGATGTTAGGTGTGTTGTAGAGGGATCTGTCCTGACTACCTTCTCGTGCGGCGGACCATAGTTTCCGATATAATCCAAGTTTTATGCTTTTCTCGTAAACGACATTTAGATCAAGCGCACGTAGAGCAGTGGTTAAGTTTCACAGCTAACTTGGTAGCCGTTGGGGTTCGAATCAGGCTTCTGTACTTTTTCCTTCCTTTTTCAGTTTTAGCGGACAGAATGTCATCAAATAGTACATGCAATGCAAAATCACTCAAAATTAGTTGCTTTCGACATGGTAATTTCACTAATAAATCAATCATTACAGCGCGCTTTCTTCAAATTACTGAATAGTTTTGTTCGCTATCGCCCGCATCGTTTGCCATGCCACAACAAAATTCCGGATGTTAATGGTTGTAGAAGAATTCGAAACACAAATTCGTGGAGCAATACGCACATTTAATGGAAGCTATTGCCTTGTAGGCTCACGAACTTTTGACAATAGATACTGGAGAAAACAGTTCGTTTAAAGTGAAAATGATTCGGAAAGTAGTTTCTTCGATCAACTTTGATGGGAACCACGCGAATACGATCATTCCGATGAAAGCAGGTGCGCAAAACTGATTCTGGATTAATGGATGTATTTTCATGGACTCTTCAGTCTGAGCTATTTCTCTCTTAATCTTTAACAGTTTTGAGGGTTTCAGTGAAACTTTCAGCCTGCCTTTCAAATAAACATCACAAGAATGGCACAATGGATTACATTTGGGTGAGATAAATTTTACGCAGCAGAAGCATGCTTCTGTTTACGAAGATGTGATCGTTATGTGCCCTCCCACCTACTGAAAATGTAAAGAAATTTTCCTTGTCCCACGTACAGAAGAATAACAGATTTTTGAAAGTCTTTGTACAGAGCTTTGGTGATCTTCCTTGATTTCGTGCAGCTGGCAGATACATTTTTTTTTAATTTACGAATCAACACGTCAAATCCTTTTTGAACAGTCCGACAATTTCCAGCACGACCTGGCACAAATAAGGAAACGTAAGGGAATATCTTTCCTGACGCAGCTATAGGATACTGTGCTGTGAAGGGGCGACTTTCCCTCCTTGTTCCCTAGGGGATCTATTGTACGTAGATTATTACTTTTATTTATTACAAATCGAGATGAACAATAGTGCTTATGACTGTATCTGCAATCCCCTGTGCTATGAAACTGAAAAAAAAGGAAGTAGAGAGGGAGGATTGGAAGACGTAATGCCAGCGTAATAGCCGTGAATCATGGCCGCTACGCAATGGTTAACGTCATTGGTTCAGAAATAGGGAACGAACTTAAGTTTAGATTTTCTCTGGAACTAGGGGTCGTCGCACGGAAAGGCATTAGTCAAGTACCCAGGACAAGTCCCTCTACAACATACCTGGCGCTCATCAAGATTCGTGATTAATAGGTCTGAGGGCCCCTATGACCTGTTTCGTACTTGCGCCTTCAAGGCGCAGCGCGGGGTGCTGGCAAATTCATCATATGAATAAGTAAGTGAGTTTTATTCGCATATTTATGAAATGGGATCAGAGTTGAAGGTAGTCACCAATAATATTCAGTTCCACCGCCTCCATCCTGAACGTCATAAGTTAAGAACACGAGGAACTATTTGTCAAGTACTACTTTAAGTATCTCTAGTAACTGTTTTTCTCTTCCTGTCCTCTCATTCACCACGCACATTTCACTTACTTTTATTTCACACCACCGGTGGTTGCAGTATAAACATTGTGAGTGATTTACTGATTTTTGTGCTTTTGCTATTATAAACTTAATAAGAAAATGCTTTCACTGGAACTATTCTGAAACACATAAATAACGTAAAGTTTCAAATTAAGACCGTGTAACAGGATCAAAAACCTTGCCACCAATTGAACTCAACGAGTGGGTGCAATACAAATTCATATCTAAACTCTTTTTACATGGAGCGCAGGCGATTTTGGAGAATGTGGAAGTGGTAGAGCAATGCTTTACAAGGATCAGCAGCTTAGGTTTGATGTTGAAATGTGTGTTATGAAGGCAGAAAAATAGAACTTTCTCTCAACTAGGATTTCGACCAATGGAAATGGAAATGAGCGTTTGGCATCATTGGCCGGGAGGCCCCTTGTGGGGCAGGTCCGGCCGCCGTGGTGCCGGTCTTACAATATTCGACGCCACATAGGGCGACCTGCGCGACGGATGGGGATGAAATGATGCTGAGGACAACACAACACCCAGTCCCCGAGAGTAGAAAACGGCCCGACCCAACCGGTAATCGAACCCGGGCCCGTAGCACGGAAATCAGTCACGCTGACCACTCAGCTATCGGGGAGGACATTTCGACCAATCAGCACCATGAATGGCTGCGATGGTGACAATACGAATGACAGTCAACAATACAGTGGTAGTAGTCCATCAACAATGACTGAACTAAGCGCTGTGAGGGTGGACGTTTCATATGCAGTGAACTGAGTGGACAGTATTACTGTCCAAGACGACGACATGGAAATGGTAACTCCTGATAGCAGCTCATAGAAATGATCGGAAAACGACTGTGACAACGAGCAGCAAAGGTGCAGGTGTGGCAAAATTCTGTGTGTGGCTACTTATGACAAATCAGATGGCATTCTCACGATGGTGTCGGTCGTCACAAGAAGGTGCAGCAGCTCATGCAGAACTGGTAAGTGGTAGACCTCAGAACTCAAAGCAAACAAGTTTGGATGCTGAATCTGAAGTTGGTCCGTTGCAAGCACTTATTGAAGGCAAGATTCAGAACGAGGTTCGCCTGCATAATATATAATTGTATGAACTAGTATATCGTGAGTGCAAAGACACAAATAAATAAATGTACATCGCAAACATTACATCGCGAGGCCGCAATCCTGGGAAAAGTAAAAACTTCATCTGCTGAACATGAAAACTCTTTAATTCGGAGTAAGATTTTTCATTAAAGTAACATTGGGTCTTCTAGTCCGTCTTTCATGACAAAACAAGACATAATCCAATGCGTGGACGTAACGCCGTCAGAAAAAAGATATTTTGAAAGTTATCCAGACAAGCGTACGTGCGGTAAAAGTAGAACGGTACACCGAAATGTGTGTGTGTGTGTGAATTCTTAAGGAACCAAACTGCTTAAGTCATCTGTCCCTAGACTTACACACTACTTAAACTAACTTATACTAAGAACAACACACACACCCATGCCCGACGGAGGACCCGAACCTCTGAGGGGAGGGGGATGGACCGAAACTACTCAAAATAGAAGGATATAATTGAAAATGTGCTAATCCGGTAATTTTAGTGAGAGAGAAGTCTCAAAAGTTTCAGTCCTTGAGGTAATCTGCTGTGTGACACCCTTTGTACGTGTTTCATAGCCTTCATTGTTTGTCGTTAATGGAATAAAAATATGCTTCAGATGCCAGTACTAAGTCTTTCTTATTTCACTACTGGTTTCGGAAACTTAAAGCTCCATCATCAGGTACCACCAACCGTAAACAAGAGGAGGAGAAACTAGTTTACAAGAGGTACTGAAGTGACAATCTAACATCTGGGTAAGTGCGGGTAGGTCTCCGCGCCGAATGTACAATGCTTGAAAAAAATTAGTAAACCCATTTGGAGGTTACCAGTTCACTCAAGATTTATTGTTACAAAAGTGTATATGTTGTTGTTGTCGTCTTCAGTCCTAAGACTGGTTTGATGCAGTTCTCCATGCTACTCTATCCTGTGCAAGCTTCTTCATCTCCCAGTACCTACTGCAGCCTACATCCTTCTGAATCTGCTTAGTGTATTCATCTCTTGGTCTCCCTCTATGCTTTTTACACTCCACCGTGCCCTCAAGTACTAAATTGGTGATCCCTTGATGCCTCAGAACATGTCCTACCAACCGATCCCTTCTTCTAGTCAAGTTGTGCCACAAAGGCCTCTTCTCCCCAATTCTATTCAATACCTCCTCATTAGTTATGTGATCTACCCATCTAATCCTCAGCATTCTTCTGTAGCACCACATTTCGAAAGCTTCTGTTCTCTTCTTGTCTAAACTATCGTCCACGTTTCACTTCCAAACATGGCTGCACTCCATAAAATACTTTCAGAAACGACTTCCTGACACTTAAATCTATACTCGATGTTAACAAATTTCTCTTCTTCAGAAACGCTTTCCTTGCCATTGCCAGTCTACATTTTATATCCTCTCTATTTCGACCATCATCAGTTATTTTGCTCCCCAAATAGCAAAACTCCTTTACTACTTTAAGTGGCTCATTTCCTAATCTAATTCCCTCAGCATCACCCGATTTAATTTGACTACATTCCATTATACACGTTTTGCTTTAGTTGATGTTCACCTTATACCCTCCTTTCCAGACAATGTCCATTCCGTTCAACTGCTCTTCCAACTCCTTTGCTGTCTCTGACAGAATTACAATATCATCGGCAAACCTCAAAGTTTTTATTACTTCTCCATGGATATTAATACCTACTACGAACTTTTCTTTTGTTTCCTTTACAGCTTGCTCAGTATATAGATTGAAAGACATTGCGGAGAGGCTACAGCCCTGTCTCACTCCCTTCCCAACCACTGCTTCCCTTTCATGCCCCTCGACTCTTAAGCCATCTGGTTTCTGAACAAATTGTAAATAGCCTTTCGCTCCCTGTATTTTACCCCTGCCACCTTCAGAATTTGAAAGAGAGTATTCCAGTCAACATTATCAAAAGCTTTCTCTAAGTCTACAAATGCTAGAAACGTAGGTTTGCCTTTCCTTAATCTTTCTTCTAAGATAAGTCGTAGGGTCAGTTTTGCCTCACGTGTTCCAAGATTTCTACGGAATCCAAACTGATCTTCCCCGAGGTCGGCTTCTACCAGTTTTCCCATTCGTCTGTAGGGAATTCGCGTTAGTATTTTGCAAGTGTGACTTATTAAACTGATTGTTCGGTAATTTTCACTTCTGTCAACACCTGCTTTCTTTGGGATTGGAATTATTATATTGTTCTCGAAGTGTGAGGGAATTTTGCCCGTCTCAAACATCTTGCTCACCAGATGGTAGAGTTTTTGTCAGGACTGGCTCTCCCAAGGCTATCAGTAGTTCTAATGGAATGTCGTCTACTCCCGTGGCCTTGTTTCGATTTAGGTCTTTCAGTGCTCTGTCGAACTCTTCACGCAGTATCGTATCTCCCATTTCATCTTCATCTACATCCTCTTCCATTTCCATAATGTTGTCCTCAAGTACATCGCCCCTGTATAGACCCTCTACATACTCCTTCCACCTTTCTGCTTTCCCTTCTTTATATATATGGAGTACATAAAATGGTTACATTTTTAGATCAAAAGCGGTTCTGGTATACCAGGTATCAACACATGCTGAAGCACCCATATTAATACATGGTGTATCCTCCACGGGCGGCGATGCAGGCGCTGTCTCTGGCATCCAGTATATCGTACAGATGGCGAATACTGCCCTGGTATACGTTAGGGGCAAGCGTTTTTGGTTGACGAGTCGCATCGTCCCATTTCATGGTACACGCGCTCGATTGAAGACAAGTCTGGAGATCGTGCTGGCCAGAGAACGGTGAGCTTCACGGGCAGTGTGTGGGTGAGCATAATCCTGTTGGAACAACACATTGCCTTCCCATTGTTATAGAGGCAAAAGTATTGGCATAAAAACATTTGCACGTACTGTGCGCTGGTTGCCTTAGAAACGCCAAACGCGAATGAGAATTGTAGCCCATCGTATCACAGATTATGAGACCACGGTTAGCCTCAGCGCGTCTTGAACAAGTGCGCTCTATGAGACAGCGCTCACCCGGTCTACGTCATGCACGCAAACGACCATGACTTGTGTCCAGGTAGAATATGCTTTCATCATTGAAGTCCACGGCGTGTCATTAAATCCTCCAACGGATCGCCTGAAGCCCCAGTCGCCCTGTGAATGTCGATGCTGTATCGTGAGTGGAAGACGGGCTACAGGTGTGCTTGCCCGTAGTCCCATTAGCAACAAAGAGTTCGCAACAATTCGTATTGACCTTAGAATGAAGGGTTTCACGACTGGATGACACGGCTGCTGGTAAACCTTTCGGGATGTGAAGTCGTGGTCCAAGAAACTCTTCCGTTCCTGACGTTTCGTCCAGGACTGCATTGGACATATTCAGAGGCGCTCCTCTGCTGAGTCTGGCCGACTGACTGGTCGGACGTCCGAGAGCGACATATGTACTGTAGGAAAGGGGGCGTGGTCGATGTAACACGTGATAAGCAGAGATAATCCTTGTCATAAATAAAACTTAACTATCGATTGTCGTCTTGTCAAAGATAAAACTGTCTAGCGATTCTGCAGAGCTGCTGTATATACGTTGCCAAGTTTCATTGCCTCCTCTTTTCTGTTAAAATTATTCTGATGCTTATAAATTTCAATGACTTCTCTGAATAGTCATGGATAATAATTTGACGTTGTAGATAAGTCGTAGATAGTTTCAGAAAACTTCACTTCTTGGTGTCCTAACTGAAGAGCATGCTCTGCTACATATTATCTCTCTATATTTCCTAGTCGGTAAGGACTTTTGTGCTCTTTTAGCCGTGTTTTACTCTCCTCTTGGTAGTTCCAATACAAACTCTACTTCACGAACACGGAATTTTGTATACACCACATGTCGACAGAGGAGGGCGTTTATCTTTCACAGACCAGAGTACTTGACCTGTTTGCTTTGTTGGTCTAAAGACCGGTCTGATGTCAGATCGGTAAGATTTTACAGAAACATGACATCAGACCGGTCTTGGCAGAAAAGAGGATGCAATGAAACTTAGCGACGTATACACAGTAGCTCTGCAGAATCGCCAGACAATTTTATATTTGACAAGACGACAATCGATAGTTAAGTTTTATCTTTGACAAGTATTATTTCTGCTTATTACGTGTTACTTCGACCACGCCCCCTTTCCTCAGTACATGTGTCGCTCTCCGACGTCCGACCAGTCATTTGGCAACTCTCAGTGGAGGAGTGCCTCTGAAGATGTCCAGCACAGTTAGGGACAAAACGTCAGGAACGGAAGTGTCGGAACATAGGACAATACCCGAAAATGTAAGCTAAACTAGGGCTGACTGGTCTGTCCACTAACATATGCGTGAGGTTCACAAGATGGACACGAGATAAATCGAAAGGAAAAATTGCGAATATATACGTTAAACAGAAATGCCTAATAGACGAAATGATAGTGAGCACACACTAATAATACAAAAAAGGGGGGTATGGACGATACACAATAAGCATATCATATAGTTAAGCAATTAAAAGCCAATAGCAGATGTGTGTCAACGAAATAATACCAACCGCTATAATCTGTAAACAGGTATAGACGCATCCATAAAACCGAAAAGCAAATTAGAAGCGTAAATAAAGTACGTTATACAGGGTGGTCCATTGATCGTGACCGGGCCAAATATCTCACGAAATAAGCGTCAAACGAAAAAACTATATAGAACGGAACTTGTCTAGCTGGAAGGGGGAAACGAGATGACGCTAAGGTTGGCCCGCAAGATGGCGGTGCCATTGGTCAAACGGATATCATCTGCGTTTTTTAAATAGGAACCCCCATTTATTTATTACATACTCGTGTAGTACGTAAAGAAATATGCTTTAGTCGGACCACTTTTTTCGCTTTGTGATAGATGGCGCTGTAATAGTCACAAACATATGGCTCGCAATCGTAGACGAACAGTTGGTAACAGGTAGGTTTTTAAATTAAAATGTGGAACGTAGGTACGTTTGAACATTTTATTTCGGTTGTTCCAATGTGATATATGTACCTTAGTCAACTTATTTGTGAGAACGCATGCTGTAACAGCGTGATTACCTGTAAATACCGTACCACATTAATGCAATAAATACTCAAAATGGTGTCCGCCAACCTCAATGCATTTGGCAATACATGTAACGACATTGCTCTCAACAGCGAGTAGTTAGCCTTCCGTAATGTTCGCACATGCATTGACAATGCGCTGACGTATGTTGTCAGGCGTTGTCGGTAGATCACGACAGCAAATATCCTTCAACTTTCCCCACAGAAAGAAATCCGGGGACGTCAGATTCGGTGAACGTGCGGGTCATGGTATGGTGCTTCGACGAGCAATCCACGTGTCATGAAATATGCTATTCAATACCACTTCAACCACAGGCGAGCTATGTGGCGGACATCCATCATGTTGGAAGTACATCGCCATTCTGTCATGCAGTGAAACATTTGGTAGCAACATCGGTAGAACGTTATGTAGGAAATTAGCATACATTGCACCATTTAGATTGCCATCGATAAAACGGGGGCCAATTATCCTTCCTTCCATAATGCCACACCATACATTAACCCACCAAGGTCGCTGATGTTGCACTTGTCGCAGCCATCGTGGATTTTCCGTTGCCCAATAGTTCATATTACGCCGGCTCACGTTACCGCTGTTTGTCAATGACGCTTCGTCGCTAAATAGAACACGTGCAAAATATCTATCAACGTCCCGTAATTTCTATTGTGCCCAGTGGCAGAACTGTACACGACGTTCGAAGTCGTCGCCATGCAATTCCTGGTACACAGAAATATGGTACGGGTGCAATCATTGTTGATATTGCATTCTCAACACCGACCTTTTTGAGATTCCCGATTCTCGTGCAATTTGTCTGCTACTGATGTGCGGATTAGCTGCGACAGCAGCTAAAACACCTACTTGGGTATCATCATTTGTTGCAGGTCGCGGATGACGTTTCACATGTGGCTGAACACTTCCTGTTTCTTTAAATAACGTTACTATCCGGCGAACGGTCCGGACACTTGAATGATGTCGTCCAGGATACCGAGCAGCATACATAGCACACGCACGTTGGGCACATTGATCACAATAGCCATACATCAACACGATATCGACCTTTTCCGCAATTGGTAAAGGGTCCATTTTATCACGAAGCAAATGCCGTCCGCACTGGTGGAATGTTACGTGATACCACGTACTTATACGTTTGTGACTATTACAGCGCCATCTATCACAAAGCGAAAAAAGTGGTCCGACTAAAACATTTATATCTCTTTACGTACTACACGAGTATGTAATAAAAAATGGGGGTTCCTATTTAAAAAAAAACGCAGTTGATATCCGTTTGACCTATGGCCGTGCCGGACGGGATGGCCGAGCGGTTCTAGGCGCTACAGTCTGGAACCGCGCGACCGCAACGGTCGCAGGTTCGAATCCTGCCTCTGGCATGGATGTATTTCATGTCAAATGGTTCAAATGGTTCTGAGCACTATGGGACTTAATATCTGTGGTCATCAGTCCCCTAGAACTCAGAACGACTTAAACCTAACTAACCTAAGGACATCACAGACATCCATGCCCGAGGCAGGATTCGTGCCAGCGACCGTAGCGGTCACGCTGCTCCACACTGAAGCGCCAGAACCGCTCGGCCACACCGGTCGGCTATTTCATGTCCTTAGGTTAGTTAGGCTTAAGTAGTTCTATGTTCTAGGGGACTGATGACCTCAGTAGTTAAGTCCCATAGTACTCAGAGCCATTTGAACCATTTTTGAACCCATGGCAGCGCCATCGAGCGGGCCAACAATAGCGTCATCTGGTTTCCCCCTTCAAGCTAGACGAGTTTCCTTCTTTGTTATTTTTTCGTTTCATCCTCATTTCGTGAGATATTTGGCCCGGTGGCTATCAATGGACCACCCTGTATAGCAGAACTCCAACAATGACAGCGCAGCGCTACTCCATGACGGTAGAAGACACCACGGTCCAGGTTTATAATCTCCATGGTGGAGTGATGATTAGTCTTCGTGTTTCACTGTCCATTTTAATACATATCAATAAAACTATCGCAATGGACTAGTCTGGGACCTCTCTATAGGATGGGGACCTAAAAATTCCAATTTAAATATTAATTATTTTTAACGAGAAACAAACCGACGCCTTCCGTCGACGGTGCTGTGGCGTGAAAGACTTGATGAGCAGTATTAATTTATGCAAACTCCAGCCACACGTAGCATGAAGAATTGCGAATATCAGTGAAAACGTCGTAGAATACGCGCCTGATGACTCTCAGGACGGACGCCCTCTATCGAATTAGAGACTATGGAATCTGTTGTAGAAAAAACTGTAAATTTAACTTAGTTGACTTATTACAATGGTCACGATTATTTTTTGATATCTTTTAGAAAAATTATAGTCTTGTAGGTAGTATGTGTGTCATTAGGCCAGTTTGGGAACCACTGCTGTATGAGGAGCAGCCTCACAGCTCTGGGGGCACGTGCAGAAGAGCGCCGTCGCCCACTCAGACAGTAGCGCTGGCAGACACACACGGGATCCTCCTTCGGTACGTGCTCCGCCTGTGTGAATGGGCCAGGGAGGGCCCTCAGAGCATAACGCCCACACAGAGCCCGCCCGATCAGCGGAGGACGCGCCACTACAGCGAATCAGCTGGGCCCTTTGACGGCCGCACCCACCTGAGTGCCCTTCCGTTGCTCTCGTGCCGCCCTCTCCTCAAGCCCAACATCCTCTTGCGACATATAGCCACACCAGTTTGTCATCCACCAGACAGCATACTTTGTCCCCAAACACTATTTTATACCGTACACACAAATTTTCTTATAGTATGGTAGCGGAAGCAGGTCTTGTCTGTATTTAAGACAGCGAGGCGGAGAAAAACCGCTTTCTAATGTGAGAGTAGGTCAGGGTACGTCAAATCGAGTAAGATATTCCCGGAAATCATAGGTCGGAAATGCATCGTTATGGAGCTATGCCCAGAAAAGCCACGTGTCGGCTGAAAGTAATTTGTGCAGCTAATATTTGTTGTACTACGTAGGGCCGCTGGTAATTAATTTAGATGGCCAAGCTGTTTTAGGCGCTTCAGTCTGGAACCGCCCTACTGCTACGGTCGCAGGTTCGAATCCTGCCTCATGCATGGATGTGTGTGATGTCCTTAGGATAGTTAGGTTTAAGTAGTTCTACGTTCTAGGGGACTGATGACCTCAGGTGTTAAGTCCCATAGTGTCCAGAGACATTTGAACAATTTTCTTTAATTAATTTGGATAACAGGTAGGCGAACTAAAAATTACTACCCCTTGCTTTAGAGAGGAAATTTCTGTGACTTTTACGAGGTAAACTTGACTATAAAATCAATTACACGAAAAGTACCATCTTGACTGAATTTAGAGCAAAGAGAAAAATTCCGATATATCTACAGCAAGAGAGAGTTTCAATACCAGACTCATTTGTATCTTTTGAAGGAACAGAGTGAGTGGCTGATGGATAACAGGGCCCGAAATAAACGAAACTAATTACAGAGAAAGAAGAAAGAGGTACAACATTTAAATATCGAGAAAGAGTAATACATCCAAATGCTATATATGGTCACAGAATCTACATTAGCAATGGCAAAGTAAACGGAGGGGTATTTCCAATCAATAAAAAATTGTATAGCAAGAAAACTATGTACATAAATGCACAACTCTGACACTACAACAATGTCATTATTCCAGGTTGTCGTTATGTTTCAGAACGTCATTCGTTACATACAATTAGGTGAAACAAGAAAGAGGGGGAGAAAAATAATCAGGATAATCTAGGGACAAAATTAAGAAAGTGGGAATTGGAAATTTAGTTTTAATGAAGAAACTAGAAAAGGATAAAGCCATGTTAGATATAGTGAGGAGGAAAAGGGTTTTAATCTAAAAATAGTAGATGAAAAAGTCATAACAAAAAGCTTTTTCTTATTTGATACAAAGCCAAAAACATCAATGATATGGACCTAATATGTTAAAGCAGACGCAAGGAAAATAAAGATGAAAGAAACAGGAAAAAGGTTGAAAACAAAAGTAAAATGTTTCAAGGACGTCAAGGAGAAAACAGAAAAAGAGACAGGTGCAGTATGGACTGAAGAAAATATTGGAAGGAAAAAAAGGAACAAAAAACGACACAAGTGTCTGCATTTTGTCCCTAGTAGGTCAAACCAATAAAAAAAGGAAGTTACCATAAAAGCATTAATTTGTTAAGACAATGTGGACTGAAGATATAACACAATAGTAAGATAGTCGACGTGTGGTACTATAAAATGCTGCGTTATTAGTAACTAGCTTTTACCTGCAGCTGCACTGGCATATCAGTACTTCTGCTAAGATGAATGGTGGTGGATAAGTAAGTTACTGTAGGTGCAATAACGTCAAATGTCTGCCTGTTTGGATAAGCATAGCTCGAGATGCATGTCCGCCCATCCCCTCCAACTATCCCAAAGACTGACAATGCAGAGCACACACATCCGCCCACCCACCCACCCACACACACACACACACACACACACACACACACACACACACACACACGCTATTGCTCCTGAGTGGCACATGCGGACCAGCATGGGCAGGAGTATTGGTCCATGCACTGTGCTACTGAAGAAGCTATATATTATACATCATGTACATTCTGCAACAAATTTAATAATTATTTAATTTAACACGTTTTGTCTTCACAGATGTAAAAAAAAAGTGGTTCCATCCCGTACTTTGTACTTTTAGGTGTTGACTCCTCTTTTTGCGTTCTAAAGTAAACAATGTTTTTCCTCAGTTTTCAAGCTATCTTCATACCTACTTTCTCCAAAATCAGTGCAATGGTTTAGTCATGAAAAAAAAACCACACTTCCTCATCTAAAGAACTTTTAATTGAGATACACTTTTTTCTGATCCAATGTTGATAAAATAGAGCATATTTGTTGCCCCGAGCTATGAACAGTTTACCTGTGAAAACACAATTAATATTCGTTTTGTAGCTCTGTTCAAAAAATGGTTCAAATGGCTCTGAGCACTATGGGACTTAACATCTGTGGTCATCAGTCCCCTAGAACTTAGAACTACTTAAACGTAACGAACCTAAGGACATCACACATATCCATGCCTGACTCAGGATTCGAACCTGCGACCGTAGCGGTCGCGCGGTTCCGGACTGAGTGCCTAGAACCGCTAGACCACCGCGGCCGGCTTGTAGCTCTGTAGATTAGCCTGATCAAACAGACAGATGTGACGGTTTTACCGATTCATTGTTAGTATGGAAATAGAACAGATGATATCTCATGACTAATTGTTTCAATTTTGGCTCTGAGAAAACATAAATAAACTATTGTTCTAAAAATGTGCAAAAGATCAGCAAGTGGGCACTAAGACTGTGGTAGAAAATAAAAGATTAATGAAATTCGAAAGAATTTTTTATGAAATTAATATTTTATGATATATTTTCGAAATTCCTACTTATGTAGCTATAAAGGTGACATCTTGAAAGAAACGACTAATGCACTACTTTGAAGATTTCTCGCACATTGCGAAAGATTGCCACAGCCTCGAATTTCTGGTGATCCACTCTTACCCAACAAATATCCTCGAATTTGTTACTGGTTGTCTGTCATTTCATTACCATCGCTCCACGAAAGTACATTTATGAACTATCATTATCAGCAAACTTTTTCTGTAATCAACGTAACCTACCTTGTTTAGATATTATCAGATTAATATTTCCACCCCATTTACATAAAAACAATTTGTAGCATAACTGCTGGTAAACCTTTCGGGATATGAAGTCGTTGTCCAAGAAACTTTTATGCTCCTGACGTTTCGTCCAGGACTGCACTGGACTTGCTCAGTGGCGCTCCTCCGCTAACTCTGGTAGCAACTGAAAAATATTGGAATAAGAAACACAAAATTATATTTTCCAGTATCCTAAATGTGGTCTTAGGTTACATTTGTCGCGAAGAAAAAGGGAGATTGTGTAACAGTCACGCTAACCAGAGAAACAAAAAGGAAAGTTAAGCTGTTTTCACAGACATTGTTGCTTTTTCGAAATAAGGGTTGCCATTCCAATCCACTACAAGTAAGGCTCGATGTGCCGACTATCAAGTTCTGTGCAGTCTGTTCTCCAGCAACCACGACTCGTGCAACCAGGTTTTCTAAAATCTGCACAGGAGTCTCAAGAACCAAACTCTTCATTCGACCCCAGAGTTGAAACTCCAATGGAGTGAAATCCGTTGACCGCAGAGGAACGAGACTGGACCAACACAGCTTATCCATCTGCGTCCAAGTGGTTGGTCCGGATATTCCCGACCATGAAGTAAAAAGTGAGGGGATATGCCGTCATGCTGAAACCACATGTCTTGACAGACATTTAGTGCAACAGTATCCAACAACACACCCAATACTTCTTCAAGGTCAAGCAGATGGGACCTGTGAGCTTTGGTCGAGAGATGTACAGTCCAATCACAGGACTATCCAGAATACTTTCCCACATATTGCTAAGCATTGGATGACCTGAACACGCGTGGCATGTGGGTTTTGGTCCTCCAAGATGTGAATGTTTCGAGAACACAGTCGCTGGTAAATTTACTTTCATCGGTGAAGAGAATCTTCCGTTGGAATACTAAGGGCTCGTTGAAGCAGCTGCACAGAAACTGCGTACAGAACTCAATGCTTGGTACAAAATCGACCGGCATTACTGACTGTATCCTTAGGAGGTGGTATGGATGTAGCTGTAGGTCACGCAGAACATACCAGATGGTGCTGGGAGCAACATCCGTTGTACGCGCAATACCCAGTGTACTCGTGACTCGTTGCGTAGCTGTGGCGAAAAGAGTATACGATAGAGTCGAACACTGTGAATGACTATCTTGATAAAGGTGACGAGGAGCTCGTCCATTACCGTGATCTCCTCCATAGGGAAGGATTTCGATGGTGACTTCTGCAAACGTGTACTCAGCCATTTTGCTCTAACAGACTCGTGAATGAGGATAGACATTAAACGACATCAACTGATCCGACGTAACCACTTCCACCCCCTTCCATGACTACCCTGTTATAGACATAGCTAGCAAACACGTTTTCAAATAGCTATATCATGGCAACAGTAAGTTTCCGGACACGGGTTAGAATACAAAATACTGCCTATTAAGTCTACTCTACAAATCCTCGAGATCTGAAAGTGTATTTTTAGAGCATCCTATATAATATCGTACAGTGTAATAACACACACTTGCATTTATTCCCTCTAAAACTTGTATGCTGTCTATAATTAGCGGGACTGGTATAAGGTTGGTGTATTAACTATTGTTAAGCAGATTGTCAGATAACAAGCCTCAGCGTCTTTTTCCTAATACATATTCCATCGTATGGGATGCATTGTTTTCATGATTTGATACATTTACTTTATTTTTGCTTCCCTTGAAACCTTGTCTTCGTGGTCGAATACATTCCCGTTGCAACATTCATCAGTTAATGTAAGGGATGTAATTCGTTTCCTTCATCTATTTGTAGTTTTCTGTTACACGTTTTACAAATGAACCCCTGAAATTTGTACCCATAAAATTTCAGGTATGAATTATTGTTATTTGAGGACAGAGGATCTAATAGCAAATCAAGAAACAGATAACGGAAACTGGACAACTTGGAAAGTTGTTTCATCTGTGTCGGAATTTACTGGCCAACCAAACCACATTCTGATTATACCGCAACTGAGGCTGCAGCACACTACTGACTTACTGCCTTTGCAGCTATTAGGTTGAAAAGTCGTGCCTGTTGAAACATGGTACACGACTCGTTTACCAAACATAGTACGCCAGTTACATAGAACAGAGGCACAATACTCGAAACCAAATCCAGGCGTAGTCGACAATGAGATGTAGGTGAGAATCCTGCCGGCATAGTGAACCTCTCGAAGTCCAGTTTCGTCTCAGTGGTCTCCATTGAAGTAATTTCTGGATGGTGGCATCGCATCATCGATCGACGACAACATACAAACGGGTGTGTTGTCACCTTTACGTTGAGCCTTAAGAATGTGCTATGCGCCATGTGATTCTGTGTGGCGCTGGGAAGCGTGTATCTGACTTGTGGAGCCGCTTGCGTGTAACCCCAGTGATTTGTGTGCTGGAGGGGGTGGAACCGTGCAAACTCGATCACACGCATGAATCGACCGGCGCCTCCGGTTCCAGTCACGAGGAAAGCCAACTTGACACAGTAGACTCGGCCTTATTGTATCACGTAGATTGTCGTCTTTCGCTTATCCATTTGTCTCTCATGCATGATTATGATTTATTACGTCCAGCAAAGTACTATGAGCTGTTTAATGGCACTACATATTCCCTAAGTTTTGACCTGCTCTAATTGGTTTCACTGATGACCAACCTCGAAAAGGCCTCTTTGACAACTTGTCAAAGTGCGTGAAGTTGACCGTATTCTTCATCAAGAAATACATGTCTGATTTTACGTTTCCATGGTACGCAATTTGCATATGTTCAGGTTATAAATGAATAGGTATACACTGCACTGGAGAATATTAGATATCACATATTTAACGTAGTTACATGAGCCGCCACTAGATGGCACAACAGACAAGCCAAAGATATAATATTGCGTAACGTAAAAAAAAAGATAATATCTATGTTTGCTGACGTCGTGTCATAGTCTAATATAACAGTCGTGACATCCGTCACGCTTTTGCTACCCACAGCGATAGCAGCGCCCAAAGCGACGAGCAAGCAACACTTCTGAATGCGATGTGAATGCGAATACCAGCTTTTATATTCATATGTAACACAGTTCTTTTTACAACAGGTAGTTTATGTAGTGCCATAAAAAGGGACGATAACTAAAACAATATACCACATACGTGATTATTTAGTTTTCTAAGGGCCCTGGGATGTGTCAAACGGTGTATTACAGGGAGTTTATTTGCGATTTTCTTGTAGCGGACAGAAACTTACTGCGTAATGTCTTCTTCCTTTTATAACAAAAGATTTGCTAGTCAACACCAGAAGATCTGAAGTGTTGCAGAAAGACGTCGTACACGTATCTACATTACAAAGCAGAGTTTTGTTCGCTACATTTCTCGCCGAATCAGTGAGTGTGGACCGTAGCAAGCTTATATGAAACGAAATACCGACGTCATTAAATTTATCAAGTGAGCTACTACAATTCTAGCTTATGGTAAAACCATACAGATTTCAGAATAGGTCACCAAAAGAAATCAAACTGTTTCCCAACACAGAAGAAAACAGTTCCGCAATGCTGCTAAATCAGCCACAAATGACAAGAATCTTCAACCCATTCACTTTTGAAGCAAAAGTAATTACAATTACAAAAATATTTATCTTTTAGAAAGGACTAATCATTGGACTAGATAAAAATTTTAACCGTCAAGGTAAGTGTAACAGAAATAACACCAGAAGAACATGCTTCTCTTGCGTGATATGTTATCATATCCTCTTACTATTAGCGGAATAATCTGAAAAATATAGACGTATTCGAAAGTATTTCTTCAAGAATCAGTGTGATTCGGCTGTTTTTAGATATATTTCACGATAATTCATGTCTCTTTGTAACTTACTAACGCATGGAACGCAAAAACATAACAATTATTCAGTTAATTAGATTGCAAATAATTAAAAACAAACATTAACCATATTACCCATATTCTCATCGTTTGGAGCGCTAGTGCTGACCCAGTTTTCAAACGGTAACGACTTTCCCACTAGGGAGTGTACTGACTATATGTTTTAGACTATGGTCGTTTCACGGTATGAAAAATCACTAGCTGTAAAACACACTGCAATATACTAAAACTGCTAAAGATTTGGACTGGCCCAGCATGAACATTATATCATTTTACTATTCTACCTAAGAAAGCGTCAATGAACCCATTCTCGGCTTTGACCACCTAAAGTTACTCCCTGTATCTACAGAATTTCACCTTTCCCTGCAGGTCTTCAGACGCCGCTTATTTCACATAATCTTTCGTATCTTATTTCTAATACATGACCCTAGAAGCTGAGTAAAGTACCTCCTCTCCTCAAATTGTTAGAATATATGTGTAAATCTTGTTGTTATAATGATCGTCAGTCGGAAGACTTCTTTGATGCAGCTCTCCGTGCTAGTTTATGCTGTGCAAACTTCTTATCTCTGAATAACTACTGCTACCTACAGCTTTCTGAATCTACTTATTGTATTCATCTCTTGGTCTTACTCTATGTCTCTTATCCCCCACACTTCCCTTCAATACTACATTGGTGATACCTTGATGTCTCAAATTGTGTCCAATCAATTGATAATGTCGTCTAGTCAAGTTGCGCCACACATTACTTGTCCTAATGGCATTCAATACTTCCTCAGTACTTATGTAATGTACCCATACAATCCTCAGCATTCTTCTGTTGCACCGCATTTCAAAAGCTTCTATTTTTTTTGTCGACACTGTTTATGGTCCATATTTCAGTTCCATACGTGGATACACTCCAGACACGTATAGTCTCAATTTCAGAAACTATTTTTTCCGTTGCCAGTCTACATTTCATGTTCTTTCTACTCCAGCCATCATCAGTTTCTTTGCTGCATTAGTAGCAAAACTCATATACTATTTTAAGTGTCACGTTTACTAATCTAATTCCTTCAGAACCACCTACTATAATTCCACCACATCCCATTACCCTGGTTTTACTTTTGTTGATGATCATCTACTCGTACAATTCTTTCAAGGCACTGTCCATTCTCTTTAACTAACTAGTCTTTCAGGTCCTTTGCTATCTCTGACATAATGACAGCACCATCGACACACCTGAAAGTTCTTAATTTTTCTTCCTGAAATTTAATTCCTCCTCTAAAATTTTCTTTGGTTTCCTTAGCGCTTGCTCAATGTACAGCCTAAATAACAGCGGGGATAGGCAACAACGCTGCCTCACTACCTTCTCAAGCACTCCTTCCCTTTCATACCTCTCGATTACTATAACTGCCGTCAGGTTTCTGTATAAGCTGTTAATAGTCCTTCCTTCCCTTTACTTTACCCCCGCAACCTTCAGAATTTCAAAGGAAGTACTCCAGTCAGCATGTGCCTACAAATGCTATAAACGTAGGTTTGCCTTTCCTTAACCTATCTTCCCAGATAAGCCGTGAGGTTATTATTGCTTCGCGTATTCCTACATTGTCTGGAATCCAAACCCCTCCCCGAGGTCGGCTGTTCTTCTGTAAAGACTTCTTTTTAGTATCTCGGAACTATGACTTACTAAACTGACAGTTTAATAATTTTCACAGTCATCAACTCCTTTCTTTGGAACCGAAATTACTGCATTCCACTTGAAGTCTGATGGTAGTTCTTCTGCCTTATAAATCTATCACACAAGATGTAACAATTTTGTCACATCTGGTATTTCCAAGGCTATCAGTATTTCTGACAGAACGTCGCCTACTCCCAGGGCCCTGTCAAATTCTTCTTGCAACATTTCCCATCTTATTTTCATACTGCAGTATTCTTTTCCTCTGTTCTAGTCAATCGTGTCATGATTATTCTTCTGAAACTCTCAACAACCTCTGGTTCTTTGAATTTATCCAGTTCCAGTCTTCTCAATTTTCTAATTTTCTCCTATTTCTTCAGTTTTAACCTAGAGCTGATAATTAATAAACTGTAGCCAGAGTCCACATATGCCCCTTGAAATGTCATACGTTCACTTGCATGTCATTGAAGGACGTTAAGGCTAATTTCGTCGAAAATAAATTGCCGATATTAAGGGCTACTGAGTGGGACTGTGCGTAGCTTTTGATCAACGTAAAGGTTATTCAGTGGAGAAAAATGTCGTCAGTAAGTCTTTCTGGCGGACTTGTCACAGTATGACACCTGTAAAACAATATACAACACAAAATCAAGCAAGCTGTGATTCCATGTCAAATGAAACGGCTGTTTGCCCAGGTCCCGGAGATTACGATCATTGGTGTATGTGGCACGCGAGCCTTCAGAATGCGACCACAACGGACACGAGATGGAGCAGTCACCGCCGTGGTAGAACTGAGGACAGGTTCAGTCCAGTGGTGGGCAGTCAGCTGTATGCACTGAAAAGGACAACATCTTCCGGAAGAGAGTTTCCGTAATCAGTGCTTGCGGCACGGGGCGCAGAGGGCTGTAGCGGCAGCCGAGGCTGGCAGCTCGAATTGGGCTTTGATGTACAACTGGTTAATTTCTGGAGTGACACCGAAGAAGACGCTTCTGGGTGGAGCCAAATCAAGAGCCCCAAGGAGCTGGTGTACAGAACGTAGCGAATGTGACCACGGTCAACATGGGGGTGGGGGGGTTTCTGTGAGAACTACAGTTTGGTGCAGCGATTGGTGTCTTTCAGTCCCAGATATACTGTCTTGCAATGGATGCGAGAGAAGAGTTTCATCAAATCATAAGAAGAAGAAAGTGAGCGCTTTCACTGTTAATGGTGGCATCCAAGCGTCCTTGTGTTTGAGCCGGTGCACAGATTTACGTGTGAACCAAGTGTGGTCACTTGCAAGGAAATCCCTTAATGTAAGTTTGTGAGGGCTGCGTTTACAGGTCGTCGAAACTATGCTTTTTTTTTTTTTTTTTTTTTTTTTGAGAAAGTGGACCTGAGTGGTCAGTACATGCTGCGATTGTAATGAAGCAAATTATGTAACGATTTATTGTTTGTTTCTGTGAAAACTGTCACTCTGTAGTCAGCGGATTTAGAAAATGTTTGAGTACATACTCCAAGTAGCTGCTTACAGTAAGTAATCTTTATTTAAGACAGACTGGGCAGACTGTTTCGGCTTAGTCGTCATTTTCAAATACGTCTTAACTGATGTCCGCATTGCGTCGTTAGTTGACTGTTTTTTTAACTGTCACCGCTTTATTCAGATCGTAAATTGTGTCAAGATGTTGAAATTAAAGTTAGTTAGCAGTTTGACAGTTCCTCTCTACCTGTGCTGATTTCTCAAAAGTTTATCAAATTTAAAGTCTACAATAAATCAGATTTTGTCAAACGTTTTAAGAACTGATTCTGTATTACTTTGCTGTGTGTAAATCAGCATTCACTCTTGTTCTCTTGTTTTGTATTGCCTTATATGAGTGACCTGTCATCCATAACTGGATAGTTCATTATTTAGACAATGTGTTGATAGCTTTCTAGAGTTCCTAGCAGACTGCGTATTAGTTGTTGGTTGTTGGAAGTTAAGTAGAACAAGATATAGTCACAGGTTATAGCTTTGATCATAAATAAGTTACACATTTTTTGTCTCCGTAGATCTTCAGATGTCTTCGTACGGACGGCAGTAGACACAACGCTTTAAATTACTACATTGTTACCTAGTTGCCTATTCAAGGGCCAGCCGGAAATTGTTCTACATTTTACCTCGTTTGTTTTTGTTTAGGACATATTGTGCTTGAATGTTGTGGCCCTACTGAGGTATTTGGGCTACAGAAAATTACATTCTTTTATTCTACATTGTTTCGGTATTATTATTAAACGTTTAATGTTGTTTAAATTATTGTTAAATTGAGCCCCATGTCTGCACAACCCCAAGATCAAAACCCACTCTTCCTAAATCCCACGTAACAACATCTGGGTACGGACTTTGTAAATTCTGCGTGATCAAGTGTTATTTCTAAATAAGTTGAACAAAAAACACTTTTTGGCTGGTTCCTGCTGCATATTATAAACACAGCTGCTTAATGTATAAGCGTAAAATTGACTTCCTGTTCAGTTCACTAATTTTAGAGAGAATGAGGAAATACCAAGAGAGGAGACAGCAGGAATAAAAGAAGCCACAATCTGAGGCATCGTTGTTACTAATACAAAGGTGTGAGGAAGAAGTTAGCAATCGGTAACTACTTTGGTTGCAGGAAAGTGCGCTCCCAATGGCAAACATTTATTTTCAAACATATAAGTTATGAAACTACACCAGCGTGAAACAGGTATTTTCAAGATTTTTTAATAGAAGCTACATATTGTGTAACTACTTGTTACCCAAAAAAATTGAACAACAAATGAATGATTCGTCTGGCATGACTCCCTTATTGCTTTATTACGAAATTTACTGCTGCGAGTTTGGAACAACGTTGCCTCAGAATGAAGACTCTCGTAACAATGCACTAAATGATTTAATACCATCGTAAAAATACTTTAATATGCAAGTAAGTAAGAGAACATATCAGAAACTACATAAAGCAACAAGAAGCATAAGAATGAGAACTTCAGAAAAAATTTTAACTTAAAGCCAAAGCTATCAAAGCAACGTCAGTGTAATAGACTGTTGCAAAGTAAGTAATAATAGACGTAAATACTTAAACCTCTGACTAACAAATAACAGAAAAATTAAATGAATAAATCAAATTGCCACAGATTACGACAGAAATTATGCAACCAGATTATATTAAGGATTCGTTCTTCAGTAAGAAGTAAGAAAAAAACGAATTCAGTGTCGAACCCAACCCTAATACTGACATCGAAAAAAGAGTCACTATCCTGACTGGAACACGTATCGTTGGAAGTAACGAATTGGAAAACATCATCCACACAGTCATCCTGATAAACAGCTTCACATGAGAGCTTCAAGACGGAATGCAGTTGGATTTAATGTATAGATTATTGTAGTATAGGTAATATGTTATAGTTACGTTGAATCTTTCGAAATAGGCCATGTGAACGATTAAATTACATCTTCTAACATGTCCGTGGGAGGATTTATGCAATGTACTTCTCTACATCATCCTGTTTATTGTCACTGTAGCAAGACTTTCCCGTCCCAAAAGAAAGAATCCAGTGTCCCCGAATATTACTTCTACTTGTGCTCTTGCATGGGTGTGTACGCATGTGTATGTGTGTGTGTGTGTATGAGAGAGAGAGAGAGAGAGAGAGAGAGAGAGAGAGGGAGGGAGAGAGAGACCTGATGGTCAAGGGAGGCAGGATTCGGTTACGATTGTGGACGGGACCGTAGTCTTCGGCCTTATGGCCATTTTCAAGTAACACTGCAAAGTTACATTCTGTCAGAACACAAAACTATCGTCGTCAAAATGCAGCCTTTTGGCTGTGAGAGTCCCACAAGATCCGATGAGTACGACACTTATTACATCGTAATATGTTGTTAAATATATACTGAACTGTCGATGTTACCATCGTTCTAATAATCTATCGGACATACAATTTCAGGTGCACTGACAACACGTGGAGCTAAGTCAGTTGGCGCGAAAATACATTTGAGTAAATGTATACTTCGCTAACGTCAACTCAATTTTGGTTTCAGAAGAGCCGGTGGACCTGTGACATACCGCACGTGGAGGTCTACATCGAAATTTTGTTTCGTTCCGACGGTATTTCCGTCTTTACTCATCGATATTTCCGGTGTAAAAAAATTCCAGTTTGTAGAGATAATGTCAATAACTGTTTGGCCAAATTTGACATCGATATCTATAACACATACCGAGAAAAACAGTCTAAAAGAACATGCTTTTTTCGGGCCAAAGATAGGAAACCTCTCCTTAAAGGTTAATTGCTAAAATACAATTGCCACATTAGAATTTTAATTCTCCTCCTCCCCCCCCCCATCTCCTCAGCCATTGGCATCTCTGTTCTCTTCTCTCCCCCACCTCACCCTTCTACCCCTCTTGGCAGGTCCCCAGACTCGCACACGCTAAGTGGACATTCGCGCGCCGGAGATCATCGCCATCAGTGTCTCGTGTGTGCCGTCGTGTTTAGTGTTCAGTGTTCGCCGTCACACTCCATCGTTCACCTGTGCCATCGCCATCTTCAGTGTTAGTGCGTCGTGACAACAGTTTGTAGTGTGGATTATCGTCGAGTGTGAGCGGCTCCGTGTTTGTCTTTGTGTGTCTACTGTTTTATTTCCCACCGTTATGTAACTTATGTGTATTCTTTCTGTTTTCTCATTGTCTATTCTATGGCTGAAGAGCAGCATAGAATGCTGCTGACAGCCTTCCTGTTGTACAGGTTTTAAAATAACAATAAAGAAAAAAAATAGAATTTTAAGACAAGTAGCGACAGTCACGGCTGAAGGGCTTTAACGCCAAGAACGGCAATTATTAAAAAAATTTAACAAATATACTGTCAAACTGCAAGGCAATGGCAAAAGTTAATTTAAAAGACAGGCAACTGCTCACCAAACAGGTGAGACAAAATGATAGTAAACTTGGTAGCACAACCATTTCAACTTGCTGTAACGCCAAGAATGTCAATTATATTAAAAAATTTAGAAACATTCAATAAAACAGCAAATATAATAACAAGGTTAATACAAAAGGACAAGCAACTGATCACCAAATAAGTGAGACTAATGATGGTAACATGGTAATACAATAATAAAATAATAACACAATAATAAAACACAAGTCTAGTCACGGACGGTACTTCAGGAATCGACCTCTGAGTAGGTCAGGCCAAAGACACTTCCGCGAGCTATGAGAAAGGCAGCCAAGAGTTGCATTCACTTCACAAGATGGTAACGCAGACTAGAGGGAGTCTAACGAATGATTAATAATAATCTGCTGAAGCTACTTAAAGTCCGATAATCAGTGCAACGATGGAACGCCACGCCAAAGCGGGAACCAGTGGTCAGCACTACGTCCTGAGAATGCTGTGTTTAGAGCGTCCGAAAGCAGAAAGGAACCACAACTACCAGAGTAGAAGAAACACCAAACGACCTACAAATCAAGAACACTGTCAAAACTACACGCCTTACCGGACAGCAACGGCATGGCGAGGAAACCTACACTACCGTTACATACACTAGGGGGGTTAGCGGCCACCAGGCACGAAAAATACCGCTGGTTGAACTTAACCAATAGTAATACATATAATGCAGCAATTAGTAACAAGGAGTCGAGGAAAGCTAATTAGATCCACCTTCTCCAAGCACTCCACTCGCTTCTCTTCGTCTCGGCGACTCTGCGAGCAGCAACACGAACCCTAGTCACTGGGAGCAGGCTGATGTGGCCGAGCGGTTCTAGGCGCTTCAGTGTGGAACCGCGCGACCGCTACGTTCGCAGGTTCAAATCCTGCCTCGGGGATGGATGTGTGTGATGTCCTTAGGTCAGTTAGGTTTAAGTAGTTCTAAGTTCTAGGGGAATGATGACCTCAGATGTTGAGTCCCATAGTTCTCAGAGCCATTTGAAGCATTTTGAACCCAGTCACTGGAAAGTCGCGAGCTCTCACAGTGGTGGAGATGTCACTGCAATGATTAAAATCCACTCAACTTAAAGCTTGTTGGGTCCGGTTGACGACTAGGTCTTGTACCCTCGTGACCACAGCCCCTCCATCCGGCAGTGCATGCGTGCCACCAGCGGTCCCGGCGTGTTCTAGCACTGCCCTCTTGGCTCCTCCGTAGTCCCCTACCGAACTGGTCACCCACACGACCCGGAACAACAACGACGTTCCCTAAAGATCGGGCCACAGTTACTACATATCGATAACGCCGCTGCTGCCACTAGCGGACAAGCAACGCTTGCGCTACCAAGCAGCGCCAGTCAACGGAAGAAGAATACAAACAACCGCAACCATGTCAACCTAACGATACAGTCTGGCCTCCGAAAGAGGACAGAAACCTACAACAGCAGTAACGCGAGCCGCAGCACGGCTCAGTGTGTGTGTGTGTGTTGGGTTGTTTTGGGGGAGGAGACCAAACTGCGAGGTCATCGGTCTCATCGCTTTAGGGAAGAACGGGGAAGGAAGTCGGCCGTGCCCTTTCAAAGGAACCATCCCGGTGTTTGCCTGGAGCGATTCATGGGAAATCACGGAAAACCTAAATCAGGATGGCCGGACGCGGGATGGAACCATCGTCCTCCCGAATGCGAGTCCAGTGTGCTAACCACTGCGCCACCTCGCTCTGTGTGTGTGGGGGGGGGGGGGGGGGAGACTCGCGCGATAGATGAAGATGTTAACCAGCAATAGTAGCAAACGTCGTAGAGTCGTCTATAAAGATTTTATTTCGCTCAAAGTAGTGATGATGTAATTAGTAAATTTAAAACACAGTAATGATCTTATTGAGTATCGGTAAGAAAAGTATCTCCACTTCTGATACAGTTTCGTTTAATTTTTGCGTATGCATTCATGAAATTACCGCTGGTCAACATCAGCTACAAATAACTTCTCGTCGCTCATTTCTATTGTAAAACAGTATGTAAAGTAAGAACAACTGCTCTTCGCTGATTCAGTGAATTTCAGATAAAGCTGTCTTGGTTTTCGTGCCTCTTTTTAACGTATTGTCAAATATGGGCGATTCACTGCGAAATTACGAAGGGTCTCTGGCGTTTTGATGTATGTGTGTTAACTCTGATACTGTATTAAAGTAGAGCGCTAGCGAAGAGACTGTCATTTCAACTTACCACGCTCGTCCTAAACTGCCCACAATATTATGTTCAAATAATGGGCGGTTAACTTTTTACAACAATGGAAAGAGTGGAATTCCTAATTACTGGCGCACGGCCCTGGATCTCTGCCTACTTGTCTCTCTGAAAAATATAAAGCACTTCGCACGTTGTATGCTTATTACGTGTTCATTTACTGTAATTTGGAAGCACAAGCAGCTTTAATGTGAGTAAGAAAGGAATAAATTGTACAGGTAAAGAATCCAGAAGAATAACGAACTGATGTACGTAGCTGTCAACGTTTCACCCTCATAACTGTTGTGGACGTGCTGTTTCGTAGTAGTTAATTATCAACAAGGCGTCATTCATTCAAATGTTTTGAGAGCAGGGCACAGATGAGGCACCAGCGTATCTGTCACGGTTCTGCAGCAAAAATCACAAAATGGAAAAAAGTGTTGGCCAGTTTAGTGGCGTTCGTTGCTGAAAATTAATATGCCGTGAGCTCCCTGCTGTAAAAGCAACGACCTGCGGGTCGCAGCCGGGCAGAAACGCGAACAAGAGCGCGTGTTCACCTCGTGATGCCCGGATGCTCCATGTATTGGAAAACTGTACTCGCATCGGCTTCCACTCGCTGTTTTGGTATGAGGCTGACACATTTTTAAAATGGTGTACCGCCCGGTAACCTCCGCTGTTGATGTTAAAAACGTTGCCTGTTGTCTCTCTTTCACTCACCCACCCAAGCCCAAGCACATGAACAAACACACACACACACACACACGGAATGTAGATGAGTACAGAGAAATAGGACAAAGGGGAAAGCACTATTCGTGCAGCAACAAGAGTAAAAAACGGGAACATTTCCGACGGTGTGTTTGCAGCCCACAACACGGAAAGTGCTATCTCGGCCACTTGTTAATACTGCTCCGTAACCCATGGACCAAAGTATGCGGTTCGAACCTCATTCGGCAAACTGTTACTATGGCCGAATGTATGAAGTAAAGCGTACCCATACGAAAGACGTGTGAAATTGTGTAAAAAACCATCAACAAGAATGACTATGACGTTTGTATGACGTAAAGTACATTTTGTGTGAAGCACGTTGTTTGAAAATTATAATATAAGAGACACTTGTGAACGAAAATAATAATAATCATTACTATATGATATACCAGAGAATAAACCAGAGAATAAGACATGTACTACCATTATGTTAATCGCAGACAGAGCAAATACTTATTATTTGCACTATTCAGATTATTAGGATCGCAAGGAAAGAAAAAAGTAGTTAGTGAAAACTGCTGTAGGACGAAAGATGTGTAAAAGGTACAAATATATTAGTATATTATGCATAAAAATACATCTTGAAATTATTTAATGTATACTGGCAACATTCCGTATCAAATAATCATGCAATATTCAGAACTTAACTCCTTTTGGAGCAACAGAAGGAACATCGCAGCCTAGCTGCAGCCGCCGCTATCACGCGATATATTTGAAGTTATTTCAAATGCGCGGAAGTCGTGCAACTTTATAGTGAAGTAATTTAAACATTTCCTCCTCTCCATTGCAGCGGACGAGAATATTATCTTTTCAAATTAGTTTTCTATCTTGTTTTCTTCTTCTATTAGCTGACTGATCACAAACAGCACAGATAAACCCTGGCCTGGACTTACATAGGAAAACAGAGTCTTTTTTGGAGAATTGGAACACGTTTTCCTCAGTTAAAAGCACTTGCATAAGGAAATAACACTAGAAAAATCACGGGTTCTAATGTTTTCAGGTTATTTAAGAAGGGTAACAATTCTTCAAAAAAAAAAAAATGTTTCAAATGGCTCTGAGCACTATGGGACTTAATTTCTGAGGTCATCAGTCCCCTAGAACTTAGAACTACTTAAACCTAACTAACCTAAGGACATCACACACATCCATGCCCGAGGTAGGATTCGAACCTGCGACCGTAGCGGTCGCGCGGTTCCAGACTGTAGCGCCTAGAACCTCACGGCCACCCCAGCCGGCAACAATTCTTCATTCTCGATTATATGGCAAGCCTTATACATCTCCTTAATATACGTAGCTCGTGCACCACGTGAAAGAAGATCTCTGTCTATAAAGAAAAGACATTATTTTCATATCAAGAATAAATTTCATGCAGAAGAGATATTAGTAATATTAACTTTAGTCGAGTTTAAAGATTATTTTTCATACAATAAATTAAAAATAAATTTATACCCAGAAACAGAAGGGAGAAATACAGCATACAGGACATTGAAGATACACATTTATAAATCAAGCCCTAGACTGGGACATCCATTCACAATAAGTCCACTCAACCTGGTGCCATCGAATCCATTTATGGCAAGTTGTTAGAACAACATCTTATTAACCATCTTATTAACCACTACCACAAATGTAAAGCAGCCCCTGTTACTTAATAAAGCTTTATTCATGACTGTTACTCACCATGAGAGGAGATCAGAAGATGAAGGGGAAGCCGCGATACTTCCAGGTAATATGCAGGTTTAAGATTGAAGGTGATGTTTGAACATGTCTGCTGTAAAGATTTTGGAGATATTTTCTTTAAAGAATGAGCTTCAGTGCTCGAAACAGTTCGTAGTTACGAAACAACTACAGTTAAGCAAATAGTATTGAAGCGCGGTACTAGCCAGTTATTTAGAAAATCAAAATTACAATCTCACCACAGTTATTTAAAGAAAGTAGGAATCTCGGGATCACTGGTGATGGCCAAGCTTGTGATTCCTTTACAATTTTAATTTGACTCAAAACAAACTTTATTATAAACTTCAATTCGAACATTTGCTCTCTTAGTGATGCAATATAGAAATCTTATCTTCGAATGATTACATAAACACGAATAAGACTCATATTATTTTGCACCCGCAACCAAAATCATTGATAGTAGGCACGGTGAATAATCAGTCACAAACAATCATTCTTCTTTAACCATGTCTCAAGAGACTAATAACACTATTCACTTCCCACCAAAGTTTCCACCACAACTTCATAAAGAACAAAGAGATCTTAAAGTTTAATAAAACTGAACTGCCCACCTAAGGGTCCACAGCGAAACATGCTTATACTAAAAATGTGAAGTGGGCCAACCAAGGTCGCAAAACTTGCACACTGTAATAATAACAATTTGCACGTTCCTTAAAGATTCACAAGTGATCAACGTAAGGGTTAAATAAGAAGGGCTAGTAATAACTCAACCAAAAAAATTGAAAGGTGGCGTCACTTAATTAACTGACATAACGACTCAGAATGATTCCCAAATTATACTTAACTTTAGAGAACAGTATTAAGGCCCATAGTAGTGTCTGGAAGCAATAATGCTACGGCCGGCTAGCATTACGAGCATTAACTCCCCACGGCTTGTCCACAAGGTCACATAGCCGGCGGTATACATTTATATATAATCCGACCGGCCCCAAAATGAGCGGTCCTGATAAGAATCCATAACCGCGCCGACGCCAGTGAACGAGCAGTCTTAACAAACGGCCTGCAGCACAAACAGATTACAATGAAAACAAGGTCAAATCACAGCCACACTGGATTATATAATAAGCACGCCCCCAAATTCTTAATGAGCAATACCCGTCACCCAGTAACCCAGCAGGAAACTTAAAGATCACTTCCAGTTGCCTTAAGGCATTTTCAACATTAAATAAACATACCAACTGCTGCCGCGACAAATTATTAAACCAGTAAATCTACGGCTGCCGGGAACGTGCACAACCGCAGCCAGTCCCAAAGCGCACAATATCTCCTAAGAGAAGTTAAAATTAGCATACAAATCCCTTAAAACACACACTCCATGGATGATCAAAAACGGAATGAGGAACATCAGTCTCCTTAAAATAGCCACCGTGGAACTAATTTCAGAATCATCTCCGGCAGCTACCGATGCCATAATAAGTTTCAACATTCTCCTTAGTTAAACACAGACTAAAAGTCAAACGTAACTTGGAGCTTGCAAATTACGAACTGGGAAGATGTTCAACGTGAGACGACGAACCCACCACAATTTTGCTCGTCAAGGCGCCCAAAGATCGGCACCGTACATCCGGCGCGCGCCGAAAGACTAGGGCGGCGAGCACGACGAGGCCCATGCACCACGGTTAGGGACGCGGGCTTGTCTCCAACACAAGTTGGCTCTTTGAATGCCGAGTGGAGACTCACTCGTCACACGTTCACCCACAAGGCCCACCAGGGGTGCAGTCAAACATGGCAGAACAGGCAAATATCGATATCAGCGATGCAAGTCGAACACCCTTGCGCCAGCAGCCACGGCTCAGTATTCTCCCGCATCTCGTATGTTGAGCATTCTTTTACGTCACTGCAGATGAAATACACTCCTGGAAATTGAAATAAGAACACCGTGAATTCATTGTCCCAGGAAGGGGAAACTTTATTGACACATTCCTGGGGTCAGATACATCACATGATCACACTGACAGAACCACAGGCACATAGACACAGGCAACAGAGCACGCACAATGTCGGCACTAGTACAGTGTATATCCACCTTTCGCAGCAATGCAGGCTGCTATTCTCCCATGGAGACGATCGTAGAGATGCTGGATGTAGTCCTGTGGAACGGCTTGCCATGCCATTTCCACCTGGCGCCTCAGTTGGACCAGCGTTCGTGCTGGACGTGCAGACCGCGTGAGACGACGCTTCATCCAGTCCCAAACATGCTCAATGGGGGACAGATCCGGAGATCTTGCTGGCCAGGGTAGTTGACTTACACCTTCTAGAGCACGTTGGGTGGCACGGGATACATGCGGACGTGCATTGTCCTGTTGGAACAGCAAGTTCCCTTGCCGGTCTAGGAATGGTAGAACGATGGGTTCGATGACGGTTTGGATGTACCGTGCACTATTCAGTGTCCCCTCGACGATCACCAGTGGTGTACGGCCAGTGTAGGAGATCGCTCCCCACACCATGATGCCGGGTGTTGGCCCTGTGTGCCTTGGTCGTATGCAGTCCTGATTGTGGCGCTCACCTGCACGGTGCCAAACACGCATACGACCATCATTGGCACCAAGGCAGAAGCGACTCTCATCGCTGAAGACGACACGTCTCCATTCGTCCCTCCATTCACGCCTGTCGCGACACCACTGGAGGCGGGCTGCACGATGTTGGGGCGTGAGCGGAAGACGGCCTAACGGTGTGCGGGACCGTAGCCCAGCTTCATGGAGACGGTTGCGAATGGTCCTCGCCGATACCCCAGGAGCAACAGTGTCCCTAATTTGCTGGGAAGCGGCGGTGCGGTCCCCTACTGCACTGCGTAGGATCCTACGGTCTTGGCGTGCATCCGTGCGTCGCTGCGGTCCGGTCCCAGGTCGACGGGCACGTGCACCTTCCGCCGACCACTGGCGACAACATCGATGTACTGTGGAGACCTCACGCCCCACGTGTTGAGCAATTCGGCGGTACGTCCACCCGGCCTCCCGCATGCCCACTATACGCCCTCGCTCAAAGTCCGTCAACTGCACATACGGTTCACGTCCACGCTGTCGCGGCATGCTACCAGTGTTAAAGACTGCGATGGAGCTCCATATGCCACGGCAAACTGGCTGACACTGACGGCGGCGGTGCACAAATGCTGCGCAGCTAGCGCCATTCGACGGCCAACACCGCGGTTCCTGGTGTGTCCGCTGTGCCGTGCGTGTGATCATTGCTTGTACAGCCCTCTCGCAGTGTCCGGAGCAAGTATGGTGGGTCTGACACACCGGTGTCAATGTGTTCTTTTTTCCATTTCCAGGAGTGTATTAACCTCATCGTAATATTGTAATATCCGGTTCTCCGTCGCACTCGCTGACTGTAACTTACATGCTGTATCCGATAGTTCTGGCAGAAGAAAACTTGAACGGTCCACGTCTTCCTTTACATGGTTGGTTTGCACTCCACTCATCACATAAACATAATGTGTGCTTGACACCAATTAGTTCAAATAACTAAGCAGTCACGTAAAAGGAAATTCGCCGAAACAGAACGGTAGGAGACAAGAAACCTGGAAGGCAGCACGTAAATACTTTATTCCTAGTCCCAACGAATGTGATCGCGGTGGTATAAGTATCCGGTAGTCAATGATTATGCTCTGGAGGTTAGAATCGTCAGATCGCGCTATCATCGTCAGTGTCTCACTTACAGGAATTAGGCATCTACTAGCTCCGTCTTCAGAAACGTTGTGTCCACCGCTTTCTTAGTCGACCTCTTTCCTTTACAGCAGTAGTTTACGATTTTTTTCAGAAGTATTTTAGCTTTCATTCCATTCGTTCAGTATTAAGCTAAGCATAATTGACTTTCTGCAAACTGTTTTATATTTTATTGAACAACATCTTCAGCAGTGCTTCACTCTCTTGAACAATGTCATGAGAGCTGCTGAAGACGACTACGAAACTTCTCTAACCGCCACGACAAGACGTCACCACGGATTGTCTGATAACCCCAGAATATTTCGTTAATGAAATACGACTAGAAAGCCTGCGTTCTCATAAATTTTAAAATCTGGTTTAGAAATATCTGTAGTGCCATCAAATGATCGATCTCAAACTTCCAGTGTCTTCAGGTCTTTCAACGCACACTACTTTCTTACTGGTTTCTTAACCCAGTTTTTGGCAACGATTATGATCTGTCCAAAATTATACCGGGCATTACTTCCCAAATTCTACAAGGCATTACTTTCCCCAAGTCCAATTCCTCCTATTATTTCCCCTCACTTCCTTTTCCTACTACAGGCTGAACAGTGAAGGGGGAGGCGTGTTTATAGCGGTAAGAAGTGCAATAGTATCGAAGGAAATTGACGGAGATCCGAAATGTGAAATGATTTGGGTGAAGGTCGCGGTTAAAGCAGGCTCAGACATGGTAATTGGATGTCTCTATAGGCCCCCTGCCTCAGCAGCTGTTGTGGCTGAGCACCTGAAGGATAATTTGGAAAATATTTCGAGTAGATTTCCCCACCATGTTATAGTTCTGGGTGGAGATTTTAATTTGCCAGATATAGACTGGGAGACTCAGACGTTCATAACGGGTGGCAGGGACAAAGAATCCAGTGAAATTTTTTTAAGTGCTTTATCTGAAAACTACCTTGAGCAGTTAAACAGAGAACCGACTCGTGGCGATAACATATTAGACCTTCTGGTGACAAACAGACCCGAACTATTTGAAAAAGTTAACGCAGAACAGGGAATCAGCGATCATAAAGCGGTTACGGCATCGATGATTTCAGCCGTAAATAGGAATATTAAAAAGGGTAGGAAGATTTTTCTGTTTAGAAAAAGTGACAAAAAGCAGATTTCAGAGTACCTGTTGGCTCAACACAAAAGTTTTGTCTCAAGTACTGATAGTGTTGAGGATCAGTGGACAAAGTTCAAAACCATCGTACAATATGCGTTAGATGAGTATGTGCCAAGCAAGATCGTAAGAGATGGAAAAGAGCCACCGTGGTTCAACAACCGAGTTAGAAAACTGCTGCGGAAGCAAAGGGAACTTCACAGCAAACATAAACATAGCCAAAGCCTTGCAGACAAACAAAAATTACGCGAAGCGAAATGTAGTGTGAAGAGAGCTATGCGAGAGGCGTTCAGTGAATTCGAAAGTAAAGTTCTATGTACTGACTTGGCAGAAAATCCTAAGAAATTTTGGTCTTATGTCAAAGCGGTAGGTGGATCAAAACAAAATGTCCAGACACTCTGTGACCAAAATGGTACTGAAACAGAGGATGACAGACTAAAGGCTGAAATACTAAATGTCTTTTTCCAAAGTTGTTTCACAGAGGAAGATTGCACTGTAGTTCCTTCTCTAGATTGTCGCACAGATGACAAAATGGTAGATATCGAAATAGACGACAGAGGGATAGAGAAACAATTAAAATCGCTCAAAAGAGGAAAGGCCTCTGGACCTGATGGGATACCAGTTCAATTTTACACAGAGTACGCGAAGGAACTTGCCCCCCTTCTTGCAGCGGTGTACCGTAGGTCTCTAGAAGAGCGTAGCGTTCCAAAGGATTGGAAAAGGGCACAGGTCATCCCCGTTTTCAAGAAGGGACGTCGAACAGATGTGCAGAACTATAGACCTATATCTCTAACGTCGATCAGTTGTAGAATTTTGGAACACGTATTGTGTTCGAGTATAATGACTTTTCTGGAGACTAGAAATCTACTCTGTAGGAATCAGCATGGGTTTCGGAAAAGACGGTCGTGTGAAACCCAGCTCGCGCTATTCGTCCACGAGACTCAGAGGGCCATAGACACGGGTTCACAGGTAGATGCCGTGTTTCTTGACTTCCGCAAGGCGTTCGATACAGTTCCCCACAGTCGTTTATTGAACAAAGTAAGAGCATATGGACTATCAGACCAATTGTGTGATTGGATTGAGGAGTTCCTAGATAACAGGACGCAGCATGTTATTCTCAATGGAGAGAAGTCTTCCGAAGTAAGAGTAATTTCAGGTGTGCCGCAGGGGAGTGTCATAGGACCGTTGCTATTCACAATATACATAAATGACCTGGTGGATGACATCGGAAGTTCACTGAGGCTTTTTGCAGATGATGCTGTGGTGTATCGAGAGGTTGTAACAATGGAGGATTGTACTGAGATGCAGGAGGATCTGCAGCGAATTGACGCATGGTGCAGGGAATGGCAACTGAATCTCAATGTAGACAAGTGTAATGTGCTGCGAATACACAGAAAGATAGATCCTTTATCATTTAGCTACAAAATAGCAGGTCAGCAACTGGAAGCAGTTAATACCATAAATTATCTGGGAGTACGCATTAGGAGTGATTTAAAATGGAATGATCATATAATGTTGATTGTCGGTAAAGCAGATGCCAGACTGAGATTCATTGGAAGAATCCTAAGGAAATGCAATCCGAAAACAAAGAAAGTAGGTTACAGTACGCTTGTTCGCCCACTGCTTGAATACTGCTCAGCAGTGTGGGATCCGTACCAGATAGGGTTGATACAAGACATAGAGAAGATCCAACGGAGAGCAGCGCGCTTCGTTACAGGATCATTTAGTAATCGCGAAAGCGTTACGGAGATGATAGATAAACTCCAGTGGAAGACTCTGCAGGAGAGACGCTCAGTAGCTCGGTACGGGCTTTTGTCAAAGTTTCGAGAACATACCTTCACCGAAGAGTCAAGCAGTATATTGCTCCCTCCTACGTATATCTCGCGAAGAGACCATGAGGATAAAATCAGAGAGATTAGAGCCCACACAGAGGCATACCGACAATCCTTCTTTCCACGAACAATAAGAGACTGGAATAGAAGGGAGAACCGATAGAGGTACTGAAGGTACCCCTCCGCCACACACCGTCAGGTGGCTTGCGGAGTATGGGTGTAGATGTAGATGTAGATACTATGGAATTCTTATCGCTCATTTCCTTCTCAGTTGTCAGAACAGGTTTTTTTATGTTATCATAAATTCTTTCTATCTATTTATCATCTCCAGAGCAAGCAGGAATGTGCTACTTTGGTTGGTGTTGGCTTTGTATCTATCTTGACTATGATAACGCGTTCACGACACCGTTCATAGTAGGTTACCCGTATACCGATTTTTCTACTTCTCCTAAGACTTATTCCTGCATCATCCCTATTTGATCTATTTGTTACAACCATGGATTTATAATGCCCAAAAGTCCTGTTCTTCCTGTCGCTGCACTTCCCTAACCCCCATTAAGAAAATCCAGCCTATCCATTTCCCCTACCTGACTAAGGGATCCAATAATCCCCACTCAGACTTGTACAATACCAGTTCTGCACGGAGTTTCCAATGGAGAACTATTTTATCACCCGGTATACATTATCCAAGAGGAAGCCGCAATCATTTAACCATACTTTTTCTGTTCGTGTCTCATGAGAATGCATAATGTATAAATAGACAACAGCCGTCATAAGCTGCAGCCTGAAGGTAGATCAAAAGCGAAACCAAGAGAGTCCAGGGACTAAACAAGTTCATAGCGGCCACAGCAGTGTGACAATGTAGAAAGTACACCCATGTTCAGAAAAAAAAAACAGAACAGAACTGAACAGAACAGCAGATTTGCGTTTGTACCATGCCGATCTGCGTGTTGAACACCGATATCTCAGCGTAGCACCATCTACTGGCAAAATGAGGCTGCAGCTCACGTCGCTAGAAACCGAAGATAATGGACCAATGCGACTTTAGCAGACATGAAGGATGCCTCGCAGAAGTATGCACGAACTGCATAAATGCATCCATCCGGGAAATTGCTGCTCGTATGGGACGAAGTGAATACACAGTGGTTCATGCAACACGACGAGATGCGTCAGGTGGCACCACCGGTAACCCCCTGACAAAATCGACACCTTATCCGAACGGCACAGCAGGACTGATGTGTGTTCTCCTCTGCAATGACACAACAGTGGAACGTTGTATAACATCGTATTCTATCAGGGATGACAGTCCATCGTCGTTTATTGAGGGATGGGTTACGTGCACGTCGTCCAATTTTCCGTCTACCTTCGACGAATGTGCAGACGGCAATGGTGCGAGACGGCAATGGTGCATGGAATGACTTCCCTTAGGGCAGGAATTGTATCAGATAGTGTTTTCGGACGAATCAAGGTTATGTTTGTTTTTAAATGAGGATCGCAATTTGGTTCGTCGCAGACAGGGGAAGAGGCATCAAGTGACTGTATTTATATAAGACATGCAGCGCCAACTCAAGGCCTTATTGTGTGGGGTGATATTGGAGGAGAAGGAAGAGGAGGAGATTAGTGTTTAACGGCCCGTCGACAACGTCATCATTAGAGACGGAGCATAAGCTCAGATTAGGAAAGGGTGGAGAAGGATATCGACCGAGTCCTTTCGAAAGAACCAGCCCAGCTTTTGCCTAAACCGATTTACAGATATCACAGGAAACCTATATCTGGATGGCCTGAAGTGGGTTTGAACCGTGGTCCTCCAGAATGCGAGTTTAGTGTACTAACCACTACCCCAGTCGGTGGGTGCTGTTGGATACAACCACAAATCACAGTTGCGCATCCAGGGCACTGTAGCCAGTGTGACCTACGTGAATGACATACCGCGACCCATAGCCACACCCTTCTTGCACAACGCCCCACCCATAACCACACCCTTCTTGCATAACGCCCCAGGCGCTATTTTACAGCAAGATAATGCTGGCCACATGTTGCTGCACGAACATGAGCCTTCTTGGTGTCACTGGATGTCAGCCTTTTGCCTTGGCCCGCCAGATAACCAGACTACTCACCAATGGAAATTGTGTGGGTTATGGTGAAACGGTGGGTGCAGCACTGTTACCCAGTGAAAAGCACCACAGATCAACTTTGGAAGCTGGTGAATGCAGCATAGACGTGTGTACCACAGAACACCTTTCACCTCATAAGCACGTCAATGCCATCATGAATGGAAGAAGTTATGCGGGCCCATGGCGGACCCCTTGCCTATTAGGCAACAGGACACATGCAGAACCGAGGTGATTGAAATGCTAATCATTTCTGCAGAACTGTAGAACATACTGCTTTACATCTCCTGTAAAAATGAACGTCCTATCTTTAGTCTTTTGAGATATTCTGGTTTTTCTGAACATCAGTACATTTCGCACAGGACAGCATAATACGCGTGGGGTAGCTCAAATGGCTCTGAGCACTATGGGAGTTAACATCTGAGGTCATCAGTCCCCACGGGGTAGCATTGTCGTCTAGGGTGCCTTGCCACTGTTCACGTGGCTGCCCCCTCGTATGTTCGAGTCCTCCCTCGGGCATGGGTGTGTGTGTTGCCCAGGGGACGACGATCATAGCAGTTTGGTCCCATAGGAACTTACCACAAATATCCAATTTACAGCATAATAGAATACTAGCCAGCCACCCACTCAGATGCGTAGCTCAAGCAACACACTGCTTATACGCACTTCAGTCACAGGATGCAGTTTTCATAGCTAGATGCAATATATTTGTGTCGCTATTGATACTATATCCCCCTTTCCTCAAATATCGGCAAGTAGGGTTGATGAAGGCCGAATTTCTTCCGTTGGCGATATGGAAGTTTAGGAGTTGTGGTCAAGTTCTCCACCAAGGGATCGAGTGTATTGTCACGTTTGAATTGGACAACTCGAATAGTTCCGCTCGGAACTGTGGCGGCGGTGACATTTGTGCTGCATCTGAGGTCAGAGTGTTGCTCTGGTTCAGCTGCAAACTGAATTGGGAAGGCAGTCGGAGCCGTGCTATATCCGTAGTCTCCCTTACACTGACAACAGGGGTGCAAGAGGTACTGGGGAATAGGCGGTGCAGGTTGATGGCTGTCAGTATGACGAACAGATGCAGCTTGTCAGGTCCCTTTGTTGGAAGCAGCGGCGGGGTAATTAATGACGACTGCAGTCGCAGTTGGAGATGGTTGCGGTGAATAGTCGAAAGATTGTACTGGCCATTACGGCACACAGCTGATGCCCACAAATGTACTATGATGACCTCCTAGATCCACATCGGGTGCCGACCATATGTTCACGCCCATACACAGGCACCTTGCGTACACGATGAGCTGTATGTAGGCCGTGCACGCTACACAGGGTGCATGGGGTGTTGCATAGTTCGATTCCTGTGTCCACGCAAGATTTTGGTGCGGCTGGTTTCGTTGACACAGGTGATCCTGTACATGGTGAGGAAGCTGTGAAGCACTTCCTCGTCCACATCGTCAGCAAAGACTTACACATGGAAGCCGTAAGAGTCCTGACCACCCTCAAACCCTACGTTGGAGGTTGGGTGGCAGGGTGCAGTTATCAGGTGCTCATTGCCTGAACCATTGTAGCGATAGAGTGTCTCGAACGGCAGTGACGTTGAACCGTGAAATTATTCTTTCAAAATCTCTTCTTAAAGAATTTACTTTACTAGCGATTCATCAAGACCATTAACACATTTAATCACACTAGGTGAACGTGGAAGTAGTTGCCAGGAAGTAACTGATGGAAAATGAAATTACTTTTAACCAATGTGAATTTTATTCCTAAAAGCCTTTTCAAAAACAGATTTAAAATAACAGGCAGCAAAGCACCCTCGAAATATCAAGTTGCAATTTTATTTAGATGCAGAAATTATAATATTAACAATATGAGCCTTCGGGCTGAGAAGCTTGCGTGCTCCCTCCCAACATGACCGTAGTCATGACCGCTCACAACAACCTCTGAAAGAGTACACTGGTGCAAATCTGCAACACACCAGATTACTTTAAATTAAAAAATTTTTAACAACTCACACAAACACGTAAACTATGCACCCCTTAAGAGGGATGGAAATGGTACAACACTCAAATTATTTGCCACCGAAAGTGCAATTATTTAAGGACTCTTACGGTGGAAGGGTGACAACCCTTTAACCTAAAATGCAGACTTATATAAAATGTATAACATGCTCTACATTACACACATACCACCTCGCAAGATCACAGGCTATATAAAACCATATTTCAAGATTTCACCCTTTAAGCAATAAATTCGTTGACACCGAATCCGACAAACATGACAGAGGCAGCTATTAACGTACGGCAGACCGACAGATAGACAGGCAGACACTAACTGCCTAACAAATGAGGACGAGAGACAAACGAGCAAAAAAAGTATAATTTAACAAGTAACTGAAAGAACACATCACAAATCACTTAACATCTAATAAGTACGATTCCTGGCGAAGACCTGGCGCAGCACCCCCAACGATCTCCCGAACCGTCCGCTGCCAGTCGCTTCAACCGACGCAGGAAGGCGCGCCGATCTCCCGTCTCACGGCGTCGCAGCTCGCCCCGGCCAGCCCGATGTCGCGGTTTCACTCCTGTTGCTCTCGTAGGAACCGCAAAGCCACTACCCCTTTCTATACGGCGCTGCCCACTGCACTCACGTGGTGACCTCACATGCGCCGACGCTCGAGGTGGACAAGTCATCTTGTGTCCCAGTGTGCGACCGACCAACGAACAACAATCCAACCGCCAATGACCGTTGCCCGAGCAACTCGAGCAGACTAGCGGCCTAACGCGCAGACTCAGATGCAGGAACTCCAGCCCCGACCGGGCGACCACTAGCTGAGTTATATTACTGGTGGAGTGCCAAGACTCTCAATTTCGGGCAAACGATGGATATACTAGCATTTCGACGACAGACAGACACTAACTGCCGCACAAATGCAAACGAGAGCCAGACCAGCAACTGGTGACGTGAGACTGACCTAGCCTCACTCCGACTGACCGACCTACTAGAGTCCCCGAGACTGACAGACTACGGGCGAGCTTTTAGCGCCCCTTAAATGCACGTGAACAGGCAACCTTTTTCCTTTTCTACCAGAGGGGCACACCAAAGCTGCGATTGCCACAGCGGCGCCACCGCCAGAAACGGATGGCGACCGCTTCACACTACGCGCTGCGGCGCGCTCTTCAAAGCAGCAAATTCTACCACGGCACAATAGTCATGGAAAAATTATGTACAGGGGATGTCTGGTTAAGAGAGTAGGCACTACAAGACCGACTGATGTAAGCATCAGTAGCAGTCCGTTATACGTACCATAGGCCAAACACTTGCACCAATACGCGGATCTGGAACGGCTCGAAGACGAAGTATTCCGAGTCGCCAGAGGCCAATGTTAAGACGCTTGTAGCGTTCATCCTCTACTGCATCGTGAAACAGTCGCAAAAGCAGGTTCGACTTGTTTTTAGTAAGTGCTCCGGGCCAACAGCGACTTCAACACTGGCCTAATTTTGTGCAAATCTTGGTCGCGGGACGAGCTGTGGCTAACTCGTGAGCTGTCAGTAGGATTCCATCCAGGGTTCATCGCGCGTTGCGCAAGTGAACGGGAAAGGGGGACACAACGCCCGCGTCGGCAAGTTTGGCGGTGGGGCGGTAATGAATATCTTGGTTATGGCCACTTAAAACCAACGCACACCCTGCGGCAGACGCAGAGCTGTGTTGTAATGCAGCGTAAACCGATACTTAATACTCGATACAAAGGGTTTGTGCTCGCTTAACGGGAGGAATTTGCTCTCATACAAACATTGGTGGCACTGTTCGATGCCTAAATTATTGTCGAACGTGGGAATAGTCTCTTTGTGCCAATGATAATGTTCGGAGCCGTAGGCGGCTGATCGTTCAGAGCCCTCCTTAACTTCTTGCGACAAGACGGCTGTAATCTCTGAGGGGATGCGTCCGTCGCGAGCGTCGAACTCTGGCCCAGGTAAACTGCATCACACATTGTGCTATTTTCAGACTGTTCTTGAGACGTTCAAAGGCCTACTGACAGGAAGCCGAACACACCCATTTAATGCCCTTTTTTCGCAGCTGATTTCAAGGGTGCGTTTTCTTTTTTATTCGGAGCTGATTTACTGGTTGCATTATCTTTGCTGCTCGGAGAATTAACTTCGCACAGAAGGGATGCTGCCCAGAAAAAGTGTAATTATTTGAGACTAGTGGGCACTGGCATGGTCGTCATGACCCTGGTACGGCGTAATTTCATGGTTTTAGAGGATGTGCACCAGATAAGCCTAAGTCAAAACACGATGTACCACTAAAGGTTATCGTAATGGGAAGAAAATTGATAGATGTTATGTACATGTAAACACATACAAATAATTACAATTAAAAAAAACTGGATGATTTATCCGAGAGGAAGAGCTTCGGAAATTGAGCAAGTCAATGGCTCATTGGTTCACCTCTGCCTCTTATGGAACCAGTTATTCTGCTTGGCGTTTGACTGATAGACTTGCTGGATGTTCGTCTAAGGGATATCATACCAAACGCTGTCCAGTTGTCACCTTAGAACGTAAAAATCCTGAGATCATTGGAAGACTCTGTCCACAATGGTCCAAACGTTCTCAGTTGTGCAGAAATTCCGTGACCTAGTTGGCCAGAGTATGTTTCGACAACCATTAAGACAATCAGTACAGATCCACGCCGAGTGCGGGAGGGCATTATCTTGCTTAAATATAGGCCGAAGATGGTTTACCATGAACGGCAAGGGCAACAAAACGGTGCGTAGAATATCTTTGATGCACCGCAGATGACAGCCAAAGGGCTCCTGTTATGAAAAGAAATGGCCTCGCAGACCACTAGACCTGTTTGTTGGGCCATATGTCGGGTGACAGCCATTTTGTTATCCCACCGAGATTGGTTTGAAGAACATTCTGGACAGTTCGAGCAATCACTTGGTCGCCCAGATGGACCGACATGGTTCCCGTCAAACATTTATGGGGCGGAATCGAGAGGTCATTTCATGCAAAAATCTCTGCGTCGCAACAGCTTCGTTTTGCGACTGCCTGTTGAGGCGTCGTGGTTTCATCAGGAGACTCCCAATTACTTGTCAAGTCCGCACCATGTCGAGCTGCTGCACTATGAAGGGCAAAAGGAAGTCCGACCCGGCATTACGAGGCATCCCATGACTTTTGTCACCTTAGTATCGACTGTTTCGAAGAGCCGCTTGAAAATAGGTTGAAGGTTCCCGCAATTCCATGTGCGTCGCCTCTTTTATGGTGGTAATACAGTGTGGAACTCCCAGAATGAAATGTTTTATGAAGGTTGCGGAGACGCTAGTAACCCCAAATGGAACACGATCCTGATACAACCTAAACGACGTATCTGAAATCGTCAATTGTTTTGATTCACTGTCTAAAGGATGTTGTAGAGCAAGTTATCTCCTTGTAAATATTATTAGGATAAGTACTGTATCCCCGCTGTTTTCGTTAACAGATCCTCTTTGTGGTGCATGGGCTAAAGGTCACTGATGGACTGAACATTGATGGTTGCTTTGATAGCTCCACTAATGCATAAAGACCCCACCATAGAAGTCACCCGTTTAATTGCTGTGACCGATGAAATAACGAGTAGGTCCTGAAGCCGCCCGATCTTGGCGCGGACAGCATCTCTAACGGCAAAGAGTAGCGGGAGTGCTCTAATGATGTAAGTTGGTTGGTTGGTTTGAGGAAGGAGACCAGACAGCGTGGTCATCGGTCTCATCGGATTAGGGAAGGACTGGCAAGGAAGTCGGCCGTGCCCTTTCAGAGGAACCATCCCGGCATTTGCCTGGAGCGATTTAGGGAAATCACGGAAAACCTAAATCAGGATGGCCGGACGCGGGATTGAACCGTCTTCCTCCCGAATGCGAGTCCAGTGTCTAACCACTGCGCCACCCCGCTCGGTAATGATGTAAGTATTAATTTTTTTGGCACAAAGCAGTAATGATTAAGAGATCTCTTTATATGTGTTGTGAAGAGACTCGAGATCATTGGCTCTGCTTCGGACATTAAATTTACGAGGTCCTCTAGTGTGAAAGTACGTACTATGGAGAAGTCTAAGACGAAATTGTTACCAACATTAAGTGACTTTATTGCTAAGAATATTAGTAGGCACTCAATATCTTCGTACTTAGGAGTAAGATACAGATCTCGTAGGAGGGGAATTGGCTTTTGGCAGTGGTGAGCCCCTTGCAATGAAGGTGAGCCAAACCACCGCTACGTGTCATTGATTAATGGTACGTCAGTTTCGGTGTCCACCTGAAACTCCACTTACTTGCCGGAAAAATGAAGAATATATGTCTGCTTCTGCGGTTCCGGCGGAACTGCCTGGTCAGCTGTCACGACTACATGGAGTGATGCGTAGTCAATGGACTGTGGTGTGACGGAATACTGGAAAGCCACTTCTAGACAGGCAGGTGTCACAGTCTTCTGGGATGAGGATAACGTGTCATGAACGACAATCACCTTACTTGGTGAATGCATCAACGTCGAGGGGAAAGGAGTTTCTGACAGGCCTGTTTAGTATCGAGAAAAGGTTTTCTCGACGCTGACAGGTTATCATTCAAATCGATGTACTTAAATCCTACACGAGATGCAGGGGATGTAGGAGACCTCGGGTGAAACTTAGCGGTTTGAAAACAAGATGACGAATCAGAATCATCAGCTGGCTTTTGCTTGTGACGGCGGTAACTGCTTTGGATTCTTTAATTTCTTTCGTGAGGAACCTCAAAAAATTTTGGCAGTCTTAAGAACATCACTGTGACTCTAAGACTTGAACCTATTGTGGCAATGCTTTAGCCGTGCCTTTCTTGTCGGGAGCTAGGTGTACAGCCGTATCACAAATAATTTACTTTTTATTTTTTTGCACAGGAAACCTTATAGCCAAGTGAAATATCATTATAGCATGCGAGACCTTGCAACGTTGCCGCCCATGCGGCGTAAGACTGTCCTAGATTGTTATGACATTGATTAAACTGGAGCCTAGCTGCGGAAAGGTGAGCACGTAGTCTATTTAAATGAAGTCACTAGGTTTCGAGAGTGAACGTATATTTAGCACCAATTCGTACCAACTACTGTTACAAGACAAGAATAAAGCGAAGGAAATGCCGCTTAGCTGAAATCCTATTAATAAGATGAGCCGTGTGCGGCTCGCGTTCTTGCCGCTCATAACTTGACGTCGTGTAGTAGCAGTAGTGTCGTCTCGATTCCTTCTTGTGTTAATGGTGCCACTGAGTTGCTAGTATTGATTGTCTGCAAGTGGCAGCAGCAGCGGTTATCGATAGCCAGTACTGTGGTACTATCTTTGGTGCCACAGCTAGTATTCTGGGTCGTCGTGTGTGTCAGGCAGTTCGGCTTCGGACGGAGCAGCGAGGAGGTCCGCAGCGCAAGGGCAGGCCGGGACCGCTGGCGGCATGCAGGCAATGTCAGACCGAGGCGCTGTAGCTGACAACCGAACCCAGGACGTTTGGAGTGGAGTTAACTGTGTCCAGTATTGAAACCTCCACTGTTTGAGATCTCGCTGTTGTTTGCGTGTTACTGCTCCCAGGGTCGGTGAGACCAACCGCAACAAGTGGAGTCTGTCTGGTTGGCGGAAGCTATTAGCCGTCTTCTACTTCTTGATGTTAGTTTGGATTTAGAATTATTATTATCAGTGAAGTTCAAGCAGCGGCATTTTCTGCCTTGTGGCCAATAACGCCAAGGTTACCTGCCCTGGAGGTTAGCATACTTTTCTGGCCGTGTACCTGTCCTCGTCGTGTTGATGCTGTCGACACGGCGTGTAGTTCTACAGCCTCTTGAATTGTACTGTGCATAAGTTTATGAGAGGTCTACCTTGGTTCTAGTGTTTCCTCTGGCCTTGGGTGTGTTTCTAAAGACATGGTGCTGTCCATTTCTTAGCCCTTGCCTAAAAATGTTCCATCGATGTACCAGTGATCGGACGTTAGGCGGTTGGTTAGTCAGTCGTACGGCGCTTAAGCTCCCCTAGTGTAAGTTGCCATCCTGTTACGTGAGTTCAACTCTTGGCTGCCTGTCTCACCGCTTACACAGCTGTAGTCACCTTCCTCAGGTCGGTCCAGGGAGCACTGTCTGTGTATCACTCCATCTTATTTGGACAAGTTGTTATAATTCTTTTAAAATTTACCCTAATGTTTAACGTGATATTGCTTTCCTCACTTGTAATTTCGGCCTTCATTGGTAAATTGTTTGTAACACTACTTGTGACCTTCAGGCGAGAAATAATTTTCAGTCCTGTTTTAGTGAGGTCTTCAGCTGTCACTATAGCTTGTTACAAGTTATTAAGATCATCATAAAGGGTTTTAGTATTTTTAAGGTGTAATGGTCCACCTTATTTGTAATTCAGGCCTTCAGCCCTTGTGTATTCTGGAACTGCTTGTGACCTTCAACCCACGATTTACTTTCAACCTTCTTAATCAGGCCTTCAGCCGTTGTTTGTGTGTAACATTGTTTGTGGCCTTCAGCCAACCAATAATTTGCAAATTAATCTTAATGAAGCCTTCAGCCGTTACTATAGCTTGTTACCGTTTTGACTGTTAAGAAGAAAATATCTTAGCATTTTTAATGTGTTACTGCCTTCTTCACTTGTAATTCAAGCCGTCAGCCGTTGTGTATTCTGAAATTGCTGCTCGCCTTCAGCAGTTAATTGTTTGTAATATTGCTTGTGGCTTCCAGCCGACAAATACACTCCTGGAAATGGAAAAAAGAACACATTGACACCGGTGTGTCAGACCCACCATACTTGCTCCGGACACTGCGAGAGGGCTGTACAAGCAATGATCACACGCACGCCACAGCGGACACACCAGGAACCGCGGTGTTGGCCGTCGAATGGCGCTAGCTGCGCAGCATTTGTGCACCGCCGCCGTCAGTGTCAGCCAGTTTGCCGTGGCATACGGAGCTCCATCGCAGTCTTTAACACTGGTAGCATGCCGCGACAGCGTGGACGTGAACCGTATGTGCAGTTGACGGACTTTGAGCGAGGGCGTATAGTGGGCATGCGGGAGGCCGGGTGGACGTACCGCCGAATTGCTCAACACGTGGGGCGTGAGGTCTCCACAGTACATCGATGTTGTCGCCTGTGGTCGGCGGAAGGTGCACGTGCCCGTCGACCTGGGACCGGACCGCAGCGACGCACGGATGCACGCCAAGACCGTAGGATCCTACGCAGTGCTGTAGGGGACCGCACCGCCACTTCCCAGCAAATTAGGGACACTGTTGCTCCTGGGGTATCGGCGAGGACCATTCGCAACCGTCTCCATGAAGCTGGGCTACGGTCCCGCACACCGTTAGGCCGTCTTCCGCTCACGCCCCAACATCGTGCAGCCCGCCTCCAGTGGTGTCGCGACAGGCGTGAATGGAGGGACGAATGGAGACGTGTCGTCTTCAGCGATGAGAGTCACTTCTGCCTTGGTGCCAATGATGGTCGTATGCGTGTTTGGCGCCGTGCAGGTGAGCGCCACAGTCAGGACTGCATACGACCGAGGCACACAGGGCCAACAACCGGCATCATGGTGTGGGGAGCGATCTCCTACACTGGCCGTACACCACTGGTGATCGTTGAGGGGACACTGAATAGTGCACGGTACATCCAAACCGTCATCGAACCCATTCCTAGACCGGCAAGGGAACTTGCTGTTCCAACAGGACAATGCACGTCCGCATGTATCCCGTGCCACCCAACGTGCTCTAGAAGGTGTAAGTCAACTACCTTGGCCAGCAAGATCTCCGGATCTGTCCCCCATTGAGAATGTTTGGGACTGGATGAAGCGTCGTCTCACGCGGTCTGCACGTCCAGCACGAACGCTGGTCCAACTGAGGTGCCAGGTGGAAATGGCTTGGCAAGCCGTTCCACAGGACTACATCCAGCATCTCTACGATCGTCTCCATGGGAGAATAGCAGCCTGCATTGTTGCGAAAGGTGGATATACACTGTACTAGTGCCGACATTGTGCATGCTCTGTTTCCTGTGTCTATGTGCCTGTGATTCTGTCATTGTGATCATGTGATGTATCTGACCCCAGGAATGTGTCAATAAAGTTTCCGCTTCCTGGGACAATGAATTCACGGTGTTCTTATTTCAATTTCCAGGAGTGTAGTTTAAGTTCTGTCTTGATAAGGTCGTCAGCCGTCACTATAATTTCTTACACTTATTAAGATTGTTAAAAATGGTTTTTGGTATTTTTAACTTGTAATTGTCCACCTTATTGGTAATTCGGGCCTTCAGCCATTGCTTATTTGTAAAATTGCTTCTGGCCTTCAGCTGAGGAATAATTTGGACCTTCTGAATTAGGCCTTCGGCCATTGATTGTGTGTAACATTCCTTGTAGCCTTCAACCGACAATAACTTGAAATTCTTTTAATAAGGTTTTCAGCCACCAGTGTAGAAAATTATTTTAAAAATGATTGCTGAGAGTTTTCTTTTTTAAAAATAAAGTATATGTGATTTCCGTGGAGCTAACCGAAACTGATTAGGCCCCTTCCCCACCTTTCCTGTTTTCCCTAAGTCCCACGTTTCATAAGACAATAGTGTTCCAAATGCTTGAGATATACCTCCCAGCTGACTCATGTCTCGTCAAAGTAGCCGAACAGTGGTAGAGGCATAGCTACTTTTGGAGTACTTGCTGCAACAGAGCACCATGCTGTTCTTGTTACAGTTTTTTTATTGTCCCTGGTAGTGTTGGTATTGCTGATGACACAGAGACAGCTACAGTTCCCAAAGTCCGAGAAATTTGGATCCATCGTTCTCGCCCAGAGTGCGAATGTATTGCAGATTGCGTGATTGGGTAACATCTAGTAGCCACATTTCTACCCTCGTCAAATAAGAATTCTAACTCCTAAATAGAACAGTAGTCGTCAACACTTTATGTAAAACAATATACAAACGAAGACAGTGCTGAAACTAAGAAGATATTTTGTGATAGCTGATGTATGACGATATAGAATATACTTAAAACAACACAGAACCACAAATTTACTGGTCTGGCTTTGCATTGTCTGTAAGACGTGTCCCACATGACATCTATATGCCATGCCCTGTGGTCACGTGCGCACCCGTCACAGCCAGATATAGCGTCTCTCCCACTGTGTGCAGATTTTGTAAAATATAGAAGAGCAGCACGTCCTCGGGAAAAATAATGGCTGTCTTCACACTGCTTTTAGTCATTCGCAGTACCAGGACATCACTGCCATGTAGGCTAACGTTACAAGGCCAGCACATTCAATCATCGAGACTGTTGCCCCTCAACTAATTAGGAAGGCTGTTGTCACTCTTCATGAACCACAAGTTTGTCTGGTCTTCACACAGATACACCTCCACTGCGGTTGCATCTGTAGTGTAATTATCAATATCTTTGGCGTACTCAAGCCACCCCACCTCGGCTAGGTTCATAGTTCATGGGAGGGGTCGCTTAAGGAATACATAGATTGTTATCGTGGCAACACTTAATCCTAACACTACCAATAGTTTTCCATAACGTGCACTACTTAATGTTTACCATTAATAAATGAATAAAATTCCTTAATTGTTGTTGACTTATGTAAAAAAAGTACTTTTTAAGGAGATTCAGATGTGTAAGAAGCGTCCAGAAATATCTTTTATACACATATTAGCAATATGTAAGTACTTCCATAACGTGTAGTCCCACCAGTGGGTGAGGTTACTTTATACACACCATAGAAAAAATAAAAATGTCAGAAAACACACCTTTTACAAAGATGCTGACTTATAAGTAACGCCCTGAACCTGCTAATATTGAATATGATATTCACTGGTAAAAGTGCCATCTACTAGTAAGACTTAAAATTTTGGGTTCAGTTTAACGGAAAAATTTAACATACTTTTGGAATCTGGCAGAACAGCTCATTAAAAACAATAAATATTTTTTCAAAATTTTAAAATAGAAAGTAGCTGATTTGATAGCAATATTTTCTAAAAGTGGGCGCAAAGTACTCCTCCATCCCTCTCCCTGGTATTGCAATGTAAGATGGTGTTGGTGGTAAAAGAGTGGTTGGTCGTATAGCTTATGTACTATTTGTTGGGTGTCAACCCTTTGTGAGTTGCAGAGTTGGAATATACCTATAGTGGGGGAACTGGCTTAATTACACTAGTCATTGTTTGTATATAATTTTTATCTTTTCTTTCTGACCCCAAGTTTCTGGGTATTAGCACATCCAAAATAATTACAGTTAAAATCTGTCAACAACAGATCTGAATGCTACAGGTAGAGATGTAGCTGAAGTTATATGGAAGAATGAAATACCTGTAAACGATTAATGCGATCATCACAAGCCAACTTCCAAAACAATGGAATAATAGGGTCTAACGTCCGTCGACTGTGCGGTCATCAGAGACAGAGAGCAAGCTCGGATTACGAAAGCATGGGGATGAAAATCGACCGTTCACTTTTATACCATTCAGGCATGTGCCTGGAGTTACTTAGGGAATTTGCAGGGAAAACCTAATTCAGCGTGGTCGGACGGGGATTTGAACTGTCGTCGTACCGAAAGCGAGTCCAGTTTGCTAACCACTACACCCTGCACCACCTCACTCGCTCATTCATCATCTCTACATTGAGCCCAGATTCTGGAAAGTTAGTGGAAGTAAGGAAACAGACATGTAATAAGAACGTATGTTCCTGGTGAGATTTGCTGTTGTGGCCAAGCGGTTCTAGGCGCTTCAGCCTGGAACCGTGCTGCTGCTACGGTCGCAGGTTCGAATCCTGCCTCGGGCATGGATGTGTGTGATGTCCTTAGGTTAGTTAGGTTTACTTAGGGACTGATGACCTCATATGTGAAGTCCCATAGTGCTTAGAGCCATTTGAACCATTTGATTTGGATTTGCTGTGACTTTTGGACAAGAAAATATTTTCTTTCAGTTTTCTTAATGACACTCAAAATATAACCAGATGTGGCGAGATGTACGTCAAGGAGAGACGGCTAATCTGTTGACAGTAGATGCAATTAACTGCCCACGCCCACGAAGGTTCTAATGTTCAGTCTGGAGTAGAAATACCTTTCTCCCGTCCAGAAGCGCGCATAACGACTGGGAATGAATGAAAAGTCAGAATGTTCAATTCGTTGTTTAGTTACTTGGAAACAGTGTAGCGTGCCACAATCTGAAGGTTGACAAAATAGGTTTAATTTTGATAGAAGTCATAAAAACACGCGGGAAGAACCTAGTACTGCGATTGGTCTACTGAAGATCGGTCTAAAGACGATACTAATTTCTTCTCGCTTTTAGCCCACTATTGTCTTGCATTATGGTTTTGGTAACACCTATTTTTCTATGGCAGTGAAGATGTTGTTGATCCAAATCAATAAAGTTCTGCTACTGATTTTCATAGAAAATTAATCATGAACGCTCCATCTAAGCGTAGATTTTGTATTGTATATAAGTTTTCTAGTGATTATCTAATTTTTCATAATTTTTTAATTTATGTTTCTGTTTATATTACCTTTCATCTATGGTTTTATGTTCTACTTCCATGATGCGAAAGTTGATCGAAGAGGAATTATCAGATCGTAATTATCTGGTAATAACATATAATAGTGGAGAACTTCTATTATATTACGATTGTCCAGGGAGAATCGCTTCATATTGCAATGACAAAACACTGGAAGAGATGATGGACAGCAGCTATAAATACCTAATGTAAATTGCTAATTAATTAGGAAAGATTTGGGGAAGATCAAAAAGGATTTTGCCATTAAATTACTTTTTAACAACGTTTCAAATGTAATGTCTGCACACGTGTTTATCTGACTGTGTTTATGTGTGGGGTTTTTGGAGTGAATTACAAACATATACACATGTATCATACCTGGCGGATATTCGAAAGAATAACGAGAAGTAACAGCTAAAGGTATGTAAAATTGAAATGTGTCGACCATATGCTCCCCCCCTCCCCCCACTTCCTGAAAATGACGCCATAGGCGTAAGATTAGTAAGTGTCTAGTCATTCACAAATGTGCTTCTTGTATTACTGCGCATTATGTACAATAGCTTAGAAAAAAAAAATTGTGTGCTGCCTTACGGCAGGTCTTGTCATGGGGATGCCTCGTCAGAGAGGTCCACCGCATGAGCGTCTAGGAAGTGTATTCAGTGGTTCTTTCCCGTTGCCTTCCAATGATGATGATGAAATGATAATGAGGACTAGTAGCCGATCTTAATTGTTTCAGTGTATAGCCCCGAGAATCTGACTAGCGTGTGGGTCACTGTAACCCCTTGTAACCCCTGCTCAAAACTGTTATAGTGATTAATCAGGAGCACAACGTATAACGATAGAACGGCGAGTTACCATGGGACAATATGTACAGCGTAGGAGCTTGTAACATTTTCTTTGTAACTGCGGTAGATAACTGTTCTATAAAATTACTAATTCAATTATCTAGTTAGCATAACGTTTTCACTACCAATGGCAAGAATGGTGATTATGAGATTAAATTATTTTCTTTGAGCTTAAATGAGGGGGAGTGACAATGGAAAAGTTTGGTCTCTATACTACTAAGGCTACAGCCGCGCGTGATTTGTCTATGAGAGAGAAGTGGGATATGAACATTGCTCCGATCAACATAACAACTACCACACATATGCTGTTAGTGCATTGTAGGGCGTGTACCAAAAACTACGTAATGTAACAAGCAACGACAGCGATGTTACCATCTCCACTCGGTCACATGACGCCAATAAACACATTTCCTAACTGTTTAGCTGGTCACAACGTTTGTGAAACCACTATTGGAACAATACGTGACTGGCTAGATTTTATTGGTCAGTTCACGCCAGTCTGCATAATATTCGTTCAGTAAATTTAATAGCGAGGTGGAGGTAAAATATGTCCACATGAACTAGAACTTGATACTGGCATGTGAAGGCAAGGGGAAGGTCTGAACCTACTAAGAAAATCTAGACATACCACGGGACATCCAACATACTTAAACCTAGATATTACCTGAATTTAGAGTGAATGCGAGAAGATTAATTATGACTGCGTGAGCAAAAACAAATACTGGTTGGCCGCTAAAGACGTTAATACTGGGCCAAAACAGAACTCACAATGAAACAACATCAAAATTAGACAACTTCCTATAAAAAACGGTGCTGTTTTACGATATATGGAGATGTATGTTCACACTACTTAGCAGCGTTACGTATGCATATGTTACAGTCAAAACCCGTTTTTAGTTAGAACGCGTTCTTACTAGTTAAAACTAGTTTTTACTGAGCCACTTCGTCCAAACGCATTTTGCCTAGTTAAAATTAGTTTTAACTGACCTTCGCTTTTGACAAGCAGTAAATTCTAGTTGTAACTAAGGCTATCAGTATCAACTAGTTTCAACTAGTAAGATCGCGTTCTAACTAAACTACGCAGAACGAGTTTTCACTAAATTTATTTAGGGGCAAATATTAAAATTAAGAGCAACTACGTGTTGATTGAAATAAAAACAGCATTTTTGTATTGTGAAATGCAATTGGAATATTGATCATACATCCAAACACATTCCAGACAGTGAAAACAAGAAGACGCTGACACGAAAATGGCGAGTGTTGCACAAAACTGGATGGCAACGGGGGAAAAAGAAGAAGAGAAACGCGTGTGTATTGTGAAGAGTGCGATGTTGGATTGCGTGCAATACCTTGCTTTAAGCTATACCATACAAAGATTCATTTCTAATAAATATTCTTCAAGAAACTGTGTATCCTTTAGATCTACCACTTCGTCAACATATAAAAATTAATAATAAATAATTTTTAATTCTGCAACAGCGTTACTACTGCGAATACCTTCCAATTGTTAGGTATTCAGTTGTTAGATAATCACTTGCTCCCACGACAAACGCACATAAACGTGTCAAATACACGCCGTTACTAAAAGCGCTAGAGGCGCGGAAAGAATTATACGCGATGGAACAGTTCTAGGCGCCAAAACTCCCCACGTTAGCAGCGCTTCAGTGGCTAACAATAACCCGTCACTGGGCGCTTTTCGCCACAACAAACAACACGGTCGAGGGGTTAAGCATGTGCAGATCAGCTTGTACGTATTTATCATGGCAGATCTAAATTAAGAAAGGCGATGGAAAGATGAATTTGTGAGAGGGATGTTACAGTTTGAAGAACACGATAAAAGAGAAAACAACTACAATATTATGACAAAAGAATCTTACGACAAATTAGTGGACGAAATTGAAGAACAATCAGCTGAGAAAAAGACACAGAAGCAGCACAGAATATTATATCTATTCGAGGTTATTAATATTTGTGAGACCAGGGAGTTGGTGACAAGAAAAGAGCCTGTAAAGTACTACTTATGTGTCGATGAAATTTTCGACATTATTAAAGTAGCTCAATAGGCCGTTGATCATGGAGGTCGAGACAGATTAAAGGTTGAAACTTCAAGAAAATATGCAAACTTAACAGTGGAGATGATAAATATTTATCTGTCTAAGTTTGAAACTTGTCAGTGCGAAAGGAGCATTAAGAATAGGGGGCCTGTTTCGAAACCTATATTTCATTCAGAAACAAACACTCGTAGCTGAGTTGATCTGATCGACATACAAACTCAAGAAGATCGTGGATTTAAGTACATAATGGTGTATCAGGACCACTTGACAAAATTTGTTTTGGTACGTGCACTGCAAAGCAAGAGGGCAGTGGAAGCGGCACATCATTTAGCATATATATTTTTGATATTTGGTGCTCCTTGTATTTTACGCTCTGACAACGGCAGAGAATATGTTAATTCTGTTATAAACGAGCTGGCTGTATTTTGGCCTGAGTGTAAACTGGTTCACGGAAAACCGAGGCACAGCCAAAGCCAAGGTTCTGTTGAACGCGACAAACAAGACGTTGAAAAAATATTGGTTTCATGGATGCAAGGCAACATTACCACCAACTGGTCAAACAGTCTTCGATTTGTACGGTTTATGAAAAATCGAGCATATCATTCTGATATCAAGCAAACACCTTACAAAGTTACGTTTGGCACAGAACCAGGAGTATGGCTTATGACTTCGAGTCTGCCTCTAGATGTTACTAAGGAGATACAAGATGAAGATGATCTTAAAAAGGTTTTAAATAAAATTAATGTGGTAGACGCAGTAAATGAGTCAACTGATGAACTGGAACTGTCACACGACTCAGAGAAGATAGCGTTTATGGCTATTAGAAATAGACAGATTACAGATGCAGCCAGACAACAAGATGAAGAAGCCTTGCCCAACAAAAGCATACAATCACCAATAACAGCAGCAGCCAATCAAGAGGATCCAGAAGCCGTAGCTAATACCAGTCCAGAGCCTCAAATAACTCCAGCTTGTCACGAAGATCCAGAAGCTGAAGCTATTACGGAACGACATTCTCAAATACAAACAGTTATAGAAAATGCTCATGAAAACCTGACGAATCAGGCCAAAAGAATGAAGATGGCTTCAAATTCAATACAGACCACTGTAGATATCAGTGACATTATAATTATACCGATTCTTGTTAACGACAGAGCAAAATCAGATTTCCCCAATATTATTGGATTTCTTCAGAAAGATGAACAGGGCTTGCACAAGTCTGGAACAAAATATGGAATACTCGACAAATTGAATTGCAGGTATGTATTTCTCAACTGATTTCAATAATTAAGGACAAATGTCTGACCTATTCATTACTTCATTGATTTAATGTTCTGAAAACGTTGCTAACTATTTAAGTAATTAATTAATATTAAGTTTTAATACATACATTGTAATATATTTTATAATACGTATAAGTATCTAATCGCCTTTCAAACAAGCTAATTAACACACGAATTCGATGTGTCTAAAGAGGAATTCTTGCTGCTGGAAGACGTGCCAGAGACAGAGGTATCAATATGAACTGCTGCCAAAATGGCAGCCTTAGGATCAGGACAAGGATTTGTTCGCTGTGTGTAAGAAGGCATGTATTTCAAAAAGGAGCTTTTGTAGGAAAAGAGGAAACCTTTGTAACTCATAATGTCACGACAGTTTGCCTTGCAATAACAAATAATCAAAATTAATTTTTTATTTTTTTGGTACACTTATCTTTTATTAAGACTGTAGCAACTTTTGTCAAATGTATGATTAATTAATTTACTTTTACTGTATGATTAATTTGTTTCCACTTTCGTAACTAATACTGTTAATATGGCTCTGTAATGTTCCTTAAAATTTTTCTTCGTTGTATGGTTACTTTGGAATTGCTGTAGTTAATATTAATGACTTAGATGTATGATCAATATTCCCAATAAATATTGCATTGCTAAGTACAAAAATGCTGTTTTTTATTTCAATCAACACGTAGTAGCTCTTAATTTCAATAATTGCCCCTAAATAAAGTTAATGAAAACTAGTTCTAATAAATGAAAAGCACCAGTTCGCTTTTGTTCTACAATATACTGTAGAACAAAAGCAAACTGGTGCTTTTCAATTATTATAATGTTGTTCTACGAAGAACCGACGTAAGATTCTGTTAACAAAACTAGTTCTGTCTAGTTTAGTTAGAACGCGTTCTTACTAGTTTACACTAGTTGATACTGATAGACTTAGTTACAACTAGAATTTGCTACTGGCCAAAAGCGAAAGTGGAATGTGTTTGGATGTATGATCAATATTCCAATTGCATTTCACAATACAAAAATGCTGTTTTTATTTCAATCAACACGTAGTTGCTCTTAATTTTAATATTTGCCCCTAAATAAATTTAGTGAAAACTAGTTGTGCGCAGTTTACTTAGAACGCGATCTTACTAGTTGAAACTAGTTGATACTGGTAGCCTTAGTTACAACTAGAATTTACTGCTCGTCAAAAGCGAAAGTCAGTTAAAACTAGTTTTAACTAGGCAAAACGTGTTTTGACGAAGTGGCTCAGTATAAACTAGTAAGAACGCGTTCTAAATAAAAACAGGTTTGGACTTTAACATATATAACAGCAAATGGCAACGACATATAAAAGTGTCAGGGTGTATAAAGTTGGCATGGCTTACAGCCAAAACATTTGCACTTGATAATGGCCTAAGGCCGAAATTGCAGTAGTGGCATAAACATTATGTTTTTGAAGGAATTAAATTAGTTCCAAACGTAATCTCAGCCTAGTTAGGATAGCACAAGAAAAACATCGCTAACGTGTAGATGAACACAAGTTACAAGTCACAAAAGATAAATTTCCCCGACAAACTTGGTGTACTGTCGGTGAAGTCATATTCACTCAGTTAACTTTAAAGTACAATCGGAACCACACTAGATTGAGGTTTCAGCATAGTTAAGCAAGTCCGCCACAAGTAGCGTCAGCATGTGGCCAAGGACTGGATGCAAAGAAAAGTCTGAAATCGTTGAACCAAAAGTACGCCGCTCCCGCAACAGAATGAAAGTTTACACCCTTCAAAGCACCGAGAAAAGACCCTGTAGTCTAAAGAAGAGCGGGAACTGATGGTACACACTACATATGAACTAACGCCTAATTCCCCTTCTTTCACCATCTAATCTACCCAAATAATGATAATTAAAAATCACTGTAAAATACCTCTGACGAAACGGGCTCTGAAAAAGGAACGTGATTAGCGTTCTGCATGATCAAACAATGCAGTCTGGTACGCTCTTTTTACGCTAATGTGAAGAGCCGTCCAGTTATGTCACCCATTTCTCCAGCCAGCTCAAGTCTTCTCAATATGGCAGAACTGAAGTGGCAACGGCTCTGTCCAAACTCAGTGGAGGGGAGTGGTTCTCCTCGGCACTGACCAACGTGAAACCCTCTGCTGTATTAACTTGGTTTATCTTTGGTGCTAGCTTCCATTTGCTGAAATTGCTCACAAGGTTTAGTTCGCACAAACTTTATTCAATCTTCACTGTCTCTGGTAAGCCCTGATCTCCCTATATTTGCTGCAAACTCATTTGCTTTCAAACACATGAAGATGAAATTAAAGGGACGGAAAAAGAGAGTGGGACGTGTAAATCAAGCACAAGAGGGTCCACGTTTTCACTCACGAGCTGTAGTACGTCAATAATAAGGGAATGGTTATTGATATCTTAGCTAACGAAACCCAATTATCATTTAATGAAAATAACAAATGGGTCGAAAAAACAGTACCGCCTCAGGTGTTATAGTGGCTCGACGGGATCACAATCGCCTCATAGACGGAAACCCACACTTCCGAATGTGTACTCAACAAAACACTGTATTCGAAACCAGTTGTGAAATAAGGATTTACAGCAACCTTTGGAGTTTGATTGTGGTACTGAATAAATGGCCTATGCTCTCAAAAATGGTGACGTTAGCCATTAAGAGCTTCATTGGAAAATATCCTCTGGTAATGTGAAAGTTTTGACGATGAACCACTGATGGACGAGTAAAATTACTTCACTGAATCTCCCTCAGTTCACCACCCCCTATATCGAGAAAGCTGTTGACATCCTGAAGATAGTAAAAATGTTTCATCATCTTTCGGGCATGCATACAAGACAGTCATATTCCTGAATGAGATTTTCACTCTGTAGCGGAATGCGCGCTGATATGAACTTCATGGTTGATTAAAACTGTGTGCTGGACCGAAACTCGAAATCTGGACCTTTGCCTTTCGCGGGCAAGATCTCTACCATCAGAGCTATCCAAGCGCGACTCACGACCCGTCCACACGACTTCAATTCTGCCAGTACTTGGCCTCCTACCTTTAAAACTTCACAGAAGCTCTTCTGGGAACCTTGCAGAACTAGCAGTCCTGGAAGAAAGGATACTGCGGAGACATGGCTTAGACACAGCCTGGGGAATGTTTCCGGAAAGAGGTTTTCACTCTGCAGAGGAGTGTGCGCTGATATGAATCTTCCTGGCAGATTAAAACTGTGTGAAGGACCGCAACTCGAAATCTGGACCCTTGTCTTTCTCGGGGAAGTGCTCTACCATCTGAGCTACCCATGCACGACTCACGACCCGTCCTCATACCTTCAATTCTGCCAGTACCTCGTCTACTCTATTCCTGGTATTATTCCTTCTTCCGCTGAGGCGCTCAGTCTCGGCTTACTGTCGACAGAGTTATCTCTGACGCACGCTCATTACTCAAGAGTATTGCACCAAGCCTCTTCTACTATGTCCATCCACTTACTACATGTCGGTATGATGGACGCACCTCCCTCATGTGAACGATTCGATCATTCCAAAATTTGATTCTGATAACATGCCTCGCGGCATACTGTATTGTGATCCGCGCGTTAAAAGTTCTTGTTACAACGTTAAACACAACCAATAGCCAACATGTGCTCACAGCATTCTTCAAGCGAGGGAGCACGTCTTTTTATACCGGAATTACTCATAACATGCTCACATAATTATACTGCTAGATAGCCAGTTTTGTGTCGAAGAAGTGCTTTCAACTGAGCAAATCATTCAGACGCTTGACTAGTTTCAATGCTAATTTTCTCTGGATTTTCGAAAGGTCGACAGAGAAGTATTTTAAGTGTCACCGAAATTTCGCTTGCAGCTGCTTGAAAAGATAGATGGAAATGTCGGAAACGTGAATCAAGAACTGCGAAGCGCGGCTGGAGCAGAAATATCCGCTAACGCCCGCGCGCCGTAGTGCGTCAGCGCGCGTGTCCCTCCGTTCCTGGCTCTGGCAGGCTCAAACGGTGAAGCCTTTGTCCGAGATCAAAGTAACGTTAAAAGCTCCGTGAAACTGCTGCTCCTGTTGAGAATGTTAAATCGACAATTTCCGATCAGCCTTCAGTTACACACCTCGTCGATCAAGAGCAGGCCTCCAATTTCCACTCGTATCTAGATATATTTTGCCAATATATGTGTTTCTCTTGAGATTGGGGATACAGAAATTGGAGTCCACTATACGACTAACTCAATTAACTCTCTGTATGGTTCTGAGTGCCCCATAAACGCTATGTTAGTACCGCCGACAACTGTCTTAATTAACCGTATACAACTTTGTTTCAGCAGCTCACATACTTTTCGTTAATTTACGTTGATTCAACGTGAATTGACGTCACCTCCAATTGAATGATATAATACCTTTCAGGAATTTACTAAAATAAATCAGAATATTAAAAAGCATAGACCGTGAAACCTAAATATCAGATATTATGATAAAGGCATCTACACCAATAACAGTAACGATAGTAAAACGTGAAGCTTATCAATTAAGAAAGATTCATGAATGAATTGTGAGCCGTCTGTTCTGGCCCATTGACAGGAAGAATTCCGAACTACAATCTAAGACAACTATAGAAAACATATACGAGCGTATTCCCTAAAGTAAGGTCTCCTATATTTTTATAAGTACAGAACACTGTTTGTGTGGCCGTTGGTCACACTGTTATGAAGAGTGCTCCACGCGCCGTGTGTAAACATGCGCACGCCGCGCTGAGGCGCTCAGTCTTGGCTTGGCAGCCGTTGAGAATGGATCCCCCTTTGGATGTCGCCGTCAAGCGCGAATTGAGCGCAGTCATTCGGTTTTTGAACGCCAAGAGCACTGCGCCGACCGAATTCCATCGCCAATTGACGTAAGTGTATGGGTTGGGTTGGGTTGTTTGGGGGCGAAGACCAGACAGCGAGGTCATCGGGCTCATTGGATTAGGGAAGGACGGGGAAGGAAGTCGGCCGTGCCCTTTCAAAGGAACCATCCCGGCATTTGCCTGGAGCGATTTAGGGAAATCACGGAAAACCTAAATCAGAATGGTCGGACGCGGGATTGAACCGTCGTCCTCCCGATTGCGAGTCCAGTGTGCTAGCCACTGCGCCACCTCGCTCGGTCGGAAGTGTATGGCGAGTCGTGCGTGGATGTCAAAAATTTTCGTAAGTGGTGTAGAGAGTGTGCAGCTTGTCGGACCAAGACGGCTGCTGTGGCCGACCGGTTCTAGGCGCTTCAGTCTGAAACCACGCGTCCGCTACGGTCGCAGGTTCGAATCCTGCCTCGGGCTGGATGTGTGTGATGTCCTCAGTTAGGTTTAAGTAGTTCTAATTTCTAGGTGACATAACCTGAGATGTTAATCAGAGTCATTTGAACCATATTTTGGTCGGACCGAAATTCACGACGAACAAAGGAGTGGGAGGCCGTCAGTTTCTGAGGAGACAGTGCTGAAGGTTGAGCAAAGCATGCTTGAGGAACGGCGGATCAACCTGGATGATCTCTGCACTTTGGTTCCTGAGGTTTCCCGAAGCACCGCTCACAGAATTTTAACGGAAGCATTTAACTACCGGAAGGTGTGCGCAGGATGGGTGCCACGCATGCTGACTGAGCACCACATGCGGCAATAAGTTGATGCTTACCGCGCATATCTTCACCGCCTTGCAGCCGAACAGGACCACTTTCTGGACTCAACTGTCACGGGTGACAAAACCTGGGCATACCACTTTACACCTGAGATCAAGCAACAATCACGCCAGTTCATAACTTTCTGAACAGCATGGCGGCGAGCTGATATGACATGGGCATATAAAAACTGCCACAGCTTCCACAAAAATGCATCGACAGAAATGGTGATTATGTCGTAAACTAGCTAAATGTTCAAGCTGTAAACTGATGTAAACCATTCTAGAAATAAAAAGGTCTATGTACTTATAAAAAAATAGAAGGCCTTACTTTTGGGATTATCCTCGTATAAGGAGAACTAAATAAGGCAAGAGGTCTTAAATCCTCCGTAACGGAACAATTTCGTGCTTCTTAATTTCTGTTTGCATTTGGTACACGTATAAGAAACCCAGTCAATAAGTGATGTAAGCAGGGCTCATTAACGTAGAAAACATTCTTGGCATGTGTCAGTCTACTTCTGATACATATCTAGCTTCGACCACGCTACGTAATTTTCCTGTGTTGGTAAAGGAACTCTTTCGCTATTTACAGCACCGTATCGTTCCAATTGTTTGCATTAAGAAAGTCGTAATTTCCATTGTTGTCACTGTTATCAATTTTGTCTTTGCCTTGTTCTTCCTTAATCCATTTTCCGTGTTAAGTATGTTGCATCTTCTCCCCTGCTATTTCAATCGTCTTATAAAATATTATTTCACTTCCTTCACTGCTTCTTCGACGGCGCAAATCGAACAATACTGGTGATAAACTTCGACTCTTCATTATATCAATATTACCATGAAGTATTAACACGAAGTTATCTTTCTGCAACTTTGACTTTCAGCTTGTGAAGGATGCAGATGGCCCATAATAATTTTCACACAGGCCGTAGCAATAATGACGCCGTCGATTACTAACGCAGGTCCCATGGAAACTAGGATGAACGTCACCCACAGCATGACACTGTCCCCACATGCCTGCCTCCTCGGCAAGGAACTTCTTTCGAGCAGACGTTCCTCTGACTGAAGGCGTATCTGGAAACGGTCATCACCTGATGTAACAAAAAATGAGATTCATCCGACCAGTGACAAGTCTACATCGATCCATTGGCCAACCTCGATAACAACCCCACTGCAGTCGTAACTCAAGATGTCTTTGGGCCAACACTGGGACATACTCATCTTCTTCCGCCGTGCCACAAGCTCAACGATGTGCTCTGAATAGTGTGCTTCGAAACACTTGTGCCTGCAACAGATCTGTGTCCTGTCGCCAGATCTGTCAAAGATGGCCGCCTCTTCGGCGTTACATGTTCTCATGTTCTGTGAAGAGGCGTGGACGTCGTAAACCTTGTCACTGACTCGTGGCTTCCCCGTACCTTTAACTACTTTCCACAGAAGCTCTCGACAACGGCATTTGAACAGCCGACCAGCTTCGCCATTTCGAAGGCGCCACACCAACCCCCCCCCCCCCTTTTGTCTCAGTCTGTTATGTCACTGGATTTCACCATCTGCTTCCCCATTCGTCTCCTCTCCGTTTACAAGCTTCCTTTATCGAGTCACATGCCCACAACCATACGGCGACACTTATTGTTGCTTTGAGCAGTGGTCATCGTGATTTGGCTCATCACTCTATGGAAAGCAGAGTGCTGAATGTTGTTTAGAGGATTAGTCAGTACGTTTTTCGCAAGATTAGGCTGGTTACTCCATCTTGTTTTCCATATTATAGTTGTTACTGTTCCATCTAAACGTCCTCATGTGATGTAATACAGTGTTCATAAGAAAGTACGCTCAACCACGTCATCAGACGACCACACTGGACGCTTTTGAGTGCTCTAGAAGGTATAGAAATGGTACCAGGTGATCATTTAATCCTCCACTAATGATAACTTTATCTTGGAACTCTTCCATTTGGTCCGTGTTTGCATAGGAGAACAACAATATCGGAATTGTGAGTCCGCCTTGATGCAAAACACCTTGTTATGTGGTTACTTATTTATTTCCACAAACTAGTTTCGGCGACAAATACCACCATCATCAGTGGGTTTTTTAAATCTGAAACATGTAGAAAATAGCATACTTATACAAACACAGTAACATATTATTACATTTCTACTGTACTTTTTTTAATATAGTTTTCTATAGATATTTTCATACTACCATATTTATTGTTTGCTGTGACATGTATTTAAGAACTATTGTCGCATATTTTCTGTGATCTTTTTTCTGTTGGCGTTTTCCCTCGGTTCACATCACGTCATCTGCAACTATGTGAGCGGCTGCTGGTAAACAAATACTAAAAGGTGAACTTAATATGTCAGCGTGATACACTTGGGGTAGCGGTAGTGTTGTGGAATACAGTTTTGGTGTGTACTGTGCTGTTGTACACAATATCAACCAAATGTTTGTGTACGTATGCTCTAGCTCTACGTTTCTCTACGGCAGAATATGTTGCATTAGTGCTGGACAACTCCGCACACACCAGCGAGGTTGATCCCGCTCTTAACGGGACACATTACATTGTAACTTGTTGCCTACGACCAACTCCACTTGACAAAATCTACCATCTCATAGGAATACCACCGTCGGATATTGGACGGGTAGCAGAGGGCACAGGATGGGAAAAGAAAGAGGAAAATGATTACAAGCATCCCATGTTTGGAGGCAAAGCATCATGTCCTAGGCTGAAATCAAGGTTGAACTTCCACCGAACAGCTCAAGTCATTACATCACAAACCTCCGCTCGCAGAATATAACTGGGGCGAAACAAGACAACTGAAAGTAATAATCAAAACTTAAACGCAGAGTGCAATGCTGTTTTCCAGTAATCCTACCAGACGTGGATGACTTTGAAGAGGCTGCGAACTGGAGTGACACCGTGCAAATAAAACTTGAACGGTGAAGATACATTACTGGAGATGGCAACCTGCGAATGTAGGCAAGTTCAAGATGGTGAACTCTTCTTGGTCTGCCCGAAGTTACCTGAAGCACGCACTCTGAAGGACCTTGTTTCAGGGAACGTTACTACATTCAAGACTGCCGAATTTTGGGCCTGAAAAACTTTTTTAAATGTACGAAGTCTTGTGTATGCATTGTAATACGTTTTGAATTTTTAATAACTATACTGTACTGTACTGAATTCACTTATAATAATAACAATCACCATCAATGTATGGCTTCAGCTGGATGTAGCATACCAGAATAAACTTCTACACTTCCTTCATTGCCAAACTGAGGCCGTTATCAAGGCTGCAAGTGCCGTTACACGGTATTAGCTTGCTGTCTCCAGTGGGGAAGAATTTTTCGGTTAGTACACTTACGCTACTTCGGAACTTAAAGGTGCGTGCATCACATTAACCCAAAATTTGGAAGTTCGTAGACACGGATTCCAGTGTTTCTTTAACAGTTCCAGGGTATAGGACTGCGCAACATCAGCGAGCAAAGAAATCAATCTAAGAAACTAATTTTTTTGTAAATCTGGAGACTTTTTCCCCGAGAATATACAGGGATTGTGTAGAAATACGGAAATACCACGAGACATCCATGCTTGAACATAAATGCTAACGCTAGTGAAGCCTGCAGGTTAGGCTGTAGTATTAGACCACGAACGGCACTTGACCAATGCCCACTGCAAAGTTGCATGCCATCTGGTGGCGTCTAGGGCATGTGACGCGGTAACAAAAGTAAGCAAGCGGAGAACACATCGAAGGGGGATCATCCTAGCGAACATATGGGCTGCAAGTGGGAAAATCCATTGAGATAAGCGACTTTGTCAAAGAGCAGATTAGTATTAGGCAGAGCCTGTGAACGAGTACCTCGCAAACAGCGAAGCTGGTCGAATGGTCACTTCCTACAATCGTGATCATCATCGGAAAGAGATAGAATGACAGCGAAACAACCAGTTGGCACAAAATGGTTTGACGTCTACGACTCTTTACAGACCATGTAGTTGGAATGCTTGTCCACTCTGTACAGTGGGACAGTTGGTGATCTGTGGCTTCTCTTCCGAAAGAGCACAATGATGGTCGACGCACAAGCGTTTCGGAGCACGTCGTTCATCGTAAATTGTTGAACATGGACTCCGCAGCAGGCCACCCCTATGTGTTTACATGTTGACACAACGACATCGTCTATTACGATTGCAGTGCGCCCATGACCATCGGGATTCGACTGTCGATCAATGGAAATGTGTTAGCTCTTCGAGTGAATCACATTTCTGCCACGCCGTCATCGAGGGTAAGGGGTGCTCGAAACGCGCAATGCGCCACGGACGCAGGCTGGTAGGAACTGTAGTACGCTATGAGAGACATTCTCTTGCGCTTTTATAGGAGCTGTGGTAGTAGTTGAAGACACGCTGACAGCTGTGAACCACCTGAACCCCTCCATGCTTCATGTCTTCCCGACAGTGATATCCGTGTCTCGGAGGCAGAACCATGCCACAGTGAACTAAGGAACATTATAGAAAGCTGATATTGATGTCTCGGCGACCAAATTCGCCTGATGTAAGTCCGATAGAATCCAACTGAGTCACTTGCGGGTCCCATCACCGCGTAAGCAAATCAGAGGCCCATTATTCACGCGAATTACATGACATGTGCGTAGATGTCTATCGCCACATACCACCACAAACGCACCGGTAAACGGTCGGATCCGTGATACGCAGAATCAGTGATACACACTACTGGCCATTAACACTGCTATACCAAGAAGAAATGCAGATGATTAACAGGTATTCATTGGACAAATTTATTATACTAGAACTGACATGTGATTGCATTTTCACGCAATCTGGGTGCATAGATCCTGAGAAATCAGTATCCAGAACAACCGCCTCTGGCTGTAATAACAGCCTTGATACGCCTGGGCATTGAGTCAAACAGAGCTTGGATGGCGCGTACAGTTACAGCTGCCCATGCAGCTTCAACACGATACCACAGTTCATCAAGAATAGTGACTGGCGTATTGTGACGATTCAGTTGCTCGGCCACAATTGACCAGACGTTTTCAGTTGGTGAGAGGTCTGGGGAATGTGCTCGCCTTGGCAGTAGTCGAACATTTTCTGTATCCAGAAAGGACCGTGCAGGACCTACAACATGCGGTCGTGCATTCTCCTGCTGAAATGTAGGGTTTCGCAGGGATCGAATGAAGGGTAGAGCCAAGGGTCGTAACACATCTGAAATGTAACGTCAGCTGTTCAAAGTGCCGTCAGTGCGAACAAGAGGTAACCGAGACGTGTAACCAATGTCACCCCATACCATCACGCCGGTTGGTACGCCACTATGGCGACGACAAATACACGCTTCCAATTTGCGTTCAACGCGATGTCGCCAAACACGGATGCGACCATCAAGATGCTGTAAACAGAACCTGGATTCATCCGAAAAAAAGACGTTTTGCCAATAGTACACCGAGGTTCGTCGTTGAGTACACCATGGCAGGCGCTCCTGTCTGTGATGCAGCGCCAAGGGTAACCGCAGCCATGGTCTCGAGCTGATAGTCAATGCTGCTGCAAACGTCGTCCAACGGTTCGTACAGTTGGTTGTGGTTTTGCAAACGTTCCCATCTGATCTGCACAATCCGTTACAGCCATGCGGATAAGGTGCCTGTCATCTCGACTGCTAGTGATGTGAGGCCGTTGGGATCCAGCACAGCGTTCCGTATTACACTCCTGAACCCACCGATTCCATATTCTGCTAACAGTCATTGGATCTCGACCAACGCGAGCAGCAATAGCGCGATACGATAAACCGCAATCGCGACAGGCTACAACCCGACCTTTATCAAAGACGGAAACGTGATGGTACGCATTTATTCTCCTTACACGAGGCATCACAACAAGGTTTCACCAGGCAACGCCGGTCAACTGCTGTTTGTGTACGAGACAAGGTAGGAAACTTTCCTCATGTCAGCACGTTGCAGGTGTCACCACCGGCGCCAACCTTGTGTGAATGCTCTGAAAAGCTAATCATTTGCATATCGCAGCATCTTCTTCCTGACGGTTAAATTTAGTGACAGTAGCACGTCATCTTCGTGGAGAGTGGTTACTGTTTCAAGAGCCACCACATCGAAAATTTATACCGAATATGGGAAAGCGGAAAACCATCGTCTGCTAAGTCGCAATGCGGCGCGGCAGGTGAATTTTTATTATAAATGTAGAATGTAAAGTAGAAAAGATGCATTTCCCGGCCTATGCACCATATGTTGGGCGGCGGGTGGAATTAATTGTTTATTTATATGTTTTGTTTGTTTTTCCCAGGCGATTAGCAACATATGTGGGGCGGTGGGTGGAATAATTGTTATTATAAATGTTCCTATTATTTATTTAATGCTATTGTTTGCCGTTCTCAACACTGGCTCTCTAACTACAAATTGGCAACCAGAAAGTGATCAGCAAAACGTGAAGCCTATAATTAGAATTCCAAGTGCCCACTTCATCTGAGAAATACACTTATAGTTACAGCTTATAGCTCTGAGGAATTAGGAGATTGTCTGGGATTCATAATCAAAAACGATTCTGTCTAAAATGTTCACTATATTCTGAAAGTCACAGACAAAAAAAAAAAAAAAAAAAAAAAAAAATCCACACAATCCAACTACCAGAGCAGTTCAGAGTCTAATGCGCTGATGCAACTATGACTGTTCAAATTAAACGTTTAAGTGAATGCTCGCCATAATTTGATGATAATGTTCATCAAATGCCACACTAAATAATGGTAGAATGTCTGTCCCGCGACGGCACGTGAAAATACGACATACGCTAACTGAAGATAGATCATTAAAGTCATCCCAGAATTAACACTTCACTCGAAAACGATTTCATGGTTACTCGTATCCCGAGTAACTTATTACGGCTTCCGAGGCTGTTTATAGCAATGATACCGACGCGACGCGACTCCCGGCACCGATAGTACGCTAATCAGCGTCTGGAGAGAACTGGGGCCTTCCTTCCTCGCGCAGCGTTCTTACATATAAAGCCGTGGTGCGGACGGCTAAGGGAACGCCTGATCAAATCGGCTCTCCCGACTAGCCGCTGGGCTAGTAATGCACCACTTTAAGTTATCGAATACATCATTGCTTCCTTTCCTGATGGCCGATGAAGCTCTCAATTTAAATGTGCAATCAGCACACAGGTAAGTAATCATAATAAAAGCCTGATGTGGCTAAGTCAATTATTTTTGGCGAGAAAAATAATTTAATTACGGTACACACAGTAGATGAGCTCTGAACTTGCCCTTTGGAAATATTTATTTATTTATTTATTTATGCATTTATTTTACCTGGCAAGATTAGGGCCTTCAGGCCCTCTCTTACACCTAACCAGGCATACTCAGATTCAACAAATTTCAGTTTCTACAGAACATTAAGGACATATAACATGTTATACAGTATTAATGTTACAGAAAAAAAAATTAGAGATTATAAAAGTAGTACAATGATAATTATAACAATCAAAAAATAATTATAATAATCAAGAATAATAATAATAGTAATGACTATGTATAGGAAAGTAAACATATTTTTTCTTTTATGAATGTCAGTCCTATTGCTAGTTGGGAATTTTCTCGTTATATTCTTGCAGCTTGTGAGTTATTCTCACCAAGCAGAGACATAAGACGATAGAATGGGGTGAAAGAGATATAGAAGAGGTAGATAGGTTAGAGGAAGAGAAATAGAATGGTAAAATTCGAAGCTATGATGGAGAGGAGAAAGAAAAAGATGAGAGGGGCATGACAATGGTGGCTATACCGTCCCTAATATGTAAGTCTTGAGTTCCCTCTTGAATGTTAAGTGGTTCTGGATAAGACGCAGATCACAGGGGAGCGTGTTCCATAGTCGTATGGCTGAGATGGAGAATGACACAGAGAAAGATTTTGTGTTATGTAAAGGTACAGCCAAGATGCTAGACGTATCCGATCTGGTATTGCGGTTGGGGAATGATGATAGGTGTTTAATGTGAGAAGATAAGTATTGGGGGCACCAGTGGCTAAGAAATCGATGAAGTAAGCACATCGTGTGGAGATCGCGTGCCTTACGTGGGCGTATCCAACCTAGCTGGGAGTATGAAGGACTGATATGATCATACAACCGTATATTGCATACGTATCTAACGCAAGCATTCATCACTAGCTCGAGGCATCTCGAATTTTCACTATTTGTGCCGTGTTGAACTACATCACAGTAGTAAAGGTTAGGCAAGACTAGTGTTTGGACTAATTTTTGTTTAACATGGCCTGGAAATATTTTTCTAAATTTTTGAATTGCATGTAGGGAGGAGAGCGATTTCTGGCAAGCTGTGACTGTTTGTTCTTCTCAGTTTAGGTGTTCATCCAAGATTATTCCAAGGTCTTTTACTGTTTTTTGGTATGGTAGTTGGGTACCATTGAGGAGTATTTGAGGGACTGTTTCGCGAAAGTACCGACTGATTAACTTTGGATGAGATATAAGTATGACCTGGGATTTCTTGGGGTTTAGTTTCAGACCTAGGTTCTGTGCCCATCGAGAAACAGAGCAAAGATCTGCATTCATACTCGCTACTGCGTCAGCAATGTTCTTGGGGCTTGCACTTATGTACAGTTGGATGTCGTCGGCATATAGATGGTAGTTGCAGGAGTGAATCACTGAAGAAATATCATTAATGTACAGTGAGAAGAGTAATGGACCAAGGACGGAGCCTTGGGGAACTCCAGAGCGCACGTTTTTCCTTGATGACTTTTCCGACCCACAAATGACTTGTTGACTTCTGTTTTTGAGGTAGCTGTCGAACCAGTGTATAGCGCTGTTTGAGAAATTCAGCTGTTTCATTTTAATTAGTAATATATCAAAGTCAACTGTATCAAAAGCCTTGCTAAAGTCAAGCAGTGTTAGGATGGTAGCTTCACGTCTGTCCATAGCATGTTTAATGTCATCAGTTACTTTGATTACGGCAGTTGCTGTACTATGGTGCTTTCGAAAGCCTGACTGATATTTGTTGTGGATGTTATGAGTTTTGAGGTAATCCGTCAGCTGTTCATGGACGATGTATTCTAGGGCTTTAGATATTCCAGGTAATATGCTGATCGGCCTGTAGTCACCTGGCGACTTAGGGTTGTCAGTCTTGGGTATAGGTTGAATTAAACTTTGCTTCCACTCAGTAGGATATGTACTACTGACAAGAGACAGGTTGAAGATGTCTGTGATAACTGGAGTAATAGTGTTTACGACGTTCTTAATCATGCCAATGTTCACTCAATCATTTCCTACTGCCTCGGAAGAGATTCTCATAATTGCCTTGTGTACTGTGCCGGTAGTTACATGTTTTAGGAAAAACTTGTCTCTCGAGAGATTGATATCTTGGGGCTCGTAATTTGTCGCTGCGTGGCAGTTTACAGCTGTTGAGAAGAAATCGTTGAATTCTTCTGCAGACGCTTGATAAACAGCGTCAGATCTTCGCTTCCCTATACCGAAACTGCGCAGCTTTTTCCACAGTGCAGCAGGTTTTGTTATACCGCATACGACAGAGCGGGCATGTCTGATTTTGGCATTCCTCACGCTTTGCTTGGTTCTATTTCGGAGTTTCCTATAAGCTTCGTACGCCTCGGGAGTTGGGTTACGCTTGAAGGCCCTATGTGCAGCATCACGTTTATTCATTAACTGGCGTAATTCAGTGGTGAGCCAAGGAGCGGGAGCTCTCTTTACCTTGACAGTGCGTTGAGGAGCATGTTTATCATACAGTGCAATAATTTTGCGACATAATTCCCGAATTTTTCCGTCTAAAGTCGGTTCATTGCTTATATCATGCCAAGGGATGTCTGACCAATCCTTTTGAAGAGCGGCATGGTTAACATTTTTTAGGTTTCTATAGGTTACCAGGTGAGATTTTTCTTTGGTAGTATGCACTGAGTAATTTAAGAATATCACGTCGTGAGCAGAGAGTCCTAGAGCGGATGTCTGATTGGCGCGAATTATTTTATCTGGTCGCTTTGTTGCTATTATATCTATGAGTGTATGGCTGTGTGGCGTGTGATGAGTTGGGTCCAGCGGTGTTAAACTCATATCATTGGAGTGGAACAGTCTCCTTATCGCTATAGTTTTATAGTTATTCAATTGAAACTTCTCACATCTCTATGATTATAGCGCATCTCCCTTCTACTCAAATTTAAACACCCTAGCCTTATTTATCCGCCTACTTAATCAATCTTGCTTCCTTAATTTCTAAGGAAAAAACCAGAAAATCATGAATTGCAACAAAAAATTTTAATTTGTGAGATCCAGAATACTGTTTCTACTAAATTATTATGAAACAGGAATCTAAATATAAATTTTTAAGTTTCTAGCTCTTTTCTGTTGCGCCAATGATTTTTACAGAAAAATGTCCAAATTTCGAAAATGGTTAAAGTTATTAAACTGACATTCAACACATATTAATTTGGTATTACTCTTGACATGCTAGAATCGTTTCAGGTTATTTACTTGATTTTTAAAGTATTGCGCAACATTTATGACGTCAGAGCTAGTTACAGCGGACTAGGCTGGTACACAATAGAAAGACTGATGTGAATTTTATACGGCGTGAGTAGGCTGCTTCCCTACATCACCCTCTACTTAATTTTCTTTTGATTGTAAATGGAAAAGAAAAGGAAGAAAAAAAATCAATTACAAAAGGGAAGCAAGAGTACAGCTTAACTCGCTATGAATAATTAAAATTTTTATGTAAACATATAGAAATATTAAAAAGAAAACTGATTACCTACTTCAATTATTTAAATTGCTGGCATGTTCACCGCCTCTTAAGCAACATTATCACTCAAAATTTAAGCAAAATCAATTAAACACTTTGGCATGCATATTGCCTTAGACAAAAAAACACATAAAAATAAGTAAAATTATGAAAATCTTAAATCCATTAAATACATTTTTACATACACAAATTCAAAGAAAATAATACAGTTATTCATGATACATAAACAGATAATTATATTTTAGCAGTCTTTTATAAACCTGAAAGAAAATTTCACAAATCATGACAATTTCATTTTTACACACGTGGTTGTAGCCGCTTTGGCTGGCGTTCTACAATTCCATTCACAAGGATAGAGGAGGGGAAGTTTGTATGGTGTGCGTCCTTCACGTTCACTCTAAATTACATGGGGAAAGGGGAGGGATCACTGTGAGTTGTGTCCAAGTCACTCCACGCTTTCATGCAGCTACCAGGCTGCCATTATCTGGTTTGTCCTGTAGAACAAACAAAAAGAGTGCCTCTGACTCTGTTCACTTAATATCGAAGGGTGGGTATCAATGAAATGGGGATATATACATTTTATCTTTCAATATGTTACTGGAACAAAGTTAACAGAACTTTTCCAATTTTACTCTCACGGTTACTTAACTGTCATAAAATCGGTAAAAAATGGCTCAAAACGCCGTCAGTCACGTACTAGAGAAAATTGATGCTCAAGGAATACAATAATGAATCCTATGTAATCTCAATTTATTATTTCCGGGCCAGAACACTGAACCAATGCTCGGTACATTCTTGATACATTTGTATTTTATTTGCTTAGCTGACTCATCTTCGATTACCTTATTCTTACAGATAGTATGAGTATATTCGATTAGTAGTTGTCTTCTCAGCTTCTTTGTACATGTAAGTAACTTGTGGTAATAGTACAGTTCCGAGTATTCAAAACACACTACATTTAGTTGACTACTAAATCCACTTATTGGTCCTCTGCTGATGTGTCAGTTTCACATCTGTAATTATGTACCTACTTCATCGAAGTGTATTTATGCTGAGCTATAAATAATGTTTCACGTCTGCCATTATGTTCTTACTTACTTTGCTAGTGTATGAACTTAAGTAATACTCTCTCCATTAAAATTTAAAGCATAGGATAGCACATTTATTTCATATCTATAGTATATTGCAGCTGATGAGTTTGCTCACGTGGCAATCCATTTCCACTCGATCGGACGCAGAAACCACATGTAGTCTCTCTCGACCTACCACTAAAGTGCATTAAGTAATTATGGACGAGCGTAATGCTAAATTCCTTAAACCTATAGGACACCATGAGCTGCTCTGTCTCATCTAACATAAGGGTACCTATGGTCGCATACACGCCTCCAACTCATAACCTCCATACGTGTAGGTGTGTTCTGTCACACACTACACCAAATAACGGCCAGCTCCAACCTTACAAATATTTCAAAGACGTGTCCTTCACGTCTCAACCACAAACATTGTTCAATTCTATTACACTGCCATTCCTTGCTACACAAGGTGAGTTCATTCTTACAACTTATCTGCATATTTTTCATAACACTAAGCAATCTCTTTTACTGTTTATTAGTTAGTTCTACAGGATACTATAGGTTTCACTGCCACTTCAGATCCTGCTTATAAACGAACTTGTATATCTTTTTTATTTAAATATTGTTGGTGGACCATTTCCAATAACACAACACTTTGTACTTATAATATTACAAGGGTTCTAGCCATACTTGTTACTCAAATACATTTGTATCTTACTTACGTCATACTTCTCTATTGTTTATGTCACTGTTAGGTTTGCCACATTAGGTATTTTCTTCACTAATCGGTGGATAGAATGGTTACAGAACTCATGGATTGATAGCCATGACGGAAAATTTTTGTATTGCAAAGAAGGAGTCGAAACTTTGGTGGATAGGAAAGATGAGGAATGAGTGAGACCTGAAAAGGAAAGAAGATCTCACACAGCTGGGACTGCACAGCTGCCACACTGTGTATAGGTTACAGAACAACCTCCTCCCTACAGAATTCGTTGGTTTATTATTGGCTTGATAATCATAACGGAAAATTTAATGTGTTGGAAAGAAGAGGTCGAAATTTTAGGTGGACAGAAATGATGAAGAGAGAGTGAAATCTGAAATGGGAAAGAAGATCTCACACAGCTGGGACTGCACAGCTGCCACACTGTGTAGGGGTTACAGAACAACCTCCTCCTTACAGAATTCATTAGGTTCAGAAAATGTTCGTATTGGAAAGAAGGGGTCGAAATTTTTGTAGATAGGAAAGATGAAGAATGAGTGAGACCTGAAATTGGAAAGAAGATCTCACACAGCTGGGACTGCACAGCTGCCACACTGTTTAGATGTTACAGAACAACCTCCTCCCTACCGAATTCATTCACTACCTATGAATTTCTTTAGGTCAATCACGTTCCTGAGACCTAGTATCTTTTTACTTTTAGGGTACTCTAGCCTATATGCATTGGCATGTGGTTTTCTGAAAAACACTTGGCCAGATATCACCTTTAATTGACATTCATAACTTTTGACCACGCCAGGTCGATTTGAAAATACCTTATGATGCCTTTTTAAAACCTGTCTCAGTTCTTCCTTCTGATTAGCTGAAATTTTATCGATTTCCTGCAATTTAGCTTCTATCTTGTCCAAAATAGTTGTTTCTTCTTCTTCTTCTGTGTTTAGCTTACTGTTACTAAGATTAACACCTTCGTCCCAATATCTCCTATTTTTCAGAACTCGTATAGGCAGCTCCCAAGTTTCATCATTAGTTGCTACATGTTTATCAATAAAAGGTACCGTAATTACTCCGGTTATCAGCAAGACCAATTTTAACTGGCTTCTTTCAAAGTCAACAACACTCTGATAATTTGACAAGAAATCTATGCCAATTAAAACCTCAATACTGAGATTATTTACAATTAAGCATGGATGATCAATTAAATTACCATTAATGTTAAAGGGCAGCAAAGCTTCTTGTTTTACTGTTTTTGACACCTTGCCAGTAGCACCAATTATCCTTAGTCCTGATACCCTCATTACTGTAAGCTTGTCTTTACCAGGTAATGCATCAAAGAAGGACTGAGACATCGCACTCACCTCACTTCCACTGTCTGAGAGACAACGTACATTAATACCCAACATATTCATTATTATTATTATAGGGTGGCTTATTCTAGGTTGTACAGGTGGTTCCCCAAACTCATCCAATAGTTCCTTTTGGATTTGTCTCCAACTAAAGTGATCGACATCTGTCTTCATTACATTTAGGTCAAAGTGTGTAGGGGTTTCCTGAATTACATTTTCAGCTGCCTTTTCCAGTCGGTTTATTAATTTCAAATTGAAACACCGCACGACTTCATTACATTTAGTTTGCTGAACATGACCCAAGTTACTGTAGTCTGAGCGATTCTGCGCCTCCAGACCGGGCATAACACTAGTTACAGCTAAACCACTTTTCTGTTATCGTCAGGTTCCTTCTCAAGTGACAACTGGTCACAGCTACTGGGTTCATCGACCCCCAACAGGCTATCCTCTACATTCTCACTTACCTCCTGTCCTAAATCTATTAGTACAGTATCAACATCCTGCACAAGCACTTTAGATAAGAGTACATCATCCTCACTGTAAATATAAGCATGAATTTCTTCTGCTTCTTCACCTGACAATTCAGTATTTTGTAGCACTTCCCTACCGTTACACTGCTGCGCCTTCTCTTTCTCTTCGCACTTAGAAAGCGTCTCTAACACGGTATCTATCAAATACTGTGAGTGATCAAATATTTCCGCCATATCCTTAGATGCTACCGATTCCTCATCCACATGTTCAGTCTGAGTATTCTGATCTGTCTTACCAATTACTGTAATTACTGGCTTAGGGAAAGTAACCGCCTGGTTAGCGCCAGTGTCCTCATAGACGGGAACTAGTTTCCCTGCCTCGGCCTACTACTGTTTCCTTTATTTCCATTATAATTAACTGGCACAGCATTGCTTTCCGCACTGTTGTTTACCTGCATAATTTTGTTCGGAACAAAATTACTATCATTTGGATGCCATTGTTGGTTCTGATAATTATTTCTCCAATTCCTACCTCTCTTAGGATGGCGAACACCTACTGTTCTGATGTTTACATTGTCTTTCTGCTCGTTCTTAAAATTACTACTAGTGTTATTACCATTTCTGTTAGTACGTGCCTGCTCCTCATTGGCAGCAGCACGCTCTACACCTTCCAAATATTCAATGAAACTATCCAGATTGTCTCTAGGGGCAGATATAATTCTAGTTTGCCAATACCATGGCAGTTTGGCTTCAAGACCTAGTATTATCATTTCAGGTTTTAGGTTTTCGGCCAAATGTGACAAACGTGAGATCCATGACCTGGCAAACTCTTTAATACATTCCTTGCCTACATTGAAGCGCTTTCCTCTCCAAAATTCTCTCAACACTTCATTTTGCTTATTGCTAGACCTATACTCATTAATGAAAGCTGTTTTAAATTCCGCTAATGTTTTGCACTTCAACATAACATCAGCTGACCAACACATGGCGTCACCTGCTAAATGGCTTCTAATAAATGAGATTTTCTCTCGTTCAGACCAAGTTGGTGGAATCACATCTTCAAAATCGTTCTAGAAATCTAGCGGGTGGATATTTTTATCTGGATCGAAGCGTAAGAACTGCCGACACCCGATCAAAGCGGCGTTTGCAGCTACAACTTGTTGCATACTACCATTACCACAAGTTACTGAAGCTACTTTACTCTCAATGTTAGCAATGTTAGTACAAATATTTTTTACTCTCATTTCAACATTATCTACTCTTTGCACAATATGAGCTGTATCAGTTTTGATTGCATCTACTTCTGCTTGACATATTTTTACTTTTATATTAACATCTTTAAAGCTATCTGAGCACAGTTCAGATTCCGCTTCGATCTTTTCTGTAAACTTGTGCTCCAGCTTCGCATCTTCCATTTGGAAGTCTTTGCGAACCTCAGCAACTTCGGATTTTACTGTTTTATACATCTCAGATAACTGTTGAGCAACCTTTTTCTTAATTTCCTCATGATTGCAATCAATTTTATAACTCAAACTGTCCAGATTCTCTTTCAACTTATCGCAACCAGCTTTGAATGTATTGTCCATTACCTCCAATCGTTTATTAAAATTAGTTTGGCTGGCCACAATCTCAAACTGTCTCAAACCGTTTATTAAAATTTCTTTGGCTGGCCACAATTTCAGACTTTAATTCAGCATTCCTGGTAGCTATTGCTTGTAATATAACATTTAAATGAATAGCCCCTATATCTTTGGGTTGCTCACAAGCTGGTTTTTTATCACACACAGGTGACGAAAAACTAGCTCCAACACCAGAATCATCAAAACTAAATGAAACTTCTGAGTGATCAGTTATATCCAGTTTGAACTCTACCACCTCTGATGACTGTTTCGTTTTTAACTCATCAGACAAACTATCATCCAATAAATTAACAATTTCTGATTTCTGCTCTACTACAGGGGTCTCTATTGTTCAATCATTGCCCCTTTTCACACTACTGTCAGGAGACAATACTTCATATTTCACTTTAACGTTACTATTTTCATGCATATTTACACTTGAACCGTTGTCCGGATTTACAGTTCCCTCAACAGACAGGTTCTGATTTAAGTGATGTGATTGCCGTAAGCTTATTGACAACAGTGCATCCTAATTTAAGTTATACAATATAGCTCTGAAGATGGCCACTCAGTGACAGAAAATCGATTTTGCGATAGTAAAAAATATACGACCAATGCTGTCTCTTTTTGCAAGTATACCTGTTATCTGGTCGTAGTGCACAGGACAACATGGAGTCGCCAATCAATAGCTCTATTCTGTTGCGCCAATGATTTTTACAGAAAAACGTCCAAATTCCGAAAATGGTTAAAGTTATTGAACTGACATTCAACACATATTAATTTAGTATTACTCCTGACATGCTAGAAACGTTTCAGGTTAGTTACTTGATTTTTAAAGTATTGCGCAACATTAATGACGTCAGAATTTACAGCGGACTAGGCTGGCACACAATTGAAAGACTGTTGTGAATTTTATACGGCGTGAGTAGGCTGCTTCCCTACAACAAAGCAGATGAATGTGTGTATCAAGTGGTCGTGACGAACGGTCATTCAAGAGGATAGTGACAAATAGCAAGGGGACGACAGCCGTAAAAGTCACTGCAGAACTAAATGTCGTGCTCACGTAATCTGTCGGCGTCAAAACATCTCCAGAAGCACGGAATTTCCGGGAGAGTTAACTTTCCAAAACCATTCACAAACGCCCGGAACAGGAATACGTGTTACCGAAGCCATAAAACCTGGACTATGGGGCAGCTGTAGAATGACACTCGGTCGAATGAGTCCTGTTCGACCGTGTTACCCGTTCCTGTCCGAGTTTACGTCGCAAGAGTGAAACATGACGGGGATTCGGCGATGATATGCGCAGATATATCGTGGAATTCCATGGTCCCCGTTGTTACTCTGCAAAACCACATTCCTGTCACGCATTATGTGACCATTTTGTTCGTCTCATGGTACAATGCTTCTTCCCCAATGTTGATGCTGTGTCCCAGGATGACAGGCGCCCTGTTCACACAGCTCGTATCGTCCAGCTGTGGTTTTGTAAGGGCGAGAATGATCTCACTTGGTAACGAAAGTCACTAGGTCCCAATATCATGTAGCCTTCTGGTCTAATTTGTATACTACAGCGCTTGAACGCTACCCACCTCATTCATCATTACTTGAACATTCCACTATTTTGCAAGGAGAATGGTATAAGATTCCGTTTAAAAAATACATGACCTGTATTCATCCCTTTAGAGAACACTGCAAGCTCTATCATCTCAATGGAAAAGTGCGAAGCCATTCATTGCAATTTATTCCATTCTTTTCGTTTCTTTGGAACAGTTTAAGCAACAGCTTATTTTCGAATCTTAATTAATTTTCTGTTGCGATGTGCATAAAATTCCATGAGTGTACTTTTCGACATTGCATTAGTTCGGTATGTCCCCTCGCAGGCATGAATTTTCCTTTGCTGTAAAATAATTTATGTGTATCACGCATAAGGGTCTAATGCAAAAAATAATTGTTTGCTATTTGGTTTCGTTCTTATGCACTTAAATATAACTAACATTTTAACAGGTTGTATCCAGCGAGGAGGAACCAGTAAGAGTGGAAGACCAAGAACGAAGTGCTCGAAATAAAAAAAATAAGACAGGAATATAATCCTTCACCCGTACTGTTGTCCACACATCGAAGAAGCAGTGACGGAAATAAAAGGAAAGTTCATATGTGGGATTACAATTCAAGGTGAAAGAATTCCGTAATGACATTGCCAAAGTCAACAATGATTACTGAAGCTGTTGAATCGAATGAACAGTCTAATGACTACAGAAATCAATCGTGGCAAGACGAAGGTAATGGGTAGCAGAAATGAAAATAGTGAGCTACTTGATATCAGGATTTGCGATCACGAAGTAAATGAAGTTAAGAAATTCTGCTACATAGGCGGCAAAATAGTCCATGACGGACGGAACAAGGATAATTTAAAAAAGCAGACTAGCACAGGCAGAAAGGGCAATCTCAGCCAAGGTAGGGTAATGAAATGAAATGTCGTGTGACGAGGGCCTCCCGTTGGGTAGACCGTTCGCCTGGTGCAAGTCTTTCAATTTGACGCCACTTCGGCGACTTGCACGTCCATGGGGATGAAATGATGATGATCAGGACAACACAACACCCAGTCCCTGAGCGGAGAAAATCTCTGACCCAGCCGGGAATCGAACCCGGGCTCTTTAAATTGACAGTCTGTCGCGCTGACCACTCAGCTACCGGGGCGGACTAAGAGAGGGTTATTAGTCACAAATATAGGTCTTCATTTGAAGAATAAATTTCTGAAAATGATCGTATTAGCACAGTATTGTATGGTAGTGGCATAACCAAGAAGAAGAGTATCCATTTGACATGTCGTACTACAGGAGATTGTTGAAAATTAGGTGGATTGATAAGTTATGTAATAGGGAGGTTCCCCGCAGAGTTGGTGTAGAGGGGAATCTATGGAAAACAGTAAAAAGGAAAAGGGACAGAATGGTAGGACATTTGTTAAGACATCAGGGAATAATTTCCATGGTACCAGAGGGAACTGTAAGGGATAAAAACTGTTGAGGAAGACAGAGATTGGAATACATCCAGTATATAATTGAGAATGTGGTATGCAAGAGCTATTCTGAGATGAAGAGGCTGGCACAGGATAAAAACTCATGGCAAGCCGCATCAAACCAGTCAGAAGACTGGTAAAACAAAACGAAGTTCCAGGGACTAAGCACAACCTTAGATGAAGACAAATTTTTTCCACATACCTTTTTCTTTTCTTTTTCACGCTGTTCCCAGAATGCGGTTGTGTCACTGTTAGCAGACGCTTAGGCTTCTACGACGCTAGATAATGTTACAGTGACTGAGGGGAAGAGCAAATTTATGCCACCTCTAAGCCGAAGAGACGTCGCATCATTCTCCCGGAGGGGGTAATTAAAAAGTTTAGAGATTATTAACAGAATGTCACAAACAGTGTGGCAAGTCTGGAGTCTCATTTGTCTTCAAGCCCAGAAGGAAAATTAGCAATTTATCGCGCGCAGCGCAGCTCGGAGCTGCTTTTCACGTGCCATCGCCGACAAATGGAAGCCGCCAGAAGATCACGCTTATAGAATTAGGGACCGGATCCAGAGAATACTGACACGTTCATTAAAAGTTCTCCCTCGAACGTGTCGTTCGTCTCCCTGCGCAGACTGCATGAAGTACCCTGCATTAATTATTTTGCAAAAATAGTATCTCGTTATAAATTTCTGGAAGATGAAAACAAGTGTAGCAGCAAACACTAAAACTGGGAGAAGTATGGCTTATTATTTAGATGGACGCCAGAACGACAGATAAAGGTCCTACTAGATGAAGTTACCAAAAGTGCTACGCCCTATATTTGTAGCTTCTCTCAGTTTCAGACGTTCATCACTCGTTATTCACTCAAGCTTCATCTCTGCAGTAGATCACTCTAGCGTCTCTCAATGGTACTCCCATACGAAGGATGTGAGAAAATTAATGTGACTGACATCACTGCACGAGATGTGTCTATGCCGGTTTATACCTTCCAGAAGCTCAGTCTGAGTTTCAGGTCCGTACAGAAATCACGTGTTATTTGAGAGTGCCAGCAGTGAATTTTTGTTTTTCTTTTTTTCTTGTGTGTTACAATGACGGGACAGCGGAATTTAGAGCAACGTTTTGCAATCAAGTATTGTGTTAAAATTGAGGAATTTGCGAGAGTGACCTTTGGATTGTTGAAACAGGCCTGTCGGCAACATTCCTTACCAAGAGCACCGGTTTTTCGCTGGCATAAACTATGCTTGAAACGCTAAAGATGAATCTCACTGGGGGAAACCTTCAGATTCAAAAACCGACGAGAACGTGGAACGTGCGCGTGCTCTTGTGGCATCGAGATGATGGGTGACCTCTTAAATGCTTTCACGGTACATCATATTTTGACCAAAGAATTATACATGGCAAAAGTTTGTGCCAAAATGGCGCCGAAAAACTTCGTAACTGAACAGAAGGGCAATCTTCTTGAAACGACTGCTAATGACCTCGAATGTTTCAGTCGCGTGATCAGATGTCATGAATCTTGAATTTCTGAGTAAGATACTGAGGCAAAGCAGTTCACGGGGACAACTCCTCGACAAAAAAAGCAAGAATGAACAAATCAAATATCTAAACATCACCTATAACCGATTTGCCTTTTGGACAGTAGGGGCACGGTGCACAAAGAATTTGTTCCTCCAGGACAAACTGTCAATGAAGTGCTTTAAAAAGATGTCCTTGAAAGGCTCGGAAGACGGGTGAATCGCGTGAGACTGTACTTTGCAGACAAGTAGATGCTGCATCATGAAAATGCTCCATGACGCATGGCCACATGCGTCACAGAATTTTTGACCACAAAAGGCATTCCTGTTGCTCCACAGCCCTAATGTTCAGTTCATCTGAGTCCCTGTGACTTTATTCTTTTCCCAAAATTGAAGAACCTTTGAAAGGACATCATTTTGGTACTCTGGAGAACATTCTAAAGAACGTTACTGACATGTTAAAACGCCCCACCAGTTAAAGCCTTTCAGCGCTGCTGCCGAAACTGAGAACTACGACTCTGTCTGTTGATAGTTGCCTAAGGGAACTATTTTGAAAATGACAATGTTGTTGATTTTAAAAAAGTGAAACTTTGGCAGACAAAAAATAAGTGCCATTAGTTTTCTCACAGACGTAGTATAAGGACATCAACATAAGCGATTCTTCGGTCGTCATCACAAGGCAGAGGGATGTTGACTCAATTTTTCAGGCTAGCAAATGGTAAATTGTGGCCGACAAAACGGAAAACAGGAAACATCGTTATGGTCTTGACATCAGCTGACACAATGTAACATTATGAAACAGTGTCTGTAAAGCAGGCTTGGTGTGTGCAGTGACTGAGAGTGAGAGATGCATGAAAGAACAGACAGCTGTCGCGGAAACCAGTGTAACCAGCACGCTCCCGGTCACGCTTCAGAAGGGGTTACATGTAACCGACGAAACTGGTGACACTGCAAGCACGCGGATCTCGGAAAAGAAGTGCAATTGGCTGGTGTCTGTTCCCTACCGCTGTACTCAGTAAAACGTCGTCTCACTAGGAAAGTAATGTTAATCGAATTTACGTTCTCTTACAATATTAACTAACTTCCTTGTACAGAAGTATTGCACCCGAGTGACAGCCGAATGAGATAGCACTGTTGCAAACAGACTGGCCTTGTATTCGGGGTCTGGATGCTCAAGTCTTCACCTGGCCGTCCTGATTTAGGTTTCGTTTGGCTTATCACAATTACAGTTGTAAGTAGGCTGTTTAGGTTTTTATGTTGGTAACGCCATGTGGTGCTCTGTATGAAAATTGCTGACTGCACTGTGAGCAGTCTGTGGCTGGTTGGACACATTGTTGGAATATTCGCTTGTGTACTGTTGTGTAGTTGGAGGTGAGCCGCCAGCATTGGTGGAGGTGGAGAGAGAGATGCCAGAGTTTTGAGCGGACGATCTGGACGTGTGTCCGTTAGAAAAAGGAAATTCCTTTAATTGGATTTCACACAAATTTATATATATATATATATATATATATATATATATATATATATATATATATAATTACTTCTGAACACTATTAAGGTAAATATGTTGTATGTTCTCTATCAAAATCATTCATTTGCTAACTATGCCTATCAGTAGTTAGTGCCTTCAGTAGTTAAAGTCTTTTATTTAGCTGGCAGTATTGGCGCTCGCTGTATTGCAGTAGTTCGAGTAACGAAGATTTTTGTGAGGTAAGTGATTCATGAAAGGTATAGGTTATTGTTAGTCAGGGCCATTCTTTTGTAGGGATTATTGAAAGTCAGACTGCGTTGCACTAAGAAATTATTGTGTGTCAGTTTAGTGATGGTCAGAATAAGTAAAGAGAGAACTGTCTGAGTACGTTTGGTTTTACTCACCTGTCTTTGTATCAAATAACGTAGAAATTTACCAGCACAGTAATTCATAATTTTCCAAAGGGGACGATTCACAGTCTAAGACAAGAAACGACGCAGCATGAAGCAATTACCTGACTGGGACGGAGATCGGTAGATGTGATGTACATGTGCTGAAAAACAAATGATTAGAATTAAAAAGAAATTGATGGTTTATGCAGGAGTAAGGGCTTCACAAATAGAAGAAGTCAATAATTGTTACACCACCTCTGATCATTATACAAGCAGTTAATCGACTTAGCAGTGACTGACAGAGTTATTGGATGTTCTCCAGACAAATATCACGCCAATTCTGTCCAGCTGAACACATTAGATAGTCAAAGTCCCTTCTAAAATGGGCACAAATCCAGCTACCTTGTTGGCCAAGGTATGGTTCGATAAACACAACTGAAGGAGTAGAAACTTTTGTAGTGTGCATGCGGGCACTATATTGCTGAAATGTAAGACCTAAATGGCTTGCCAAGAAGGGCAAAAAAACAGAAGTGAATCGAACTATTTGAGAGGTGGTGCTGCAGACGAATGTCAAAAAATGCACTAATAAGCTAGGGAATGAAGATTTTCCTCGGAGAATCGGCAAGGAAAGGAATATATGGAAAACATTGACAAGAAGAAGAGACAGGACGACAGGAATGTCTTAAGACATCAAGGAACAACTTACATGGTACTAGAGGGAGCTGCGGAAGGTAAAAACTGTGGAGTAGAACGGAGACAAGAATACATTAAGAAAATAATTGAGACGTAGGTTGCAGGTACTGCTCTGAGAAGAAGAGTTGGGCACAGAGAAAAAAATCTGTGGCGGACAGCATCGAACCAGACGACGTTGATTCAAAGTGGGACTCACAGAGGACAATTATACTCCAGTCAATGAGATTTCAGCCATGAAGATGTGTGAAGAGAGGCTAAGGACATCAGTAGGATACCAACTTGACTGTCGCCCGCCTAATGACACGACAGACATCAGTAGCGGCCTTCGGTGCCATTTCTTTACACAGCAGGATCCATTCGGCTGCCACGCATCCTTACTGCAGCCGTTCATCAACGATATTTTACGCCTCGATTTGTTGTCGTTGGTGGCAAACCATTCTAGGCTTACGTTTCAGCAGTACAGCGCCCACCTGCATACGATGAGGGTCTCTGCTACTTGTGTTAGTGCTTGTCAAACCCTACCTTGGCCAGCCAGGTCGCCGGATCTCTCCTCAGATTAGAACATTATCGGCACGGTCCCCCTACCAGCTTGGGATTTTGGCGATCAGAATTTCGCACGATATTCCTGATGAGGATAGCCAACAACACTGTAAAACAACGCACAGTCTGCATAACTGCTTCCACAGGGGCCTGAGGTGGAGAAACACTTTATTGACTAGCTCAGCTTGTGAAACTATTTTTTTTAATAAATCATCGAGAATTTTTCTGAAATTGTGTGTCTGTACTCCATACCACATTTACGGAATATCTGTCCCATTCAGATATTTTCTACACTATGCGTCGTATTTTTTTCTATCTTACAAGGGAACCTCCCCATCGCACCCTCCTCAGATTTAGTTATAAGTTGGCACAGTGGATAGGCCTTGAAAAACTGAACACAGATCAATCAAGAAAACAGGAAGAAGTTGTGTGGAACTATGAAAAAAATAAGCAAAATATACAAACTGAGTAGTCTGTGTGCAACATATGCAACATCAAGGACAGTGTCAGGTCAGGAGCGCCGTGGTCCCGAGGTTAGCGAGAGCAGCAGTGGAACGAGAGATCCTCGGTTCAAGTCCTCCCTCGAGCGAAAAATTTAATTTCTTTATTTTCACAGTTATGATCTGTCCGTTCGTTCATTGACGTCTTTGTTCACTGTAATAAGTTTAGTGTCTGTGTATTGCGACCGAACCGCAAAACCGTGCGATTAGTAGACGAAAGGACGTGCCTCTCCAATGGGAACCGAAAATATTTGATCGCAAGGTCATAAGTCAACCGATTCCTCCACAGGATAACACGTCTGATATATTCTATACGGCACTGGTGACGGCATGTGCGTCACATGACAGGAATTTGTTGTCGACCCACCTAACTTGTACACTTGACGAATAGGTAAAAGGATTCTTCTACCTTGCTCGATTTAGGTTTTCTTGTGGATGTGATAATCACTCCCAAAAAAGTGATGAAAACATAAGAGTTTGTCACATAAACTGCAACAAATGACTGCAACAGTCGCACAGTTTTCCCTGTGCTCTGTCAAAACGTATGTTTTTAACGTTTTCAAATTTTTCCGTGTGTGGACCGTCAAATCCTGCATATGTCCAAGCAAATCCTGGAATTTTGGAGAACGAAGTTGATTTTGTGTGTGTGTGTGTGTGCCTGAACTTTGATAATTGTCTGAAAATAAAAAATTAAAATTTTCATGCGGGGGAAGATTCGAACCAAGGACCTCTGGTTAGACAGCTACTCATTCTAACCAAAGGACCACGGCGCTACCAATGCAGTACTATCCTTTATGTTACATATCTTGAGTATGGACTACTCAGTTTGTATATTTTGCTTATTTTTTTCATAGTTCCACACAACTTCTTCCTGTTTTCTCGATTGATCTGTGTTCAGTTTTTCAAGGCCTATCCACTGTGCCAACTTATAACTAAATCTGAGGGGGGTGCGATGGGGAGGTTCCCTTGTTAGGATTACATCAGTTAGATGGGATGGCTCCTAATGCAAGCCCACGCTCGAATTTACAAGCCCACGCTCGAATTCCCACCTGTCACGCCCTTGTCAAGCTGTACCTGTAAGTATTTAAATGCCTGTATATGTGAACTGCTACCTTGAAACTTTTTTCTACAAATGAAGTTTTAGACGTTTATTACTCGTTTAGTTTTTTTTTTTTTTTCAGGGAGCTAGTTTTCTTGGAGCTTGTTTTATATCCGATATTTGTTTGCTGCACTATGGCGGACAGAACACCTTTTTGGTCACTATTTGGTAATATCATAGCATTTATGAAAAGATTTTAAAGTAACTGAAAGGCGAAATCTGGGGAAAACTTACGTGCTGTATGCTTCTGTGGGACGAAATCACCTTGTGGTTTTGTAGTGAATTTTGATATTTATGTATTTCTGGACGTGCACTATGTGAGGGCTGTTCAACTCCTTAAAAAACAACTGCTTAATAGGAGCACTACAATAAACTTTCACAAATCCTTGCCCAGCTTTGCATGAGCAACATAAACAGAGTTTCCAAATATTTTAGAGTTGTAAAGATGTTAGGCTGCCGGTCTGTGAGTGTGTATGTCTCTCCTAGAGCAATGGAATTAATTTTAAAAAACGAAAACAGCAGTCCAATTATTTTCAATAGGCTGAATGGTTAGGGTTACACATACAAAGATTATGTATAGACACAACTACACGATGTGTATAGTACATACAGGCAATAAGATACGTTTTCTGTTATAGTGATAAAGCTAAATTTGAACACTGAATCTACGGTTCCACTTTACATTATAAACAATAATGTTTTAATACATGAGCCTATACATATGAATTAGACATGAATTTAACAGTAAAGATATAACATTTAAACTATTATGTATATCTTAAAGTATGGGAATATTAAGTTGATTTAAACTATGAGAGAATATCGTGGAAATCATTTAGGAAGGAGGTATTAGCTGACTCTTTCTATTCAGAGTTAGACAGGGAAAAGTATTCTTATACTTTCGAATCTCAATCGTCGCTAGAAGATCAACTGAGCCACCCTTATCTGTAAGGTGTAAGATCAGCCGTTGTTCTATATTGCCTACTGTGTGATCATTTTCAGCAAGGTGGGTGCATAAGCTGATTTGCTTAAGTTGCCCAGTCGTAGAGCATACAGGTATTGCTTAAACCTTGTTTGAAATCTTCTGCCTGTCAGGCTAATGTAGAATTTGGGACAGTTATAAAAGTTCATTTTATAGATTCCTGATCTTTTTTGGGGGATGCTAATGTTTGAACGTCTGTGTACAACTATCTATTGAAGTATATTATTATTATAGGAAAAGCTGTTTTTAACATTCTTCTTTCTCTAATTCTGTTATAATAATTGTTGATGCTATGCGCGTATGCATACGCATAAACGCCATGCGATTTAGCTGTCGCGATTGAGAGAGTGAATGCGTTTCTTTTCTCCACATGGCTGTCTTCCAAATGAAGATCAAGCTGCGTTTTGCGTTGTTACGGCATCGTAATCAACGTTTTAATCACAAGCGCTCAGACTTGCATGTTGTTATCAACTAGTATTTTTTTCTAGTGTGTTTAAAAGGTGTTCCAATCTATTTTGCGTTTAATTAGGTGACATTGTCGGTAACAAACGGTTACCACTGGGCTCAATACGCTGAATTGCAACTAATTGAAATTCATAGGTTTACTTAGCGGTGGAATTAACGTGAAACAGTGTCAACCCGCCACAGAACGAATTAATGTTTGCTCACTAGTCGCGACAATCGCTCTCCATGGAAATGGAAATGGGCGTATGGCATCGTTGTCCGGGAGGCCCCTATTCGGGGAAGTTCGGCCGCCAGGTGCAAGTCATATTTCATTCGACGCCACATTGGGCGACTTGCGCGCCGGTGATGAGGAAGAAATGATGATGAGGACAACACAACACCCAGTCACTGAGCGGAAAAAATCTCCGTCGCAGCCTGGAACCGAACCCGAGCCAGCTTGCATGGGAAGCGAGCACGTTACCACCCAGCTAAGCAGTCGGATATCGTTCTTTATACCCCAACTTTAGTGCAATATCCACGTCGTTAGATGCATAAACGAGAAACATATTCATATGCTACAAAAAAACTGCTCAAAAAAGGTTAGCATCGTACTTATATATAGGTATGTGGTCTTACATTCCGGGAAAATAGGATTGAAAGAATAAACATGATGAAACTAGTAAAATAATTTTATTACTATACAACAGATCGTGACGATCAAAATAAAGGCAACCTGTTCGAAAGCACACTGAGCCGTGAAGGCTTTCTCGCAATGTAGTGTTATCACTATTCTTACGCTCATTGACTAACATATTGCCGTTGGTGCGCAACGCCCTGTGCTGTGGCGGCTCCGGGCATTGTGTTAAATTGTTTTTCTTTGTTTTAAGCATAGTTTAAGGTTTTTTTGCATCTCACAAGTTTAAATCATGTTTTATTCTCACCATTTTATAATTAAGGCCGTTCTGTTCTGTTATTATACAGTTGTTTAGATTGATGTCTGCGTTCAGTACTCCTTTAGCCTTATTACATTCTGTGCATTATATAGGACGCTTCTTAACTTAAAGAATATTAAGTCATCTTGGGTTCAAGTTAACTGTAAATTTTATGCACATTATTTAAAATGACATTGAATTTTAAATGAGATTCTCATTGGTTGACCTTTTATTTAACTTCCTAAATAGTAAGTAAAAGCTTAAGTGGCTGCTGTCTGGCTGAAACTGTGCCAGTGAATTAAGTGTGTAAAATCCCCACTGGTTCATCCCTTCCCGGTTTTTTTTCTATCTGGAAAGTGTTCGAGACATTGCTTTTGGCGCAGGCCACAGTCCCACGCAGTAGCCCATTTGGTACCATCCAGTTTGCGAAGAGAAGCGGCGATAAACCTGCTAATTTAGGCTGGTTCCACTCATGCACAGTCAGGTATATGTCACCATATACCATAGGCCACTATGTTCGGTTAATTCGTGGTTTCTGGTTGATGTGTTGGCAGATATGCCAACACCTTGTAGTTAGAGGAGGCCGAAATGCACGCTATAATCTAACGCAGACTGGCGTGAGGTCTGGAACAGGATACGTAATGAATGCTATAAAGAAAAGTACGTAGCTGCTGGAATACTTAACTTTAATCCATCATTTGTATACTGCATTCTTGATGATACAAGTGAGACTCTCTCTAGAAATGGTTAATGGCGCCTTGCTAGGTCGTAGCCATGGACTTAGCTGAAGGCTATTCTAACTGTCTCTCGGCAAATGAGAGAAAGGCTTCGTCAGTGTAGTCGCTAGCAAAGTCGTCGTACAACTGGGGGCGAGTGCTAGTCAGTTTCTTTAGACCTGCCGTGTGGTGGCGCTCGGTCTGTAATTACTGACAGTGGCGACACGCGGGTCCGACATGTACTAATGGACCGCGGCCGATTTAAAGCTACCACCTAGCAAGTGTGGTGTCTGGCGGTGACACCACACTGGTGGACGATGTTTACGAGATGTGCGTGGTGCACCGTTACCTTATAGTCGAGAAAGACGAACGCATAGTCTAAATAACGACCAGAGGCGTCATAAATTGAGGAGCACTCAGTTCTAATATTCTACGACTCTCACTTTAGCCTCAGTATCAACGAGAGCCGAGCGACATCCGTACGTGATACCGGCAGGAAACGTGATTCACCCATCTCCCTGACGAATCCGTTAGCGTGCAAACCTTCGACTTGCATTTGCAAACTGCCGCCACCTCACTCTCATACTATGAACACTGGGCATCAGAGGAACCTTGCACTCGGTGCTGAGCTGAAACATTCCCCGTAGCTACAGGTTCCATTCCAGATGTTCCCTCATCCATACTCTTCGCGCACCAGGGAGCTCGTTGTGTGTACTGTTGTTCACAATACACGCCTAGCGGCGAAATTCATTGTGGAGAGCGCTGGATGGAAATAGCCTTCCCAGTTGCCTCCAGAAGGGCAGTGCGCTGTCTCGTTTCATTTTCCTTTAAGTACCAACGAACCGTAATCGGAGAGCCGTGGTCAGTACCTGCTATTTTTGGTCTCGGGTGGCCATCAGGGGCACGTCTTCAGTGTCTAGTGTCCTGAGGTAGTTTTAGAATATTCGAGTAATGTCAGTGTGGCGTTTCACCAATTCACTGGCGAACGTCTCGTAACGACATCATTTTTCCCGTGACAGTGTGGCCACGGTCTGAACTTGAAACGGCCTTTCGAGTCATGTTGACACAAAGAACAGTACGCAACCCAAATTGTGGCGTTCGCGAGTTGAGCTACTAAATCACGAAGATGACATAGCATCAGTTTATACCCCGTTATTCACATCGCTGCCTATATTGCTCTCATGTGGTCAAACGAGTAGTGAGGAAGAGGTTTATGGTAAAAACCCTTATACAAGCAAGTCATGTGGTTGGTAAACAATCTTTTCTGAATACGTTATATTCATTGTGCGTAAATACATTAGGTTGTTCCATTACAAACTTTGTGTAGCATCCACTACCGAATTTGGAAATATATGTTACTGGAATGACACTGCACAAAAGCATGTTGTGATCGAAGATGAAAGAAAAAACCTAATGGAGGAAAATAAAATTCATTTCTATTTGTTTATCCACATTGCTTCGCTTATTGTTTACCAGTTTACATGGTTCAAATGGCTCTGAGCACTATGGGACTTAACATCTGAGGTCATCAGTCCCCTAGAACTTAGAACAACTTAAACCTAACTAACCTAAGGACATCACACACATCCATGCCCGAGGCAGGATTCGAACCTGCGACCGTAGCGATCGCGCGGTTCCAGACTGAAGCGCCAAGAACCTCTCGGCTACAACGGCCGGCCCAGTTTACATGCAACTGATTCTGAAATGCCCAGGGCTCCTTGGTAAAAAATAGGTAGTGAACTGACGTACGTCCGCACATAAACGTTCTGATTAAGGGTATGCGGAAACGTATCTCAGTAATGAAGCTATCTGGCTTCGAAACAGGTAGCACGGAAACCGGGAACAAATAATATAGCTATGTGTACGTCTACACACTTACTCCACAGGCTACTATGGTGTGTGTCAGAGGTGCCCTCAGCCATTAATAGTCATTTCCTTTTATATTCTACTCGCAAATAGAACAAAGGGAAAAGGACTATTATATGGCTCCTTGTGAGCCATAATTTCTCAGTTTCGTGGTCCTTCCGCGGAATATATGTTGGTGACAGTAGAATCGTTCAGCAACAGCTTCAACTGCTGGTTCTCCAAATTTTATCAACAGTGTTCTTCGAAAAGAACGTCACCTTCCCTCCACTGATTCCCATTTGTGTTACCGAAGCATCTCCGTAGTAACTGAGTGTTGTCCAAATCGAACGGTAAGAAATCTAACAGCCCGCCTCTGAACCGGTTCGGTGTCCTTCTTTAATCAGACCTTGTGCCGATCTCAAACAATAGAGCAGTGCCCGGGAAGAGGTCGCACCAGCGTCCTATAAGCGGTATCCTTTAGAAATGAACCACACTTTCCCAGATTCCTCCCACTAATCCAAAGTCGACCATTCGCCTTTCCTACCACAATCCTTGCTTGCTCGTTCCATTTCATATCGCTTTGCAGTGTTACGCCTAGATACTTAAACGACGAGACTTTGTCAAGGTGAGCGCTGCTAATGCTGTATTCGAACATTACAGGTTTGTTTTTCATACTCATTCTCATTAACCTACATGTTTGTACATTTAGGGCTAGCTGCCATTCATCATACCAACTAGAAATTTTGTCTAAGTCATCTTGTATCTTGCTTCAGTTACTTAACTTCATCAAAAAAGCTCAGATTGCTGCCCACACTGTCCGCCAAGTCATTTATGTATACAGATTATAGAAAATAAAGGCACTCTTGACGATATCCTTGTCTCTGATGACTACCAGTCACAGAGGACAATATGCTGGGTTGTACTACATAAGACGTCTTGTGTCCACTTATATATCTGATAGCCTGTATCATATATTCGAACCTTCCGTAAAAATCTGTTTTGTGGCACGGTATGAAAAGATTTTCGGAAAACTAGAAGTATGGAATTTGCTCGTTGACATTCAACCGTAGTTTGCAGTATACCATGTGAGAGAAGGGCAAGCTGAGTTTCATACCAGCGATGCTTTGTAAAACCGTCTTCATTCGTGAAAATAAGCTTTCCCGCCGCAAGGAAATTTATTATATTCTAACTCAGAATATGTTATCTAATTCTGCAGCAAACCTATGTTAACAATGTTGGTCTGTAATTTTGCGGATCCGTTCTCCTACCCCTTTCATATACATGAGTTACTTTGTCTGTGCGAGAATTTCGCCATAAACGTAAGAGAAGTAAAGGGTCAGTGCCGTAAAGAACTGTCTGTAAAACTGAATGGAGATTCCATCTGGACCTGGCAACTTAATTGTTCAGTCTTTCAGTTGCTTTTCTATGGGAGAGCTGTGATGGTCAAATGACGGTATGTTTGTACCATACTCCTGCGTGAACGTTTTCTTGAACCCTAAATTTATAACTTTTGCTTTCGTTCGGTATCTTATACTGCCACATTAGACTCATCAGCGAAAGGTTGGAAGGGATCTTCGACCCGGTCAGCGATTTTAAGGACCAGCATTTTCTCGGATTCTTGGCCAGAAGAGGTACAATGAGAAGCATACCGTGCAATAGACAACACAGTGGTTTGCAGAGAGCATGGGTACAGAAGTAGATGTCGGAACATATTAACAAAGGGCACTTTGACATTTCCTTTTCAACAATTGGAATTGAGTAACAGCTATATCGCATGATCTTCGTCGAAAGTACTACACTGTATCTCCTACAGCAAAAGGGGCGAACATATCTCGCGCTGCGTAGCTGAACTACAGGAATGGCTGTTGTAGCACTATGTTTGCCTCTCCTTCGAACATCTGTAGGTAGATCGCAGTACCACACAGCAACAGCTGTGAATGTCATTACTCAGACCATCCTCGCAAATGTACGGGAAGTTTTTGACTATCTTCTGGATGTTTAACTTGCATCCGGTGTAGAACATTTAACGTGAACGTTATTCCCTAAAGGTTACCGAAAAGTTTTATTCCGATCATAATTGTTGAAAGTGTACCAAGTGTGAATGTTTGTACATTCAAATGGAGTACTCTTGGAAAATGGGACATTTCCTGTAGATGTACAAACCTTTTGTACCATTAATGGTGAGCTGACCTGCTCGTAGCGTAGCGCGCTTGCTTGAGAGACTGGTCCTGAGCCAGAACTCAATCTAATCCATTAGGCGGGTCAATGATCATGGACTGGTACGCCGACTAACCCGAGTGTGGCTTGTAGGTGGTTTCCCAAACTCGTTTAGCAAAATGCTGAGCTTATCCCCAAACTGCACATCAGCGAATACGATACACAAACAGTTAAAGTACGTTAACACACACAAGAACGTTTATACGATTAACTGACAGATAGCGCAAGCGACCTTCCTCCTTAGGTTACCTTGGTCTCTGTGGCGTCAGGACACCCGGCTACAGAGGTAAGTGCCCAAATACAATTTGCCAAATACTGAAAAGGGCGAATCCTGTATTACATAGTACAACCATCAGGAAAAGAACAACAGAAAGTCACAAGCTAAAGTCAATCACGTAGGAGATGCGGCCATCGAAAACCGCATGTATTTTTCAGTAACATACTGTACATAACGTGTTGGAGTATCTGAGGAGAGTACTCTGTTATCCGGTAGTGCAACGAACATGCACACTCAGTTCTAGCGAAAGTAGACGGTTCTAGAGATTCTGTAGTTTATAAACATCAAATAAAAGATCACATCCAGCAGATTACTAAAAGTGAGGCAGATATATGTTGACAACCACATTACGTAACTCGATTCAGCTCTAGATATTTTTCCTCTTCCAGAAGGTAATTAGATAAATTTCAGGTGCTTTACTCGTTGCAATCTTTTCCCACACTTACGTCTTGAGTTTTCCTGCTGTATTTAACACCGTGGTGATCCTCAATACCTCGATATATCTCCACAGAATCAACAAAATCAATGTTGCATTCAGGATCATTTCTGAGTTTCCTGGGTACATAGGCCGTACATAGGCAATCGCACAAGCAAAGCAGAAATTTTCGTAAACTGACATTAGCACTGACGTGGCACATGGCAGAAGGAGAGGACGCCACATTCATCTCGAGGTGACGCAACGTCCAATTAGACAGTAACATCGCGTCACGCCTATAGGTGCTGCCCCATTAGACTCCACTCGTTCCATCTGGAGGGGTTGCTACTTTGATGTAAGCCTCGACACAAGCCGTTGCCACGTCTCTTCGGATGGCACCATACCTCATACCCACTGCAGCCCATCACAGCAAGAATGAGCAAACCGATTAAGAAGTCATGACATACAAACAATTAGTAACAACTCTCTTGTATACGAATCATTTACCGATGTCATATTAGACCCAAAAATAATATAGTAATTAAGCTGTATGGCTATGGAATCGATAGTGTGTAAAATGGGACACAAGAAACACAGTTAAGTGATTAAACAAAGAAAAATAAGTGGGAAATCAGAAACACTTCTTTCGCTCCAGCAAGAACTGAACATCAGTCATGCTGCTTTAAAAAAAAATTCTCTTAGTTCGTATTCTATTTTACAATGTACACTCGCCCGCACTGAACGCTGCCAGTGCTTGACTGATCGTGCTGAAATACACTGCAATTTACCCATTACCGTGGGACAGTGTTCTGCGGACGAGATCCTCAGAGAAAGCAATTTCCCGTGTCCGGCCTGCGACCGGGCGGCCGCCTGTTGGCGGGAACCGCCCCCCACGCGCCGCTGAGGGCAGTTCGCCTCCAGAGGCTCTGGGAGGCCGTGCTGCTCCCGGGGGAGGGATTTGTCCGCTGATCCGCGGCGCACGACGTGTGTCTCGAGGCAGAGGGAGCTCAGGGCACGGCGAGGGGGAGGGGGCGGGCAGTCTCAAGGGCCACGCCCACACAGGCGAGGTGAGCCATACGCGCACTTCCGCTTTATGGACTAACGCCGCAGCTCCACCCAAAAGTTTTCCTCCTTTCCCTTTTTCCTTGGCTGATTTTGCTAGACAGTTTTTGTGGAGTAACGGATGACAATTTGCGTACAGTCTTATGCGTTCGTAGAAATAAAATCCTCCTTGGTCGTGTTATATGAACTTTTGCTATACTTCTCCATGCTGCTTCCTTTGCGTGAAGATTGTACTGCGTCAGGAACAACGGACGTGCGTTCGTTGTCGTGTTCATTAATTTTCCTCAGTGGCTCTCCTGAGTTCTCAACTGAAAAGTCCTGCAGCAAGTACTGTTCTAACTCTTTAGTGGTAAATTAGTCTAGAGCGCAGGATACCACTAAAGCTGTTGCCATATGTTGGGATTTACTGTTGCTGTTGACCAGCCTAGGGCATATTTTTCTATAAAAGGATTAAGTCCCTGCTCTAAACTGAAAACTTTGCGCTCACTACAGTTAATAAGTGAGCACTCTAGCGTAAACAGCTATGGTCGTACTTTAGAAAGCAATCACTACTCTAACATACGGTAACATTTATTACTAACTGGCCACTTGTAAAAATCTTAAGTATTTGTGTACTATCATGTCAGGTTTAATGTTTAATCAGTGCTATTATGATTAAGTTTTCTGGATAATATTCAGCTGAATTCTGTGGTGTGATTTTTGTGTCGCCATCCAGTGGTGGTGTTGCCTGAAGTGAGATAAGGTTGCTTACTCAGATCTGTCTCAGATAAAGGGTGCTTCCGGATCCGCTGATCCTATACTCTCAGAAGTTGAGGGGTGCACACCGTGGTTGCCACTGGCGGCGCCCTGGTAGAGATAGGCCGGTTCTCACGTCTTCGCACTCCTCAACCTAAAGACGTCTGGTAATCCTACTTGGCGTCGGATAACAAGTTGTTCTAATGAAATTCGAGTTCGAAAAGTTAAATGTGGAATGAAAAAGATGTCAGCCAAACGACACTCAGTTGCATCGGACAGCGCTCTACTCCCCAATGACGTTCCTGAGCGCTTCCATCATTATTAGCAAAGTTATTAATATTAATATAAAAATAGTTTTTAAGACGAACATCAGTCATAGACACGTAAAATATGCATATGAACGATGATTGTAAAGGGACTGACGTCAGCTAGATTTCTCAAAGTTTCATTATTGTTAAACAATACACTGTATGTGATTCTTGAGTTTCTCCCGGCGTATTTGATAATCAAAATATCCACGGGTATGCTGCCGGTCTGTAGTGTCCAACGGGCACAATATTTCGGCGATCAAACATGTCGCCATCATCAGGTGAACTGACGGACTGAGCTCCTGTGAACGTGCCGGCACGGAGATCCGTACGCTATGGCTGCTCAGAGGGAACTCCATACACCCCAACATCAAATTCACTATGGAGACTGAAACGGAGGGTAAATTACCTTTCCTTGACGTCTTGGTCAAGAGAAGGGCTGACGGCACCCTAGGTCATGGGGTGTATCGGAAGGCTACGCACACTGATCTGTATTTGCATGCAGACAGCTGCCACCACCCTTCACAGAGGAATGGGGTACTTAAAACTCTAGTACATAGGGCGCGCACTATCTCTGACGCAGAGAGTCTACCCCAGGAATTGGAACATCTGAGAACTGTATTTCGAAAAAATGGGTACTCAGAGTGGCAGATTCAACGTGCTCTCCGCCCACCCACTGCAGCACAACCTGTTGAGATGGATGAAGTCACGAGGGAGGAGGTAGGCATTGCATTTATTCCATACACAGGCGCACTCTCGGGGAAAATCGCCCGCATTCTTAAGAAACACCGGGTCGGAACTGTGTTTTGTCCTCCAAATAAAACTCGTGCACTGGTGGGGAGCGCCAAAGATGACCTCGGTTTGAGGAAGGCCGGCGTGTACCAGATTCCGTGTCAATGTGGCAAGTCGTATATTGGTCAGACGATGCGTACCGTCGAGGATCGATGCCGTGAACACCAGAGGCACACTCGACTGATGTATCCGAGCAAGTCGGCGGTCGCTGAACATTGTTTGTCGGAAAATCACGCCATGGAGTATGACCGCACGAGGATTCTGGTACAGACGTCGAGATACTGGGACAGCGTTGTTAGAGAGGCCATCGAAATTCGCACCAATGACGACCTCATAAACCGGGACTGTGGCTATAATCTTAGCAAGGCTTGGGAACCAGCGATCGGGTTAATCAAGAGTAAATCGAGCAGACGTATAGTTGTGACGACCACGGCGGACAGAGCCATCACACCGACGTCATCTCAGACGCCGTCGCAATCTGTTCCACCGCGCGACCGTGGCGCTGGGCGCGGACGGCGGAGGGAGCGCGCCGCGGGCGGAGGGTATTTAAATCGGCCGCCGCCGCGACCAAACCCAGTTCCCTCTGAGCAGCCATAGCGTACGGATCTCCGTGCCGGCACGTTCACAGGAGCTCAGTCCGTCAGTTCACCTGATGATGGCGACATGTTTGATCGCCGAAATATTGTGCCCGTTGGACACTACAGACCGGCAGCATACCCGTGGATATTTTAATACACTGTATGTTACGATTGTATTGAATAATTCCTAAAAGACTGTGAGAACGAAAAATCCTCTGCGTGTCCACTAATTGGTAGCATCAGCTTGAGTGATGAGTCCCACCATCTCATATTGTGTACGTTCATTTTATGAGAATTTAATAATGTGATGTTCTTAGGATCTGCGTATGAGTAATGTACTACCACGGCAGCAAGCTGAATGAAGGTCTCAACTTGATTAATTTTCCGCAGTTCACATGTATGTCGTGTAATATTTGAAGAAAACAAGTCATTTATCTTCGTATAAAATAACTTAACCTTTGATTGTAAATCGTCTAAGAGTCTTATCATGTGCGTTGGAAGTGTATAAATGCAAAAGTATGTGTAATCCTATAAATGGTGTTCAAGTTACAAGTTGCTGCAGTGAATCAAGTAGTTTGTCACATGATCAAATTTTTACATAGGCAGCCAGAGCAGAGAGTTCAGGATGTTTTGGTGGTAGTGTCTTGGTTGAGAGGGTGTTAAGAATTTGCGCGGCATGTACTGTTGGGTGAGACTTCGAATTGTTTCGATGTGCACCAGTTCGGTACGGTACTTCAAAAAATTTTGGAACCGTGACTGCTGATAGAGCTATCAGTGACAGAAAGTTTCCGCGAAAGTGAATTTGTTATTGTATGAAGTCTTTAGTCAACATAATGAACTTCAAAAATTTGTATGCTGTTTTAAAGATTTGACTTTCAGCTCCACGACATACGATGTACTGCCTATTAACGCTACGCTTCCACTGGTAATCAACCATTTGATCACTAGTGTCTATGTTGAGTTCATCTAATAACCCGCGTGAGGCTACCATACAGAATAATTTGTGTCTGATTTGAACCGATTGATAATCAATATTGAGTCTTTGCTCCTAGTGTACATTATTATTCTAAGGGATCATACTTCGCATCAATCTCCTTTGATATTGTCAACCCACTCGAAACCAGGTTTGTTTAATTCAGTGGAAAGTATATGCTGAATTAAACTGCCACATGATACATCAATGCCTCTGTAAGAGTTTAAACAGACATTCCATGTCCGAACCTCCTTATTCAGGTGAGTCATATACAAATAGGTCAAGTATGGTTAGAGAGCAACGGGCGGATCACAAATGGCGAATAATTCCTCATCATTTAATTGTTGCTGAACCCTCAGGAGCGTTGTAAGTGTTTGTTTATTACAAGTATCCTAGTTACTGTCATAATACCCATAATCACAAACATTTGTAACTTTTTCAGTAATTGTTGAAAAATTATAGTCTATGTTGCAACAAGCTTGTCCGATCGCTGCGATCTCTGATGTGTCTTTGGTTTTAATGTAGCATATTTACAGGGTGTGGAATTTAGCTTTGCTGAAATTTCAGCAGCTATATTAGAATTAGAGCTCACTAGCCGTTATTATGTCCCTTCGAAGTCGTCTCTTGCTGTCACACACAAAAAGCAGAAAATACTACTCGCGGCCGGTTTTTATCTATATAATGCCAGGTTTGCACATGTAACTGAGTGCCAGCCCAGTGACGTCACTGAAGTTGCGTGGAAGCTCAAACATTCCTGTGGCGTCAATCCAGTGTCGCCACTTTGAATCATGCCATTAAAGAACATTTTTAACTTTTTGACGTCAGTTTTGTTCTTTCACCTCCAATTAGCGTCATTCGACTGCCACCTTATGGCTAAATTTCGAAGCATCCTATGTGCTCGATTGGACAATAATCTGATGATCGATCAGGCCAAAAAACATGTCAATACTCTGTAGAGAATGTTGGGTTACAACAGCGGATTGTGGGCAAGAGTTATCCTGTCGGAAAAGACCCCCAGGAAAACTGTTTATGTACGGCAGCACGATGCATCGAGACAAATACCAATTTGCAGACAGGTGTGCGGGTCAACACAAGAGGGCTCCATCTGTCATACGAAATCGCAGTCCAGACCTTAACTCCCTGTATAGGTACGATGTCTTGCAAGCAGACAGGTGGCTTGCAGGCATCAATTGGCCTCCTTGTGAGAAAGAAATGGCCATCGCCGGGACTGAAGCAGAACCAGCATTCCTCAGAAAAAGACGGACTTCCAGCCTGTCCTCCAGTGAGCTCTCGCTTGAAATCACCGAAGTCAAAAATGGCGGTAATTTGGGGTCAGTGAAACGCACGACACAGGGCATCTGGCACTGTGGTGCCGTATGCTGCTCAGTTTGCTGCTGGAGATGAATACGATGCTCCAGAGCCATACCTCGAACACGGTCTGCCCTCTGGGGCCAGGTCTTCTTATCACAGTACATTCTCGTAGCCTCCCCTGACGGCAGCGATGTACAGTGGCTATATTCCTGCTAAGTCTTTCTACAGTATCGCAGAGGGATCATCCAGCTTCTCCTTGCTCTACTTCACAACCTCGTCAAACTCTGTGAGTTGTTGATAATGGCGTCTTTGTCGCCTTAAAAGGAACCTTGCGTAACATCAGCTCACCACGTTCAACCTCAAAGGTAACTAACTCTCGCGACAGCTACAGCCTGTGTTTGAAGAGAACCTGATTTGCATCCTCATAGTAGCGCTATTGTCACCAACTTTCTGCGAGAAGCACGAAATTTGAACAGAGATCATCTTTCACATGCAGAAACGCATCTATCAGCCTTCGTTTACGTCGCACTTCCCTTTCTTCATGTTGATATTTTATCCGTTTATGTAATTGTTATCTGTTAGATGTTTAATTTGCGTTTGGAGTAATATCTAGTGGCAATGATGGAAGCTGCAAACAGGTCAGCTACGTAAGAGGCGACATCTGGTGGAATGAACAATGAAGTAAACAGCTACCTAATCTTTCCGAGATCATTACCCCTGAGGGTAATTATATATTAGTTAGTATCCTCCCCGCACCTCTCCTCTACCATGCTTAACGTTAGTTACTCATTAAACTTACGAATTAAAAAGGATTTTCGTTGAACACATTTCTTTTTAAAATGATGAAAGATAATAAAACAGAATAGCATATGAACGTTATCTGAATCTGACTCCATAAACTCGACTTCTGTAACGTTCTGTTGCTGCCAAGCTGCAATAGTGTAACAACTACAGAGATACGTTTTAAACAGCTCTTTCAATTTTTAACCACAGCAGTCTTTGCTGTACTCAGCAAGAACATCCCGTAAAGAGAATAGATTAGAACGCTGAGAGTTCTTTCTTTGTGGCGTTGATCTAGAGTGTGTATTGCCTTTGGTGAGGCCCTCGATCTCTTAGCCAATCGGGAACATGTGAAGTCGTCGGGGTCGGTGAGATGGTCTTGAAAGCATTTTGTGCTCTGTGATTCGAAGCATGGCAGTTCGGAGGCCACGACTGCGATGTCGGAGATTGTTGTGAGGCGATTCTTTGCTACCAACGTCACTATAGCAAGTCACCCTCTGGGAGTCACGAACACGTAACACTTGAACCATTTGTTTTCAAATGGACACTCCAGATTGTTGTGTGTTCTTAATAAATAAGCGCAAGCAAATGAGCAACGAAATTTTAGAATCAGAAAGTAGCCAAATTTAACTTGACATGTCAAATCACTCTGGAAGTTCTGTGTCAGCACAGATTAAATAAATCACAATATGATCTAAGACAGAGAGAAAAACATTTCAATTAGCAAGTATTTCAATAATAATTAACGGGAATAAACATTCAGTTATCATACCGAAACAGGCAATGTGCAGCCACAAAAAAAATTTGCCAGATGCGATCTGAGTTCCCGCACTGAGGGTTCCGTACAATCTCAGTTGTGTATATAGACAATTCATTCATTCCTGGAATCGAGGATTTAAAGGATTTTTACTTGTTACCGACACTGATACTGGCAAGATATCGGTTCCAGAGTTTACAAGACTTTCGAGAATGTCTTAATTGAAAAAGAAAATGGCTCTGAGCACTATGGGACTTAAAAAGTAAGGTCATCGGTCACCTAGAACTTAGAACTACTTGAAGCTAACTAACCTAAGGACATCACACACATCATGCCCAAGGCAGGATTGGAACCAACGACCGTAGCGGTCGCGCGGTTCCAGTCTGAAGCGCCTAGAACCGATCGGCCACACCGGCCAGCTGTCATAATTTTAGGTTTAAAGTCGGTTAAAGATAACAAAAGAAATATTTCATTGGTGTATACATTTACAAAGTAACCATTTTATAATATTTCCTTTACTCGTATTGTAAAACATTTCTTATTACCAAAATTCATGTCTGTACACCAATGGGAAGTACCGTACAGGTTTTAATGAGTGAGTTCTCGAGTATCACAATATATGACATAAACGGCCGTATCTTTTGATTACATTGTCTTAGAAGCTTAACATTGAAACACCACCAAAGCACTATAGATCTCAGTACATGACTTAAATTTCATCTTCATATGTTCATTAGTTCCTGTAAAGAAGACCCAGGGGCAAACAGACAGTCGGGTCACAAATAAGAAAAATTTTTTCTTCGTGCGATATAATAACAAATTAATAGTTTCGAGTTTTTCCCTTTACTTGTACTGCGAAACGTTCCTTCTTGTCGAATTTTCTGCTTCAAGAGCAACGGGAAGTACCATATGGGTTCTGATAAGTGAGTTTGCAAGTATCAAATTATGTAACAGAAGTTTCATCTTGATACTTCTACCCATTATCGAGCAAACAGAAGCCTTAACAAACGGACGGACAGACAGACGGTCTGATAACAAATGAAAAAAAAAATGTGTCGTTTGATATAAATACAAATTAACATTTTCGGGTATCATCCTTTGGTTGTATTGTGAAACTTTACTTTTTGTCAAATATCATGATTGTGTGTGAATAGGAAGTACCCCGTTCGATTTGATCAGTAAGTTTGCAGATGTCAAAATATTTCTGGTTTTATTGCCTCAGAAACTCCAATGTGCTATTCCACAAAGCTGAATTTGAGAGTATCGAAAAATTGGCTTAAATGGCTGTATCTTTGGGTTTCACTGACTTATGATACCGCTAAGGGACCATTGACGTTAGAATGTCACATAAATTTCAATTTGATACGTCTACCCGTTCCTGAGAGAAAAGGGATCTTAACAGACCGACGAACAGACACTCTGAAAATAAAAGACACGAGAGATATTTTGTCTGATTAAATTACTCATCAACAATTCTTCGAATGGTTCTTTGTTTCATGGAAGATTTCGTGACAGTCAACCAAATGTACCCTGTGGGTTTTAATGACTGAGTTTGAGAGTATCAGAATACGTGACACAGAAAGCTTTGTCTTTTGTATGAATTGATTAGAAGCTTCACTGTTTTACAGCGCCAAGCGATTGTATGCAGTAACAAGTATAAATCTCAGCTTGGTGTGTCTACCAGTACCAGAGAAAAAGGTTTTGAACAGTCGGATAGGCAGACAGTCGGACAACAAAGTGATCGTACAAGGTTTCATTTTAACGACTGATGTACGGAGACCTGAAAACTCTGTGAAACAAATGGATAACAATGAAAGGAGCACAAATAAAATTTAGAGAAATTGCACACAGCTGATTGCAGCCGCACGCTCTAAAACTAACTCAGATAAAAGCGATAAATTACATTGCTGCCTCTAACTTGATAGATAGGAATACCTGTAACATGAACAGACCAAAACATGTAGCAAAGTACATGTCATAATTTTAAATTGAGATTATAGAGACTACTTCCATAAAAGAGTATACATGTAAAATCTGAATGGGAACTACTACAAAGCTTCTACTAAGGCGGGAAAATTGAATTTGTGCTTGTGCTAACTATACAAGAGATTAAAGAAGTGGCTCTTATAATATTCATTTATTGTCAACAGGGCCCAAAGCCAACATTCAGAAACAACCATGAGACAAAAAAAATTACCAGTGTAAGACAGAGCGACTTGTAAACTCCCTTTAAATAGCACGGGGCTTAACTCAAGCCTAAAAACACAGTATATCGAGGCCTACGACACAGCGAATTACTCCGAATCTCATCTTCTACAGCCTACATGTTGAGGGGTTCACCAAAAAAGTTAATACGGCTAAGCCATTCCACTTTGGTCGTTATTTATGCAGATAGCAAACAGCAGACGCAATACAAAGGGCGTCTTCCTCCAAACCTGAGCGAGATTTATTAAGGTGTCTTGGAATACATCCCAATATCGTGTTTGACCTCCTTTTTCATGCGTAGTGCAGCAACTCGACGTAGCATGGACTCAAGTCGTTGAAAGTATCCCTACATATAAATTGAGCCATGCTGTCTCTATAACCGTCCATAATAGCGAAAGCCTAGTCGATGCAGGCTTATATGCACGGAATGAACTCTCTATTATGTCCCATAAACGTTCGATGGTACTCATGTTGCGAGACCTGGGTGATGAAATCATTGTGTCGAATTGTCCAGAACAATTGTGGCCCGGTGACGTGGCACATTGTCATCCATAAAATTTTCATCGTTGTTTGAGAATATGAAGCCCATGAATGGCTACAAGTGGTTTCCAAGTAGCTAATAATAACCATTCCCAGTCAATAATCGATTAAGTTCAACCATTGGTCTCATCCATTCCGTATAAACACAGACCACACAATTATGAAGACACCACCAGCTTGCACAGTGCTTGTTAACAAATTGGGTTCATGGCTTCGAGGGACGTATGCCACATTCGATCCCTACCATCAGCTCTTACCAACAGGAATCAGGATTCATCTGACGAGGCCTCGGTTTTCCAGTCGTCTAGGGTCCAACCGGTATGGTCACGAGAGCAGGAGAGGCGCGGCATTTCGATATCGTGCTGCTAGCAAAGGCACTCGCGTCGGTAGTCTGCTGCCATGACCCATTAACGCCAGATTTCGCCGCACTTCTCTAACGTATACGCTCATTGTACGTCCCATATTGATTTCTGCGGTTATTTCACGCAGTGTTCTGGTCTGTTAGCACTGTCAACCTTACGCAAACGGCGCTTTGGCCGCAGCGTTATCCATAGTGAGAGATAATCCATGAAATGTGGTACTCTCGTCACACTCTTGATACTGTTGATCTCGAAATACTGAATTGCTTTACGATCCGAATTGGGATGTCCCATGCGCCTAACGCCAACTACCACTCCGCGTTGAAAGTCTGTTAATTCCCTTTGGGTTCCATAATCACCTCGAAAACATATTCACATCAATCACCTGAGTCCAAAAGACAGCTCCATTAATACACTCCTGGAAATTGAAATAAGAACACCGTGAATTCATTGTCCCAGGAAGGGGAAACTTTATTGACACATTCCTGGGGTCAGATACATCACATGATCACACTGACAGAACCACAGGCACATAGACAGAGCAACAGAGCATGCACAATGTCGGCACTAGTACAGTGTATATCCACCTTTCGCAGCAATGCAGGCTGCTATTCTCCCATGGAGACGATCGTAGAGATGCTGGATGTAGTCCTGTGGAACGGCTTGCCATGCCATTTCCACCTGGCGCCTCAGTTGGACCAGCGTTCGTGCTGGACGTGCAGACCGCGTGAGACGACGCTTCATCCAGTCCCAAACATGCTCAATGGGGGACAGATCCGGCGATCTTGCTGGCCGGGGTAGTTGACTTACACCTTATAGAGCACGTTGGGTGGCACGGGATACATGCGGACGTGCATTATCCTGTTGGAACAGCAAGTTCCCTTGCCGGTCTAGGAATGGTAGAACGATGGGTTCGATGACAGTTTGGATGTACCGTGCACTATTCAGTGTCCCCTCGACGATCATCAGTGGTGTACGGCCAGTGTAGGAGATCGCTCCCCACACCATGATGTCGGGTGTTGGCCCTGTGTGCCTCGGTCGTATGCAGTCCTGATTGTGGCGCTCACCTGCACGGCGCCAAACACGCATACGACCATCATTGGCACCAAGGCAGAAGCGACTCTCAACGCTGAAGACGACACGTCTCCATTCGTCCCTCCATTCACGCCTGTCGCGACACCACTGGAGGCGGGCTGCACGATGTTGGGGCGTGAGCGGAAGACGGCCTAACGGTGTGCGGGACCGTAGCCCAGCTTCATGGAGACCGTTGCGAATGGTCCTCGCCGATACCCCAGGAGCAACAGTGTCCCTAATTTGCTGGGAAGTGGCGGTGCGGTCCCCTACGGCACTGCGTGGGATCCTACGGTCTTGGCGTGCATCCGTTCGTCGCTGCGGTCCGGTCCCAGGTCGACGGGCACGTGCACCTTCCGCCGACCACTGGCGACAACATCGATGTACTGTGGAGACCTCACGCCCCACGTGTTGAGCAATTCGGCGGTACGTCCACCCGGCCTCCCGCATGCCCACTATACGCCCTCGCTCAAAGTCCGTCAACTGCACATACGGTTCACGTCCACGCTGTCGCGGCATGCTACCAGTGTTAAAGACTGCGATGGAGCTCCGTATGCCACGGCAAACTGGCTGACACTGACGGCGGCGGTGCACAAATGCTGCGCAGCTAGCGCCATTCGACGGCCAACACCGCGGTTCCTGGTGTGTCCGCTGTGCCGTACGTGTGATCATTGCTTGTACAGCCCTCTCGCAGTGTCCGGAGCAAGTATGGTGGGTCTGACACACCGGTGTCAATGTGTTCTTTTTTCCATTTCCAGGAGTGTACACTTCCCTTTTATACCTTGTGTATGCTATATTACCACCATCGTATATCGCTGCCCCATGAACTTTTCACCTCGATGTATTTCTCAGGCATCTAAATTGAGAAATTAGAAACAAACACTCTCACTCAAAGTTATATTCAGTTCAGCAATTACTTAGAGCGTCAGTGTACCACATAACTGTAACAGTTGCTGTTGGATGGCCATCCTCCAGCTATTAATGGTCAGCGATTGTGCACCACCTCACTCGGGTCGCTGTTACGTCGGCGCGACAGAGACAGTTCGTGTCCCGTGACTGGACGCGGAAGAGACTGTTGAATAGCTGCGGGCAAAGAGGTTTCATCATGCTTGCGATTATGTATCGAAACGGAACCTAGGCCTGTGTTTGTTATCAGGCAACGTTTAGTTCATTTCGGCAGTGGAATACAAAAATTTGCACATTTATTCTGCCATTTTTCTGCATGCATAACCTTTAATGAATTGAAGCGTGATCTCGCATTCAAGTGCATAACGTCACAAAGGTTCACACATCGCTCGTTGTTCGTAAGCTGCAAGCTTATTATAGTATCGAGTCGCATTTATTCAGTACTACACAGTTGAGCTGGTGCGCTGCTGGCTCCAGTCTCCATCGATTGTCATCCCGATCGTTGTGAGTCGATTTTCGATGGCTGCTTGTCTTCTTCGCATCTTTGGCGGATGGCTATTTAGATGCGGTGCGCGCTTTCTTCTGCGGCAGGAGTTCTGGTATCAGCTGTGTGAGCGACAGTGACGTGTGTCCCTGTGGACGTATGCAGCGTGGCGAGTGGCCGAGTCGGTAAGACGGAGGAGTGTGGGCAGCTGCTGACGCGTGTTTAGCAGTTGGAATGCAGATCCGCTGCCGACGGTGATTGGTATTGTCTTGAGATTTAAAGGACAGGTTTCCTTCACGCATGTTACATGTTACTCAAACTGAATGAACTGGAGTCGTAGAATTGTTCCTTTATGGGCACTGTTCATGTTAATTGAATACCGGAGTGCTTGATTGTTTCAGTTACCTGTCACTGTATTTGGTCTGGCCGCCTGATATGTTGACGACCTTTAAGGAAGTGCTAGCTACGCACAACAAATAGACATGAAACCGTCCTTAACGCGTAGCTACAAGTCATACAAAGTAGTGCGTAAGTCTGTGCCTGGCGTTCGAGAGCGAGCCGAAATAATTTTCCCTGTTTTCTTTTTCTATATTATTATTTTATTTGTTTGTTCTAGAGAATGGCCTAATCAAATTTTAAGAGCAGTTACTGGGTAAGTGGTCACGTAGGTTAGTTCTGCTTGGATTATGTTTTCTACCGCTGATGTGTTTATGTTTCAGATAATTGGCATTGGTCGACGCGAGCAAACTCCGATCGGAGTATCACGGTGGAAGAGGGAAATTAAAGAACCTGGATCGGTGTCTATGGTTACGCTGTTAGTATCCTGCAATTCCATATTTCCGGTGGAGTGTTGTGGTTTTCCGGAAGCTTAATTGTAGCTCAAAGTTGAGTATAGTTGTACTTCACCTTCTGGTCCGTAAATCTCCTGTATCCGTTAGAACCTTTCGGTCTGCTCTGGTCCATCACTAATTTTCAACGTAAAATTGAAACGGCCCCGTTTCAAGACTACTTAATACGCTATTATTATATTCTGGGGTTGAAATGTATGTGAACCTCGTACCTGTAAGTAATACTAAAGAGAAGCCTAGTTGAATGAATTAGTCTGATAATACTTTTAATTTGTTAGAACTACTTAAGATCAGTCCATGGAAGATGTCTTAGTTGTTGGAAGAAGTTTTAGAATTTGATATGAGTTATATGAAAGCTAGTTTCAATGCAAGTCAAGAAGCATGTTTAAATGGTTTGTATGATTCAGTTATGTGAGTTAAATTTTATTAATGGTGGTTTTATAAACATTGTTTTAATTAGTGGAAATTGGTTGAGTTGATTTTGAAAGTTCTGAGTCTCTCGGACGTAAATGGATTAATTTTTTAATCTGAGTCCTGCTGGTGGTTCGTAAGGCAGGTGCCTTTTATTATAATCGTTGTTACTGTTAATTTCATTAAGAGCTTGTGTTTGTAATAAATAAGTGTGTGGCAACTACCAGCTGGTTATGTGTTTAATTTAGATGCATCGAAAGGAATAAAACATCAACATTATGCACTCAGTCTTATCATCCTCCCTTGCACTTTAAATATTTGTTTCTTTATCGGGCTATATCTGCAGAAAACGTACATTATTGTATTTACTGAACTTTGGCTCAAGTCACATGTACCGAGGAATCAAGGTGTTCTGCTGCGAAATAGGGCAGAGAATGTCACGAACTAGACAAGTAATTTGGGATGGCAGTCTTTAAAACAAATAAGTTTTTCGCTCCAGAGAAATCTTACCAAGATATTTTAATCATCAACTTCGCCCTTCGAATACCCAAATATTCAGTTAACTCCCACCTGCATAGGCAGAAATGACAATCGTAACAGAGTAATCAGATCCCGTGCTCGAAGATCTAACTCTTCTTGTGCCATTCGAGAGTGGAACGGTCGAGAAATTATCAGAAACTGGTTGTATGAACCCTTTACCAAACACATAAAAGTTAATTGCCTAGTAGTCAGGCACATATAGAAGTAGATTAATCTTCTTTGTGTTATTATCAGACGTAAATAATTCTCGGACCTAGAATACTATGACCCGAAAAAATACTGAAACTAGTTTATTCTCTAGATTCAACAATAAATTTGAAGTTCGCATTTCACCTATAAAATAAAGCTCAAAAACTGAAATGTTTTACCTACTTCACTTTAAACTTGTAACTGTTTCTGTTAGGATCTTTAAATTTTTATTTTTATTTATATTACCTTTATCATTACTGTTTCCATTAATATTATAGCCATTTGAAACGGTTCAGTAGTACCAATTGAAGACTCCCTGGCTTTACTCGAAGAACACTTTGAGGAGTATATCATCAAGCTCTTTCACCATGTTCTAACAACCACCTATTTCAAGTGTGGTGGGAAGTTCTACGAACAGATAGATGGTGTAGCTATGGGCTCCCCCCTAGCACCAGGCATAGCTGACCTATACTAGGAGCACTTCGAAAAGCTAGCACTGGACACTGCTAAACACAAGCTAAAAGCCTTCTACAGGGACGCTGACGATACCTTTGTAGTTTGACCACATGGCAGGGACAAACTGCTAGAATCCCATCAACACCTCAACAGCATAGATGGAAATATCAAATTTACCATGGAGATAGAAGAGTACAGAAGCTTACCCTTTCTGGATATCCTGATCACAAGAAACGTGGACGGCACGCTGGGACACGCAGTGTATAGAAAGAAAACACACACGGACCTCTTAACGCCAATAGCTGCCAACACCCTGCGCTACACAATGCTGTACTCAACACCTTAGTGCACAGGGCCAGGTCCATCTGCGATAAGGGAAGTTAGCCAGGAGAATTGCAACACCTAAAGGACACCTTCAAGAAAAATGGATACAGTGAGACACAAATAAGGAGAGCTCTGAAGACCGACCACAAGAAGAGAGAAGAGAGGCCGGATGACGACGAAGCAATGGGCTGTGCGTTCTTGCCATACGCGGGTCCTCCGACGTCCAAGATCGCGAGAATTCTCAAGAAACAAAAAATAAAGACCGTTTTCTACGCAGAGGGAAAAATCAAAGACCTTCTCGGTTCAACCAAGGATCCACTAGGTCTGACGGCACCAGGTGTGTACAAGATCGGATGCGAATGTGGGATGCAATATATAGGACAGACGCAGCGTGGCATCTCACAACGCCGCAGTGAACACATTAGGCATCTACGCTTGGGTCAGACCTACTAATCTGCTGTGGCGGAACATAGTATTGACGAGAAGCTCACCCTCGATTTCAAGGACACAAAGAAAATATGCAGCACAAACGGATTTTGGGACTCAGTAAACTAAGATGGTTGGTTGGTTGTTGCGGGGAAGGAGACCAGACAGCGTGGTCATCGGTCTCATCGGATTAGGGAAGTATGGGGAAGGAAGTCGGCCGTGCCCTTTCAGAGGAACCATCCCGGCATTTGCCTGAGTGATTTAGGGAAATCACAGTAAACTAAGAGTCCATAGAAATACGGTTACACGACAATCTAATCAACCGCGATAGTGGCTACCATCTCAGCACAGCCTGGGAGCCTGCAATCAGGAAAAACAGAGAAGAACGTTCCGTTCCACCAAGGGCCGCGGACGGAGCAGACAGTAACGGACGCCGGGACTCGAACCCCGCGCACGCGTTCCCCCCACCACCGGCCGATCCAGGTGCATCGGCCGACTCCGCGGGTGCGTGATTGGCCGGCCGTGGGAAGTGGAGAGCGGTCCAGCAGAGATCTAAGCCCGCAAGCGACGACATCTCCACACTTCGCCTCAAGATGATGGAGACGCATTCCATCGAAATGTTGCTACGAGACGACGATGCTACTCGGCTGACAACCCGTGAAGACTTCATATATGAAATTCGCCGAGAAAGCCTGCACTCGCATGGTACAGTGGTTACCGCTCGATAAGCAGCAGGTTTCGTTGCTCGCTCACACCGCGAATATACAGGGTGTTACCAAAAGGTACGGCCAAACTTTCAGGAAACATTCCACACACACAAATAAAGAAAAGATTTTACGTGGACATGTGTGCGGAAACGCTTAATTTCCATGTTAGAGCTCATTTTAGTTTCGTCAGTACGTACTGTACTTCCTCGATTCACCGCCATGATTTCATACGGGATACTCTACATGTGCTGCTAGAACATGTGCCTTTACAAGTACGACACAACATGTGGTTCATGCACGATGGAGCTCCTGTACATTTCAGTCGGATTGTTCGTACGCTTCTCAACAACAGATTCGGTGACCGATGGATTGGTAGAGGCGGACCAATTCCATGGCCTCCACGCTCTCCTGACCTCAACCCGCTTGACTTTCATTTATGGGGGCATTTGAAAGCTCTTGTCTACGTAACCCCGGTACCAAATGTAGAGACTCTTCGTGCTCGTATTGTGGACGGCTGTGATACAATACGCCATTCTCCAGGGCTGCTCCAGCGCATCAGGGATTCCATGCGACGGAGGGTGGATGCATGTATCCTCTCTAATGGAGGACATTTTGAACATTTCCTGCAACAAAGTGTTTGAAGCCACGCTGGTACGTTCTGTTGCTGTGTGTTTCCATTCCATGATTAATGTGATTTGAAGAGAAGTAATAAAATGTGCTCTAACATGGAAAGTAAGCGTTTCCGGACACATGTCCACATAACATATTTCCTTTCTTTGTGTGCGAGGAATGTTTCCTGAAAGTTTGGCCGTACCTTTTTGTAACACCCTGTATACCGAGGCGGCTCCGCCGCCATTTTATTGCACGACACGGCCGGCCGTGGGTGCAGCGGAATCCCATGAGTACGAATGGAGAATGTGTTAGGTTTCATTATACATATTTATATATTTCGGCTATCATGTTTTACTTGTACTTGAATACAAATCATGCGCGTGAGCATTCCTAATCTTCCTCCGAACTTTCCATAAAGCGTGGCCAAATATTAGATGGCAAACAGCAGAAGTAGTTCTGTAGTGTAGTAGTGAAAACCTTACTCCTGGGTAGGGGATCAGAGAAACAGCACAGGCAGTTCAAAGTCAAAGACGTACCAGTATCATAAGATTTGGAGCGGAGAGGCTGTTCCCGGCCAAGTGGTTCGACCATCCCTTTCACCGGGTCCTAGGAAGAGCTCCGGGTTCCCTCCATATTCTAGGAGTTCTACAGAAGACGGGTATGTGAGCATTAGTGCCCTCAGTGCGTCTGTCTCGATGTTCACAGGAAGAAAGGTATTTGAATACTTCAAATAATTCTTTTTATTTCCAGCTTCAGATTATGCAGGGAAATGAATGTACGTAATGATTACTTTCTCGTTTATTTCGGAAATTTTCTGTAGAAACAGAGTAGGCCCCCGTCATTTATACAAAGGCTCGTGTTGTCGTAAGCTACAAAGTCTCATCAATAGTTCTAGCGTGTAAATTCTGTCTCGCAAATCGAGTGAAACGAAGTATATTCAAACGGGTGTGATTTATTTTAGTCGAAAAACTGAATTGTAAAAAAATGTTTCTTTGTATAAGGGGATCTTAGAACACGTGGTCTGCCCCATGCTAGTAATAGTGAATGTGGTTGATCATTGGGTAGACAAATTATAACATCGAACGGTCACATCGTAATGCGCCACCTCGTGGCATAGTTGAATTAATTGTCGTTTCCACTCCCTTTGTAGTTGGATGTACTGTAATTCCACGTGGTCGACCATTCCTTGCCGGAGGGCGCGAGTTTCAAATAGCGCCAAAACAGACATCGGTCCGCTAAACTCCTTCGAGCCTCTGTGTTAATGTATCTGGTCCCCAGCCTGTCCGTTATCCGCCTCGCACATAGTAGATGTTCTATGTAAAGTAATAATAGAATTTTGTGGTACACATTTGGCCAAACGCAGTTCCAAAAAAATGTTCAAATGTGTGTGAAATCATATGGGACTTAACTGCTAAGGTCAGCAGTCCATAAGCTTACACACTACTAAATCTAAATTATCCTAAGGACAAACACACACACCCATGCCCGAGGAAGGACTCGAACCTCCGCCGGGACCAGCCGCACAGTCCATGACTGCAGCGCCTTAGAGCGCTCGGCTAATCCCACGCGGCCACGCAGTTCCATCTTGCCCGTAAAACAATAATGTGCATCCAGATTAGCATACAAGATAGGCAAGCTATAAGTTGTGTAAATGTAATCTCTGTAAAGTCGAATAATTTCTGTAATTGTTGTAAAGTCGAATGATTAAGATTAAAATAAATAGGTTACGAGTGATCGCCAATCTTTAACATACCCTAAAATCACAATGAATTCAATTTAGAGAACTCATTTATAGAAGGAAAAGAGTTTTAAAAATAACAATAAATGTAGCACGCAGGGACCGACACATCAGCGTGTGAGCCCTTAAGCCTCTTGCTTAGTAACGTGGAAAAGAGGACACGCTCTGTTCTCTAGGTAACGCGCTCATATACCCCTCACTCAGTTATCCGTTGCGCCATTTCCATTCGGGGCTAGTTGTAGTTGACTACCTCTTTTTATTAATGCCGATGTCAGGTGTCTGTTTCCACCTGGTTGTGGACTAGTATAGAGTATAGAAACAAGAAAATCCACAAAAAATCACGAGGGCTGTGTAAAGCAGAAATACGAGAGTTGTCAGGGGGTTTTATTCAACTACAGGCAAAATCATAGATTTCTCTCGTCCCCAATAATTCCGACAGGACGGTAATCTTTCAGATTTTCCCGTTATCTTATTTAAAGAAACGGCACAATAGAACTCGGTAAATAACTTCATCGGATGTTCGTTTCTATTTTGTATGATTTCAGTACACTGTATGACGAAATTTTATATCATGTCTCCCTTGGAACCTGTTCCAATTTCTGAAACGACATTGTCTCTCAATTATTTCTACGACAATAATTACAGTGAATTGATAGGATTCCAATTCGGTGGTAGTGAATGTCTGTGAGATTTGTTACACTCACGAACATCAAAAGAATGTAGTAGAGTTTCTTCTTTGTTATTTAGAGAGTATATCGTTTTCAGAGAATCAGCCTGAATGTAAAACGGTATCATACATATTACAAGTTGTTTTGCGTAAGGGTCATAGGATACAAGTATGTAATCTCTGCCGACAGGAACAAATTTCTTAAAAATACTTACGGATGGAATACCTCGTCACCACATAAACTACCTAAATTCAGAAGAAGTAGTGAAATATCTTTTCAGCGGTTTTACAGCCCCCTTCTCGCGGGGTGTACCAATCTCACTAGAGAAGGGTATTTCTATGCACAAAGTGTATCGTAATTAATGAGATACAGTTGAAATTACACGATACTGAAGCAAACAAGTCTCAGTAAACATAGATCCCCCAACGGGGCAGGGTGATTTTCCATTTGTGTTTACCAGCGACCACTAACTTGATTCTGGGTAAACTTATTTCCATTTAGGAAAGAAAATAATAAATATTAGGAAAAATTACTGGAGTTACTTCATAGAAAGCCCAAATTTTTTAGTAAACACGACAAGTTACGTTACAGTGTTCGAAGTGTCGTTGCTGTACCCGGAAGCAGGCCTGTACGCTTCGCTCTAATGAGTTTGGAATCCTCTCAGACGCGCTTCGATCATTTCGAAATTCTTGAAAAGCACTGACCAGTCTCTGCTCAAATTCTTCAAACTTGTCAACAGGAGTCGTGTACACGACACATTTCGAGTTGTCCCCAAGCATATAAACCCGTGGGGTTGATCTTGTAGGCTACGGTAGAGGTTCTCCTCACCCAACTCATCTTTTGCCGTATCGGATCGTTAGATGTAGCCTCATCATGAGAACAAAATGTGACGGTGCCACGTCACGCGTGTAATGTATCCTCTTGTGTTGCTCTAAGGGACACCCTCAAGGAATCCTGTAAGATGATACCGCAGACACCAACGTAATTGGTAACGTGTACGACACAGTAAGACGATCATCTAGTCAGTACCGCTAACCACACATTCAACGAGAAACGTCACTGATTTGAAGACCCTTGCACAGTTTCTGGACTGGAGCCTAGATGATCCCAAAAGTGATGCCATTACGACTGAACCCTATTACATCTGTACGTTGTCAAACATACGGTTGCCTGCAGCTTGTGATGTCCACCGGATTCTAAGACAGGGCTTTACAACATACGTGCTCGCGGAGCAAGCTGTGAGCAGCAAGGCACGACCACGGAGCAGCTTGAGCACGCTACCCCCACTACCGGACCAGAGCGGAGAGTGGGGAAACTCACGTGGGGCACACAACAGCTGCCGCCAGTCAATGTAAATCCGCGGCCACCTGCAGGGATATCACTCACGAATTATTACTGCGACAAATGAAACAAATACAGGAGAATGTACACATGCTACATAATTTTATTAGCTTAGTGTATGCCTCTACATTCGCATTAATTTGTGAACTGTTACACAATAAAAGGTGTCACTGAAGTGTGGGATTCTCGATTATCTTGTACTTTTTGCCCTTTACAATTGCGTCTTTGTTCGGAGTAATTGTTTTTGTGCATTTTAGGCGCAGCGTGCAGTTTAAATTTCGATCAGGCAATGCGCTTCTCAGGCGCGTCTTGTTACATTTCATTGCAGAGAACAGTTGTTCACAAACATACGTGGAACCGAACATTGATATTATTGTAGCCGCCAGTTTGTGCAAACGAGGATATCTATCCTGAGGGAAGAGTCTGTAGAATTCCAAAATGTTTTTCTTGTTCTGAAAGTTGTCTCTGTATTCTCTGTCACACTGCAGGTCAATAATTTCTTGCTGCAGATCAGGACGAAACTCTTACATATTCGCTGAATATGGACAGAACAGATCAAAATCACTGTCTAGTGCTGTCAGACCTTGAAAGCGCTGATCAACTGAACTATGTGAATAACGTTCACAGTCTTTGTGAACATCTTGCATGGATGATAATTTAGGAAAATGAGCTAGGTTTCCTGTTTCCAGCTGACTCACTGAAAGTGTCAATTTCAATTTAAAAGCTTGTATTCGATCTATGAAATGAGTAATTAGTAGATCTTTACCTTTAAGTAAAATGTTCAAAGCATTCAGATGGCTAGTTAAATCTGCTACGAACGCGAGATCACATTCAAACGTGCGCGCGCATTTCCCCTCCCACCCCTCCCTCATTACTCCGCGACCTTGCACCTGCTCGCGAGCACGTGCCTGAGCAGACGCGAGTACTCGCGCTCAAAACCGGCCAGTTGTTAAGCCCTGCTCTAAGAGCACTGTCCGCCTCGCTATGCCCCTGACCTCGCTGAAGTTGATACGGGTACGTTGCATTGCGACGCACTATTCTCAAAACACTACAGCGGGACATTCCAGAAATTTGTGTGGCAGGTCTCCCTTTCGAAATTCCTGGACAGTGTTCGACTGTTTTCATCATCACATCCTCTGCCGCTGGTATAATTTACACAGGCCTACTCATTTCCTCAGCATGTGTAAAGCTCCCAGTTTCTCGGAGGCGTTGATACAACCCTGTAAACGTTAGACTCTCACAGTCACTTCTTGGTACAAGCCTGTAGCAACCCACTCGTCGCTGTCATCCCTACCCTACACGAAATAGCCGTGCACTCTTCGTGGCCGTAATCTCCCATGTTACCACCAACAGTCGTAAAACATTACTGACACGACTGAAAGAACTGACATGAGGGGTACATTGACTGTCAACCGTACTGTCAACTACGGCAGCGTCGGTAACTGACCATATGGCCACAGTATTATGGACAGGAATGACTGTCACCCAGCCGTAGGCTTCCGCGGACTCTCAGATCCTTTCTGTCAAATAATGACACTAAAAACAGGAAAGGAAAACATCACAAAACTGTAGACCCACAAACAAAATTTTCACAAGACAAAATGCAAGGTAATTCAACAGTTTTTACAAATAGGATGTGAAGTGAGCTGTCGAAAGAAACCAAATTAAATGTAAAACTCTGAAGTGCTCAAAACCATTTAAACTACAATTTGAAAATTAATTTACAAAATCACACAAATCTGGGTCTGGTCTCCCAACGATAAATGGATAAGAGTACGTATCAGAAGAAAGTCTTCCCTGAAAATTAACTAGGTCAATTCTATGAAAATTAACAGAAGTCAAGCAGTCTGATGAATCACAAACGTGATGAAAGGAGAGAGAAAGCAAAGTGTGAAGCAATCATGCGAGGTAATAGGTGATCTATACTAACGAGAAAACTTTGCGAATGAGCATTTTGAAGTATTGTAGAGCAATTACAGTAAAAATTCGCATGCAACACCCAAACAAACGGGTTCTATCTCGTGAAGGTAGTGAAATAGTAAAAAAAAAAAAAGATTGAAAAGCCAGCATGCCTCACTAAATATCAATCTGTGTGCCGTTACAGTGCACATACGCTTGTAAGTTTCCTTGGCAGACACTATAATTGGGTCAACCGCATGAGGCAACTTTGCTGAGAAGTTAGCCGGCCGCGGTGGTCTCGCGGTTAAAGCGCTCAGTCCGGAACCGCGCGACTGCTACGGTCGCAGGTTCGAATCCTGCCTCGGGCATGGATGTGTGTGATGTCCTTAGGTTAGTTAGGTTTAAGTAGTTCTAGGGGACTGATGACCACAGTAGTTAAGTCCCATAGTGCTCAGAGCCATCTGACCCATTTTGATGTTCATGAAAAAGAACCTCACTACTTAAAAGAAGCACCAAATCCACAAATTTGAACCATTTTTTTTGCTGAGAAGTTATTCTCCCTGTTTTTGCCTCTGCGACGTTCAGTTATCTTAGTATCTGCAGAATGATCTGGCCGGCAAGTTAGCAGCAGATTGTCCGTAAGCAATCATATATCAAGGAGCCCACATATTACGAAAGTTCGTACGGAAACAAAAGTAAACTTACAGGCTTTGTGAAGGACAGCTATGGCATCTTATTTAATAAGGTACATAGAGCTGCGACCAACAACGTCTTATATGAACGAATACCATCAGAAGCTTATGATATGTTGCAATTGTATCTGACATAATCATATTACAACTGGCATATTCTACGAGCATATGTACAGACTGGTAGTGGGCACATCCCTTCCTACTGTGGCAGGTGATGCGTTCATAGAACGCTACGAAAAAGCAGTTGCGTTTCGAGCCATGGCGCAGAGTGTTGGTTGAGGTATGTAGGTGACACATTCTTTATATGGGCGCAATGGGAGGCAGATTACGCATCAATAGTTTAACAACCTGCAGTTCACGAGAAATAACTATTCGAGTCCTCCTTGGGTGAAGCAGATGGAAACCTAGTGGATATCTCGGACGTGGGGTACAGAGAAAACCGACGAACACCAACAGACATTTGCCTGCACAGTCTAACTGCTATCTGGCCCAAAAAACTGTGTTAACAGTGCTATAGCTCTAGTGTAGGATATACGCGATGATGGTAATCTCCAAAACGTATTAATATGCTACGGAAGACATCCCATGCGAATCGATAGAGCAATGGAAGCCACACAGCGATTTATGAAGTAATCTTATTTACATAACGTGACAACTTACAAAAGGTTCAAATGGCTCTAAGGACTATGGGACTTAACATTTGAGGTCATCAGTCACCTAGACTTAGAAACTACTTTAACCTAACTAACCTAAGGACATCACACACATCCTTGATCGGGGCAGGATTCGAACCTGCGAACGCAGCAGCAGCGCGGTTCCGGACTGAAGCGCCTAGAACCACTCGGCCACAGTGGCCGGCTTGACCACGTAGGACAAGAGTTGTGCTGCAGGTGAAGTGCGGCAATATTAAAGAAGGCCGCAGGTCCCAGATCTTTGAGGCCCTCGAAGGAATTCTGAAATAGTCTTTCACTGCAAGCGTTTACAAACTTCGATGTGAACACAAGATGTTGATGTTGACCAAACCAGGGGACCGTTTAACACCAGCTTGTCAGAGTATATACTTAACGTGCGACAGGTGCAAAGCAGAAAATCGGTAATATAAAAAGATGGACTGTGACCTACAATGGTAATTTATAAGGCACAATTCCCCCACAAATGTTACCACTGTGTCCACGGTAATAACCTTATTTTTAGTGGGACTCCATTCCACGAAGTGTTCGGAGTTGGATCGTAACCATTTGGAAAGATACCAAAGTCCTGTAAATATTACTGATCCGGTATCTTTGGTCCAAGTAGTTTAACCCTTCGCAGTGATGGGCAAGGCGTCGATTCTTGATCAGGTACTGTTGACTCTAGTTGATTGCTACTATACGTGACTCGGGGATTCTTGGTTACGCAGACAATTAAGAGACACAGTCGAAATTTGAGAGGGGATCCCAGTCATTTTATTCACATCATTGACGTTGGTGATAATAAAAAAAACACAATGACGAAGTCGTGTGCTCAAGGTACTAACGATATATATTCCACCCTTAAGATAATCCACATATGTTGCAGGTATACTTTCCATGCACAGTTAGCAGTAAATACGCAGTCTGCAAGGCTCACAGATTCACGGCAACATCCAGTGTCAATGCTGCCGGCAATGTGAGCATCACATGACTACACTGCCAGTACGGATTGCTTCATGCTGCACTCATAGCGGCAAACAACAACGAACGAAGACACTTTTCTTATTTTACAAAGGTTATAGTCAATAAATTTTAATGTAAGGGCACTCAAATGCAGATGTAAAATGTAAGTAGAATATTTATTGTTTCAGATGTACACCGTCATATAAATGTCGCTGCGGATACCCCTTACACATTTTCCATAGTCCCTACCTCTCCCCATGAGAAATATTTAAATTATTATTGACATATCCTCAGGCTGAACAAAGATATAATAAATAAAAAAATTGAGTCAATCAACAAGAAAAATTGATGTACGGCAAAGAATATAGAAGTAGAGAGAAAAGAAGGTCAAAACCGAAACAGGATGAACGAAATAAATAACTGAAGACGAAACGAAAACAAGATCATAAAGAATGAAACAACACTGAGCTGAAAGAAAGGCACAGAAGAGCGTTTAGTTTTCTATTTGATATTTTGGGTTCCCTTACCGAATTGAAATTTAATCTGCATACCCCATTACCGAACGAATGGTAATTAGCAATTAAAAGAAGTTATTTTGTACTAAAAATTATGACTCAATATTGGTTAATGAACATCTCCATTTATTAATAAATGTAGGATTTAAGTAGAAATAAAAAGAATTCGCAGCTAGTGAAAGTCTAACCAGCAATATTACGATTACGAGTGAAACACAATACGCACTTAACTTCTGGCTTTCATGTTAATCATAAAGATAAGTATTGTACTTAACGGCCCTCGGAAATACAATGCTCAAAGATTTTTTTTCTAAGAATTATATTGCCTTAGGAAAGTGGTGGACCTGCAGTGGCTGGCCAGAGAAGGCGCCGTCTGTAGAGTATCCCCATGTCTACGTTACATTACATCAAGACTTGCCTTTGAGTGGGCGAAGCCAACAAATGTGAATACCAAATAAATGTTATGTGTAACAGTTTGATCTCTAGCACAGACTAATTTCTATGTTGGTTCAGTAATTAACGCATGTTGCCATATATAACACACGCGATAAAGACTGAAATGGCAAGGCAAGTCCATAGAACCTCCGTCATGTAACGGACACGTCTGCACGGCTGTCTTGGATCACAATACGCATATAAAATGTCTGACAGAAGGACCCGCCAATATAAAAGATGACCGAGAGCATCGTCTTCTGAGGAGAGAAGCAGAAATGGCAGACTGAGTCGGCCAGGAGAGGTCAGTGGCGTCTAACGTAGACTAGCATATCAATCAGGGAGACTTATGTTATAATTTCCTATGCACGCTGTGTGGTTCTTTAGTGATACAGGAGCAAGGAACAGACGCCGTTCACGCACAGAGATAACGTAGATTTACAAATGTCACTACTCATTTTACTAAGGTTTGAAGCTCCTCTTTCCTTTCTTCCGTGTTTGAGATTTAAAAACTGGGTGGTTTTGGAAATAACCCTTATGCCAACACAATTAGTTTATTTTTATATTTAACCAAACATGTTTCGACACCAATGTGTCATCTTCTACGGGTCAAATTTTTATTTCTGTAAAGTATAATATCACATCTGTAATAATTAAACTGTCTTAGGCCTAAGAAATACAATATTTGCAATTTGCTTCGTTTTGTTTGGACATGGACCTTACAATTACATCGCTAACTGAACTCTATTAATAATCATCGATTTTAGTGCTCGTTTACGTCAATTTTTTGACAGCATATCATCTGCAAACTACCCATGAAGAAAATTATTGCGTATTTGTCGAGAGCTGTTTCGACGGTAAGGTTATGTGAGTTTTTGTACTTAAATTTTCCTTCCTGTTTCGTCTCCCTGATTGGTGTCTCAATCAGCTGCTGTTTAGTGCACTGCTTTCACTCGATTTATCACAAATTTCTGCTCACTATCTCACCTCACATGCACTTACACAAAATTTGGTGAAATGTGATCTGCACAGACACGTCTGACAACACACTGTATGAGAGAATGAGAGGTGTCATGTTATTGTCGTCGCTCACTTGTTCATCGCTGGTCTTGTGTTTGTTATGGCGCTGATTACGATGTGTGTGTGTGTGTGTGTGTGTGTGTGTGTGTGTGAGACAGAGAGAGAGAGAGAGAGAGAGAGAGAGAGAGAGAGAGAGAGGGAAAGACAGGTGGATTGAGAACCAAGAAAACAGTTTTTTATGTTTTTTGTGTGGAGTCATTTTTGTATAGTTCATCGAGTGTTCGAAACAGTGTTTTGTTGCACAGTGGTGTATTTTCATTCAGGACAGGACTTTCTTTCCCTGTATTATTGCTTTTTGTGTGTGGTAGTTCTCCTCTATTGCGAGTTTTTGATTGAGACTGTTGCTTTTTCTGAGGATCTTCAGATCAGTCTCCATGTTTTTTGGGTGGTTATCATGTATTAGACGGTCTGCAAAAGTCGAGTGTGTACTATCACTTCATAGTGCTCTGAGGTGTGCGGAGAACCTCGTTTTCAAATTTCTGCGTGTTTGGCCTATGTAGACCGACTTGCTTGAACTGTAGGTTAACTGATGTATTCCAAATTTGGAGAATTTGTCTGCAGAGATGGTCTTAGGTCTTATATTCTTCTGCACTGTGTTATTTGTGCGGAATGATATTTGTAGCCCTTGTTTCTTCAGTATGTTTCTCGCCCAGTGTACGTTTTTGTTACTGTATGATAGTGTCTGCCATGCTGTACTCTTTGTAGGGTACTCCTGGTATCCTGAGTTTGTCTAGAGGTTGTGTTCTTGGTTCTCTGTTGTTGTTGTTGTGGTCTTCAGTCCTGAGACTGGTTTGATGCAGCTCTCCATGCTACTCTATCCTGTGCAAGCTTCTTCATCTCCCAGTATCTACTGCAACCTACATCCTTCTGAATCTGCTTAGTGTATTCATCTCTTGGTCTCCCTCTACGATTTTTACCCTCCACACTCCCCTCCAATGCTAAATTTGTGATCCCTTGATGCCTCAAAACATGTCCTACCAACCGATCCCTTCTTCTAGTCAAGTTGTGCCACAAACTTCTCTTCTCCCCAATCCTATTCAATACCTCCTCATTAGTTACGTGATCTACCCACCTTATCTTCAGCATTCTTCTGTAGCACCACATTTCGAAAGCTTCTATTCTCTTCTTGTCCAAACTAGTTATCGTCCATGTTTCACTTCCATACATGGCTACACTCCATACAAATACTTTCAGAAACGACTTCCTGACACTTAAATCTATACTCGATGTTAACAAATTCCTCTTCTTGAGAAACGCTTTCTTTGCCATTGCCAGTCTACATTTTATATCCTCTCTACTTCGACCATCATCGGTTATTTTACTCCCTAAATAGCAAAACTCCTTTACTACTTTAAGTGTCTCATTTCCTAATCTAATTCCCTCAGCATCACACGACTTAATTTGACTACATTCCATTATCCTCGTTTTGCTTTTGTTGATGTTCATCTTATATCCTCCTTTCAAGACACTGTCCATTCCGTTCAACTGCTCTTCCAAGTCCTTTGCTGTCTCTGACAGAATTACAATGTCATCGGCGAACCTCAAAGTTTTTACTTCTTCTCCATGAATTTTAATACCTACTCCGAATTTTTCTTTTGTTTCCTTTACTGCTTGCTCAATATACAGATTGAATAACATCGGGGAGAGGCTACAACCCTGTCTTACTCCTTTCCCAACCACTGCTTCCCTTTCATGCCCCTCGACTCTTATAACTGCCATCTGGTTTCTGTACAAACTGTAAATAGCCTTTCGTTCCCTGTATTTTACCCCTGCCACCTTCAGAATTTGAAAGAGAGTATTCCACTTAACATTGTCAAAAGCTTTCTCTAAGTCTACAAATGCTAGAAACGTAGGTTTGCCTTTTGTTAATCTTTCTTCTAAGATAAGTCGTAAGGTCAGTATTGCCTCACGTGTTCCAACATTTCTACGGAATCCAAACTGATCTTCCCCGAGGTCGGCTTCTACCAGTTTTTCCATTCGTCTGTAAAGAATTCGCGTTAGTATTTTGCAGCTGTGACTTATTAAACTGATAGTTCGGTAATTTTCACATCTGTCAACACCTGCTTTCTTTGGGATTGGAATTATTATATTCTTCTTGAAGTCTGAGGGTATTTCGCCTGTCTCATACATCGTGCTCACCAGATGGTAGAGTTTTGTCATGACTGGCTCTCCCGAGGCCATCAGTAGTTCAGATGGAATGTTGTCTACTCCCGGGGCCTTGTTTCGACTCAGGTCTTTCAGTGCTCTGTCAAACTCTTCACGCAGTATCTTATCTCCCATTTCGTCTTCATCTACATCCTCTTCCATTTCCATAATATTGTCCTCAAGTACATCGCCCTTGTATAAAGCCTCTATATACTCCTTCCACCTTTCTGCCTTCCCTTCTTTGCTTAGAACTGGGTTGCCATCTGAGCTCTTGATATTCATACAAGTGGTTCTCTTCTCTCCAAAGGTCTCTTTAATTTTCCTGTAGGCAGTATCTATCTTACCCCTAGTGAGACAAGCCTCTACATCCTTACATTTGTCCTCTAGCCATCCCTGCTTAGCCATTTTGCACTTCCTGTCGATATCATTTTTGAGACGTCTGTATTCCTTTTTGCCTGCTTCATTTACTGCATTTTTGTATTCTCTCCTTTCATCAATTAAATTCAATATTTCTTCTGTTACCCAAGGTTTTATATTAGCCCTCGTCTTTTTACCTACTTGATCCTCTGCTGCCTTCACTACTTCATCCCTCAGAGCTACCCATTCTTCTTCTACTGTATTTCTTTCCCCCATTCCTGTCAATTGTTCCCTTATGCTCTCCCTGAAACTCTCTACAACCTCTGGTTCTTTCAGTTTATCCAGGTCCCATCTCCTTAAATTCCCACCTTTTTGCAGTTTCTTCAGTTTCAATCTGCAGTTCATAACCAATAGATTGTGGTCAGAATCCACATCTGCCCCAGGAAATGTCTTACAATTTAAAACCTGGTTCCTAAATCTCTGTCTTACCATTATATAATCTATCTGATACCTACTAGTATCTCCAGGATTCTTCCAGGTATACAACCTTCTTTTATGATTCTTGAACCAAGTGTTGGCTATGATTAAGTTATGCTCTGTGCAAAATTCTACAAGGCGGCTTCCTCTTTCATTCCTTCCCCCCAATCCATATTCACCTACTATGTTTCCTTCTCTCCCTTTTCCTACTGACGAATTCCAGTCACCCATGACTATTAAATTTTCGTCTCCTTTCACTACCTGAATAATTTCTTTTATCTCGTCATACATTTCATCTATTTCTTCATCATCTGCAGAGGTAGTTGGCATATAAACTTGTACTACTGTAGTAGGCATGGGCTTTGTGTCTATCTTGGCCACAATAATGCGTTCACTATGCTGTTTGTAGTAGCTAACCCGCACTCCTATTTTTTTATTCATTATTAAACCTACTCCTGCATTACCCCTATTTGATTATGTATTTATAACCCTGTAATCACCCGACCAAAAGTCTTGTTCCTCCTGCCACCGAACTTCACTAATTCCCACTATATCTAACTTTAACCTATCCATTTCCCTTTTTAAATTTTCTAACCTACCTGCCCGGTTAACGGATCTGACATTCCACGCTCCGATCCGTAGAACGCCAGTTTTCTTTCTCCTGATAACGACGTCCTCCTGAGTAGTCCCCGCCCGGAGATCCGAATGGGGGACTATTTTACCTCCGGAATATTTTACCCAAGAGGACGCCATCATCATTTAATCATACAGTAGAGCTGCATGTCCTCGGGAAAAATTACGGCTGTAGTTTCCCCTTGCTTTCAGCCGTTCGCAGTACCAGCACAGCAAGGCCATTTTGGTTAATGTTACAAGGCCATATCAGTCAATCATCCAGACTGTTGCCCCTGCAACTACTGAAAAGGCTGCTGCCCCTCTTCAGGAACCACATGTTTGTCTGGCCTCTCAACAGATACCCCTCCGTTGTGGTTGCACCTACGGTACGGCCATCTGTATCGCTGAGGCACGCAAGCCTCCCCACCAGCGGCAAGGTCCATGGTTCATGGGGGGACGGGGTTCTCTATTATGACTGGTGATTTGTTGATAGTTTTTATCTCTTTTAATTTGTTTTTGAATTTGGTTATTCAGTTTGATTATCATTTGTGTGTTGTACTCAGTAGGTCATGAGCCCTGGCCACTTTGATGGTATGTAAATGTTATTGACCTGATAGACACACAAAATGGGTCAGCACATGATAGTTTCTACTTAAGTACACCCACCGCTGGAGCTCCGGAGATCGCAGCCGCGTAATGGCTATGGTTACGAAAGTTAAAAAGTCAGTCAAGAGGGCTAGGAGAGTATTCTTACTAGAAAGAGCACATAATCAGTTGTTAGCATCCCACTTAGTAAATGAATCAACTTCATTTACTTCCGGTACGATGGACGTGGAAGAATTATGGGCAAATTTTAAACACATTGTAAATCACGCATTGGAGAAGTATGTGCCGAAAAAGTGGGTTACGGACGGGAAATACCCACCGTGGTTTAACAGCGCAATTCGGAGAACGCTCAGGAAGCAAAGACAGTTGCACTCGCAGTACAAAAAGATCGGGAGAATGACGTCAGGCAAAAGTTAGTAGAGATTCGTGCTGGTGTAAAAAGAGCGATGCGCGAAGCATACAACCACTACCACCGTCATACCGTAGCAAAAGATCTTGCTGAAAACCCAAGGAACCTCTGGTCTTACGTAAAATCGGTAAGCGGGTCGAAAGTTTCCATCCAGTCACTCACTGATCAGTCTGGCCTGGCAACGGAAGACAGCAAAACGAAAGCTGAAATTTTAAATTTAGCATTTGAGAAATATTTCACGCAGGAGGATCGTACAATCATACCACCGTTTGTGTCTCGCACAGATAGACATCCCTGGGGTTCTGAAGCCGCTGAATGGGTTGACAATAAATAAATCGCCAGGTCCTGATGGGATTCCAATTCGGTTTTACAGAGAGTACTCTACTGCATTGGCTCCTTACTTAGCTTGCATTTATCTCGAATCTCTTGCCCAACGTAAAGTCACGAGCGACTGGAAAAAAGCGCAGGTGACGCCCGTATACAAGAACGGTAGAAGGATGGATCCTCTAAATTACAGACCAATATCCATAACATCGGTTTGTTGCAGGATTCTCGAACATATTCTCAGTTCGAATATATTGAAATTTCCTTGTGACAGAGAAGTTGCTGTCCATGCATCAGCACGGCTTTAGAAAGCATCGCTCCTGCGAAACGCAATTCGCCCTTTTCTCACATGATATCTTGCGAACCATGGGTGAAGGGTATCAGACGGATGCCATATTCCTTGACTTCCGGAAAGCGTTTGACTCGGTGCCCCACTGCAGACTTCTAACTAAGGCACAAGCATATGGGATTGGCTCCCAAATATGTCAGTGGCTCGAAGACTTCTTAAGTAATAGAACCCAGTACGTTGTCCTCGTTGGTGAGTGTTCATCGGAGGTGAGGGTAACATCTGGAGTGCCCCAGGGAAGTGTGGTTGGTCCGCTGTTGTTTTATATCTACATAAATGATCTTTTGAATAGGGTGTATAGCAATGTGCGGCTGTTTGCTGATGATACTGTGCTGTACGGGAAGGTGTCGTCGTTGAGTGACTGTAGGAGGATACAAGATGACTTGGACAGGACTTGTGATTGGTGTAAAGAATGGCAGCTAACTCTAAATATAGATAAATGTAAATTCATGCAGATGAATAGGAAAAAGAATCCCGTAATGTTTGAATTCTCCATTAGTAGTGTTGCGCTTGACACAGTGACGTCGATTAAATATTTGGGCGTAGCACTGCAGAGCGATATGAAGTGGGACAAGCATGTAATGGCAGTTGTGGGGGAGGCGGATAGTCGTCTTCGGTTCATTGGTAGAATTTTCGGAAGATGTGGTTCATCTGTAAAGGAGACCGCTTATAAAACACTAATACGACCTATTCTTGAGTACTGCTCGAGCGTTTGGGATCCCTATCAGGTCGGATTGAGGGAGGACATAGAAGCAATTCAGAGGCGGGCTGCTAGATTTGTTACTGGTAGGTTTGATCATCACGCGAGTGTTACGGAAATGCTTCAGGAACTCGGGTGGGAGTCTCTGGAGGAAAGGAGGCGTTCTTTTCGTGAATCGCTACTGAGAAAATTTAGAGAACCAGAATTTGAGGCCGACTGCAGTACAATATTACTGCCGCCAACTTATATTTCGCGGAAAGACCACAAAGATAAGATAAGAGAGATTAGGGCTCGTACAGAGGCATATAGTCAGTCCTTTTTCCCTCGTTCTGTTTGGAAGTGGAGCAGGGAGAGAAGATGCTAGTTGTGGTACGAGGTACCCTCTGCCACACATCGTATGGTGGATTGCGGAGTATGTATGTAGATGTACATGTAGAATCGTTCGTGGCATCGCCCTTGAGTCACGGTTGCAGCTGTAGTAAAGGCGGCGACATAACCGGATTCACGTATATTTGGAAGTGCGGCCCACAGGATGGCGGCCGATACCTCAGCATCATTGCTTCTAAGGCTTCCCAAGTTGACTATTGGTGTAATGACAGTAAAGTCCAAACGTGAAGGACAAACAACAGCTTAACCATGACTAAGCATACCTCATGTACAGACGGAAAGGACCAACGAACATTGCGGAAAGTGGTCGTAAAAAAACTCTTGAAATCGGTGAAAGTAATCACTCGTGAGTTTTAAAGTTCTACGAACAGTATAGCTAGCACATTGACTGTGTGTAAGGAGGCATAAGGGAGGGGCGAAAGGAGCGAGCAGCCAGCTCAAAGTAAGCCACACATTTCTGTAGCAAATACAGAGCGACGCTTGTGGTGGTGTAAAGAGCGATGCCACTCAAATGCTGATGATTGGAAACAAGTTATTTGGGGTGATGAGTCACAATACATCCTATGGTAATCGGATGGGAAGACATGGGGTAGATGAATGTCTGGAGGACCTTACCTGCATAGCGCCAACAGTTCAGTACGGAGAAGGTGGTGTTAAGGTAGGGATGCATTTTTCACGGCAAGGCTGTAGCCCCTTTATTCTGCTTAGTAAAATGATAAATGCAGCCGGATTTGAACTCATTTTATAGCATTGTGTATTTCGGATAGTGCAGGAGCAGGTTGAAGATGACTTTTTGTATCAGCATGACAATGTACTTTGTCATTACGCAGCATCTACATCTACATAAACATCTACGTCATTACTCTGCTATTCACAATAAAGTGCCTGGCAGAGGGTTCAGTGAACCACCTTCAAGCTGTCTCTCTACCGTTCCACTCTCGAACGGCGCGCGGGAAAAACGAGCACTTTGATTTTGCTGTGCGAGCCCTGATTACTCTTATTTTATCGTGATGATCAATTCTCCCTATGTAGGTCGGTGGCAAACAGAATGATTTCGCAATCGAAGGAGAAAACTGGTGATTGAAATTTCATGAAAAGATCACGTCGCAACGAACTACGCCTTTGCTTTAATGATTGCCACTCCAATTCACGTATCATGTCTGTGACACTAATTCCCCTATTTCGCGATAATACAAAACGAGCTGCCCGTCTCTGTACTTTTTCGATGTCATCCGTCAGTCCCAGCTGATGTGGATCCCACACCGCACAGCAATACTCCAGAATATGGCGGACAAGCGTGGTGTAAGCAGTCTCTTCAGTAGACCTGTTGCACCTTCTAAGTGTTCTGCCAATGAATCGCATTCTTTGGTTTGCTCTACCCACAATATTGTCTACGTCATCGTTCCACTTTAGGTTGTTTGTAATTGTATTTAGCTGAATTTACAGCCTTCATATTTGTGCAACATCACGTAATCCAAATGTAGCTGATTTCTTTTAGTATTCATGTGAATAACTCCACACTTTTCCTCATTCAGGATCAATTGCCACTTTTCGCACCATACATATTTCTTATCTAAATCATTTTGCAAGTCGTTCTGATTATGTGATGACTTTACAAGATGGTAAATGACAGCATCATCTGCAAATAATCTAAAACGGCTACTCAGATTGTCTCCTATGTCGTTCTTATCGACCAGGAACAATAGAGGGCCTATAACACTTCCTTGGGAAATGCCGGATATTACTTCTGGTTTATTCGATGACTTCCCGTCTATTACTACGAACTGTGACCTTTCTGACAGGAAATCACCGCACAACTGAAGCGATACTCCCTTGGAACGCAGTTTGGTTAGATGACGCTTGTGAGAAACGGTGTCGAAAGCCTCCTGGAAATCTAAAAATATGGAATCAATTTGACATCCCCTGTCGATAGCACTTATTACTTCATGAGTACAAAGAGCTAGTTGTGTTTTACAAGAATGATATTTTCTGAAACCGTGCTGACTATGTGTCAATAAATCGTTTTCTTCGAGGTACTACAAGATGTTCGAATGCAGTGTATGTTCCAAACCACTACTGCAAATCGACGTTAGTGATATAGGCCTGTAATTCAGCAGATTACTCCTACTTCCCTTTTCGTGTAATGGTGTGACTTGAGCAATTTTCCAGTCTTTAGGTGCGGAGCCGACCGGAATGGCCGTGCGGTTCTAGGCGCTACAGTCTGGAGCCGAGCGACCGCTACGGTTGCAGGTTCTTCGAATCCTGCCTCGGGCATGGATGTGTGTGATGTCCTTAGGTTAGTAAGGTTTAATTAGATATAAGTTCTAGGCGACTGATGACCTCAGAAGTTAAGTCGCATAGTGCTCAGAGCCATTTGAAGCATTTTTTAGGTACGGATCTTTCTGTGAGCGAGTGGTTGTATATAATTTCTAAATATGGAGCTCTTTTATCAGCATACTGTGAGAGGAACCTGACTGATATACAATCTTGACCGGAGGCCTTGCCTTTATTAAGCGATTTAAGCTGTTTCGTTACACCGAGGATATTTACTTCTATGTTTCTCATCTTGGCAGTTGTTCTTGTTTGGAATTAAGGAATATTTACTTCGTCTTCTTTGGTGAAGGATTTTTTGGAAACCGTGTTTAATAACTCTGCTTTAGTGGCACTGCCATTACTGACTTCACCGTTGTTATCGCGCAGTGTAGGTATTGATTGGGTCTTGCCACTGGTGTGCTTTATATATGACCAGAATATCTTTGCGTTTTCTGCCAGATTTCGAGACAGAATTTCGTTGTGGAAATTATTAAAAGCATGTCGCATTGAAATACGCGCCATATTTCGAACTTCTATAAAACTTAGCCAATCTTGGGGATTTTGCGTTCTTTTAAATTTGGCATGTTTTTTTTCATTGCTGATGCAACAACAATCTGCCCCTTTTTGTGTACCATGGGGGATCAGTACCATCACTTATTAATTTATGTGGTATATATCTCTCAAGTGCTGTCGGTACTATCTCTCCGAAAACATTCCACAACTATTCTGCTTTTATACGATCAGATCGGAAGGAGTGAAGATTGTCTCTTAGAAACGCGTTAAGAGCCTTTCTATCAGCTTTTCTTAAATAGATATGCTTTGCGTTTCTTTTTTATGGTTGTACGTGTTACGGTATTCAGCATAGCAGCAACTGCCTTGTGGTCGCTAATTCCTGTATTGGTGCATCCATGACGCAATGATTTTTAGGATGGCAACTTTTCTGAAATGGACTGGCCTGACCATACTCCTAAAGAGAACTCATTGGAATACCTTTGGGACCAGTTAGGGCGTAGATTTCACTCCAGGCCACTGCTTCCAGGGCTTAGGCACCAGCGGAAGAAAAGTTGACGTTTTCCGTCACGTATTGAGATACCTCATTGAGAGTGAACCCAAAAGAATTCATTGGCCATAAAGACGAATTGTGGATACATCCCATATTAATGCACACTAACATGTGACCGAAAACTTTGGTCAGGTGGTGTATATAGCATATACCATACGAAAAGTGAAGTGACGGCGGGGTGGTGGGTAGGGCGGTCCTCTGAGTAACTTCTAACCATTGCTAGTGTATGAAGTAAGGCGGAGAAGTCCGGTCCATAAAGTGCCTAAATGCATAAGTATGAATATACAGGGCTATTACAAATGATTGAAGTGATTTCATAAATTCACTGTTGCTCCATTCATTGACATATGGTCACGACACACTACAGATACGTAGAAAAACTCATAAACTTTTGTTCGGCTGAAGCCGCACTTCAGGTTTCTGCCGCCAGAGCGCTCGAGAGCGCAGTGAGACAAAATCGCGACAGGAGCCGAGAAAGCGTATGTCGTGCTTGAAATGCACTCACATCAGACAGTCATAGCAGTGCAACGACACTTCAGGACGAAGTTCAACAAAGATCCAGCAACTGCTAACTCCATTCTGCGATGGTATGCGCAGTTTAAAGCTTCTGGATGCCTCTGTAAGGGGAAATCAACGGGTCGGCCTGCAGTGAGCGAAGAAACGGTTCAACGCGTGCGGGCAAGTTTCACGCGTAGCCCGCGGAAGTCGACGAATAAAGCAATCAGGGAGCTAAACGTACCACAGGATGGTGCTCCACCGCACTTCCATCATGATGTTCGGCATTTCTTAAACAGGAGATTGGAAAACCGATGGATCGGTCGTGGTGGAGATCATGATCAGCAATTCAAGTCATGGCCTCCATGCTCTCCCGACTTAACCCCATGCGATTTCTTTCTGTGGGGTTATGTGAAAGATTCAGTGTTTAAACCTCCTCTACCAAGAAACGTACCAGAACTGCGAGCTCGCATCAACGATGCTTTCGAACTCATTGATGGGGACATGCTGCGCCGAGTGTGAGAGGAACTTGATTATCGGCTTGATGTCTGCCGAATCACTAAAGGGGCACATATCGAACATTTGTGAATGCCTAAAAAAACTTTTTGAGTTTTTGTATGTGTGTGCAAAGCATTGTGAAAATATCTCAAATAATAAAGTTATTGTAGAGCTGTGAAATCGCTTCAATCATTTGTAATAACCCTGTACACCAATATGGTGAAGGTCATGGAATACCTCCTAATATTCTACTGGATCTTCTTTAACCCGGCGTAGTACGGCAACTCGACGTGGCATGGACTCGACAAGCCTTGGGAAGTCTCCTGCAGAAACACTAAGCCACGCTGCCTCTACAGCCGTCTAGGATTGTGAAAGAGTTGCGGATGCAGGGTTTTGTGCACGAACAGACATCTCAATTATGTCGCATAAACGTCGGGCGATCTGGGATGCTAAATAATTCTCTCGAATTGCCCAGAACCACGAAAAGTTCTGGCCCAGTCACATGACATGAAGTCCATGAATGGGCAAATGGTCTTTAAGTAGCTGAGCATAACCATTTGCAGTCAATAATCGATTCAGTTGGATCAGAGGTTCCAGTAAATTACAAGTAAAAACAGGCCTCATAATCACCTAGCCACCACCAAACAGTGCAGTGCCTAGTTGAGAACTTGCGTCCATGGCTTCGTAGTGTCTGCGCCACACACGAACCCTACCATCAACTATAACCAACTGAAATCGGGACTCATCTGACCAGGTCACGGTTTTCTAGTTGTCTAGGGTCCAACGGAAACAGTAACGAGTCCAGGAGAGGCGCTGCAGGCGATGTCGTGCAGTTAGCAAAGGCACTCGCGTCGACCGTCTCCTCTCATAGCCCATTAACGCCAGATTTGGCCGCACTGCCATAACGAACACGTTTGTCGTGGGATACATATTGATTATTGCGGTTATTTCACGCCGAGTTGCTTGTCTGTTAGCACTGACGGCTCTTCGCAAACGCCACTGCTCTCGGTAGTTAAGTGAGGCCGTTGGCCACTGCGTTGGCGGTGGTGAGCGGTAATGCCTTACATTTGGTAATTTCGGAACACTCTTTGTAGAGTGGGTCTCGGAATACTGAGTTCTATAACTATTTCCGAATTGGATATATCCTATTGATCTAGCTACAACTACCATTCCGGGTTCAAAGTCTGTCAAATCCCATCGTCCGGCCATAATCACGTCGGACATACATTTTTGCATGAATCATGTAAGTACAAGGGGGTGAGACAGGATTGTGGCCTATCCCCAATGTTATTCTATCTGTATATTGACCAAGCAGTAAAGGAAACAAAATCCTTGGAGAAGAAATAAATATTTTAAGGTTCGCCGATAACATTGTAATTCTGTCAGAGACATCAAAGGACCTTGAAGAGCAGTTGAACGGAATGGACAGTGTCTTGAAAGGAGGTTATAAGACGAACATCAACAAAAGCAAAACGAGGATAATGGGATGTAGTCGATTTAAATCGGGTGATGCTGAGGGAATTAGATTAGGAAATGAGACGTTTAAAGTAGTAAATGAGTTTTGCTATTTGGGGAGCAAAGTAACTCACGATGGGAGAACTAGAGAGGATATAAAAGGTAGACTGGCAATGGCGAGGGAAGCGTTTCTGAAGAAGAGAAATTTGTTAACATCGTGTATAGATTTAAGTGTCAGGAAGTCTTTTCTGAAAGTATTTGTATGGAGTGCAGCAATATATGGAAGTGAAACGTGAACGATAAATAGACAACAGGAGAATAGAAGCTTTCGAAATGTGGTGCTACAGAAGAATGCTGAAGATTAGATGGGTAGATCACATAACTAATGATGAGGTATTGAACAGAATTGGGAAGAAGAGGAGTTTGTGGCACAACTTGTCTAGAGGAAGGGATCGGTTTGTGGGACACGTTCTGAGGCATCAAGGGATCACCAATTTAGGGCAGCTTGGAGGGCAAAAATTGTAAAGGGAGACCAAGAGATGAATACACTAAACAGATTCAGAAGGATGTAGGCTGCTGTAGGTACTGGGAGATGAAGAAGCTTGCACAGGATAGAGTAGCATGGAGAGCTGCGTCAAACCAGTCTCTGGAGTGAAGACCACAACAACACCATTTAAGTAGAAATGACAGCTCAGCAATGCACTACTCTTTTATACCTAGAGCGGTACTAGTGCAATCTGTGTACATGAATGTCGTTCTCCCATGACTTTTTTCATCTCTGGTGGAGGTGCCGTGACGAGAAAGCTTTTGCTTACGGAAAGTAATCAGACACATATCGAGGCAGCGGCCCCTTTCATGAATACAAAACGAGCAGTGAACTCACCTCTGAAAATTTTTGTGTTATGGCAAGACGGACAGCTGACCCCTTGGCATCGTCAGCGAGGTGTCTCGACCGTCCCATAGGACTCAGTATTCTGCGGCGGGTGCGGCCGCCCGGTATCAGAATGCGTCGCCGGCTTCCCGCGCTAATAGAATCGCGCCAGGGAGGCGGCAGGCTGCGTGCGACGAGGGTCGATATGGGGCGGTGCGCAAGTTTGTCCCCCGGGGGTGGCGGGGGCGGCGGCGGCGGCCGCAGACAGTTTGACTGATGGCCCGCCAGACCGGCAGCGCGCGGCCCGTCCCGTCTCCCTTATCGTAGATCCGCGCTCTCCCGCTCTCCCGCTCTACCGGCTCCCATCCGCCGGCGACGCCAGCCGCCCTCCCCATCACGCGCACGCCCACTACATGGTCAGCGCGCCCTAGGGGGGACGCGACCTGTGGCGGGGAAATCTGACAACGCTCTGCGTCTCCTAGATATTTCAAGGAACGAGATGCTTGCACCTAACAATGCTAAGCGATTTTTCTTTCATTAAGGGAAGGTGTTGCAGAAAAGACTGAAAATGTTAGTTTCCAATTAACTGTTTATTTTTCAGTAAAAGTCAGTGACAATAAGGTCCCAATGTTTACATGATGAAATCTCATCCGATGTGCCTGAAACGTAAATATGTGACACGATCTCTCTGTGGCGACCACTTTTTGAGCTAACACTTCGATATATACTGGTTGAAAGGGATAACAAGCCCTACATTCACAAGGAGAGGCCTCCAAATTGCACCCGGGAATCTGTCACCCCCACTTACACGTTTCTGGCCGATATGGACCTTCTAAAAATGTGTTTTCAAGGAAAAAACCAGAATCGAGACGAGTCTCTAAATTCACATGTATGAAAACGATGACCTAAAACCATATTATACACTCCTGGAAATTGAAATAAGAACACCGTGAATTCATTGTCCCAGGAAGGGGAAACTTTATTGACACATTCCTGGGGTCAGATACATCACATGATCACACTGACAGAACCACAGGCACATAGACACAGGCAACAGAGCATGCACAATGTCGGCACTAGTACAGTGTATATCCACCTTTCGCAGCAATGCAGGCTGCTATTCTCCCATGGAGACGATCGTAGAGATGCTGGATGTAGTCCTGTGGAACGGCTTGCCATGCCATTTCCACCTGGCGCCTCAGTTGGACAAGCGTTCGTGCTGGACGTGCAGACCGCGTGAGACGACGCTTCGTCCAGTCCCAAACATGCTCAATGGGGGACAGATCCGGAGATCTTGCTGGCCAGGGTAGTTGACTTACACCTTCTAGAGCACGTTGGGTGGCACGGGATACATGCGGATGTGCATTGTCCTGTTGGAACAGCAAGTTCCCTTGCCGGTCTAGGAATGGTAGAACGATGGGTTCGATGACGGTTTGGATGTACCGTGCACTATTCAGTGTCCCCTCGACGATCACCAGTGGTGTACGGCCAGTGTAGGAGATCGCTCCCCACACCATGATGCCGGGTGTTGGCCCTGTGTGCCTCGGTCGTATGCAGTCCTGATTGTGGCGCTCACCTGCACGGCGCCAAACACGCATACGACCATCATTGGCACCAAGGCAGAAGCGACTCTCATCGCTGAAGACGACACGTCTCCATTCGTCCCTCCATTCACGCCTGTCGCGACACCACTGGAGGCGGGCTGCACGATGTTGGGGCGTGAGCGGAAGACGGCCTAACGGTGTGCGGGACCGTAGCCCAGCTTCAAGGAGACGGTTGCGAATGGTCCTCGCCGATACCCCAGGAGCAACAGTGTCCCTAATTTGCTGGGAAGTGGCGGTGCGGTCCCCTACGGCACTGCGTAGGATCCTACAGTCTTGGCGTGCATCCGTGCGTCGCTGCGGTTCGGTCCCAGGTCGACGGGCACGTGCACCTTCCGCCGACCACTGGCGACAACATCGATGTACTGTGGAGACCTCACGCCCCACGTGTTGAGCAATTCGGCGGTACGTCCACGCGGCCTCCCGCATGCCCACTATACGCCCTCGCTCAAAGTCCGTCAACTGCACATACGGTTCACGTCCACGCTGTCGCGGCATGCTACCAGTGTTAAAGACTGCGATGGAGCTCCGTATGCCACGGCAAACTGGCTGACACTGACGGCGGCGGTGCACAAATGCTGCGCAGCTAGCGCCATTCGACGGCCAACACCGCGGTTCCTGGTGTGTCCGCTGTGCCGTGCGTGTGATCATTGCTTGTACAGCCCTCTCGCAGTGTCCGGAGCAAGTATGGTGGGTCTGACACACAGGTGTCAATGTGTTCTTTTTTCCATTTCCAGGAGTGTATCTTATACAGTCGTCAGAATTGTTTCTTAAGTTGCAATACTTGTATTTAATGATGGAAACGAAAGGAGTTGAAGGTATCAGACAGATTTGGCTTTAAGAAAGGAAATTTCGCTCAAGGAAATTAGATTTACAGCGCCTCTCTGCAGAAAATGGTTCAAATGGCTCTGAGCAATATCGGACTTAACATCTGAGGTTATCGTCCCCTAGAACTCAGACTACTTAAACCTAAGCAAAGGCCATCATGCACATCCATGCCCGAGGCAGGATTCGAACTTGCGACCGTAGCGGTCACGCGGTTGCAGACTGAAGCGCCTATAACCGCTCGGCCACACTGGTCGGCGCCTCTCTGCAGCTCAAAGGCTCAAGGAGCAATGACGGAGGACTTAAATGGTAGATTCAGGAGTGTGGCTGAAATTTCAGGGAGAACCTGTATCTATGATATGTCGACAACATTGCTATCATCTGAAACTGGAGAAGAATTACAGGACCTGTTGAGTGGAATGAACTAATAAAAGGATGCTATTGACTGGGAATAAATCGAAGAAATGGAAGGAAAGAGAAATAGCACAGATGAGATTAGCCGTAAGTTTATCAAAATTAACCTGGTACAGGAAAGAAAGCAAGAAAACCAGATATCAGAAAATCAGCCTCTAATGGATAAAACACTCTGAGTACAAATCTGAGGCCTTCTGAAGCGGTGCCATCAGAAAAAACGTTAGCTTGAACTTTAAATTATATTTTCCGAAAGTTCTTCTTCTTAAAGTTTATGTACTTTTTTTCTCAGAACCTATGAAGGGCAGAATTACGGAATATTGTACACTTATTTCTACAAACCTAATAAACAGCATCTCAAGAGCAAATTTTTAATTTCCTTGTGTAAGATGAGATATGAGAAATTTTGCATGAAATTCTATTACATTTGCAAGTATCATAATTAAAAAATTATTAAACTCCTTCAGTTCGATATACTCAAAAAATCTCAAGAGAAGAGCCTCCTGTAGGCGAAGAGATTAACCGGGGAAAATTCTATAGAAATCTCCTGTACAGATTCTAAGAAAATGTACTTATATTATTTTCTGATAGCAGAAGTTTTGAATTACATATAAAAGTTACATATATATTATACGAGGAACTTAACACTGAATGACTTAAGTTCACGTAAAGCATGGTACAAAATTTCATGGCTGTATCTTCAAATTTGTGGATTTGGTGCTTCTTTTAAGTAGTGTGGTTCTTTTTCATGAACATCAAAATGGGTCAGATGGCTCTGAGCACAATGGGACTTCACAGCTGAGGTCATCAGTCCCCTAGAACTTAGAACTACTTAAAAGTAACCAACCTAAGGACATCACACACATCCATGCCCAAGGCAGGATTCGAACCTGCGACCGTAGCGGTCGCGCAGATCCAGACTTAAGCACCAAGATCCGCTCGGCCACAACGGCCGGTTTTCATGAACATCCACCCTTAAAACAGAACACATTTATGCTTCAGTCACAGCTCCATATTTTTGGGTTATATTCTAATTTTGATTTTCACATCTAAGTAGTTGCGTCAGCAACCCATCACGATTGTGACTACGTAGGCTTTCCCGGCGTAATAAGTCTTGAAAGTCTCTTCGGGTTTGCTGCCGGATCCTAAAATCAACTTGACTCGATATTTCGGCGATCCAACTGTTCGCCATCTTCAGGAAATGCTGCTTCTGCTGATGAGTGTGGCCTTTCTTCCTTATGCTGGAGGCTTATCGTTTAAGATTGGACGAATTTTAAGGAGTTTTAACATCAAGAGTGTGTTCCGTCCACCCTCTAAGATTAGGGCTCTGCTCGGCTCTGTGAAGGATGATTTGGGACTTAGGAAACCCGGGGTGTATAAAATCCCGTATCAATGTGGGAAAGCTTACGTTGGCCGTTCTATTCGCACAGTGAATGACAGGTGTGTGGAACATCGCCGTCACACGAGGCCACAACAGCCGGAAAAATCGGCCGTAGCAGAACACTGCCTAAATGAGGGACACAAAATGAAATTTGAGGAAACTGTTGTAATTGCCAACATTTCCGGTTTTTGGAATAGTGTGTATAAAGAGGCTGTTGAAATTAGGTTGGCTGATAATTTAATCAACAGGGACAATGGGTTTCCTCTTAGCAAAACGTGGAATCCTGTATTATCTCGCATCAAAACTGAACGTTCTTCGATGCGGCCTTGATTGCGATATATCGTTGCCAGCAGTGTTTCACTAAGGGCGGCGCCACCTCCCTGTTTTGGAAGCCAGAAACCGTGGTGGGCGGCGCATGCGCCGTGTACTGAACGGTGGCGTATATAGGGCGTCGAATTGCAATCTTGCGTCAGTTCTCAGCGGGACTCATCAGCAGAAGCAGCATTTCCTGAAGATGGCGAACAGTTGGATCGCCGAAATATCGAGTCAAGTTGATTTTAGGATCCGGCAGCAAACCCGAAGAGACTTTCAACCCATCACGATTGTCTCAGAGCGTCATATAAGGAGGACTGCCACAGACAAGGCGGGTTGCTGATGGAACTACTTAGAGCTGAAGGCATTCCAGAGAGATCGAAACGTGCCATGAAATTAAAAACATGCAACTGAGACTGACGAATAAATGGGAATTATTTCAAATATCATTATGGTTTCTGGCTCCTCCGCCGACTTCCTTTACTATTTTTTCTACTTGTTTAATTGGTCTATGGCGTTAGGCTTTTAGGTATGGAAGTTCGTAATTAAAAATTGATATTCGATATCGCATATACAACAAAAGCTCTTTTTAACTGCTCTAAAACTGTTTAAACAACGAAATAAGCTTTTTACACACATCAAAAAAGTTTTGCATCACCCCAGTTTCCAGGACTCCTAAAGATAGACGTTGACTGTGGATACTTTATCACAGACACAGTCCCTTTGACTGTTCAGAGATGTCACTAAAACCACCCTTAAGATGTAAACAACGATGCATGAGCAGCACCTATTAGACGGTGGGGGTTCGACCCGATCAGTTCCAGTTATTCCACCAGGAAGGAGGTACGCGGCTCATGTTGTCTGCAGTTCAACCATGCCTAGACTGTCAATATCGCGGTTCGATTGCGTCCACATTGTTACTTTGTGCAAGGAATGGCTCTCAACAAGGGTAGTTTCCAGGTGTCTCCGAGTGAACCAAAGCGATGTTGTTCAGAAATGGAGGAGATACAGAGAGACAGGAACTGTCGATGACATGACTCGCTTAGGCCGCCCAAGGGCTACTGCTGCACAGGATGACCGCTGCCTACGGAATACCGCTTAGAGGAACCCTGACAGCAGTGCCACCATGTTGAATAATGCTTTCCGTGCAGCAACATGATGTCGTGTTCGACTCAAACTGTGTGCAATAGGCTCCATGGTGCGTAACTTCTCTCTCGACGTCCACGGCGAGGTCAACCTTTGCTTCTTTTGGCCAGGAATGGCGTCTTTGCTTGTTCTACTCTGGGTTTATGGTTCATGCCTCAGCCTGTAAAAACGAAACCTTTACAAGTCCGCTTTGTTGTCCATCTGTGTGTATGTCTAGGAAGTCAAGTCATACACCTTTCAGCCATCAAGTTTCCAAACTTATTTGGCTTATAGATACGGCCATCTGCTATGCCACCATTTTTGATTTGACATCCTGTATCGAACAGTCGAGTCCCGCAACCACCTCGGAAAAAATAGACATAAAGAGACTATATGTCTGTTTGTCTGTCCAACTGTTAAGAACACTTTTTCTCAAAAACTGACCTACGTATCATGTTCAAATTGAAATCACATGTTAAGGTCTGTGGCCCCTTGGCGGGGAAAAAATTTTAAGTTTCTCAGTCACTTCAGTCACAAGATACAGCCATTTATATCACATATTTTGATACCCAATATCTCACTTATCAAAACGCATAGAGTGCTTCCCGTTGGCCTAAAGTCGTAAAATTCTGCAAGAAGCAATGTTTCACAGTACAAGTAAAGTAAAAAATCTGAAACTTGTTAAACGGTAATTATATCACGTAACAACAACTTCTTGCCATTTTAACATACATTGAATTCACAATTCCTTAGAAGCATAACAGACGAACACTACTGCATGTATATACTAGTATAAAATGTAAGTAGTAGTCAGTTTTAGTAGCTAATATAAAATATTTCATTAAATCGTCTCTGTCTACACATATAAACTGAAGTATTCTGTTCACTTGTTTTTGTGTGTCCGGGCTAGTCTGAGTAACTACTATAAAGATTTTGATAAGATATTGGAATTCCCGGGATCTACATCTATCCAGTATAGATAACGAAAAAGGCAAAAATAGTTCAACTTGTCGATTCGCAGGATTGATGAACTAAATAGGTGCATAATTAAGTTTGTATTGAACACTCAGTAAAAAAGTTTTAATCGCATTTGACTAGTTTTTATGTCCTCGATATGCCCGTTATATGTTATTTTGCATCAAAGGTAATAGAACTCCTGCACTTTATCTGCTTCATGACAACTAATTTTGATAAACTTACTGCTAATCTCATTTGTGCTACTTCTCTTTCCTTCCATCTTTCTTCGATTTATTCCCAGTCAATAGCATCCTTTTATTAGTTCATTCCGCTTAACAGGTCCTGTAATTCTTCTCCAGTTTCAGATGATAGCAATGTTGTCGACGTATCACAGATACAGGTTCCCCCTGAATTTTCAGCCACACTCCTGAATCTACCATTTAAGTCCTCCGTCATTGCTCCTTCGATGTATTGATTAAACAGTAGTGGTGCAATATTACATGCCTCTCTTATACCCTGTCTAACCTAACACAATGTTCTTGCTCTTCTACTCATATGTTTCGCTCTTCCCTCTTGTACATAGTGTGTATTCCAGTCTCGGTAACATACACATGTTACCCAGAGAATTTTGACCGCCTTGCATGGTTTCACATACAGAAATTCTTTTTGAGGGTCAAATTTAAGAATTAAAAAAGCTCATTTTCCGGTTTTTGCAATTTTTTACGAACGTAAGGGTACATTCAGCTGTAAGTTGAAGCATGCTAGAAGTCATGTCAGAAACCAAGTTCTCTGATGTACGAGGAAGGGAAATTACATCGCCTCGCCCTCATTAAACATCAGAATCGCGGGTCAGCCTGTCGGAACCGACACGCAGCGCCCTCAGGTTTGGCGACACAGTCGCCGCGGTGGGGATTAGCAGCAGAACGTTGGGGCTGAGTTGTTAGTGGCCAGGCGCTGCGCGGAGAGGCCAGCGCTTTTTTGCTCCCACCAGCGCCACGCCGGGCAGGTGGTTGGCTGTGGTAGCTGGCCGCCTCTATCACGAGCCCCGCCACGGCGAGGGCAGCGAGAGCCGCCGTCCAATAACTTCACATTGTGACTCGCCGTACACCCACACCAGGTCGCCAGCTATTATCCCCGCTGCCGCAGCCCACGCATCCCTTTTTGCCTCGACATCTTTGCTACGCATCCCACGCGCACTAGTCCACCTAAAAAAAAAAGGGCCAGTAACCGTAGCATATAGTCACTTTATCTGTAAAATGCATTCTTCATATCAGTGGAGTTTCATCCTTGTCCGTTAACGATTCCTAGTGAGTTCTGTCTTTCCAGGATATAAATCGACCATATTAAACGAATTCTTCCTCAGTATGGGGCTTATCACGGTAGCAGTTTTGTAAGGGGGGGGGGGGGACATCCTAAGCTAGAACAAACCTTTTCTGTGGTAGAATATTGGAGTCTCCAGACTCCTAGCCATTAACGATAAGGAGAGTTATACAGTGTGTTACAAAAAGGTACGGCCAAACTTTCAGGAAACATTCCTCACACACAAAGAAAGAAAATATGTTATATGGACATGTGTCCGGAAACGCTTACTTTCCATGTTAGAGCTAATTTTATGACTTCTCTTCAAATCTCATTAATCTTGGAATGGAACCACACAGCAACAGAACGTACCAGCGTGACTTCAAATACATACAGGAAATGTTCAAAATGTCCTCCGTTAGCGAGGATACATGCATCCACCCTCCATCGCATGGAATCCCTGATGCGCTGATGCAGCCCTGGAGAATGGCGTATTGTATCACAGCCGTCCACAATACGAGCACGAAGAGTCTCTACATTTGGTACCGGGGTTGCGTAGACAAGAGCTTTCAAATGCCCCCATAAACGAAAGTCAAGAGGGTTGAGGTCAGGAGAGCGTGGAGGCCATGGAATCGGTACGCCTCCACCAATCCATCGGTCACCGAATCTGTTGTTGAGAAGTGTACGAACACTTCGACTGAAATGTGCAGGAGCTCCATCGTGCATGTACCACATGTTGTGTAGTACTTGTAAAAGCACATGTTCTAGCAGCACAGGTAGAGTATCCCGTATGAAATCATGGCGGTGTATCGAGGAAGTACAGTACATACTGACGATACTAAATTGAGCTCTAACATGGAAATTAAGCGTTTCCGGACACATGTCCACATAACATCGTTTCTTTATTTGTGTGTAACGAATGTTTCCTGAAAGTTTGGCCATACCTTTTTGTAACACCCTGTATACGGATTGTCACAGGTGTTACGTTTTAGGAGTCCATAATTATACGCTCTTCCTCTCTTAGATAAGTAACTTAAAACTAAACTGAACCCCCTCCCGAGCAGGCCATGAAGGTCCAACGGTACCGACCGGCCGCCGTGTCATCTTCAACCCACAGGCGTCACTGGATGCGGATATGGAGGGTCATGAGGTCAGCACACCGTTCTCCCGTCCGTACGTCTGTTTACGAGACCTGAACCGCTACTTATCAATCAAGTAGCTCCTCAGTTTGCCTCACAAGGACTGAGTGCATTCCGCTTGCCTTCAGCGCCCGGCAGACTGAATGGTCACCCATCCAAGTGCTAGCCCATCCCGACAGCGGTTAACTTCAGTGATTTGACGGGAACCGGTGGTACCACTGTGGCAAGACAAGTACGATGAGAATGTTTATAAGAAATTACTACAGTATTTCGACTGGCAGTCCCAGTTAATAATTCCACAAACTCTTAGATTTGCTGATCGAAGATGCCTTTTGACACTTGCACATACTGTAAGCAAGTTTTTGTGTAACTGATAATATTTATGCCAGTCCCACTATCTGCAAATTATTTTATTTTATTATTATTTCGCTTACATCTGTCTACTGGGATCGGACTAAAATATGGAAATACCTCGATAAACGCATGCTTCAGCGTAAATGCAGATGGTAGCCAAGCTTGAAGGTTGCGCTGTGGCCTTTGGCCACGATTGACATCGTTGGAATGTCCTCAATATGCTGTGTGTGTCAGTCATGGTCAGGATAGTGTTCTGCGTAGTTGTGATTATATTACGTCGCACCTAAGTGACTTTGAAGTTGCGAAAATTGTTGGTGCTTGTACGATCGGTGCTTCCATATCTAATACAGCAGAAATATTTCGTGTTTCAAGACGCATCATTCGAAGATTTATACAGCATACGGGAAAAGAGGGAAAAACCATCCGATAAGTCACAACACAGACGAACGGTCATTGAAAATAACTGTGACGACAGGTAAGAGGACGGTAGGTGCAAAATAACTGCTGGACTGAACGTAGCACCCACTAACCCTGTCAGCATCAAAACATTACGAACGGAGCTTCATTAACACGGCATTGCAGGGCTAGCTTCCCATGCAGCGGGCCAGGGTTCGATCCCGGCCTGGTTGGAGATTTTCTACGCTCGTGGACAGGATGTTGTTCTCTTCGTCATCATTTCATCTCCATCACCGGCATCCAAGTCGCCCAGTGAGGCGTCGACTGAAATAAGACCTGCACTCGACAACCGAACTTTCCCGGATAGGGCCTCCCAGCCAACAACGCCACACGCTCATATTTAAAGGGCTAGCTGGAATTCCAAAACTAGTAATTCCAGTAATTCAAGTACCCATAACCTCAAACCGTGATGCCGAAGCCATGAAGCCGGGACTAAGGACCAATGGAAGAACGTCAGTTGGGCGGATGAGTCTTGTTCCACAAAGGTTCCAGCCTCTGGCCGAGTTTACACTTCAATAGTGTAACATGGCGGAGGTTTAGTGATTATTTGGACAGTCGTATCGTGTTGTTCTAAAGGTCTCGTGGTAACTCGGCAAGGTCACACAAACTAACAAGGATTGTGTGACCATTTTCGCTAATCAGATCATGATGCAGTTTTTGTTCCGCAGTCGTGATGCTATGGTCCAAGAATGCAGGGCCGTTGTTCACACAGCTGGCATCGTCCTGGACTGGTTTTGTGAGCATGAGGATGAATTATCGCATTTCGCCTGGCCACTACAGGCACCAAATCTCAAAATAATAGAGCCTTTGTGATCAGCTTTGGAGAGAATGATGCGTGTTCACTATACACGTCTATGAACGCTATTACATTTTTCCACTGTTTTGCAGAAAGGAAGTATAAGAATGCCTTGAAAACCACACATAAGTTGTATTTATCCAACCTGAAACGACTGGAAGTTGTTTTTAGTGCCAGCTGGTTTCATACCCACTACTGGGCGTTCCAATGTCCCTTGTTTCTTTCGTGTTTCCGTATTTTTATCGGACTCCCGTATGTCTCACGTAGTCTGTTGTGCTGAAAAGCCTCAATTCTTTGCCAGTTTTCAAAATATGCGTAGGTTTCTTCGTCACTTTCTTTGTTTCTAATTCCAGCCACTAATTGTGCTCACGAAGAACAACTGAGCCTCTGTATGAACTTAAAATTCACTAATCTTAGCTTCTTGCTCTTTTTGAGAAATATATGTTTAGGAAGCAACATGTTGGTTTATTCTTCTAGAAACGCAGAATTTATAAACCACTCTCTGTCTACCGCTACCGGGTATGAACTTAAAATTCACTAATCTTAGCTTCTTGCTCTTTTTGAGAAATATATGTTTAGGAAGCAACATGTTGGTTTATTCTTCTAGAAACGCAGAATTTATAAACCACTCTCTGTCTACCGCTACCGTTGAATAAGCATCTCTGTGAAGTTCCCGCTCTTATATAAGGAATACAGGATAGAAGGCGCTGCCTTTCTTCCTTCCCACTACAGTCGTCCCTTATGAATGAACGTAACCGTTTGTATTAACTGTTCGTCAATCATATAATCAAACAGCAGTAAGTATTTCGGCTGTTTATACACAATACTTTCATCGTAAGGTGTAACTGCCATACGATGGGCCAAGTGTCGATTTTCCGCAAGTATTCTAGTATTTCTGTACGATTTCCTAGTGTTGCCAGGTCTCTAGAAACAACAGTTTCAAACACAAACCACATTCAGGAACTCACGATCTTATCTTATCCACAAGGCCTATATAAACGTCTAACGAAACAACACAGACAATCGATGCTCGATACACTCTCGCTTTTCTTTCCCATCAGTCTTGTGACCGGTTTAATACTGCCCGCACGAATTCCTGTCGTGCGCCAAACTATCTCAGCGTAGCAATTGGTCGACAGTCATCACCATACCTCAAACTTTTAGTTTCTCGTCATTTACGATTTCCCAACAATCCAGCGCTGTACTTAAAACTTATATTCTCAACAACATCGTCCACAAATGAAGATGTATGTTTGGTAATAGCAGTTTTTTGACTAGAAAAATCCTTTTTACCTGTTGTAGTATAGTTCTTATGTCCTTCTTGCATCGTCTGTCATGCGTTATTTTGCTTCCAAGGTAGCAGAATCCCTTCGCTTCGTCTGGTACTTGGTCCCTTGTTTTTATGTTGAGTTGGTAATTAATTTCGTTTCTGCTACTCATTTTTCGTGGTTTTCGGTTTACTCTCAGTACACGTGTGCTCATACTCCATGCAGCACGTCATGTAATCTTCTACACTTCCATTGAGAATAGAGATGTCATCATCGTGTCTTATAAATGGTATACTATTCCCTTGAACTTTCATACCGCTCCTGAACCTGACTTTTAATTTCTTCATTGCTGCTTCAGTATACGGATTGAACAGCGGGGCGAATGATTACGTCTCTATTTTATATCCTTCTCAATCCTAGCACTTCGTTCTTGGTCTTCCAGTCTTCTTTTTCCCTCTTGATGTCTTAGGTTGAGAGTTAAAATGATTACAAGTGGTCAGATTTAAAGCAGGGCAAGGTTGGTAGAAAGGAGCAATGTTTCCATGAGTGTCACTCTGCTCACCTCCTGGCTAAGTGTCAATATCGCTCACATCCTCGCAGGTTATTTTAGTGCCTTAACCGGAGTACGTGTTTCGCCTCCCGTTGATTTTACGAGATTGCGTAATCTCTGCATCACTTTTTGGATTTTCCTTTTGTTTTTTCGTGCGGATGATTATTTTCGGTAATGAATAGACAGATCCATGTAAAAACTGGCTGGTGCAACCTCCTTCTGTCTCAGGGCAAATGGTCGTGGCTGCGACATTCTTTATCGTCGCAACATGTCCGATTGTTGTGCCGAGGCTACAGGCAACGAACGCCATCTAGGTTAAGAAGGCCGGTGCGCTGAGCAGTCCGCTTAAAAAAAAAAGTCAGCTCAACACAAGAGCGGTATCTACTGGTAGGCGCTTTTCTAAAAGCTTTCGTCAGGATATATACCTGTGTACTACGACGGCTATCCGCAAAGTACATTACGTTTTCGTTTGTGTCCGTTAGGGGTGGGGCTTGCGCGGCCATCTTGGTGTCATGGCATTCCGCCGCTCAGTCGGCATCCTGCCGTGCTAGTGAGAGGCTCGTGCTGTACACCGTTGAGTTACTGTGACAGTTTGAAATGTCAGCGTTAATTGAAAATGCCGCGAAGTGTGAAGTGCGTGCTGTAATAAGCTTTCTGACTGCAAAAAACTGTACACCGATAGAAATCTATCGGCAGCTTTGTGAAGTGTATGGGGACAACATATACACTGAAGGTGGAGTGCGTCAATGGGTCATAAAATTTAAAAATGGCCGAAGTAACCTTCACGACGAAGAGCGAAGTGGAAGACCCAGCATAGTGACTGCCGAACTTGTCGAAAAAGTCGATGCCGCGGTCAGTGAAAACAGTAATTTCACAATAACGGAACACTCTATGAGTTTTCCACAAATTTCACGAAGTTTGTTGCACAAAATCATTACCGAAAAGCTTGGTTACCACAACTTTTGTGCAAGATGAATACCAAAACTCTTGACAGAGATTCACAAAAATCAGCGAATGGCTGCAGCGTTAACGTTTTTGGACGCTTACGAGAAAGATGGCGACTCATTACTCGTTCGCATCGTTACTGGTGACGAAACATGGGTTAAGAATGTGAACTGCGAGACAAAATTGCAGTCAAAGCAGTGGGGGCACACAAATTCCCCCCCAAAACACAAGAAATGCATGCATACAATGTCGGCATGGAAGGTGATGGCGACTGTCTTCTGGGACAGAAAAGGTGTGATTTTTGTTGGTTTCCTGGAAAGAGGCACTACAATAAACTCTCAAATGTATTGCCAAACTCTGCACAGCCTCAGAAGAGCAATACAAAACAAGCGCAGGGGAAAGTTGGGCTCAGAGATCTTGCTGATTCACGACAACGCCCGGGCCCACACGGTAAATGCCACTCGTGAAGTTCTCGAATCTTTTATGTGGGAGTTGTTTCCTCATCCGCCGTACAGTCCCGACCTGGCACCGAGCGACTTGCACTTATTCCCAGCAATGAAGAAGTGGTTGGCTATGCAGCGTTTCGATGACGTCGCACAGCTTCAAGAAGAGGTAACCACGTGGTTGAAGGCGCAGGCGGCCGAATTTTACGACGAAGGAATTTCCAAGCTCGTCCATCGCTACGATAAGTGCCTTAATTTAAATGGCAACTATGTAGAAAAGTATTATTTAAGTGTGGCTTTCATCTGTATATAATAAAAAAAATTTCCAATACTTTATTTTTAATTCCAAAACGTAATGTACTTTGTGGAGAGCCCTCGTATATTTCGAGTGCAATATATCACAATTTTAGTGAAATCAGTCTTACATAAATTATTTCATTCACTAATAGACTAAAATTTACGTGTTTCAACACTGAAAATCCAGAACTTACACAGGGAGGGATGGCTTTATTAGGTCGATACACAGGTTATTAACTGCTTTCATATTTGTAAATGCTAAATATTACATTTTACGTTTCTGATATTTATGAGCTATTAGTTGAGCTGTTGTAACAGCATTGGTGTCAGGCTGGTCACATTAGACTACCTATTCTTACCCAAGTCACATTATAGAAAAAGCTGGGTTGTTCCTCGGAAACTGTCAACTAATAAAAAACCGAAATAGAGCCCTTTCTCTAATCTCTTGGAAACAAGACGAAAACCTCTACTATTGCTCTCTTCCTTTCAACTGAGATTTTAGAACCTTGACATTAATCCGTTGAACCACTACACCCACAACCACCAAACACAATACGTTGCCAAATTTCTACGAGAAGATCGGCTGGCATAGTAATAACCCCCACATATCTAGTATTATAAACCAATAACCAAAGAATCTCGCTAAAGACGTTACGTGGAGCATGCCAAAGCTCACGGTGATACTCTCTAGTTCTGCACCACTCATCCCATTCACGGCGAGCGAACAACTAAAATGGAACAGAAAATAATTACGCACTGTTAACAAAAATCCATAAGAAAGTGTTCGTCCAAGATCCAAACAAAAAATGACGTTTAATGGCCCGTGGCTTCTGCGAATTCAACTAAAATGAATAGAAACATCTGTGGAAAGAAGGAGTTTATCTTGAACAGCGGACATGCTTCACCCACCGTATTCAGTTTTAATCTCTCATTACCAAATTTCAAATATGACTGTGACGACAATAATAGTCAAAAGAGCACTCCGTCTTCAGGCCACGAGTGGCTTACCGGGATTATCTGACCGTCGTGTCATCCTCAGAGGGGGATGCTGATAGGAGGGGCGTGGGGTCAGCACACCGCTCTCCCGGTCGTTATGATGGCATTCTTGACCGAAGCCGCTGCTATTCGGTCGAGTAGCTCCTCAATTGGAATCACGAGGCTGAGTGCACCCCTAAACATGGCAACAGCGCATGGCGACCTGGGTGGGCACCCATCCAAGTGCCGACCACGCCCGACAGCGCTTAACTTCGGTGATCTCACGGTAACCAGTGTATCCACTGCGGCAAGGCCGTTGCCACAATAATACTCAAACACTAGCAAAACAGTAAGACAGTGAGCGCTAAGTTATATACAAATTTAAGGGTGGGATTTACGTCACTGACTTCACACTGCAGCTCAAGCATAAATGTAGCCAAGTTTCTCTTATGGCTGCTCGTTTCTTTCTTTCTAATAACTTTTCTTCCTTCAGAAATGGAAAAAGTTGCATTTTGGGTGCCGTCGGATGATTTCCTTTACACCAGATCAAACAAAATCAATATGGCATTTTGTTGGTTACTAACACAAATACGAACTGTGCACCACATAAATAACATCAAAAAATTTCTAAAACAGTCACACTGCACAAGATACACGCCCAGATTCAGAAAAATGCTATACAGCACTAGACGTTTGCTACTGTTACGACTGCTGGAATAGCCATCATACTATTTGCAGGCAGCGCATAGGCCATCTTAATCCCGGTGACGTTGCTTCAGGGCGCAGTTACTGAGATTAATAGGGCCCCCAGTTCTGGTGTGAAACGATGGCGTAGAAAAAGCGGTCTCCTTTATGCATCATATATGCGAGGATGTGCAACTGATCCGTTGGTTATTACCGTTGGAGATCGAGAGCCTACTAGACGATGAGGTCTCTTACTGTCTGCTGTTTGTGGATGTAGAAATAGGAGTTTCCCCGTACAACCATTGTCGTTCACTCCAGCACAAGCTGTCTATCAGCTTTGTAGATGACAGAGCCAACTCATAATGGTAGCAATGTAGTTGTATTTAGCACTGGGTACACGTCTTCGAAAAACCCTGGTGTCCTGCAGCGCTTCTCACTGAGTAACTGGTGGCGCGTTAACGATACGTACAGACACGTAGTTGTTACGTCCCATGGCAGGTGAACTGATGATAGTGCTGAAGGCATTCTCAGCCTAGAGACGATGACGGCCTCTAATTTTCAACGTTAATCGCAAGTCACTGCTTTGCTGCGCTTTCGGTGATATGGTGGACAGCCCATTGGAGTCGACCCAAGACAGATGAGGACGGCACAACTCTTGGTGAACAACAGTTTGTCGTGTAGGATAAAGGATCCCTCTTAGACGAATTAGGCATTTATAAAGACTGGTTTATCGACTGACCGTGTTTGTTCCATCTCCACCACAACTTCATCTGGTATGTGATGCTTTATGACTCCATATCGTTAATACCATAAGCTTTTGACTGTTCGTTTCATTTGAGGAATAATATTGCAAGAAAGAAACGTTCCTTTCTATAGCATATACCAGAAGTATCTGGAATAAAGTTGTTGGTTCTGTTCGTTGTTCAGACAAACATTGATGAATCTCTGGTTTCTGCGATAGCAATTATGCTACAAATTAAGAGTTTTCGACGTTTATATAGGCTGTGATTAGTTCCAAATATTTGGAATATGTATTTCACTTCCACATTCAATTCTCGCTCTGTTCTTTGAAACACCACACTACAGTTTAGTAAGTCTATGTCGGTGTAATATTAGGAACCCTCTTCTCACAATTTAAAGACTTTCTCAGGAATATGTAATCAACTGATTAAAATTACCACAATAAGAAAGGAAGGAAGATTGGGTTTAACGTCCCGCCGACATCGAGGTTATAAGAAACGGAGAACATGCTCGGATTGTGGCAAGGATCGGGAAGGAAATTCGCTGTGCCTTTTCAAAGGAGCCATCCCGGCATTAGCCTGGAGACATTTAGGGAAATCACGCGAAACTTAAATCTGATGGCCGGACGAGGGTTTCAATCATCTTTCTCTCGAATGCGAGTCCTGTGTGTTACGACAGCCAAAACTGAAAACTTCTAGGTAATAAGCATAATCCAAATATTATTAATTATTCTTACAAAGCTTTCAACTGGGTATATTTCCACTAGAGATACACAGATGTATGACACATTTTAAAAACCGTAACTCAATTCATAAGAACTGAATCACTGCATAGGCAAGAAGAGGCTGAATACAATTTCGAAGACACTCATTAAATCTATTAAACACCCAGTTATTTCATAACATAACCATTTCCCCACAAGAGATACAGCTTCAGTTTTATTGCTCCTATGGACTGCCTTCGAAGAGGTATGCATTGAATCCGGCGACATGATAAATTCGTGCGGCACGTAGAAAAGCCCTCAGGTTTCGCCAGATCTCCGAGATATATATGTAACAAGAGACAAAAAAATTTTAGTTTTCGCTGAACAAAATGCTGTTGTAAATAAATCACTAGTGTAATTATATACATCTGTAGGCAGCTAAGTTCACGGTGATACTATCCAACATCCGTATCAATACAGATTTTAGCGTACAGTGCCAGCAGCACACGTGTTTTCTGTGGTTGGTTCGATTTGTGCAGGATGTGCAAATACAGTCTTTTTAAATTGGCTGAGCAGTGTGGCAGTGAAGTCCCTCTAGAGACAAAAGAAAGAGGTAGAGAGATAGATAGATGCCACTTCAGGGCGTGAGATACAGTCCGACTGGAGCTCTGCGTGTCATACCTGCACCACCACATTCTAGGTGTAACGGAAGGGGACAGACAGCTAGCTCCCCAGCATTGCCTATGAAGATGCCATCTCGATAACAAGCACACTCGGCAAAAAGAAAGTTGTTATTTTCCACTATATAACAAGCAAGTCGTCGACTTCACCTTTTATACAGATTAAGATACATTCGCACACTTCGGATTCGGATGTCTAGAACATATTATTCCAGAAACAAATTAAAAAATATCTCCAAGTTCCTGGTTTCAACCAAGGTTTTGAGGACTTTTCCCTTGGTTGCAGAGCAAATGCTGGAACTTATAACGATCTCAGCTATACTTTGTTTAGCATCCCCTGTTCGATGACCAGTGCATTAGGATATGACTAAAAATCTTCCGGACTAACACTGGATCGAAGTAACGAAAGACCTACAGAGCTTTTTTACAAAAATTATGAAAAATGACATTACACAATGATGCGTTACCTCTTCTTCATGAGCTTACAGAGTTGCAAACCCGAGAACTTAACGTTAGTCTATTGATGATATTTTCGCTGCTTCCTAAAAACTAAAATAGGTTTTAAAAACTACATACGAGTTGAACGTGGCAGATAAAATGCTTAACATAAAGATACTATGCTGAATTCTATCTTTGCTATTACGTCCGCAATACCTTCCATCCATCTGCAACTCGTCATGGGGCTCCATCCTATAAACATGCAGAATTATAATTTATTGTGCGCCGAAGAAGAGTAATGGCTCCACTAATGTTCCCAATATACATAAGCGATTTATCAGCCTCACTATCACATAGTTTGTTGGCGGTGCTTTACTGCTTGCTTCTTTCCGACGTGTGCTAAAATATCACACCCAATAATCTATCAAGAGTCTGGGAAGTTGCCAAGAATTGGGAGGAACACTCAACGGTCATTATGACAAACTCTAGAACGAATTTCCATTCTGCAGTGCTGTGCGCGCTGATCTGAAACTTATTGGTAGATTAAAAATTTGTACCGGATCAGGCTTCGAACCCCGGAACTTTGCTTTCATCTGCCAAGAGCACTCACACTCAACTAGCAAAGCACAACTCAAGACACGACCCACATCATTGTTTCCGTCATTCTTTCGTCTCCTTCCTTCCGAACATCACATGGCTTTCCAGCGAAGGGCAAAGGACCAATATGCGATCACAGGTCCGGCACGCCGATTCAATCTTCCAGAAAGCTCAAATTATTAACAGCTGACAGTCAGTGACCATACACCACCGTAAAATGTTCATTAAATCTGTCACCCACAGGTACCAATGCTGCTAATTAAATCAAAGTAAGATAAGACCTTTGTTGAACTGCAATTTTGTGACACGCGGTAAATTAATCTTCAACACAAATTCGCAAATGGTTAGCGGTGACCACTTACTGTAGGCACACTTACAATAAAGAATGCGTGGTAGTGCGTAGATAGTGTTCCGAATCACAGTAACACTCACAAGTTCGAAGTTTTTAAGTACAACGTGATGGGAGCTTCAAATGGCACAGCAGATTACAGACCCAAATTTGCGTTACCGTCTAATGCAGTGAAATATCCCTTAACTCTCCTATTATTAACATTCCACCAAGAGTACATTTCATTAGAGTCTATCAGATGTATCTCAATTTGTATCAACATGTGTTTGTGCGAATGAACAGCATGCTCATCACCATCATATGTATCCAAAGCACATTTCCTTCTTTGAACTTCAGAATATTGTAGCTAAAATTAATACACACATAATGAAAATGCATTAAAATTTGTTTGCCTTGACATTATTCCACAACTATCTGTATAAAGTATAAAATAGCGGAAAATACACGCAAAAAACCAAGTAAGAAATCGAATACTGAACTTTAATATTTAACGCTGAGTTTACGTTAAATTGTGTAGCATCTAATTACTATTACTCACAAAACACGATGCACAGGGTAAATCAACTAAAATCTAGCACCGCAGATGTTGCGCAAATGGGAAGTGCTAATGATGTGCGGTTTTCACAGAATGGATTGGTAGTCAGAGGCTCGTTTCGTTAGCCGATAAACAGATTGTAATAATACATTGAAAAAGTAATTTTTGTGCAAACATACGCATTTTTAAAAGGATTACTGTTTATTGACAGTAACAAACTAAAAGCAGAGTAAATTAGAATATCAGGGGTGTCTGTTGCAGCTTCTAGCGAGAGTCGTTTACGTGGTCTCAAATTTTGGAAAGTTTCCACACCGAAACTAGTCTGTGCCAATCAATCTGAGCAGTTACTATGTACGATTTCTTATGTTTTGTTACAGTGTGCTTGCATGTTACTTGAGTGCACTGCCACCTGCTAGTCAGTGTGTGACATCGCAAGAATGAGGTCGTGAATGGGCGACGATTCTCTCATGATGTATGGAGAGAGTGTGAAGACTGCAGTTCGTTCTTGTGCGGTGTATGCGGCAGGATGTCGCTATAGACTTCCACGATCTCGGCAGTTATTTATCAGCATCTTCAACCAATAACGTGAAAGTGGTAGTGTAATACGTAGACAAAGCAAGAGAAGGAAACTAATGATGAGAGAAAGGGGGGGGGGGGAATTAATGTGCTTGCTGCTGTGACAGTACATCCGCACGTTCGCTCCCGCGCAATCGCACGAGGAAGTGGCATGAGTCAGGCAAGTCTTATGCATTCTCCGTCGACATAGGTTCCATCCCTATAAAAAAATCTCTCTCTCTTTCAAGAGCTGCATGGAAACGATTGTGGGCATCGTAAAAGGACATTAAGATAGGATACTCAAGATGTATCGTGTTTCTTGTTTAGCGATGAAACCACATTTACCAATTATGGTCAGGTAAACAGGCACCATTGGTCTTTTGACCCCCGTTGACTTCATTAGGTGGAACGTCACCGTCCTTGTAGTGTAAAGGTGTGATGTGGGACAGTGAAGTCAGCTAATAGACCTATACTTTATCCACGGAACACCGAACGCGCACAAGTGTCGCAGACTCTAACAGACCAACTTCAACGAATGCTAGAAGATGTCCCTCAACAGACTATGCGGAAACTGTCGTACCAACATGATGGCTGTCCATCCCAAAGTCGGTGATCATCATCATCATCATCATCATCATCATCATCGTTATTTAAGAATGATTATGCCTTTCAGCGTTCAGTCTGGAGCATAGCCCCCCTTATACAGTTCCTCCATGATCCCCTATTCAGTGCTAACATTGGTGCCTCTTCTGATGTTAAACCTATTACTTCAAAATCATTCTTAACCGAATCCAGGTACCTTCTCCTCGGTCTGCCCCGACTCCTCCTACCCTCTACTGCTGAATCCATGAGTCTCTTGGGTAACCTTGCTTCTCCCATGCGTGTAACATGACCCCACCATCTAAGCCTGTTCGCCCTGACTGCTACATCTATAGAGTTCATTCCCAGTTTTTCTTTGATTTCCTCATTATGGACACCCTCCTGCCATTGTTCCCATCTACTAGTACCTGCAATCATCCTAGCTACTTTCATATCCGTAACCTCAACCTTGTTGATAAGGTAACCTGAATCCACCCAGCTTTCGCTCCCATACAACAAAGTTGGTCGAAAGATTGAACGGTGCACAGATAACTTAGTCTTGGTACTGACTTCCTTCATGCAGAAGAGAGTAGATCGTAGCTGAGCGCTCACTGCATTAGCTTTGCTACACCTCGCTTCCAGTTCTTTCACTATGTTGCCATCCTGTGAGAATATGCATCCTAAGTACTTGAAACCGTCCACCTGTTCTAACTTTGTTCCTCCTATTTGGCACTCAATCCGTTTATATTTCTTTCCCACGGACATTACTTTCGTTTTGGAGATGCTAATCTTCATACCATAGTCCTTACATTTCTGATCTAGCTCTGAAATATTACTTTGCAAACTTTCAATCGAATCTGCCATCACAAGTAAGTCATCCGCATATGCAAGACTGCTTATTTTGTGTTCACATATCTTAATCTCACCCAGCCAGTCTATTGTTTTCAACATATGATCCATAAATAATATGAACAACAGTGGAGACAGGTTGCAGCCTTGTCTTACCCCTGAAACTACTCTGAACCATGAACTCAATTTACCGTCAACTCTAAATGCTGCCTGACTATCCATGTAGAGACCTTTAATTGCTTGCAAAAGTTTGCCTCCTATTCCATAATCTTGTACAACAGACAATAACTTCCTCCTAGGAACCCGGTCATAGGCCTTTTCTAGATCTATAAAGCATAGATACAATTCCCTGTTCCACTCATAACACTTCTCCATTATTTGCCGTAAGCTAAAGATCTGGTCCTGACAACCGCTAAGAGGCCTAAACCCACACTGATTTTCATCCAATTGGTCCTCAACTAATACTCGCACTTTCCTTTCAACAATACCCGAGAAGATTTTACCCACAACGCTGATTAAAGAGATACCTCTGTAGTTGTTACAATCTTTACTGTTTCCATGTTTAAAGATTGGTGTGATTACTGCTTTTGTCCAAACTGATAGAACCTGTCCCGACTCCCAGGCCATTTCAATTATCCTGTGTAGCCATTTAAGACCTGACATTCCACTGTATTTGATGAGTTCCGACTTAATTTCATCCACGCCAGCCGCTTTATTGCACTGCAATCTATTGACCATTTTTTCCACTTCCTCAAATGTGATCCTATTTCCATCATCATTCCTATCCCATTGTACCTCGAAATCTGAAACATTACTGATCGCATTTTCACCTACATTGAGCAACTCTTCAAAATATTCCCTCCATCTGCCCAAGGCATCCACAGGATTCACCAGCAGTTTTCCTGACCTGTCCAAAATACTTGTCATTTCCTTCTTACCTCCCTTTCGAAGACTGCTAATTACACTCCAGAATGGTTTTCCAGCAGCTTGACCCATAGTCTCCAACCTGTTTCCAAAGTCTTCCCACGATTTCTTCTTGGATGCTGCAATTATCTGTTTGGCTTTGTTTCTTTCTTCAACATAACTTTCTCTGTCTACCTGGGTTCTGGTATGTAGCCATGTTTGATACGCCTTCTTTTTCCTTTTACAGGCTGCCTTGACTGTATCATTCCACCAAGCTGTTTGCTTCATCCTACTTTTACACACTACTGTTCCGAGACATTCTTTAGCCACCTCTAGTACTGTGTCCCTGTACCTTGTCCATTCCTTTTCCAATGACTGTAATTGACTACATTCAACTAACTGGTACCTTTCTGAGATCGCTGTTATGTACTTGTGCCTGATCTCCTTATCCTGAAGTTTCTCCACTCTTATCCTCCTACATATGGACCTGACCTCCTGCACTTTCGGCCTCACAATCCCAATTTCACTGCAGATTAAATAATGATCAGTGTCATCAAAGAATCCCCGGAATACACGTGTGTCCCTCACAGCCTTCCTGAATTCCTGATCTGTTATTATATAGTCAATGACAGATCTGGTTCCCCTGCCTTCCCAAGTACACCGGTGAATGTTCTTATGTTTAAAAAAGGAGTTTGTGATTACTAAGCCCATACTGGCACAGAAATCCAAGAGTTGTTTCCCGTTCCTGTTGGTCTCCATATCCTCTCCAAATTTACCCATAACCTTTTCATACCCTTCTGTTCGATTTCCAATCCTGGCGTTAAAATCACCCATGAGCAGAACACTGTCCTTGACCTTTACTCTAACAACTACATCACTGAGTGCCTCATAAAAACTATCCATCTTATCTTGATCTGTCCCTTCATAATGCGAATATACTGACACAATCCTAATTTTCTTGCTAGACACTGTCAAATCTATCCACATCAGTCGTTCGTTTACATACCTTATTGCAACTACGCTGGGTTCCATTTCTTTCCTGATGTAAAGCCCTACACCCCATTGTGCTATTCCTGCTTTGACTCCTGACTGGTAGACCTTGTATTCTCCCACTTCCTCTTCTTTCTCACCCCTTACCCGAATGTCACTAACAGCTAAAACGTCCAGCCCCATCTTACTTGCAGCCTCTGCCAGCTCTACCTTCTTCCCAGAGTAGCCCCCATTGATAATAGCTCCCCATCTCATTACCATTTGTTTGCCAAGTCGTATCTTAGGAGTCCCTGGTTTGTCAGTTAGAGGTGGGACTCCGTCACCTCCAAAGGTCCGAGGCATTTTGCTCTGATTGTTGCCAGCATCATATTTAAAGTACCAGGGGAGCAGGTTGCTAGCCTTACTTGCCCCGAGTCCCATTGGGTTTTAACCCTAACGGCTGAGGGACTGACCGGTGGATTTGGTAGTCTTTGCCGTATGAGAACAAAGGTGACCACGACTCAGAATATGTCTGAGATGCCCAGCCTTATTCCAAAATAATTGGTATTCCGACTGTCGGGACCACTTACTTGGCCACTCATACGTTGCCCGTGGTTCATGAACTAGGACATGACTACAGGAACCCACACCATGAACCACCCAAAGTCGGTGAATTGCCTCCAAATCGTTGGAGTGGACACGCAGGTCATGTACCTTGGCCAGCAAGTTCCCCTGATATGAGACCTATAAACTTTCTTCTGTGGTGAAAATTGAAAGACACAGACTACAAGAACATAGCAACTACATCCGGTGATATTTAACGATGTATTAGTATTTCAGACTGCTCGCCTATCTCCACTGAAATGCAAGGGCGTGTGCATCAATCGTTCTGCATTAGACTGGAAGCGTATGTTGACGCTCACGGTAGTCATTTTGAATATAGCTTGGGATGTCCAATTCTCTTGTTACTGGCCGCAATCATCGTACCTACTCTATGCACTCGTGTTGTTCTTTATTGTGTGCTACCACAGCTACACTACGTGATCAAAATTATCCGTAAACCCCCATAAACACACGTTTTTCATATTAGGTACATTGTGCTGCCACCTTCTACCGGGTACTCCATATCAGCGACCTAAGTAGTCATTACACATCGTGAGAGACCAGAATGGGGTACTCCGCGGAACTCACGGATTTCGAAAGTAGTCAGGTGACTGGGTGTCACTTGTGCCATACGTCTTTACGCGAGTTTCCACACTCATAAACATACCTAGGTCCACTGTTTCCGATGTGATAGTGAAGCGGAAACGTGAAGGAACACATGCAGCACAAAAGAGTACAGGCCGACCTCATCTGGTGACTGACAGAGACCGTGGACAGTTGAAGAGAGTCGTAATGTGTAATAGGCCGACATCTAGCCAGACTATCACAAAGAAATTCCAAAGTGCATCAGGATCCACTGCAAGTACTGTGACAGTTCGGTGGGAGGTAAGAAAACTTGCATTTCATGCTCGAGCGGCTGCTCATAAGCAACACATCACGCCAGTAAATGCCAATAGACACCTCACTTGGTGTAAGGAGCGTAAACATTGGATGATTCAACAGTGAAAAAACGTTGTCTGGAGTTGCGAATCACGGTACACAACGTGGCGATCCGATGGCAGAGCGTGAGTACTGGCGAATGCCCGCTGAACGTCATCTACCGACGTGTGTAGTGCCAACAGTAAGATTCGGAGGCGATTGTGTTATGGTGTGGTCGTGTTTTTCATGGAGGGGGTTACATTCCTTGTTGTTTTGCGTGGTACTATTAATGCAAAGGCCTACATTGGTGTTTTAAGCACCTTCCTGCTTCCCACTGTTGAAGTGCTATTCGGGAATGGCTTTTACATTCTTCAACACGATCGAGCACCTGTTCAAAATGCACGGCCTGTGGCTGAGTGGTTACATGACAATTACATCCCTGTAATGGACTGGCCTACATGGAGTCCTCACATGAATCCTATAGAATATCTATGGTATGTTTTTTAACTCCGACATTGTGCCAGGCCTCACAGACCATCATTAATCCCTCTCCTCAGTGCAGTACTCCGTGAAGAATGGGCTGCCATTCCCCAAGAAACCTTCCAGCACCTGACTGAACGTATACCTACGAGAGTGGAAGCTGTCATCAAAGCTAAGGGTGGGCCAACACCATACTTAATTCCAACATTACCAATGGAGGGCGCCACGGACTTGTAAGTCATTTCCAGCCAGGTGTCCGGATACTTTTGATCACATAGTGTACTATACGGTAGCATGTGGAAACTTTTTAAAATACGGTATCTCACAAACAATTCGCCCTTGAATCCTGCAATAATCACCACCGACATTCTAATTTACTCTACTTTTAGTTTGTTAATGTCAATGGGCATTGTTCCATTTATAAATTGTATATTTGCAGAAAAAAAATACAATTTCTAAATATTATTACAATCTGTTGATTGGCTAACAGTACGTGATCCCAACTACCACACTATTCTGTGAAAGCTCCACTTAAGTATCGCTTTCCATTTTTGCAATCTTCGGGGTGAACGTTTTATGTGATTCACATTGTATACATGCGGAGGATTGGGCAAATTCATCAACATTGAGAAACAGTACAGCAATGAGTCGCTAATAACGTGTTTATTGCAGGTCTAGATTGCAACTACTGTGCGGCTGCCATCACTGCTTATAAGCATATGCAGGAGTTGAAGCGTAGTATGGTTGTATAAACGTTGTACCATTGCAGATGATAAAGTAACGCAGACATCTGATGGATGTCAAATTATTACTATCGCATCTCCTACTGGAGTATCCATGTCAGTATTTCAAACCATAATGAGGTCGTTGTTCACAGTTATTACCCAGCTGCCCTCGGGGTACGTCACAGTGGGTGTGGAGAGCCTTCCACATGTGCATAGTTTAGATTAGAGAACGTAATGGCCTTTCTCATGCAATGTTTGCTAATATTTTGAAAGGCAACAAATAGAAACATCGACGAAAGGAGCTGAAAAATGTATTATCCAAAGAGTAGTTGTAATTCTGGTTGGTGGTCGACCTGGGTGGTTTCTACTATCTGGACTAAAATATTGCTGCATAAAAACGAAAATTAATAACCAAAATATACAATTACTCTTGCATGCAGTATTAAAAATTCACTAAAACCGTTTAATAAAAACAACTGACTTCATTTTAATGAAAGTTCCAATTAAAACAAAGCTTTAGGAAGTTACAGACCATCGAAGTTACCTTATAGCAGTGATAGCACTGACATAGCACGTCCTCCATTATTTGCTGGCTTATTTTCAATCTCTTTGTTCCTCTACAGTTTTCGTGTTTTACGGCCCCCTCTAGTATCATGGAAGTCATTCCTTTATGTCTTAGCAGATGTTTAATCATCCTGTCCCTTCCCCTTGTCAATGTTTTTCATATATTCATTTTCTCTCTGATTCTGCGCAGAAACTCCTCATTCCTTTTGTTATCAGCCGTCCTAATATTAAATATTAGTCCGTGGCACCACACCTCAATTGCTTCAACTCTCTTCTGTTGTTTTTCCACAGTCCATGTTTGTCTTTCCCACAGTCCATGTGTCATTCAGTACTATATAATGCTGTGCTCCAAATTCACATTCTCGGAAATTTCTTCCTCAATTTAAGGCCCATGTTTGATACTAATAGACTACTCTTGGCCAAATTCGCCGTTTTTTCCGTTCTAGTCTGGTTTTGATGTCCTTTTTTGCTTTGTCCGTAGTTCGTTATTTTTCTGCCTAGATAGCGCAGTTCCTTAACTTCACTTATTTTGTCACTATCAAACCTGATGATAAGTATCTCGCTGTTCTCATTTCCGCTACTACACAATACCTCACTTTTATTCGATTTACTCTCTGTCCATGTTCTGTACTCGCCAGACTGTTCATTCCGTTCAGCAGATCCTGCAATTCTTATTCACCTTCACTAAGAATAGTAAAATCATCACCGAATCTTATTGCTGATATCCATTGGCCTGGAATTTCAGTCCCACTCTTGAAGTTTTCGTCTATTTTCATTATTGCTTCGTCGATGTGTAGAGTGAACAGTAGAGGCGAAAGAATGCTCACTAGTCTTAGAGCCTTTCTAATCCGAGCCCTTTTTCCTTGGTCCTGGTTTTTGTCCATGTTGTATGCAACGTGGTTCTCCCTACAGCTTATCCATATATCGCCCAGAATTTCGAACATCTTGCAGCATTCGACATTGTCGAACGCTTTTTCCAGGTCGACAAATCCTATGAATGTCTCTTGATTTTGCTTTAATCTTGTTTATATTGCTAACCGTAACATCAGAACTGCCTCTCTGGCGCCTTTACCTTTTCTGATGCTATACTGATCTTCATTTAACAAATCCTCAATTTTCTTTTTGACTCTCCTGTATATTAATCTTCTCAGCAGCTTGGATGCATGAACTGTTACGTTGATCCTGCTGTAGTTATCGTACGTGTCAGCTCTTTCAGTCTTCGGAATTGTGTCGATGATATTTTTCCGAAAGTCAAATGGTATGTCGCCAGACTCGTACACTTTACACAGCAACAAACCTAAAAGAATAGTTGTTCTCCTGCCACTTCCTCAATGATTTCAGAAATTCTGATGGAATAATATCCATCCCTTCTACCTTATTTGATCTTAATACTTCCAAAGTGCTTTTAAATTATGCTTCTAGTACTGGATCCCCTCTCTCTTCTATATCAATTCTTATTTTGCTTCTACCATATCAGAAATTTCATTCTCCTCGTCGAGGCTTTCAGGGTACTCTTCCCACCTATCCACTTTTTCCTCTGCTTTTAACAAAGGAATTCTCATTGCATTCGTAATGTTTTCACCCTCGCTTTTAATTTCACCAAAGGCTGTTTTGACTTACATATGTGCGGAATCAGTACTTCCGATCATCACATCTTTTTCGATTTCTTCACATTTTTCATTCAACCATTTCGCATTAGCTTCCCTACATTTCTTATTTATTTCACTCTTACTTGACTACGTATTAAAGTATCCCCGAAGTTTCTATGCCTATTCGTAGCTAATTTCTGGGCTATGGGCACTTGGTATGGCAACACCTTGCAGCTAAGGGAGATCACAGCTATAGGGAAGTACTCTTAACATGTCAAAAAAATTTTTTTTTTTTTTACATCTCTGTCCCCGCCCAGGACAAAATCGCTTTCTTGTGCTTTGATAGGTGTATTTTTCACTCTGGTTCCAACTTCTACTCTACCAAAGTTTTGACACTAGACTGCCATAACTCAACAACCGAAGTTGCTTTTGTTGTCTCGGGGAACAACTGATTCAGTAAAAGTTTTTAAGGTTTTTATTCTCATTCGAATGATGTTGCTTATAATGTGATAACGGATAAAACGATAAAAATACAACAGTGCGAATACTGATTACATGTTTCTGCATTTTTACAAAGTTTGAATCGATTCGCACTAGTTGGAAACACAGAAGTTAAGCGGATAAGAAATCCTCATAAAAATGTTTTGCACGTAAAATGCGAATAAACCTAGCTTCTTTGAAAGACCGTTTTCAGTTCTATGATACGAATGCTTATTTATTTGTGTGGTACGCTTGAAACAGTTTTCGCGCATCCACTTTGCATAAGAACGAGTTTTATGTACTATAATTAGCTAGAATCTCAACTATAGTCTCTCGACAACGGATAAGTCATTGGATGAAAAAATTCGTTTTGGCTGTATGCATTTTATTTACTTCCGCACAGTTTTTGTTTCGTACAAGTTTAAAGCATAGATGTGGAGCTCTTCAAAATCGTCCCAGAAAAACTAGATTTTTTTTTCACGTCAAATCAAAACGAAGCAAGATTTCTTGAAACGGTTAAAACTTGCCATAGGTCAAGGTCCATCAAACCGGTGGACAAAATTTGAACCATCAATGTCGCTCTAGGCCGTTTAAGAGTGACTGTTTTGCATGTAAAAGCCGAACGGTGCACATACAAATGGTGCGTTAATTTCATCCCAGTTACAATCTTTCGCAAAAGGAATTTATCGATTCGCACAATCTGCCTCGACGCCAGCTCCGGATCGTCTTTCAAAACTTGCTTAATGTACTGTAACATAGCTACACCAGTACAGAGGTTCACATTGCTGTATAAAGGGCTGTTGGTACTGGCCAAACCCAAAATATTTTACTCACTATTTCTATCTCAGATACGATCCGAGCCCGAAGATCTCTCCCATACCTTCATCCACCTACCACCACCAAACCGCTATTAAGCGTATGGACGTTTTCAGACGTTTTTGTTAGAGCGCCTCCGTACTATAACGATTACATCAGTTCGGTGCTTTAGAACAAGCTAGGTATTGAAGTAGGGAAAACATTGTTTTACATAATGGTGGGCATGTACTCATATGTGGGCCTAGAAGAGTACTATTATAACAAGCCAATATTGGCGGGCCGATGTGCCTGGTGGCATCCACTGTTACCTGTCAACACCAAAGAAGTTTTTAAAACTTGAAGCTCCTCGTTGCCACCCGCTCGTTGAGATGTGCACCGCCAGACAAACCCTGGTAGCAAAAACATATGACAGCTTGTAGGGGAGGTGCATAAATTTCCACTTTTCACAGAATAGAGCATCCTCATACAGGGTGTTTCAAAAATGACCGGTATATTTGAAACGGCAATAAAAACTAAACGAGCAGCGATAGAAATACACCGTTTGTTGCAATATGCTTGGGACAACAGTACATTTTCAGGCGGACAAACTTTCGAAATTACAGTAGTTACAATTTTCAACAACAGATGGCGCTGCAAGTGATGTGAAAGATATAGAAGACAACGCAGTCTGTGGGTGCGCCATTCTGTACGTCGTCTTTCTGCTGTAAGCGTGTGCTGTTCACAACGTGCAAGTGTGCTGTGGACAACATAGTTTATTCCTTAGAACAGAGGATTTTTCTGGTGTTGGAATTCCACCGCCTAGAACACAGTGTTGTTGCAACGAGACGAAGTTTTCAACGGAGGTTTAATGTAACCAAAGGACCGAAAAGCGATACAATAAAGGATCTGTTTGAAAAATTTCAACGGACTGGGAACGTGACGGATGAACGTGCTGGAAAGGTAGGGCGACCGCGTACGGCAACCACAGAGGGCAACGCGCAGCTAGTGCAGCAGGTGATCCGACAGCGGCCTCGGGTTTCCGTTCGCCGTGTTGCAGCTGCGGTCCAAATGACGCCAACGTCCACGTATCGTCTCATGCGCCAGAGTTTACACCTCTGTCCGTACAAAATTCAAACGCGGCAACCCCTCAGCGCCGCTACCATTGCTGCACGAGAGACATTCGCTAACGATATAGTGCACAGGATTGATGACGGCGATATGCATGTGGGCAGCATTTGGTTTACTGACGAAGCTTATTTTTACCTGGACGGCTTCGTCAATAAACAGAACTGGCGCATATGGGGAACCGAAAAGCCCCATGTTGCAGTCCCATCGTCCCTGCATCCTCAAAAAGTACTGGTCTGGGCCGCCATTTCTTCCAAAGGAATCATTGGCCCATTTTTCAGATCCGAAACGATTACTGCATCACGCTATCTGGACATTCTTCGTGAATTTGTGGCGGTACAAACTGCCTTAGACGACACTGCGAAGACCTCGTGGTTTATGCAAGATGGTGCCCGGCCACATCGCACGGCCGACGTCTTTAATTTCCTGAATGAATATTTCGATGATCGTGTGATTGCTTTGGGCTATCCGAAACATACAGGAGGCGGCGTGGATTGGCCTCCCTATTCGCCAGACATGAACCCCTGTGACTTCTTTTTGTGGGGACACTTGAAAGACCAGGTGTACCGCCAGAATCCAGAAACAATTGAACAGCTGAAGCAGTACATCTCATCTGCATGTGAAGCCATTCCGCCAGAGACGTTGTCAAAGGTTTCGGGTAATTTCATTCAGAGACTACGCCGTATTATTGCTACGCATGGTGGATATGTGGAAAATATCGTACTATAGAGTTTCCCAGACCGCAGCGCCATCTGTTGTTGAAAATTGTAACTACTGTAATTTCGAAAGTTTGTCTGCCTGAAAATGTACTGTTGTCCCAAGCCTATTGCAACAAACGGTGTATTTCTATCGCTGCTCGTTTAGTTTTTATTGCCGTTTCAAATATCCCGGTCATTTTTGAAACACCCTGTATGTAAGAACATAATGGGAATGCCGTGTTCAGTTTCAACGGCATTTTCTAACACTGTAGCTAAGCGCAAGCACTCCATATTGAATCAAAAGTGATAATATTTCATCACAGTAATTCTTATTACCGTAATAGCTAAATGTAGGATCTCACATGCGAATTTAGTGTAAGTAAAGTGCTTACCATTTGCAGCATGAAGGCAGTATTCAGCGATGTTGTGTACAAAGTGGCACTCTCTTTGACATATTTGGACACAACATATAAAAAATACAGAGCTACTATCAACGTGCCATACATTTTCAAACTACAAAAATGATTGATACATGAACAGAACCATAGACGCGCCTAGTTACCGTTCTTGCACAATGCAAAAATCACTTCAGGAAACTCGCCTCCAAGCCGATATTCAGCAACCCGTTATTTATCTGGAGAATGTGGAAATGTGGGGCACTGAAAATCCTTATGAAACTGTGGCACATGCATGAGATTCCCCCGAAGGTTATGTTTTCTGTGCATTATCGTAGACGAAATGGTATGAACCGTTTTTCTTTGTGAGAAGACTGTGACGGGTGCCTGAAATGGATTTTACCAGTGGGGACGTAAAGGCCGGCACAAGTGCTGTGGTATGGTAGGTGAACCCAGGGGAAAATCAGCAGTAACACCATTCACAGATTAAAAATTTGAAACACAAAATTTGCTTAACAACTGGCAAGCTTAATTTGATATAGCAACCGTAACTAATTATATGAGGTATTTGTGATAATGACATCCTAAAGATAATTTTTTTTTCATATCTCAGCTTGACCAATCTTAGATATACAGTGTTTTAAAAAAGATCTCTTAAAAATAAGGTAAGAGTAATGATCTCTTCAAAGGAGATAAAAATTTTCTTAAAAACACTATCGTAAGTAGCTTTAACAAACTTCAGGAAAATATTCAGAATAAGGACATTTTAAGTGAGGTATTTGCTTTACATATTTAGCAATTATTAAGGCAATCAATATCTTTAAGTACTAAGAACTCACTGAATTCGAGCCAAAGCTTAAGACTGACAAGTACTGACGTTAAGAAAGTGACTGATTAAATTTATAATATCAACAATACCAACACAAATAACCCCATTAGTCACCCCATTTCTCGTGCGGTAACGTTCTTGCTTCCCACGCCCGGGTTCCAGGGTTCGATTCCCGGCGGGGTCAGGGATTTTTCTCTGCCTCGTGATGGCTGGGTGTTGTGTGCTGTCATTAGGTTAGTTAGGTTTAAGTAGTTCTAAGTTCTAGGGGACTTATGACCACAGCAGTTGAGTCCCATAGTGCTCAGAGCCATTTTTTTCACCCCATTTCAGAAACAAACATTTCTCAAGACAGACAGCTCGTTAAAATCGTCAAACCAATATTCTGTAACGGGATATTAAGAATTTATAGACATTAAAATTTGATTTAATGAATTTCGTGCACTTGCACAGAATGTAACAGAATACTGTTAGACACACACTTAAATATAGTTCAGTTACTAACTGGTAAGCAAATTAAGCGAAGGACTTTTACAGGACCCTTACCACTTGATAATCTTAATGCATAACTTAGTCGCGCAGCGCGTGGCACCTGTGCGGTTTCTGGCGTCTTGTCACGGTTCGTGCGGCTATGCCCGTCGGAGGTTCGAGTGCTCCCTCAGGCCTGGATGTGTGTGTGGTCCTTAGCGTAGGTTAGTTTAAATTAGTTTAATTAGTGTGTAACCCTAGGGAGCGATGACCTCAGCATTGTCGTGGTCCCATAGTCCTTACCAGAACTTTTCCACAACTTAGTCAATAATCCAAGGCCAAGGCGCCAACTCGTTCTCCTTTGTCACAGCTATATTACTAATCCTGGTAGTGAGTTGGGCAGCTTCCCTCCTCCATCAACTGATCTGTCCAGACACCTTGAACCGCCATAAACAAAGGCTACCAATTACAGAAGCAGTGCACTAAAACAGAGGAATTTTGTAACATTCCTAAGGAGCAATAGTTCAATACTGTTCCTAGCATTAACCTCGATTCATGAGAAATATTCACAACTGGCTTGTGATCTAACTCACCACTTCACGAACATTAGCTACACTCTGATCTGTCAGAAGCACACCGAGATTCACTGTTCCCAGTCGCTGGAATTGGGCCCATCAGGTACCGTATGCAACGTTATCAATACACACAAGGTCGCCACCACTATACGGCTCCACGAACCACGTCATCTAAAGAAAATCATAACCGACCTAGGGAGCGGCAGCCGACTGATTACGGACCGCTCTCAATGCCCCGTCCGGACTCATAGCAAACCTCCCTCTCGCGACCCCAGTCCACATGCGTCCCCTCGTTTGTGTCCCAACGCCGAGCTCTCTCGGCTAATATCTCTCCTCGAACTCTCGAAATGCTATCAAAGAACTCCTTCACAAATGAAAGTGTATCCTCGCACTGAGCGCCATGGCTCAACCTCCCCCACCAAAAATGCAACACTGTCACGACTGCGAAGGGAAGGCTTAGCCCCCGGGCTTCACTTGCGAAACATGTTCCGTGGACACCTTCGCGATATCGATATTACGCGCCAGTGGGGTAATTGGGTTAAGGATTTCAATTACCTTACTAGACCCATAACATTTATCGGAAATTGTAGCCTTGCCCAGACCGCCCAGGGAAAAATTACGGACGAGGACTATCCCCCAGCTTAGATCTAAATACCCGACATGTCTGGCTGTAACGGCGCTGCTGCGTCTGACGAGCAGCACTAATGTTTCGGTGTGCCCCCCTCCAATTCTCCTGAATCAAGCCCGTGTCACCTTTTCAGAAAGCAAGACATAAACAGACCACAAGTTGGGTAAAGGTGACTTAAGACGGTGACCAAACATTAAGACGGCAGAGGTGGTTTTAAGAGCCTCGTGATGGGCGAAATTAAATGCCAAATTAAACCACGGGATGGAGAGTCCCACTAGTGGCGTGATGGGGAATGAAATATAATAAAGCAGCCTTCAAGTTTCGGCGAAGTACGGCTGGGGGTAGTATGGTGTTGTGATGGAGTGGAATATCCCATTATCAGAACAGAATTTCTTAAACTGCCGAGGGAGAGGCGCAGGTGCGTTGTTACTAACAAGTGCCCTGGAAGGCCCCAATACAACAAAAATACGTGACAGATGGTGAATAGGTAATGCAGCAAAGACTCCGCTACCAGGTATCAATCAAACGAACCACGGGAATGCATCATCGGCAACCAAAATGTAGCGGTACCCGTCGTGAGTGCACTGCAAGGGAACGACATAACCAATAAAAAGCCTATCAACCCGCAAATTGTCCATAGATGACTGCGAAAGCCCACTGCGGGTACTGAAACTGCCCTAAGGTACCCCCTAACAACACTGTTGTGAAAATAGTGAAAACTATCAGGCATCAAATTGGCTTGACTATCGCACTTTCCCTGATAACACCTTATGCTTCGTTGTAAGGTATGTACTGGAGGAGACTTTCCTCTCAAAATGTCCTGCTTAATCTTGCTCAGAGTACGGTCCTGGTCTTTTCGCTGCTTCAAATCACCAATTAGTTCGGGGACCTCTGTTTAAATTCCGGCAGCCAGACCTGGTTCTTCAATTCACTATCCTTTTTGACAAGTGGTACCTTCTTGCTGAAACATTCGACACAATGCAACTGCGACCGGGCTTTCCGACTCCCTTATAAGTCTTACCTGAAAGTAGAATGCTGAAATGCTCACGGCCCATCGAGAAATCCAGCCAGTTTTCTTGGGCCTAGACACCACCCTGCACAAGATCTGATTGAGACAAAACTCACGATGCTCGATATAAAATTTGAAATTTTCAAGTGCAAACAGTAGTTCCAAGGCTCACTCCCATGCACAGAGTACTTCTCCTCGGTGGCAGAAAGTGATTTTTGAGTCGTCCCTGGTCTTCCTGAGGGAGAACAGCAAAAATCTCGGGATATGTGGCATCGCTTTCGACAGTAAAATGTCTATGGACGTCATGTATCCCAAGGGCCGGAGGGTTAGTCAGAGCTCCCAGAATGGCCTCAAATACAGACTGCTGCGATTCTCCTCATTCTAATGCCCGATCCTTCCTACGTAGGTGATTCACAGGTGCCGCTAACTGGCCAAATTTGCGACAGAATTTCCTAAAAACATACGCCATCCCTATGAATCTGGCTAGTCCCTTCTAGGTCTCAGGGGCAGGGAACTTTTATAGGCTCTTAACATGGTCTTCATCTATACGGATACACCCAGTCGTGAAGAGATATCCGAGGAAGGACGTTTGTTCTTTAGCAAAATTTAAATTTGACAGCTTAACGGTAAGCCCACATCGGATAGCAGCGCAGAACCTCCTCTAAAAATGGGTCAAATGGCTCTGAGCACTATGGGACTTAAAATCTGAGGTCATCAGTCCCCTAGAACTTAGAACTACTTAAACCTAACTAACCTAAGGACATCACACACATCCATGCCCGAGGCAGGATTCGAACCTGCGACCGTAGCAGTCTCGCGGTTCCAGACTGAAACGCCTAGAACCGCACGGCCACCGCGGCCGGCCAGAACCTCCTCAAGATAGTGTAAGTGCTGCCAGAAGGTGGCGCGTACAAGTGGTTCAAGTCAGGTAATGGGACTGACTTGAGAGATAACTGTTTTATACCCGATAATCCATGACTGCTCGATTCCCCGATCCCTGGCTCCTGAGTACCCAAAGGTGGGCGAGGTGTAGGAATAGTTAGAAGGCCTAATAACATCATCATCTGTTCAATGAGCTGCCGCAAGACCTCCATTTCAGGGGTCGACCGTCAATAAGGTGACTGACGCACCGGATTTTCACCGGTAAGCCGAATCCTATAGTTGATACTGTTAGTGACGCACAGTCTAACGGTTAATACATCAGGGATTTATCGAGAACCTGTACCAAGGCCCGAGACTGAGCGTCCACAATATGGTACACTTGAAATTTGCAATCTCGGCTCATGACCGCATTAACACCTGTTACCAGTATGCACAGACGCAAATTATCGCTGACGAAGAAACAAAGAAAATTCACTTCAAATAATTAAAAATAAGACAACTATGCTGACTCAAATCACACATCAAAATAATTTTCGCACATATTTTCCTAGTGACCACAAAGCGCAAAGGTCAAGAAAAACCCTGTATTGAAATACTCTCCTTGCAGGGACCATTAAAGGGCAAAAGCTGCCAACTGGAAGTACGACATCCCTGCCGGACCAGTTGCATGTCGGGATGCCATTGAACATTGGTTCACAAAATGACTAGGATCCCCGCCACGCTAACAGTGGTTGATTGTAACACTGCTAACGTTTCGGGAGGCGGGACTTCGATGGATTCAACACAAGTACCCGTTGCGCCTTCCCATATTTCGTCGGTCCGCAGCTCGTGGTCGTGCTCTAGCGTTCTCGCTTCCCGCGCCCGGGTTACCGGGTTCGATTCCCGGCGGGGTCAGGGATTTTCTCTGTCTCGTGATGACTGGGTGTTGTGTGATGTCCTTAGGTTAGTTAGGTTTAAGTAGTTCTAAGTTCTAGGGGACTGATGACCATAGCTGTTAAGTCCCATAGTGCTCAGAGCCAGAGCCATATTTCGTCGGCATGACGCACATAATCGAGGTTGAATACCAGTGTATCCAATAGGGTAAAGGTGGCTTCATTCCCACACAGCAGTAGATGTGATTTATCGCGTGGGTTAATGCCTTCAAAGATTTTCTCAACAGCTTACTTTTCACTCAGCACCTAAGGCACTAATAGCAATTCGCATTAAGTCAGTGTATTACTGGAGAGTCGGTTGTGAGCTCTGCAAGATCCATGTACTAATTTATATTTACGTGAGAAACCCTAATTCTACGGCTATATTTCAGTTTGACAAATGGAGCTATGCCGACATTTGTAAAAACGGCAATGGTACATTAGTTCTTACTAATGTAAAATTGCCACCATCTGAAGAAGACAAATTTATATTTGTCGATACCTAGGTAAATAATTCTTTATCCATTGCAACTGGTCGGCTGTTTATAATTTTATTACTGGAGAGTTTCATTCTGGCCATGAACACGAAGAAAATATTTATTAATCAACTCGTTTCCAATACGAGGAGAAACTTTGTTCGTAATAATGCCCATAAATCGTGCAGGGTTCCTTGTCTACGCAGGAATTTCCCAATAACTGATGCTAACAGCCCCCTAGCCAGAGGATGCAGTAATCTAAAAATCACAAGGTGAGCCGTTCCCAATGAACTTTCACTGTTAGCGTTAAATTTTCAACATCCAGCATCTTCAGAACCTATAGCAGCTCATAATGGGATTAGGCAATTTAGCTAAACGTTCGGTTAGAAGTCCCCCTCCTCCGTGTCCGAAACAAGGACGAACAGAACTTTGTAGGAGAGTTGGCTCATGTTGTTCAATCTCAATGGTTTCCTCCTGCCACTGCACGGTGTTAAAATGAAACTGTAAATGCATGACCTAAATCAAGAGATTTTCTAAAAGAACGCTGTTCTTCTTACTAATCTCTAACTGAGCCTATTTAGCAAATAGTTAATCAGCGCTTGGACCCTTTTCACCTGAGTTCGCGACTTATATAATTTCAGTCGTATCACTCCCATGTGAAAGAGCAGCGGAACCATAAGAGGAGCAACTTCGATATGTTGAACCAAATATAGTAATTTGGAACCAAATGGGCAGTTTCCAACAGAAAGAAAGTGTAAGCGTGTCTACACTATGCACAGAAGTCGGTGAAACGCCACGTGAAAGACCCGAACGGCAAAATTTTCATCAAACAGTGACAGGTAAAGATGTCGAACAGTCTGAAAGTGTGTATGTAATATTGAAGCAACTCACTATGGTCATGAAGCAGACAAATGCAGGGTTAGCAGATTTAAGAACAGAAACGGTAGATTTAAAAACAGAAACAGCAAATTAAAAATAGAAACAAATGCAGGGTTAACGAATTTACAAGCGTTAACAGATGCGGGGTTAGCGAATTTAAAAATGGGAACAAATGCAAGGTCAGAAGATTTAAAAACGAAGTTGAAAACCGAGACAAATGCTGCCTTAAGTAGTCTCGAATTTGAAACTTATGCTGGGTTCGAAAAAGTCGGCGAAGATCAGCAGAACTTACGAACAGAGGTTAGTGAACAGTTTACTGAAATACAGAGTGAGGCGAGAGACTCGCGCGAGCATATACAATCTTTAATGGCTGACCAGAAATAGATGCGTTCTGACGTTGACCAGGTGCAGGATGCAGTGTCTAACGTTATTCAAAGAGTGGATAAGATAATACGTAAGACGTCTGGTAAGGCGCAAAAAATCGTGGAAGAGCTCAATGTCAGAAAACGTGTCACTCGAGCCGCATTAAAACGATTCGACACACTCATTGAAAACATATTCTCGAAAATTCAGAAACTGTATGAAGACCTTCGTACAGAACTGAAACAGTGTATCGAGAAACGTACAGAAAACAGTAGCGAAGCAACGGAATCTGTAGTATCATCCGACATAGTGATGGACAGAAATCCAGAAATAAACAAGTCGGTAGTGCAATCTTCCATAGCAGTAGCGGAAACACAAAAACGTCATGAAATTCCAGTCGTACATCCACAAGAGGTTGCGTCCATAATTACAGAAGGGAAACAAAAGCAAATAGGAAAAGAGCAGTTAATACAGCCGAGCGAAGCAGGTGATGTGCGGTCACAGCAGACAAGGGAGCTAGAAATGGAAAACACGCGCACTCCAACATAGCGGCAGCCGACCCTCCGAACATAACGCGAGTGACACGACAGCAGAGCAAGTTACAGCGACACACGTACCGATTTCGCGATTCTCAAGTTACAGTGCAACAGGTTATAGACCCCAAGACAATATGAACATAATAGAAAGGCAAAACACTGAATCATTGACGGGGGATTTAAACGAACCTTTCAGTCTAACACATGAGGAACGGAGCAGTTTAGATAACTGCACACCACGGCATGGGTGCGATGCTAAACGGGACTTACATTCATCATATCAAGACCCAAATATGGTAGAGCGAGTACAAGTACAATGGTCACTTTTTGACAGTCAGAAAATTCCAACATTACAAAGAAAGCGGGAACGGCTTACATCCACGTACCTTTATAAATCAATTTCAGATCTGTTTACCAGAGCATTGGCCACTTAGCCATAAATTTGACTTCATTTGTGGGCATATGGACGACGCAATAGCGGAAACCATGCAAAGAGTAGCTGTAAACTGTCAATCATATGAGCAATTCAAATCCGCGTTCTAGGAGCGATAGTGGTCCAAAGAAACACAAAATAGAATAAAGTACGAGTTATTACAGAAAGAGTTGTTCGAAAATTCAGGAGAAAAGGAACCAATTAGATTTTTCGAGGAAATGACAAAAAAGAATCAGCGTTTAGATGGTCCATACAGTGATGGGAACTGATACGGACGTGCACAATGAAGTTACCGTTACGCTATCAGCTGCCATTGGTTGGTAGGGCAGGAGATAATATACAAGCATTTAAAGGAATGTTAAGAACTTGATTTCATATTAAGTGAAGATGACGCAAAGAAACAACGTACAATTAGAGAAAACTACAGGGTTATTACAAATGATTGAAGGGATACCACAGCTCTACAATAACTTTATTATTTGAGATATTTTCACAATGCTTTGCACACACATACAAAAACTCAAAAAGTTTTTTTAGGCATTCACAAATTTTCGATATGTGCCCCTTTAGTGATTCGGCAGACATCAAGCCGATAATAAAGTTCCTCCCACACTCGGCGCTGCATGTCCCCATCAATGAGTTCGAAAGCATCGTTGATGTGAGCTCGCAGTTCTGGCACGATTCTTGGTAGAGGAGGTTTAAACACTGAATTTTCACATAACCCCACAAAAAGAAATCGCATGGGGTTAAGTCGGGAGAGGGTGGAGACCATGACATGAATTCCTGATCATGATCTCCACCACGACCGATCCACCGGTTTTCCAATCTCCTATTTAAGAAATGCCGAACATCATGATGGAAGTGCGGTGGGGCACCATCCTGTTGAAAGATGAAGTCGGCCCTTTCGGTCTCCAGTTGTGGCATGAGCCAATTTTCCGCGGGCTACGCGTGAAACTTGCCCGCACGCGTTCAACCGTTTCTTCGCTCACTGCAGGCCGACCCGTTGATTTCCCCTTACAGAGGCATTCAGAAGCTTTAAACTGCGCATACCATCGCCGAATGGAGTTAGCAGTTGGTGGATCTTTGTAAAACTTCGTCCTGAAGTGTCGTTGCACTGTTATGACTGACTGATGTGAGTGCATTTCAAGCACGACATACTCTTTCTCGGCTCCTGTCGCCATTTTCTCTCACTGCGCTCTCGAGCGCTCTGACGGCAGAAACCTGAAGTGCGGCTTCAGCTGAACAAAACTTTATGAGTTTTTCTACGTATCTGTAGTGTGTCGTGACCATATGTCAATGAATGGAGCTACAGTGAATTTATGAAATCGCTTCAATCATTTGTAATAGCCCTGTATAATAGGAGCCATAACAGCAACCTATCAGGTTTTAATAATAATAATTCCAATGGCAAAAATAACGTAGGAAAAGGTAATGGTTTTGGAAGGAGTGGTAATCGCTCATGGGATAACAAAAATAATTATGGTTTTGGAAACGCACAGAGGGCAAATAACAACTATGGTTTTGGTGGGCCGTGGAATTACAATTGTGGATATGGTCTTTGAAACTATGGTGGTAACTATGATCCGAGATACAATCCCCGTGGAACTAAGGTGGAAGTTTTAGAGTTCAGCAACACAATCCGGATTATTCAGGTGGTAAAGGACTAGCCAGAAGGCAAAAAAGTTGGGAAAATCAAGCTTCAGCGGAACAAAACACGCTAAATGAAACGGTAGAGGAGGTCGAGTTGAGGCCACCAAACCCAGATAAATGACAGAATTGACGATATAAATGGTATGAAGACCAATAGAAATACCGAAGTTAGAAGTGAAGTCCGTCCAGTACCTGAAGTAAAACATCGACATTTTGTAAAATTAGTAACAAAAAATAGGAAGGTTACGGCGTTGGAAGCAAATTCTTTCTCCAGAATGAGATTTTCACTCTGCAGCGGAGTGTGCGCTGATATGAAACTTTCTGGCAGATTAAAACTGTGTGCCGGACCGAGACTCGAACTCGGGACCTTTGCCTTTCGCGGGCAAGTGCTCTACCAACTGAGCTACACAAGCACGACTCACGCCCCGTCCTCACAGCTTTATTACCCGAGCACCTCGCCTCCTACTTTCCAAACTTCTCAGTAGCTCTCCTGCGAACCTTTCAGAATTAGCACTCCTGAAAGAAAGAATATTGTGGTGACATGGCTTAGCCACAGCCTGGGGGATGTTTCCAGAATGAGATTTTCACTCTGCAGCGGAGTGTGCGCTGATACGAAACTTCCAGCCAGATTAAAACTGTGTGCCGGACCGAGACTCGAGTTCGAGTCTCGGTCCGGCACATTGTTGTAATCTGCTAGGAAGTTTCATATTCTTTTCTATATTCTAAGGCCCTTGGAAGTAAGTAAAGTAGTCGATAATAGTGCAGTCGAATTGATGAATCCAAAGACAGGAAAGTCATTAGTTTTGCACCATGTATGTCATTTAAGAGTAAATAAAGGTTAAACAAACGAAAAGGGAGTAACTCCACACGAGAATTTACTTGTATTAAATGCAAGAAATCAAAGAGTATGAAAAATAACAAAATGCACTCAAATAAAACTTTCAACTTGTACTTATCTCAGTTTAAAAAATAAAGGTAAGGGAAGTAAATGAAGAATTATGAAGAAATGACAGGAAAAAAAGAACGAGAGTAACACCTCTACAAACGAAATGTGTTCTGGGGAAGGAGTGAAAAGTTAGGACGAAAACAGGGATCAGCATGTACATAGTTTGACGAAATAGTAGTAGATTCTGTTTTAAAGATGTAGTATGAAAGTGGAGGAAGTTGATTTTTGTAGATGAAAGGAAGTGAAGAAGTCGGAAGGAAATAGATAAGTCGGTGGGTATGAGATAGGGATTTTTAATTTGTTCCATCGAGGACGGTGAACAAATAACTGAGGAGATATTTTGAGGGAATATGAGAAGAATATATGAATTGTGGAAAGTACCACAGTCTGATGTTGAACGAGAGATGTGAGGGAAATAAGTATTAGACGTTATTAGGAGGTAATAATTAGGAACGTGAACTGAAATATTCAGTTCAGCAAAAGACGTGTTATTTCGTGGAAGGAGGTAAACAGTGGGAAGAAAATTAACCCAAAATAGATTTCAAAGAGGAAGAGTATGTTAAGGGAAGGAAGGAATATAAAAGTTTACTGTCGAGAAGAAAGGAGAAAGGGATACGTACAATCGAGAAAAAGAAATTTTCAGCTTTAAAGAAACAATGCAATAGATCAATAGAGAAGATTTTAGAAAGGCAAAAGAACAATAGCACAGATAAAGTGTATTTTGAGGTTCTGTTACAGGTAAGGACAAAAAGAAGGGATTGCAGAGGAAAGGACGCTGGAATCGGAGTCAGGGTGCGAAGTTTTCAAAATAACATAATATACTTGCAGTTAGAGAACTAAAAAAGAAATAAAATTTGAGTCACTAACTTACTAACCGTCATCACCATCAATTTAACTCTTACTAAAAATCGTGACGAAAATGAGGAAACCATGACCTTTATATTAAGATAAGAAAATGGGGAAAGAATGAAAAAAAATTACATAGGGATACGAAAGTCTGTTTCGGATTGAGTAGTAATACTTTTTGTAAAGTCATGAAACGAAGTTTAATGTTTGTAAAGTTTTAGCGTAATTTAAGGGAGAAACATTGTATTAAATATAAAGTCAGAAGACAAGGTGCGGCATCATTGCAGCCAGATCGACGACAAGACTGAGGAGAGCGGTTAGGCGTGTGAGGAAGGGACACAGTGTGAGTTCGGCGTACGTCAGTTACGGGATGACGAAAGAAGAGGCTTTGGTGGAAGCAACGTTTCTAGAGGATAACTCCTCTGTGGAAAAGTTTGGGGACCTACAACACATCTTGGATACAATCAACATGTCCCATGATGTGAGCTTTATTCATATGAAAGCCACACACAAGCGTTATAACAATAGTTGTGCGAAAGTGTTCGATACGTGGCACTTTTATTGCGAACTGTTCAAAGCAGCATATGAAGAGATAATGGATGTCTACCGAATCTGAACGGAGGCGGACATATCACGGCGAGGACGAGCGGAGGCTTAGATCCGCCACAGGAGGGAGAAAAAACGCATTTCTGTATCTCAATGTGCTGAATAGCGGAAGCTATCAGACCATATGAAATTCGACAACTGCGAAACAATCACTGAACACTCATGGGACGGAACAGGAAAACGATGGAAGGTTGGTCAAATTATCTAGATGAACAACCGGTTACAATCAATAAAATACACAATAATTGCGATGAAGACACCATAAGAACGCATTAAACGAGATGTTAAAAAGGTCTTCAATCGTAATTCCCGGTCCAGAGAAGTGCGAAGATACGAGTGAGAAGACAGCAAGATGCACCAAGAACAGGAGATGCAACGCAGAAGATTTGGAAGAAGGAAGAGAATGGACCATAAGAGATCAAGAAACCTTTTCAAATCCCTTCCCATAAAAGACCATTATTGCATTTAACTACCAGCGGGAATCCAATTTAACTGTTCTAGCGATATAAACATCCGATATTCTTTATGGCAAATTGTAACACCTTCAGATGTCATACCGAAAAATGGGAGATAACAAATCGTATGCAAACCTAGAGACGAGGTGACCAACGATGAACTGGAATAAAGACTCGACGAAAGATGATTGGTTCAAATGGCTCTGAGCACTATGGGACTTAACTGGTCATCAGTCCCCTAGAACGTAGAACTACTTAAACCTAACTAACCTAAGGACATCACACACATCCATGCACGAGTCAGGATTCGAACATGCGAGCATAGCGGTCGCGCAGTTCCAGACTGTAGCGCCTAGACGAAAGATGAAGGAAAGTGTATGCTGCCAAACAGGGATCTTCAATACAACGTCGCCATGGGCATATGCAACATGAAACAAAGGCAACCACACACTCACGACACGCTCAGACCTTCAGCAACCTTTTTCTCTGCCGACCAGCATTACATACTGAACGGAAACACGGCGAGACACATACGAAGCGTCTTTCCATGCTGAACAGCGACACGGCGAGGCACAAGATCGACGTCATTCCATGTTCGACGGAGACACGTCGAAACACCCGAGAAAATGACAGTTTTTAATAAACCATGTTAAAGATGTAGGAGAAAGAATTTTTTGTGACAGAATTCTATACTAAAAAAGTTAAATTTTTTATTGTGCTTAAAAATATGTGAACCTAAAGATTTTAGGTGTTAGCAATAGGTCTTTATTAAAGATGTTTTTTTTCTTTATCTTGACATGAATATAATATTTTCTTTTAATGCATATTTTTTTCAACACGTTTAGCTGAGAAAACCTAGTATTAACATTTCTGGATGGTTAAGATTCCAGTGTAATGTGTCCATTAAAATTTTAGGATAGATAAATATGAAGGGGTTTAGCTATTCCATGAAGTCAGTTTAAAATTTTGTGAAGTAATTAGTAGGATTAGAAATTTAATATGCTTGTGAAAGTCAAATCCGAAAAAAATTGTAAAGTTTTAATTCATAGAGTTAAGATTTTTGGGGAACATAAATATGTCCATGTAAAGGATTATGCCTGTAAAGTCATGGGAATGGTTGAGTTATAGAACATAAAGTTTTATTGTAAGCAATTAAACTGCTCAAATTATAATTGATATGAAAAAAAATATTATAGAAGGTGAGGATAATGTGAAATGAAGGTTTCCTCAACTTCAATGCATATCCATCGTCATTTAACATAAATCAAGCAAGCAAGAAACAGAAGAGTCTCAAAGTAGAAAAACTATAGGTATGATACAATTTTATATATCAACCCAAATTGATTGAATTTCAAATTACAATTAAAATGTAGACAACGATTTTGAAAAAAATGCCTCAGATTAGTTAAATAGAATGGTATAAAAAGCAAAAAATTAATGAGAATATTAAAGTTTAAATGGAAACATGAAAATCACTTAAGACGTCTAATCTGTAAAGAAGAAATCGAGTACAATGTAAACTAGAAAAATAATGGGACTGAATCGAACCGCAATTTAAGTTATATAAAATATAAAAATAGGTAGTTGGTTAGTAAATATGTCAGTTGTTATAGTCAGCAGTTGCAACCAATTTTGCACTGACTTCAATCAATTTCTCAATCGTTGATTGACCCAGCACAAAATTGAAAACAGTAAGAGGAGGATGTGTAAGGTGGCAGAATAAATTAAGGTCAGATTCACGCCTTACATGAGAGCCTTATACATTGCAACGGGAAGGTGAATATGGCACCTAACTTAATTCGGTGGTAATGAGCAAATTTGACTAGCAGTATGTAATGCAAAAAGGATGACATTCAATCAGCGGTAATTAACTCACCGTTCCTATAATGCATGTTTGGCAAAACAAGACCAGTGACGCATTTTCGATCACATGTTCAGCGATTGGTACACACGTGAGAGAGTCAATGTACGCATTTAGGAGTCTGGAACAGGCACAAAACGTCCTATTGGTGGATACGCACTAGGAAGGCGAAAAGAGTAAAGCTTATACGCAATTTAATGGTTGGGACCTTGCGACTGGTAGAGAGTTTCTACAAAATAAGAGGAACGCTCCTATTGGTCGAAAAAAGCCATGACATGAAGAACGAAAGAACCGAGGTGGGGAGGCAGTTAAGCTATGAGTAAGAGAAGAAGTAAATTTTCAGGGACTCGTCTCTGAACTGGCGTCAAGTGCAGAACAGAGCGCTTAACACTCTGTACGACTCAGAGGAGTAATTTGTGTGAACAGTGCGTTCACAGTGGCTGATATCCAGCTAGAAATTAGCTGTAGCATTGTTTAGCTCCAACAGTGGTGAAACTAACCAGCCAATTAGTTAATCATTCCTTCGGGAAATGAGAGGACATAACGAGAAACATAGGGAAAGAGCGTGCTGGAAAACTCAACTAAGGTTTAATTAGTTTTATAGGTATTTCAGCGGAAGAGAGTGGCCTACAAGACGACAGCTTATCGCAGCTTACGGTAAATACCGCGTGCTGAGGAGTAAACTTGTTGGTTCACCAGCTTGCGTCCACTGTAAACTCACTCAACCTTGGGTAATCTTTTGCTCAATTTGTCACATAACTAACCATCCACAGATGACTTGATTGTCATCCTAAAAATAGTACTGAACTTTGAACCGGAATCGGACCATTTTCGTAGTACTGAGCAACATCATAACGTAAGCGTAGGTGCAATTTTGTAAAGTAACTTCTAGTTAAACTTTAATATTGTCGTGTTTAGGATAATTTAACCTTCTGAGAGATAATATTTAATATTGTTGTGTTTAGGATTACTTCACTTTTTGATGTTGACGAGATGCGTTATCCTGACAACTGTTTTTTGTTGTCACACAGAAAACTGCGTAGAAGCGTGTGTTTTTGTGCTAATATTCCGACCTTAAACATGTCATTTCATCTTACACAGTTGTCTTCAATCGTAGAATAAGTGAACCAGAGATACTGTACCTTACAAACTTGTTCGTTCAAAATGAAATTTGAATACTTAGCGTAACGCGAAAAAATTTCAACCCCTTCCATGAGATCCATACATCCTTCTCTTGTTTACATGATAACAGTTTCCAGTTTTGTCTGCTACATGCTTTTCATCTTTAAAATATGAAGCAAATGTTGATGGATTGCTTTTGCGAAATCGGTAATTACAGAAACCTCCAAGTACTCTGTTTTCTTACTATAATTTTTAAATATATTTTTTTCATGAAAATTTTCCTGTGTCCATAGCGTTGTACAACAGGTACTGTAAAATAATCTCTGAACAAAGCCGTCCGTACAACGTAAAATAAAGTTTGCACAAGCTTCACATTATGCCGTTTGTACCATGTTAGTCTCATGTTTAATTTAATGAATAACTGGTTTCGACACATTTTTCAAGTCATCCTCATACCCATTAATTACTAAAATGGAAAGAATAGCGTGAAACACTCTTAAATAGCCATAAAGTATACACAGTGAATGTATGCAAAATAAAAATATGATGAAACAAATAATGTCGAATCATCGAAGAACTTTGGTTTTTATTTTAAAACCCTAACAGTTCACTGAAGTATGTTGTCAATATCATGAAAATATGTGAAATGTCTCTTTTGTCTTTGTAATTCAAAACTGTCCTTAGTTAAGCCACGGTAGAACATCTTGACGTTCTCACAAGGAAACTGTTGGGCCGAAAGATTCAGCGTGTCTTGTAACGGCACACTAGTACGAAGTGATACTAACATTATGTCGTTGCGCCTACATTAATTTTCGTGAGGGCTCTAAAAGCAATCGAGAGTTAACACAGTGGTGTTCGCAAAGTCGAAATTTAGATACTAACGACCCCGCCAGATGTTTTGTCAAATTGTTGGTGGGTGAACTGATTACACTAACAGTGATTCTAGGTGAGAAATCTTCCTTGTGGATCTTCAGCAGCCGAAAAAGACTCGGAAGTTTGGTCACATGCGGCATTAATTTCGACAATAATGTCTTGGGCGTAACAGAGTTGTTTTAATACCTTCCTTGTCTATCTGCTGATGGCTTGTGCCAGATTGCGATGAAGCTTCCAGTATGTATCATCCACGCCGTTCCTCCTGGCTCATACTTGATTTCGAAGGCTTAGATTTTGCTAGGATACGGCTAATAGCTTCCCGACGTCCTCAGATGCGTCGAGCGGGAAATGATTAAGGGGTCAAACTTAGAACATTGCTTCGATGTTTCCTTGCACACTGTTGCACTGACTTGTCTCTCCACTTCCAATCGAAAGGCGACAAGCGAGATTCCAGAAATAGGCGACAATCCGCCATTACGTTCAACCTCATACCGTGTCAGTCATATCTGCCGTCTCACTTTGCTGAGGCTAGTCTTTTCCAATATGCTGTCCACTGCAGGAGTTCGAATGTGATGCTTCACTAGAGGAGAGCGAGAAACAACCTCCTGGCTCCCAAAGCGTTTGTGTAAATGCTCTGGAACTCAGCAGATATGATTTTCTGCTCCGCAGATAACGGTCACACACCGTCCTCATCGTAGAGGACAGATGTGTGACCTCTGAGACTTTAGCGGTGGTATGCTTGAATAAAATCTTCTCGGTTTGTAAATACAACACCCGACGTTTCGGGAACTGTCTCCGCCATCTTCATTATATGTAAAGACCCATTATCTACATTTACATCTACATCTACATCCAGATATACATCTACATTTATACTCCTGAAGCTACCCAACGGTGTGTGGCGGAGGGCACTTTACGTGCCACTGTCATTACCTCCCTTTCCTGTTCCGAACGCGTATGGTTCGCGGGAAGAATGACTGCCGGAAAGACTCCGTGCGCACTAGAATCTCTCTAATTTTCCATTCGTGATCTCCTCGGGAGGTATAAGTAGGGGGAAGCAATATATTCGACACCTCATCCAGAAACGCACCCTCTCGAAACCTGGACAGGAAGCTACACCGCGATGCAGAGCGCCTCTCTTGCAGAGTCTGCCACTTGAGTTTGCTAAACATCTCCGTTACGCTGTCACGCTTACCAAGTAACCCTGTGACGAAACGTGCCGCTCTTCTTTGGATCTTCTCTATCTCCACTGTCAACCCGATCTGGTACGGATCCCACACTGATGAGCAATACTCAAGTATAGGTCGAACGTGTGTTTCGTAAGCCACCTTCTTTGCTGATGGACTACATTTTCTAAGGACTCTCCCAATGAATCTCAACGTGGTACTCGCCTTATTAACAATTAATTTTATATGATCATTCCACTTCAAATCGTTCCGCACGCATACTCCCTGATATTTTACAGAAGTAACAGCTACCAGTGTTTGTTCCGCTGTCATATAATCATTCAATAAAGGATCCATCTTTCTAAGTATTCGCAATACATTACATTTGTCTACGGTAAGGGCCAGTTGCCACTCCCTGCACCAAGTGCCTATCCGCTGCAGATCTTCCTGCATTTCGCTGCAATTTTCTAATGCTGCAACTGCTCTGTATACTGCCGGCCGAAGTGGCCGTGCGGTTAAAGGCGCTGCAGTCTGGAACCGCAAGGCCGCTACGGTCGCAGGTTCGAATCCTGCCTCGGGCATCAACGTTTGTGATGTCCTTAGGTTAGTTAGGATTAACTAGTTTTAAGTTCTAGGGGACTAATGACCTCAGCAGTTGAGTCCCATAGTGCTCAGAGCCATTTGAACCATTTTTTTGCTCTGTATACTACAGCATCATCCGCGAAAAGCCGCATGGAACTTCCGACACTATCTACTAGGTCATTTATATATATTGGGAAAAGCAATAGTCCCATAACACTCCCCTGTGCCACACCAGAGGTTACTTTAACGTCTGTAGACGTTTCTTCATTGAGAAAAACATACTGTGTTCTGTTTGCTAAAAATTCTTCAATCCAGCCACACAGCTGGTGTGATATTCCGTAGGTTCTTACTTTGTTTATAAGGCGACAGTGCGGAACTGTATCGAACGCTTTCCGGAAGTCAAGGAAAATGGCCTCTACCTGGGAGCCTTAATCTAATATGTTCTGGGTCTCTTGAACAAATAAAGCGAGTTGGGTCTCACACGATCGCTGTTTCCGGAATCCATGTTGATTCCTACAGAGCAGATTCTGGGTCCCAGAAACAACATGATACGCGAGCAAAAAACATGTTCTAAAATTCTACAACAGATGGACGTCAGAGATAATGGTCCATAGTTTTTCGCATCTGCTCGACGACCTTTCTTGAAGACTGGGACTACCTTTGCTCTTTTCCAATCATTAGGAACCTTCCGTTCCTCTAGAGATTTGCGGTATACGTCTGTTAGGAGGGGGGCAAGTTCTTTCGCGTACTCTTTGTAGAATCGAATTTGTATCCCGTCAGGTCCAGTGGACTTTCCTCTGGTGAGTGATTCCAGTTGCTTTTCTATTCCTTGGACACTTATTTCGATGTCAGCCATTTTTTCGTTTGTGCGAGGATTTAGAGAAGGGACTGCAGTGCGGTCTTCCTCTGTGCAACAACTTTGGAAATAGGTGTTTAGTATTTCGGCTTTACGCGTGTCATCCTCTGTTTCAATGCCATCATCATCCCGGAGTGTCTGGATATGCTGTTTCGAGCCACTTACTGATTTAACGTAAGACCAAAAGTTCCTAGGATTTTCTGTCAAGTCGGTACCTAGTATTTTACTTTCGAATTCACTGAACGCTTCACGCATAGCCCTCCTTACGCTAACTTTGTCATCGTTTAGCCTCTGTTTGTCTGAGAGGTTTGGGCGCGTTTAAACTTGCAGGGAATCTCTCTTTGCTTTCACAGTGGTTTCCTAACTTTGTTGTTGAACCACGGTGGGCTTTCACGGAGTTCTGCTTATATAAGTGCGATAACAGCGTCTTGATCATTCCAGAGAGGGCAGAAGTGACGCAAGCGGAGGAAGGCTAGATGGGTAGCTTGTAGCATCTCTGGCCCGCCGCGGGACCAGGCGTCACGTTTCAAACTGTCACGTCTGCCTCCCTACAAGCATCATTCCTTTCATTTGATATCCAAAGTTCTTTTACAATTATAGTGTTTCGTTATAATCTCGTCTTAATCCTTTATAATGGAATTGCAATAGGATAACGCATGAGTCACGACTCTCTTCTTTTTAAAATGCTTTTTAATTCGGTTTTCCAGCCAAAGCCAACTTATCACGCTCCCTTTGTTTAATATATCACACGAGCTCAGCATAATGCTCAGCAATAATGTGGTTAGTTTGTCCCGTGTATATGCAACCGATTTCGCAGCGAACATCATTCACGTCGGGAACTTGAAGACTGAAGATTTTTTTCTTTTTTGGAATGCATAACCGGTCTCTTATACTGGAGGCACTCAGAAACACTGGTCTCAATTCATGTCTGCAGCGCACATATTATCTCGGTGTTCGAAGGCCCGCTGTATTGAAGGATACAACCAGCTATGTGTATGTCACTAGGTATCCTCTGTTAGTGGCACCTGAAAGCAACATGAGCCTTATGGTAATCACTTTGCTTAAGACGTGTCTGAAATGCTACGCTTCAGACTGTAGATAGTAGTCTTCAGAAATAATCTTTCAAAAGTGGTTCAAATGGCTCTGAGCACTGTGGCACTTAACTTCTGAGGTCATCAGTCCCCTAGAACGTAGAACTACTTAAACCTAACTAACCTAAGGACATCACACATACCCATGCTGGAGGCAGGATTCGAACCTGCGACCGTAGCGGTCGCACGGTTTCAGACTGTAGCGCCTAGAGTCACTCGGCCACCCCGGCAGGCAATAATCTTTCTCCGCGTGTACTAACATGTAAAATAGGTAAAATAGTCCCCCATTCGGATCTCCGGGCGGGGACTACTCAGGAGTACGTCGTTATCAGGAGATAGAAAACTGACGTACTACGGATCGGAGCGTGGAATGTCAGATCCCTTAATCGGGCAGGTAGGTTAGAAAATTTAAAAAGGGAAATAGATAGGTTAAAGTTCGATATAGTGGGAATTAGTGAAGTTCGGTGGCAGGAGGAACAAGACTTTTGGTCAGGCGAGTACAGGGTTATAAATACAAAATCAAATAGGGGTAATGCAGGGTATCCCGAAGATTGGCTAAAATTTACAGACGTGCGAAATTTGGCACGGACTTCAATGCGAGATGCCTTTAATTGGTTCCACAACGAAACATTGTCTCGAATTTTGGTAGAAAATCCGAAGAAATTCTGGTCGTATGTAAAGTACACAAGCGGCAAGACGCAGTCAATACCTTCGCTGCGCAGTGCCGATGGTACTGTTACCGACGACTGTGCCGCTAAAGCGGAGTTATTGAACGCAGTTTTCCGAAATTCCTTCACCAGGGAAGACGAATTGAATATTCCAGAATTTGAAACAGGAACAGCTGCTAGCATGAGTTTCTTAGAAGTAGATACCTTAGGGGTTGCGATGCAACTCAAATCGCTTGACGGGCAAGTATTCAGGTCCAGATTGTATACCGATTAGCTTACTTTCAGATAACGCTGATACAATAGCTCCATACTTAGCAGTCATATACAACCACTCGCTCACCGATAGATCTGAACCTACAGATTGGAAAATTGCGCAGGTCGCACCAGTGTTTAAGAAGGGTAGTAGGAGTAATCCATCGAACTACAGACCTATATCATTGACGTCGGTTTGCAGTAGGGATTTGGAGCATATACTGTATTCAAACATTATGAAGTAACGGTCGCTATCGACAGGGGATCTCAAGTTGATTCCATATTTCTAGATTTCCGGAAAGCTTTTGACACCGTTCCTCACCAACGACTTCTAATCAAGCTGCGGGCCTATTGGGTATCGTCTCAGTTGTGCGACTGGATTCGTGAATTCCTGTAAGGAAGGTCGCAAATCATCGAGTAAATCTGAAGTGATATCAGATGTTCCCCAGGGAAGCGTCCTGAGACCTCTGCTGTTCCTGATCTATATAAATGACCTGGGTGACAATCTGAGCAGTTCTCTTTGGTTGTTCGCAGATGATGCTGTAATTTACCGTCTAGTAAGGTCATCCAAAGACCAGTATCAGTTGCAAAGCGATTTAGAAAATATTGCTGTATGGTGTGGCAGGTGGCAGTTGGCGCTAAATAACGAAATGTGTGAGGTGATCCACATGAGTTCCAAAAGACATCCGTTGAAATTCGATTGCTCGATAAACAGTACAGTTCTCAAGGCTGTCAATTCAACTAAGTACCTGGGTTTTAAAATTACGAACAACTTCATTTGGAAAGACCACATAGATAATATTGAGGGGAAGGCGAGCCAAAGGTTGCGTTTCATTGCCAGGACACTTAGAAGATGCAACAAGTCCACTAAAGAGACAGCTTAAACTACACTCGTTCGTCAGTCTGTTAGAATATTGCTGCGCGGTGTGGGATCCTTACCAGGTGGGATTGACGGAGGACATCGAAAGGGTGCAAAAAAGGGCAGCTCGTTTTGTATTATCACGTAACAGGGGAGAGAGTGTGACAGATATGATACGCGAGTTGGGATGGAAGTCATTAAAGCAAAGACGTTTTTCGTTGCGGCGAGATCTATTTACGAAATTACAGTCACCAATTTTCTCTTCCGAATACGAAAATATTTCGTTGAGTCCAACCTACATAGGTAGGAATGATCATCAAAATAAAATAAGAGAAATCAGAGCTCGAACAGAAAGGTTTAGGTGTTCGTTTTTCCCGCGCGCTGTTCGGGAGTGGAATGGTAAAGAGATAGTATGATTGCGGTTCGATGAACCCTCTGCCAAGCACTTAAATGTGAATTGCAGAGTAGTCATGTAGATGTAGATGTAGATATTGTATGCACCGGGCGTGTGTCCGATAAGCAGTCATTCCCCGCCAGGTGATGCTGCTATATCCTCGACGGATTTATATCGATAGGTCGGTGGTCGTAATGATCTGGCTGTTAATGTAGAGCCTACTCGTTGAAGTTCCTCAAGGTGAAATTTGCGGCGGCCGAAGGCAGTGGTATCTTTCCGTAGGAACAAAGACGGACGCAACATCTCAGAGTTCAGAGGTTGCTCCTAAAAGCGCTTCATGAAGTAGTTTGAGCCAGTCGAAAGAGAGCCTCTCTGTGTCCGTCTTCCACCCAACTCTTCGTAGAGCGAGCTGTGAACTCTGAATTGCTGCGTCCGTCTTCTTTCCTGTAGTACGTTGCCAGTACCTTCTGGGTATGCGACTGTTTGCAGATGAGGGTGTACTGTACGGGAAAGTGTCGTCTTTCGGTAATTATGAAAGGAAACAGTACAACTTTATAGGATTTCCACTTAGGTGTGGAGAGATGTGAGTAATACAGATGAATAAGTAAAACTACACTCCTGGAAATGGAAAAAAGAACACATTGACACCGGTGTGTCAGACCAACCATACTTGCTCTGGACACTGCGAGAGGGCTGTACAAGCAATGATCACACGCCCGGCACAGCGGACACACCAGGAACCGCGGTGTTGGCCGTCGAATGGCGCTAGCTGCGCAGCATTTGTGCACCGCCGCCGTCAGTGTCAGCCAGTTTGCCGTGGCATACGGAGCTCCATCGCAGTCTTTAACACTGGTAGCATACCGCGACAGCGTGGACGTGAACCGTATGTGCAGTTGACGGACTTTGAGCGAGGGCGTATAGTGGGCATGCGGGAGGCCGGGTGGACGTACCGCCGAATTGCTCAACACGTGGGGCGTGAGGTCTCCACAGTACATCGATGTTGTCGCCAGTGGTCGGCGGAAGGTGCACGTGCCCGTCGACCTGGGACCGGACCGCAGCGACGCACGGATGCACGCCAAGACCGTAGGATCCTACGCAGTGCCGTAGGGGACCGCACCGCCACATCCCAGCAAATTAGGGACACTGTTGCTCCTGGGGTATCGGCGAGGACCATTCGCATCCGTCTCCATGAAGCTGGGCTACGGTCCCGCACACCGTTAGGCCGTCTTCCGCTCTCGCCCCAACATCGTGCAGCCCGCCTCCAGTGGTGTCGCGACAGGCGTGAATGGAGGGACGAATGGAGACGTGTCGTCTTCAGCGATGAGAGTCGCTTCTGCCTTGGTGCCAATGATGGTCGTATGCGTGTTTGGCGCCGTGCAGGTGAGCGCCACAATCAGGACTGCATACGACCGAGGCACACAGGGCCAACACCCGGCATCATGGTGTGGGGAGCGATCTCCTACACTGGCCGTACACCACTGGTGATCGTCGAGGGGACACTGAATAGTGCACGGTACATCCAAACCGTCATCGAACCCATCGTTCTACCATCCCTAGACCGGCAAGGGAACTTGCTGTTCCAACAGGACAATGCACGTCCGCATGTATCCCGTGCCACCCAACGTGCTCTAGAATGTGTAAGTCAACTACCCTGGCCAGCAAGATCTCCTGATCTGTCCCCCATTGAGCATGTTTGGGACTGGATGAAGCGTCGTCTCACGCGGTCTGCACGTCCAGCACGAACGCTGGTCCAACTGAGGCGCCTGGTGGAAATGGCATGGCAAGCCGTTCCACAGGACTACATCCAGCATCTCTACGATCGTCTCCATGGGAGAATAGCGGCCTGCATTGCTGCGAAAGGTGGATATACACTGTACTAGTGCCGACATTGTGCATGCTCTGTTGCCTGTGTCTATGTGCCTGTGGTTCTGTCAGTGTGATCATGTAATGTATCTGACCCCAGGAATGTGTCAATAAAGTTTCCCCTTCCTGGGACAATGAATTCACGGTGTTCTTATTTCAATTTCCAGGAGTGTATCATACACTGTTGACACAGTTAAATCAGGGCGCAAATAGCTAACTGAAATGAATTAGCAAGAAAATGCAAAGTAGGTTGTACTTAAATGTAGGACAGAGTAGCTCGTCTATAAAGGTGGCAGCATGCATAAGGCTTGTATGACCGACTCGTGAGTGTTGCTCTAGTCTATCGCCACCATGTCCGTTAAAGGAAGACATCGAAGCACTTCGAAAGCGTGCTACTAGATTTGTATCAGGTAGGTTCGAGCAACGTACGAGTGTTATGAAAATACATCAGAAATTCAAAGGGAATCCCTGAAAGGAACACCTTTTTTACGAAAGACTAGGGAGAAATTTGAAACACACTGCTGAGCGAACGTGCTGCGACCAGCACATATCCCGCTTTAGGTCTGAAGACAAGCCAAATCAGATCTTGTAGGAAAACATATACATTTTCCCTGGATTCGTTTGAGACGGGAACAAGAAGAAATGATTAGCATAGGTACAAGGTACCCTCCACCATTCACGGTACGGTGGCCTGCGGTGCATGTATGTACACAGATTTATAAGTCGCAATTATTCACCGAGAACTAAAACAATAGCCATTAGCTGCGTCTTAGGTGACTGCACAATTTATGTTTAGAAGAAATAATTCCTGTACAAAATGTTTACCTCATCCTACTACCGGTCCTGCCAATTTTGAAAATGCTTTTTGAGAATATTGGCGCTGGAAAACACTCGTTTGGCTAAGAGATATCATCGCGTATCTTGCGTTTTATTTCTCGATAAAACGTGCGTGAAAACTTGTGTGATACTCTCTACTTTCTTCACGCCTTACGAACAGGATGTGATGCTAAGAGTGTCACGATCCACGTTGGCGGCGCATTATCGATGACCACTGTGCAGGCGATTTAATCCAGTTTGAGGCGACAAAGAGGTACGTGGGTCCGATATTAAAACTCGCGGCCGGGCGGCTGCGCCGGCGGGAACTCAATAACAGCGTTATCGCGCCCTCCCACCTGCTCTGCGCGAGGCACCTCGCCCTGCGACGCCTGACGACGACGTTGGCGGCGGCGGCCGAAACGTCAATAGAACGTTGATTGCGACAGCAAAATTAACTGAAAAATTCATTACAAAATCCTCTCTCTACGTCCTGTACAGCACCTCGCCTAGCAGAAAAAGCGCTTTTAAAAATTCAAAAAAGGCATGTCCGTGCTGTTGACAACGGTACGACGAGTGTATGGAAGTAGCAGGGATGGGGAAAAAAGTAGCGGGCAAAAGAACGGCCGATAAAAACTCGTCGCCAAACGTGATTTTGCACAGAGGAACAGGGTACTACGCATTTTGAACGCCAGATAGGGGAATATTACTGTTATAATTATTCCAAGAGATCCGTCCTTTATATACGCATAGCATGTCTGAAAAATACGTTTTCAGACAGGGTATCGCTCTTTAATATTTTATAGAAGCATATGATACAAATCCCAGAAGCGTATACCGTCCGATGACTTTGTTGGTGTTCTTTCAGACTGCTCGTGCGCAAGCACGTAATCATCTCGAGGCTTCCACAGAAGCGAACTTAATGCAATACTATTTATACTCACAAATAAGCTGGTAGCAATATCTAAATAATCCTGTGAAACGCGGATGAAATGCGGACCTTTTCATTGAGGTAGGTGACACATTATACAAATCTGATTATTCCCAATGTATCGTTTCTCTTCACAAAATAGTAACCGTAAAGGAGATTTGGGGAGTATAGACGTAGCTCTATATTCCTCTAGTGTTCAATTTTTATGCTGACACAATTTTCTGTCAGACAAACACTAAAACTAAATCTCTAGCATCATTTACTCTATAAAATTAGAAGCAACATAGAATTTTCAGTTTCCACAGAACAGAAACATAAAGCTAAAAAGGGAAGTATCAAAAATAAGTTTCAGCACCGGAATTTCAAACCGAGGAGGCACCTGAAAACGAGACAGATGGAAAAAACTAAATTAGTTTAAGTGATCCCCTTATCTGTCAATACGTTTATCTCACTGTGAGACAAGACGATCATTGCCTTCACAGAGTAATGCTTGCGTTTCCTGCGGAAAGATGATAGTACCCAGGTGTACACCTCTTCGTCCAAATCAACTACACGACCACTAATGTCTTTCTTTAGGGTTCCAAAAACACGGATATCGCATGGGGACAGTTCGTGACGGTTATGATGTGTAAATGCATCCAAGGGAAACTTCCGCAGCGTAGTCGAAACAACGGGCAGGTCAGCTCCGGGAAAGTCATGAAACATTTTCCTTTAATTAAAAAGAGCAACACTTCTTTGACGTTTTGGAAAACGTGTAACGTTCTTTTATAGAAATAAACGTTTTAAGATTTCGTTGATTGATTGTCTGAACTGTGGAATGAGGACTGAACTGGAATTGTCGTGTCCCGTGTTGTAAGTGCAAGTGGTGAGCTTACTCTGTCTTAATGTTGGCAAAACTTTACACGCTTTGACTGGAATATGCTATTCCCAATACCAATAAAGAAATACAGTCACTGCAAAATACATTCAACTCTTTAGGCACTGAATCATCTGGCAATGTTCAAAATTTGTATCTTTGGTCCCTGTGCCCACAACAAATAAGTTAAGTTCTCTTACCTCTAGAGCATCAACGGAGTAACACGATGTATTCTGGTCTCTCATGAAATTATATACATATGCAAGCCCCCCCATGAACCATGGACATTGCCGTTGGTGGGGAGGCTTGCGTACCTCAACGATACAGATAGCCGTGCCGTAGGTGCAACCACAAAGGAGGGGTATCTGTTGAGAGGCCAGACAGACGTGTGGTTCCTGAAGAGGGGCAGCAGCCTTTACAGAAGTTGCAGGGGCAACAGTCTGGATGATTGACTGATCTGGCCTTTTAACACTAACCGAAACGGCCTTGGTGTTGTGGTACTGCGGACGGCTGAAAGCAAGGGGAAACTACAGCCGTCAATTTTCCGGAGGGCATGCAGCTTTACTGTATGATTAAATGATGATGGCGTCCTCTTGGGTAAAATATTCCGGAGGTAAAATAGTACCCCATTCGGATCTCCGGGCGGGGACTACTCAAGAGGACGTCGTTATCAGGAGAAAGAAAAGTGGCGTTCTGCGGATCGGAGCGTGGTATGTCAGATACCTTAACCGGGCAGGTAGTTTAGAAACTTTAAAAAGGGTAATGGATAGGTTAAAGTTAGATATAGTGGGAATTAGTGAAGTTCGGTGGCAGGAGGAACAAGACTTTTGGTCAGGTGAATACAGGGTTATAAACACAAAATCAAATAGGGGTAATGCAGGAGTAGGTTAAATAATGAATAAAAGAGTAGGAATGCGGGTAAGCTACTACAAACAGCATAGTGAACGCATTATTGTGGCCAGGATAGACACGAAGCCCACGGCTACTATAGTAGTACAAGTTTATATGCCAGCTTGCTCTGCAGATGATGAAGAAATTGATGAAATGTATGATGAGATAAAAGAAATTATTCAGGTAGGAAGAGAGACGAAAATTTAATAATCATGGGTAACTGGAATTCGACAGTAGGAAAAGGAAGAGAAGGAAACGTAGTAGGTGAATATGGATTGGGGGTAAGAAATGAAAGAGGAAGCCGCCTGGTAGAATTTGGCACAGAGCATAACATAATCATAGCTAACACTTGGTTCAAGAATCATGAAAGAAGGTTGTATACATGGAAGAACCCTAGAGATACTAGAAGGTTTCAGATAGATTATATAATGGTAAGACCGAGATTTAGGAACCAGGTTTTAAATTGTAAGACATTTCCAGGAGCAGATGTGGACTGACCACAATCTATTGGTTATGAACCGTAGATTAAAACTGAAGAAACTGCAAAAAGGTGGGAATTTAAGGAGACGGGACCTGGATAAACTGAAAGAACCAGAGGTTGTACAGAGTTTCAGGGAGAGCGTAAGGGAACAAATAGCAGGAATGGGGGAAAGAAATACAGTAGAAGAAGAATGGGTAGCGTGGTTCAAAATGGTTCAAATGGCTCTGAGCACTATGCGACTCACCTTCTGAAGTCATCAGTCGCCTAGAACTTAGAACTAATTAAACCTAACTAACCTAAGGACATCACACACATCCATGCCCGAGGCAGGATTCGAACCTGCGAACGTAGCGTTCACGCGGTTCCAGACTGAAGCGCCTTTAACCGCACGGCCACACCGGCCGGCTTGGGTAGCTTTGAGGGATGAAGTACTGAAGGCAGCAGAGGGTTAAGTAGGTAAAAAGACGATGGCTAGTAGAAATCCATGGGTAACAGAAGAGATACTGAAATTAATTGATGAAATGAGGAAATACAAAAATGCAGTAAATGATGAAGGCAAAAAGGAATACGAACGTCTCAAAAATGAGATCGACAGGAAGTGCAAAATGGCTAAGCCGGGATGGCTAGAGGACAAATGTAAGGATGTAGAGGCTTATCTCACTACGGGTAAGATAGATACTGCCTACAGGAAAATTAAAGAGACCTTTGGAGAAAAGAGAACCACTTGTATGAATATCAAGAGCTCAGTGGAAACCCAGTTCTAAGCAAAGAAGGGAAAGCAGAAAGGTGGAAGGAGTATATAGAGGGTCTATACAAGGGCGATGTACTTGAGGACAATTTTATGGAAATGGAAGAGGATGTAGATGAAGATGAAATGGGAGATAAGATACTTCGCGAAGAGTTCGACAGAGCACTGAAAGACCTGAGTCAAAACAAGGCCCCGGGAGTAGACAACATTCCATTAGAACTACTGACGGTCTTGGGAGAGCCAGTCCTGACAAAACTCTACCATCTGGTGAGCAAGATGTACGAGACAGGTGAAATTCCCCCAGACTTCAAGAAGAATATAATAATTCCAATCCTAAAGAAAGCAGGTGTTGACAGATGTAAAAAGTACCGAACCAACTGTTTAATAAGTCACAGCTGCAAAATACTAACTCGAATTCTTTACAGCCGAATGGAAAAACTGGTAGAAGCCGACCTCGGGGAAATTCAGTTTGGATTCCGTAGAAATGTTGGAACACGTGAGGCAATAATGACCCTATGACTTATCTTAGAAGAAAGATTAAGGAAAGGCAAACCTACGTTTCTAGCATTTGTAGACTCAGAGAAAGCTATTGTCAATGTTGACTGGAATACTCTTTCAAAATCTGAAGGTGGCAGGGGTAAAATACAGGGAGCGAAAGGCTATTTACAATTTGTGCAGAAAGCAGATTTCAGTTATAAGAGTCGAGGGACATGAAGAGGAAGCAGTGGTTTGGAAGGGAGTGAGACAGGGTAGTAGCCTCTATTCTATGCTATTCAATCTGTATATTGTACAAGCAGTAAAGGAAACAAAAGAAAAGTTCGGAGTAGGTATTAATATCCATGGAGAAGAAATAAAAACTTTGAGGTTCGCCGATGACATTCTGTCAGAGACAGCAAAGTACTTGGAAGAGCAGTTGAACGGAATGGACAGTGTCTTGAAAGGAGGGTATAAGATGAACATCAGCAATAGCAAAACGGGGATTATGGAATGTATTCGAATTAAGTCGGGTGATGCTGAGGGAATTAGATTAGGAAATGAGACGTTTAAAGTAGTAAATGAGTTTTGCTATTTGGGGAGCAAAATAACTCACGATGGTCGAACTAGAGAGGATATAAAAAGTAGACTGGCAATGGCGAGGGAAGCGTTTCTGAAGAAGAGAAATTTGTTAACATGGAGTATAGATTTAAGTGTCAGGAAGTCGTTTCTGAAAGTATTTATATGAAGTGTAGCCATGTATGGAAGTGAAACATGGATGATAAATAGTTTAGACAAGAAGAGAATAAAAGCTTTCGAAATGTGGTGCTACAGAAGAATGCTGAAGATTAGGTGGGTAGATCATATAACTAATGAGGATTGATTGAATAGAATTGGCGAGAAGAGGACTTTGTGGCACAACCTGACTAGAAGATGTGATCGGTTGGTAGGGCATGCTCTGAGGCCTCAAGCGATCATAAATTTAGCATTTAAGGGCAGCGTGGAGGGTAAAAATCGTAGAGGGAGACCAAGAGATGAATACACTAAACAGATTCAGAAGGATGTAGGCTGCAGTAGGTAGTGGGAGATGAAGAAGCTTGCACAGGATAGAGTAGCATGGAGAGCTGCATCAAACCAGTCTCAGGACTGAAGAGCAGAACAACAACAACAACACAACAACATGCAAGCTATAGGCCCAGCAGTGTGCACTGCTGGCCATAATATTTGAAAAGCACTTGGATCTTTTGGCTGATGAAAGAGAACATTTAAGAAAATCTAACTTCCTTGAAGAGAGGTCCTGACTATGGCGAACTAGTAACACTGATTTTTTTGCAGAATTATATTCCAGGTTAAGTCTGTCTTTTCAAAAAGACCTGACAATTAAAGTTACATTACTCACAATTGATTCACATGCAATGTTATTTAAACAGCAAGTATTATCTAACTTCATTAATCCAAAATTAATGCAAATCATCAAATTACACATAGCTCTGTTAACAAATCCTAAAAGCATTACAAAGTGAAATATCTAACTAGCCTTTTAATCACGTAGATTCTGGGGTTACTCAACAATTACAAATTATCCGCCAACTCATCTATACTAACGCGCAGGCGAAACACAAATCATAATTATCATATTTACCTTGCTTACATGACGACTTGTGCTTCCACGTTCAACAATATTGACATTCCTCAATTAATGTAACTCTTGGTGGCTTCACACAGCACACCACAGAAGCTGCCTACTCCATCGTCTTTCCCTCACAGACAGCTACCTACAACTGTGCGCCCAGCGCTGTCTCACTCAAACACTCTAATAATGTCAGACAAGAGGTCTATGGCTCTGCGGTCGCGCACTGTTAGCGAACTGCATTATCGAGCCTATCAGAGACTCGAATCGTTTATAGTTTCATTGTAATTTATTAGTACTTTTTATCTTATTCTGGTGCCACATACAAGTGCTCCCCGGCCGGCCGTTGTGGCCGAGCGGTTCTAGGCGCATCAGTCCGGAACCACGCGACTGCTACAGTCGCAGCTTCGAATCCTGCGTCGGGCATAGATGTCTGTGATGTCTTTAGGTTAGTTAGGTTTAAGTAGTTCTAAGTCTAGGGGACTGATGACCTCAGATGGTATGTCCAATAGTGCTTAAAGCCATTTGAAAAATTTTAAGTTCGCCCCAGTATACTTCTTTCACACGGCGCCACAATTAACCGAATACTTGGCAAAAATTTCAGTGCAGCATCGATTCCTAACACCCATGCATGGTGAGGGACCGTATTATTCTCTTGTAGGATAATGCCAGTCCAAATGTTGCCACGGTTGTTTCGAGTACACTTCAAAATTTTCGCTGATAAGCCCTTACAAATGTTCCGTAAAGTCCCGCTCTCTCCCCGTGGGATATCTTCATTTTTAAAGACCGGAAGAAAGACGTTCGTGGCTTCGGACGTAGAAGTGGGCGCCTGGGTACAATTGTGGTTCTGCAGGCAACCGTAAACATTTTTCCATGAAGGAGTATAAACTCTTGTCTCACAGCAGGATAATGTATAATTATTTATGGCGATTGGTTTTGAAATAATAAACAGTTTGAGACGCCCTGCTAATCCCCCAGGACAGGACAGGTGGTTTAAGTTGTGGAAAAAGGTCAAAATAAGCGGCTGTCAGCTACACTCGAACATACAACCTTTTATTTGATCATAAATTACAAGACTGAAGAAAAATTAAAAATAAAAACACAGCATTACTTTCGGAACATAATTAGTGGTTGAATGTGCCATACAACCTCACGCCTGAAGAACAAGACCACTTTAATTTAAAAAGGGCTGAAAGCCAATAACTTAAAACTCAACCAAAATCAGAAATTTAAAAGGCAAAGCCGTATCTTAAAACAGTTCCTTAATTAGGCTGATATCCCAAAGAATCTGACCCTTTAAGAGCAAACCGCTTAAATTCAAAATCGGCTGAAGGCCCAACACTTAAGGCTCAATAACATTAATTTTAATAATGCCGAAGGCTTTACGTAAACAGTTCTTAAATTAGGCTGAAGGCCCAAACCATCTGACGCCTTAAGGGCAAAACAACTTTAATCTAAAAATCGGATAGATGCCAAACAAGTACAAACAACAAAAACAAACAAGAGAAGACAGTATACCCAAGGGCGCTAAGAAGTTCTGAGGGTCGGCCTGGAATTCAGACACTAACGCTCGCTTAGGTGACACAGGCACTTGGCCCAATCATTGTCGATCCGACGACTACCCGCCGATAGACAGTCAACGGACCCACGGAAAAGATAACCTCTGCTTCACCAGACCAGCGCACAACAGGGAGTTCAGTGGAACATCGTAAAAGCTGTTGGAGCCCAAAACCAACTATGCATTGAGCTGTCAAGCCACACACCATGCTGGATTGCGACAACACGATGAGGAAAATACACTGCCTGAATTGACGTCAACGGCCAGGTCAGGTAACCGGAACGTTAACTGCCACAAGGCAGAAGATTCCGATGGTGCACTTCAATTCAAATAACAAAGTGCAGTTAAACTTCACCGGAGGGTGGTTAAACTTGAAAACACATATTGCTGCTCGCGGGAAAATCCCGACAGCCGACAACGAACTCCAAACGACACAATGTGAACCGTCGTGACCTGCTGGTTGATTAAGTCAAAACTCAACTTTAATGTCCAGGATCGGTGAGCAACGAACCTCGTAGCAATGGGAACAGCACCACACACTCCGACACCACATAGAGCCTCCCAGCGGGCCCGGCCAAACTGCCCGCCGCGGGAATTTCCTCGCTGCTCCACGCCAACCGACCAACTGTCCGCACTCAGCCCAGTTGGAAACTATAAGCGCCAGGCCAAAGATAGTCCAAGGTGCGAATATCGACACACACGGCTGCTGCCATCCGCGGAAAGAGAGGATAACAGCATAATCGCTATAACCGCGGGAGACTAAACACAGAAGAGCAACCAAGGTTAACCCAACGCATAGCATGAGCCAGTCACGGCTCACAGTTTACTTTCTTTTTTTTTTCTATCCGTCTGTTTTTCATTTGATTGTCCCTTGTGTAATATTCTGTAAGGGCCCTGAATGAGAGGTACAGCATCTCTTTCTCTAGTTGTAAGTTAAGAATCTGTATTCTAACAAGCCCATACCTCCAGGCTGCAAGTGCAGACATAGTCTAGTACACAGCCACTGAGTGCATTGCAAGAATTACTTTTATTCACAGATTACATTAAATGGGTAGATGGAAGTTTCGTTAGATACTGGACTAATGATCAAAATTTTGTAACACGCCCAAAAATGAACCAAGAACCTGCAAATACCACATCTTGAATGGCTGAAAGAGAATAAAAATAAATACTGTAACAACATTTTGCCAGTACATGGCCATTTAGTTGAATCTTTAACAACCCAGCCATTGCCAGACATCGATAGTGGCTCAGAGGTACTACACCTCGCGACTGACGAGTGTCATAGGTCTTAGTGGCATCTCAAGTGAGCCCAGCAGCCAACAGCATCGGGTCCAGTCAACAGACAGTGAATAAGTCTTGTTTAATATGCAGCACGACTTATTACTGGAGACTAGTTGCTATTTGGATCCCGCCTCTGCCGTGGAAATTTAACTTCTGGTTATCGTCATGACTGTATATTCAGAGCTCTGTTCCTGACAAGCTTGGCTTTGTTTACGAATTATGCATTCACATGGGGAGAGAGGAAGATGCGCTTTGTCCCTAACAGGGAGTCACAGAAAAAGCTTTGGCCACGTTCGATTCTTATCTTGGTGAAGTGCTTAAAATTTCTCAGTCTTTCGAAGTTGCTCTTGCAGCCCACCATGCTTTCACAAATTAAATTCAAGTGTCAAAAGTAATTAGTTAACGTCGCGAATAACAGTGTATTGATAATTCTGTAGCATCATCGTCTCTGCCTGTCTCCCTCTAACATAGGTTGATGGCCCTCCACAACAGACAACCAACTTGGGCTGCCGACCTCCCTTCAAGGTTTCATATCGAAACATCGACAGTGAATGTAAACAATAAACTTTCCGCATAAACACGGCAATACTTCGTGAAAAGCCTTGTGACAGAGATCCCCCAACTGGAACTAATGTGTCTAAGTGTAGCACTCCACAGAATCGGTGTTATAAGCACACCAGCAGAGTCAGACCGGCAGTGTGTACCTACGGCTAGGACAGGTCCGGCCAATACCTATGCCGGCTCTAGCACAGTAGACACTCGCCGTAGTGTTTTTGTAAAAATTTATATCTTGTTTGGCGTTACGACACTTTGAAATTGTGTAGCGTAGTATTTGGGTTGTCATTTATCTCTTTCCATTGTCTTATAACTTTTATCTGGATTTTCCCACCAAAAGAATTATTGTATTTCTTGTTGTCCTTGAGTCTGGAAATTAGTGCACTCCAAGAAGGCGTTTTAGTTTAATAAAATGTGTTCAAACCTGATCTTTAGTTCTTTTCTGCTGACCGCAGGACACAACAGTTGTTGGCGACGAGGATAACAGTTTCATTTTCGGTCGAAACGGCACCCTTAGAGGAATTTCTTCAGTGCTTGACGGAAACTCTACAGCAGATTCAAGCACTGCTCCCAAAGTCAGAAAATCGCCCTCATTCCCTGGCGCTGCAAGATGTAGCTCATAGAGTTCATTCCATAGTGGGTAAATTGAACACTTGCCCTTGGCTTCACCAAAGTTTCCGGCTTTCGTCTTTCCAACAGTGGTCAAATTGTGTTGAACTGTTAGAACAACATTTACTGGCACATGTGATCCGTAACGAAAATCCAAGTCGGGCTATTTTTTTAGCAACAGTTGGGCCCGCAGCTGTATCGTTAAATTCAACAACTGAACCCTGAGCAATCAACTCGAGGTCTCTCTTTTATCCATATTAAGGGCTGCCTTTTGGAGTACTTTTGCGCACAAATACACGTCAACTCCGCCCGTCAGACTTCTTTTTCTTATCGAAAGTCCCCAGGTCAGATATATCGGGAATGGATTACGATACTCCAGGGTCTCTCCCGCTACTGCAAATTCATGTGCACCAACTTGTGCCTGCAAGCAGTCAGATGCCTCTTCGTTGATTCGCGATATGGTGGTGTTTCACGCACCAGACGAGAGTCTTCGGGCTTATATTTTGAAGTTACAGTACCTGCCCCTCGACAAATATTGGCCGATAATTCGTGCGTTTGAATAGTCTTACCGGCTACAACCACCGCGTCTTGATCCAGCTTTCCGGACAGAAAGTCTTTCCATGTTTTCCATCCTGTCCGGACTGTTTCCGGACTCACCAATGGTCGGAGTGCCCCCCCACCGGCGAACATGGTGCACGTCTTGCAGCCGAGCGGCCCACATCGCCGATGCGTGTCAGGCTTCGCAGAAACATCGCGCAGATGCCATGCTTCCTGCAGACTCAAAGGCTCGTCACAAATCTCATCGCAGAACTTGGAATTCTCGCATTCCATTGACGGACAAGTATTCTCCATCATTCCCCAGCCGGGAGTCCGTTTCCTCCTTACCTTGAAGGTCGGGCATATTCCTATGGTCTTCCTAATTGACTCGGCATATTCCGTTTCTACTGTGGATGGTGCGACATACCAACGCTTGGAATCGCCAACTTTGTTTTCGTACTCTCGTGACTTGCGTAGTTTTAGTAAGTACCATATTTCAGTCGGCGGAGTTCTTTCCCCACCAATGTCCTACAACGGTCGTTCCTCCACCGCTCAGATTTGGTGGCCGGCTCCCCTTGCCCTACTAACCTTCAGGATTTGGGCAGTTATTGTCGTCTGCGTTTGTCAGTGCAGGACGAAGTACAGGCGCTTTCGATCCTCTCCTCGGATACCCTCCTCGCAGCGTTGGTCAGCAAATACGAAACGTTGTTCTCCTTCTACATCAGTGGTGAAGGGTTCCACCGCAGATTTTCAGCTTCTTCCCTCTGCTATTCGTCGTTTTCTTAAGGCCCGCCTGGTCCCCTTTGCTCACCGAGGCAGGCTCCGTGACACGTTGAAAGCATCCATTCTCCCGTCGCGCACAGTCGCTGGGCGACGCCTATCGTGTTAGTCGAGAAGCTGGACAGTGCTTTACGCATCTGTGGTGATATTAACGTCACGGTAAATTCTCAGTCCGTCATCGATGCATATCCTGTCCCATCGGAAGATGACGTACTCACACGTCTTGCGTGGTCAACCGTTTTCGTTTGGGGGGAAGAGACCCAACAGCGAGGTCATCGGTCTCATCGGATTAGGAAGGAACTCGACCGTGACCTTTTAAAGGAACCATTCCGGCATTTGCCTGGAGCGATTTAGGGAAATAACGGAAAACCTAAATTACGATGGCTGGACGTGGGATTGAACCATCGTCCTTCCGAATGCCAGTCCAGTGTGCTAACCACGGCGCCACCTCGTTCGGTCAACCGTTTTCGACAAAATTGATTTCCGCGTTGCTTACTTCCAGCTGCCGTTGGACGAGGAACAGCAGCGAATCCTAGTCATCATACCCCGTGTGGTCTTTTCCGGTACAACCGCCTCCAGACTGTCATTGCCAGGTCTCCTGCCATTTTCCAACGTTATTCATAACACCTCACAAATCAGGTGTCCGGTGTGACAAATTATCCGGACGATGTGATCGTCGGTGTCTCGTCCGCGTTGGACCCTGCGGACAGGCTGGATAGGCCGTTTCATGTTTCTCCCGAGGCTAACCTTCTTGTCAGAAAGAAAATGTCTGGCCGCTTACGACCCTTCCTTGAAAGCAATGGTCACAGCCGATGTTAAAACCAAATATAGTCAAACTGAAAAGGAATCTTTGGCGCTGGTTTTCGCCCTAACGAAATTCTACGATTTCTGGTATGGTCGCCATTTCACATTGCAGACCGACCACAAACCTATGGTTCCTTTGTTACACCCAGGCACCACAGTGCCCACCTGGACAGTGCGCTGCCTCCAGCGTTGGGCAATCTCCCTGGCGATGTTCGATTTTGGTATTGTCTATCGCACCTCGGAAAGGAACACCAACGCCGAATTCCTTTCGTGGCTGCCTGCCGGAGCGAACCGTGAGTTTGACGCCTCCCCCTTAGTTTGATTCCATGTGGATCCGAACGTGGACGCAGCTCTGGACGGGCTTCTGTTGTATGCCGATGCAGTCCAGCACGCCATCGCTCAGGATCAGACACTGCAAACTCTACGCCGCCAAATCACTGCGGGCTGGCCGAACAGCCGTCGTAACGTCCATGATATTGAAGTCCAGTAGTTTTGGGATCATCGACACAGTCTCTTATTCCGCCGTGCCGTCTTCCTTTTGCATAGTGATTCGGACATTCCCCTGGTGGTCATACTGCATGCATTGCGGCGCCATGCCCTCTACCTCCTCCACGCTGGCCATTGGGAAATCGTCTTCACCAAACAGCCGGCCTCCCGACACAGTTATTTGGTGCAGATTGGATAAAGATTGTCTCCCTCGTGACGGCCTGCTCCACATGCCAAACACGTCAGGTAGCACCCCCACGGCAGTATTTTTCGTGGGCAGATGCAGCTTCTCTGTGGGAACGTCTCCACTTGGATTTTCCAGGGCCATTTCATAGATAACAGTGGCTCATCACGATCGAATACATGTTGGATACTCTTATATCTCCCGCATGATGAACACCACTTCTGCTGAGACTATCAAAATTCTCCGGCGCGTTTATGCTGCCGAGGGATTCCCCAAAACGATCGTTACAGATGATGGTCCGCATCGCCCCGCTTCACCCTGCGTCAAACAGCCAGACAGAACGTTTTGTACGGATATTCAAGAGCCTAGATAAACTGCTGTGCCATAACTTGCTAGAGGTAGCCGTGCTTCTTTTTTTGGCTACATACAGCACCACCCCACATACCAATAAAAGTCCATGAAGATGCTTCACAGTCGACGACTCCACTCTCCCTCATCGGTCCTTGTTCCCAAGACTTCTCACCTTGCCCTCACACTTCAGTACCTTCCTTCTGCGTCGGGCAGGAGGTGTGGACGTGGATCTTCTCTCATCCATGGGCACGCTGGACGCTTGCCGTCATCACCAAGCTCAGTGGCCAGGCGATGGCATCTCTCCGGTGGGCCGATGGTTCTGCTGAGTGCCAGCACCTCAACCAGCTCCGCCCCAGTGTGGTCGACCACGAGGCCCCACGGGGGATGCCAGTGCCCATCGACGACCGCCCTGTGACGGAAGCTCCACTTCCGCCCCCACCGCAGCCCCCACCTCAGCCTTTGCCTCCAACGGCAGCTGCCCCTGCTGCGTCGCCGCCTCCAGCCCCAGACAGCAACGAGCCTATGGACATCGACAAGGATGCCCCCACTCCTATGGATGTTTTTGGTTCTGTGCACTCTCTTTCCAGAAGGAGAAATGTCGTAGAGCCCCTTATCAGTTAGAGGGGCCGCACAATATACAAGCAAGGTGGGCTGCTGACCTCCGTTCAAGAGCTCATATCAAAAGATCGCACTGAATGTAAACATTAACAAACGTTCCTTATAAACACGGCACTACATTGTGAAAAGCCATGTGACAGAGATCCACAACTCCAAACCAGGCAATCACTATCGACAGTTGCACTGAACATTTATTTAGCAAATTTAAACAAACAAATAACCATTAAGACTGTCAACACATTTTTAAAATTACCATTTAGGTGAGAGCAAGTTACTTCAAAATATAAGCATTCATAGACCACGGCACTTATAGCCTATCACACATTTAGGTAAATGAGTTAAAAATTATTTACTTAAAAACTATGATCAACCTGAAGAACAATTTACTAAAATTTAGCGGGAAATGTAGTCTTTCGTTACTGTAGTGATTGGTATTACCAAAGTAATTCAGAGTACAGGCAGCAAGAAATCAGATACCATGGAACACAGCCATGTTACCTAAATGGCAGGCACCCTACTATGTTGGATATAAAATATAAAATTTCATGTGACCAAGCAACCTCATGAGATTCAACGAACTACGCCCGGAAGCGGACGCCCTGACACTCAAATGATTGCAAAACAGGCTCGGCATGGAACCTCAAACTGGAGCAGCAACGGTCACGAATAGGCACGAAAAATCCCCGAACTAGTGGGTATGTACAACAGACTGACATCTGCCTTAAGTAAATAGAAACACAATAATTCATTGCATAGCATCGTCTGTAGAATTAAACAACATATTAATGAACATCAGCTAAGCTGTACAAATGTATTATCTTATGTGCGTAAGGCCATTTATACTTTATGCCCCGAGCGAACTACATACACGGCGACCCGGCACGCGCGGGCAAAGGGGGCGGAAAATACACAACAGCACAAGCAGGACGCAACCCAGGACTCCGCATCCGCTACCAAGACCAACAGCAGAAGTCCCGATAAAATGAAATCAAATGCAAGTTGCTAGTGTGCAGGCTAACGGTATATCGAGACCGCCTGCCCCCTCCCCCCTCTCCCCACCCATCGACGCAAAAGGCGACTTACAGCAAATAGCCACACTTTAATTTGTGACTAAATCAGAATTAATTACCATATCCACATACTGTCATTGAAGAAATTCTTGTACTTTCATTAATAGAATCAGTTTCAAACTATTTAAACACACAATAACAACTGGACTCTCAGTAACTTGTAAGAATAAGACACGTGTCTCTCAGATACACCATCACTTCAAATAGAAACTAGCAGTAATGTTATTGCAATTCGCAGCAAAATATATCCAGGGAAAATTTTATTCATATATATCAATGGCAATTGGCAAGGTCAACTCCATCGTGTGATATAAATACAATAACCAGGCGACACTTAGACAAGGACCAGCCAAATTGTTTCAATAGCGGTTAACACTGACAGTAGCAATCTACAAATAGACAGTATCAGTACTCCAGGACCTAGTAAACGTTAATTATCACATCGCATACAGCTCTCACTAGAACCTTGCGTAGTAAGCAAGTTGAAATTAACATATTAGAGGACAGACTCAGTAGGAGTAGCAACGGCAGGCCAAGAAAATGAAGTCAACATCACTGAACCCCACATCGATTCCGGCCACAATTTACAGCACAAGCAAGGCCCTTCTCCCCTTGCTTCTTCGACGAAGCCAGCCGCCGCAGTTCCCGTTGCCAGGAGACATGCAGGAAGCGAAATACACCAACGGCTTCCCAGTAACGTGACTGATTCCACGCCGGCGATATTTCTTATGGCGCCGTCACCCGGGTGAACAGCCCCTTTTAGAAGTGCTCCTCCTGCTGCCTCGCACAGCGCCTGTTCTGTCCGCCAGACTTCCCTAACGACGTTACTGCTAGGTGTCCCAAAGCAAAATCCTCACTACTTGCTAGACCTTACCCCTCGCTCTCCGATCGGCCCGATAGGTGGCGCGTGCTCTGCGCAGATCACCGGAAAGCTGACCCATACCGGAGACGGGAATATCGCTGATCGAGCCACACGGCTCAATTACCTAGTACATTTATATTTTTACCGGAAAGAATTATCTCTCTGTAGCTGAATGTGCACTTACATGAAAATTCCTGGCAGATGAAAACTCTTTGCCGGATCTGGAATTCAACTGGGACCTCTACCTTTCGCAGCCAAGTGCCCTATCAGTTAAGCCACCTAAAACACCCCGGTTAACCGACAGGACAAGATAGTTTAAATTGTGGAAAGGGGCAAAAATAAGGAGCTGTCAGCTACACTCGAACAAACAACTTTATTATTAGATTAAACAATACAAGAGCACAAAAACAATTTTTTTAAACACACAGCTTTAATCTTTGGGTGTTAATTACCGGATGAAAGCCACTTTAATTTAAAAACGGCTGAAGGCCAATAACTTGAAATGCTAGCATTATCAGAAATTTAAAAGGCAAGCCTTACCTTAAAACACTTCTTTAGTTAGGTTGAAGGCCCAAAGAATCAGACAATCTAAGAGCAAACCAGTTAAATTCAAATTGGGTGAAGACCTAACATTAAAAACTCCAACACTAATTTTTTAAATACCAAAGGCCTTACGTGAAACAGTCCTTTAAATTAGGCTGAAGGCCTAAAGAATCTTTCGTCTTAAAGGCAAAACAATCTTAATTTTTAAAAAAATCAGCTAGAAGCCATACAAATACAAACAACAAGAACAAATAAAAAAAGGCAGTACACCCAAGGGCGCTCAGATGTTCGACAGTCGGCCTGGAATTCAAACACTGACGCTCGCTTGGGTGAGACAGGCCGTCGGGCCCACCACTCACGATCCGACGACAACCCAACCGACCGACAGTCAACGGACCCACCGACAAGATAACTTCCACTTCACCCGACCAGAGCACAACAGGGAGTTCAACGGAACAACGTAGAAGATATTGTCGCCCAAATCCAATTATACCTGAAGCTGAAACTTCCTGGCAGATCAAAACTGTGTGCCGGACCGACACTCGAACTCGGGACCTTTCCCTTTCGCGGGCAAGCGCTCTACCAACTGAGCTACCCATACACGACTCACGCCCCGTCCTCACAACTTTATTTCTGCCAGTACCTCGTCTCCTACCTACGGGCCGTGAATCGTGCTTGGGTAGCTCAGTTGGTAGAGCACTTGCCCGCGAAAGGCAAAGCCAAAGGTCCCGAGTTCGAGTCTCGGTCCAGCACACGGTTTTAATCTGCCAGGAAGTTTCATATCAGCGCACACTCCGCTGCAGAGTGAAAATCTCATTCTGTATACCTGAAGCTGTTAAACTACACACCGTGTGGGACAGCAACAACACGATGAGGAAACCACACTGCTTGAAATTTGCGTCAACGGCTAGGGAAGGTAACCGGAACGTTAACGGCCACAAGGCAAAAGATTTCGCTGGTGCACTTCAATTCAAGTAACCAAATACAGTGTAACTCCACCGGAGGGTGGCTAGAATTTTCCAACTTGAAAACCAAGTTTTTGCTCGCTGGAATATCCCAACAGCCGACAACGAACTCCTAACGACACAATGTGGACAGTCTTGTCTTGCTGGTAGATTGGATCAGAACTCAACTTTCGTGTCCAGGGTCGGTGAGCCATGGACTTCGTAGTAATGGAAACAACCCCACACACTCCGACACCGCGTAGAGACCGCCAGCGGCCCCGACCAAACTACGTCCCGGGGAGAATTCCTCGCTGCTCCACGCCAACCGATCGACTCCCCAGAAACGAAAACGGTGAAAGGACGAAGTATACGTCGTCCCATGAGACGACCAACCGAACGACCAACCAACGGTCGTCCCGCTCCAATCTCTCTCCGTCGGACAGTTCATGTGTGTCGCCAGTGGTCGGAGAGCACTGGCTGTCGGCGCCTTACCGGCGCTCCGTCCCCGACTTCACTGCTGCTGCGTACCGACTGCACTGCTGGTCCGTCCCGAACTGCGTGACTGACACACGACGACCAGGAAATACTATCGGTCGCTCCAGAGGTGGTACGACAGTGCACTTATCGATACGCACAGCTGCTGCCGCTCACGGGCAAGTAAGACAGGAAGTTAGTGACGCCAGTAAATGGAATAAGTAAACGAGGCGGCAGTACCGTAATATAAGATGACAAACAATAAATGGGATAAACGCCAGCAGTGCATGTCTCACAACCGATGCACGACTGTCAGTGCGCACTCACAGCCTAAATTCGCTCTTTATCTCATATCCTACCTTCCAAACCTTACAGAAGTTTCCAGAATGAGATTTTCACTCTGCAGCGGAGTGTGAGCTGATATGAAACTTCCTGGCAGATTAAAATTGTGTGCCCGTGCGAGACTCGAACTCGGGACCTTTGCCTTTCGCGGGCAAGTGCTCTGTAAAGTTTGGAAGGTAGGAGACGAGATACTGTAGAAGTAGGGCTGTGAGGACCGGGCGTGAGTCGTGCTTCGGTAGCTCAGGTGGTAGAGCACTTGCCCGCGAGAGGCAAAGGTCCCGAGTTCGAGTGCCGGTCGGGCACACAGTTTTAATCTGCCAGAAAGTTTCTTACAGAAGTTCTCCGAAACTTGCGGTGCTAGCATATCTGGAAGAAATGATATTGCCAAAACATGGCTTAGACACAAACTGTGGTCGGATTGTTTCCAGAATGAATGTTGATTCTTCTGTGCAGTGTGTGCTCATATGAATTTTCATAGCAGATGAAGTTGTGTGCTGTACTGGAACTAGAACTCGGGCCCTTTTCAAAGGTTATGGTTTCGAGTATCGGTCCGGCACAAAGGGTCATCTGCCAGGAAGTTCCATTTTTTATTGCTATTACAAAAACGAGTCTGTCATTCATTCATACACTCCTGGAAATTGAAATATGAACACCGTGAATTCATTGTCCCAGGAAGGGGAAACTTTATTGACACATTCCTGGGGTCAGATACATCACATGATCACACTGACAGAACCACAGGCACATAGACACAGGCAACAGAGCATGCACAATGTCGGCACTAGTACAGTGTATATCCACCTTTCGCAGCAATGCAGGCTGCTATTCTCCCATGGAGACGATCGTAGAGATGCTGGATGTAGTCCTGTGGAACGGCTTGCCATGCCATTTCCACCTGGCGCCTCAGTTGGACCAGCGTTCGTGCTGGACGTGCAGACCGCGTGAGACGACGCTTCATCCAGTCCCAAACATGCTCAATGGGGGACAGATCCGGAGATCTTGCTGGCCAGGGTAGTTGACTTACACCTTCTAGAGCACGTTGGGTGGCACGGGATACATGCGGACGTGCATTGTCCTGTTGGAACAGCAAGTTCCCTTGCCGGTCTAGGAATGGTAGAACGATGGGTTCGAGGACGGTTTGGATGTACCGTGCACTATTCAGTGTCCCCTCGACGATCACCAGTGGTGTACGGCCAGTGTAGGAGATCGCTCCCCACACCATGATGCCGGGTGTTGGCCCTGTGTGCCTCGGTCGTATGCAGTCCTGATTGTGGCGCTCACCTGCACGGCGCCAAACACGCATACGACCATCATTGGCACCAAGGCAGAAGCGACTCTCATCGCTGAAGACGACACGTCTCCATTCGTCCCTCCGTTCACGCCTGTCGCGACACCACTGGAGGCGGGCTGCACGATGTTGGGGCGTGAGCGGAAGACGGCCTAACGGTGTGCGGGACCGTAGCCCAGCTTCATGGAGACGGTTGCGAATGGTCCTCGCCGATACCCCAGGAGCAACAGTGTCCCTAATTTGCTGGGAAGTGGCGGTGCGGTCCCCTACGGCACTGCGTAGGATCCTACGGTCTTGGCGTGCATCCGTGCGTCGCTGCGGTCCGGTCCCAGGTCGACGGGCACGTGCACCTTCCGCCGACCACTGGCGACAACATCGATGTACTGTGGAGACCTCACGCCCCACGTGTTGAGCAATTCTGCGGTACGTCCACCCGGCCTCCCGCATGCCCACTATACGCCCTCGCTCAAAGTCCGTCAGCTGCATATACGGTTCACGTCCACGCTGTCGCGGCATGATACCAGTGTTAAAGACTGCGATGGAGCTCCGTATGCCACGGCAAACTGGCTGACACTGACGGCGGTGGTGCACAAATGCTGCGCAGCTAGCGCCATTCGACGGCCAACACCGCGGTTCCTGGTGTGTCCGCTGTGCCGTGCGTGTGATCATTGCTTGTAAAGCCCTCTCGCAGTGTCCGGAGCAAGTATGGTGGGTCTGACACACCGGTGTCAATGTGTTCTTTTTTCCATTTCCAGGAGTGTAGAAATGTTGCATAGACAACTCTCGTCATTTCTTTACCATTGTACATTTACCATAGTATCTCAGACAGATCATAGGAATATGATAAACTAATTATTAGTAACACGCACACTTAATCGTCGTGTTCATTTTAAATCGTTTGTCTTGGAGACCAACTTATGGCTTTTCACTAATAAATAAACATTCAGTGGCAAGCACGTGTATTAACAATGTTCCTGTCTCCGTAATTAAATAAGAGAATATTCATTTCCCTTTCACCAACATCAACGCACCTGTAACATACACGTACATGTAAGAATGAAATTGGATTGATGTAGTTCTTCCATTCAAGAACATTATTCAGTTTTTTTGCAGTGCAGGTGCGAGTTACTGTTGCGTCATTCGGAGAACAAGGTCACATTTATTTTTCTACAATTTTTGTTCTTTGGTTATGCAACTTGAAGATTACATTCTAATTTTTTCAAGGCGCTGTCATTTGACGCACTGCCCAATTCGGATTAATGCTGAGATGTCTCGCCTGCTGGTCCACAGAAAACCAACATACAACTGTGGACAGCACCCTAGCGAATTTTCCTTTCCTCTTACATATGTTTGCAGAGGGAGGAAGCCGAGCAATCCATCAATCGCCAACAAGAGGATCCAGTATCGTCAGTTGAGTGGTGGTTAGGAAGATTTTGGGCCAACTTCCGGGCAGTATATCATGCATGAAACAGAAGAAATCATATAATGAGGATTAGACTGATAAAGAGTACTGTTCCTCCTGGAAGAAGGTTGACCATTGGTATCAAGTGATCGCAGTGTCGTCAGAACAGAGGTGATTGAAAGAAAACATGTATATACTTCATAAATAAATGCTTATCGATGCTATTCCTCCCGAGAGAGAGAGTCACGGGAAACGATACGCAATTCGCTGAATACGTTTTTGTTCACTACATCTACATTTCAATATCCCTCCTATAAAATATATGCATATATCATTAACGTCGATACGGATCAGGTTTGGAACATAGATTGTGTTCGAACATTATAAATTACCTCGAAGAGAACGGTGTACTGACACATAGTCAACTCCGATCTAGAAAACATCGTTCTTGTGAAGCACAACCAGCTCTTCACTCACACCAAGTGTTGATTGTTATTAACTAGGGATTTCTAACTGATTCCGTATTTCTAGATTACCAGAAGGCTTTTGTCACAGTTCCTCAGAAGCGGCTTGTAATCAAATTTCGTCCTTGTGGAATATCGTCTCACTTATACGGCTAAAAAAAACTAAACTCCGCCCGAACAAGCTGAATTTCTAATTTCTTGTCAGGAAGATCGTAGCAACTGACCAAAAGCCACCGAGTAAAACAGAATGGATTTCTGCCTTTCCCAAAGGTGGTGTCATAAGTCTTCTGCTGATCATTATCTATATAAACGATTTAGGAGACAATCTGAGCAGCCGTCTTAGGTTGTTTGCAGATAACGCTGTCGTTTACCATCTAGTAAAGTCATAAGAAGATCAATACAAATGCAAGACGATTTGTAAGGTGCGAAAATTGATAGTTGACTCTGATAATGAAAAGTGTGTGGTCACCCACGTGACTGCTAAAAGGAATCCGCTGAACTTCGGTTACACGATAAAACAATAAAATCTAAAGGCGGTAAGTTCAACTAATATCCAGGAGTTACAATAACGAACAACTTAAATTGGGAAGAGCTCATAGAAAATATTGTAGGGAAGGTGAACCAAGGACTGTGATTTATTGGCAGAACACTTAGAAGATGCAACAGATCTACTAAAGAGACTGCCTAATTACGGTTGTTTGTTCTTTATTTGAGTGTTGACTTGAGGTGTGATATCCGTACCAGATAGGGTTAACGGAGTACATCGAGAAAGGTCAAATAAGAGCAGAAGGTCTTATGTTAACGAGAAACAGGATAAAGTGTGTCACGGACATGATACAGGATTTGGAGTGGCCATCATTAACACAGTTATGTCTCTCGTTGCAGTGGGATCTTCTCACAAAATTTCAATCACCAACTTTTTCCTCCCAATGCGGCAGCATTCTGTTGACGCCGACCTACATAGGAAGAAACGATCATCATAATAAAGTAAGGGAAATTAGAGCTCTCACGGAAAGATATAGGTGTTCGTTTTTCCCCTGCGCTGTTCGAGAGTGGAATAACGCAGGATTAATATGAAGGTGGTTCGATGAACACTCTGCTAGGCACGCAACTGTGATTTGCACAGTATCCATGTAGATATGTTTGTATATTTAGACAAGGTTCACTTACGGTGCTTAATTCATGTCAGCACCATCTGTTATTGACATTCAACATTATTGGTTCAGCTTCCACTGTGAAAACACCGCCGGCAGTGAGTTTCAGATCTCGACAAATTAAAGGTTTCACTTTTCCTCCGTCGGCGGGAGCCCGATTTGCCGCGAATGGTATAACGTGCTTGGGCAGTCGTATGGCTGACCACGCCAGGTTGCCTGTTGTGACGTTTGTTAAAAACTCAATAGAAAACTTCGTTCTTCGTTCTGAACTTTGTTGCGAACGGCTTCACCATTCGTTTGATGACGAATCCCGTTTTGTTGACAAAGAAGTTGTTGAACAATAGACTGTGCTGAATCTTCAAAAAAAAAAAAAAAAAAAAAAAGGGAGAGAGAGAAAAATGGAGGCGAGAGCTTTTGTGGTGCTAGCGGTAGTTGTTGTATTTATTGGAATGACAAACGGAACGGATGTCTGCTGTACGCATTGACTATAATCAGCAACTGTGTATTCCAGAAAGGGCCAGAAAATTCAATGAGGGTGCGTTGCCTAGGGCTGTCAGGTTGAGAACAATTGATAAATCCCTGGCATAGCTATGTCTTGTTAGACACACATGTGTGACAGTGAATAGTTACTTACTCTATCTCCTAGTGAAAATCAACACACATACAATAACGACGCGCTAGCTGCTTGGTTCTAACGATTTCCCAATGTCTTCTGATCCTCTGAGTAATAGTTTCAAAACATGGTGCTGCGATGGTGTGAGAATTATGACTCGCATTTGGTCATTAGGAGCTGTTGTTGCGGTTGTAGTCTTCGGTCCGAAGACTGGTTTGAGGCAGCTCTCCATGCTACTCTATCCTGTGCGAGCCTCCTCATCTCACAATAACATTAGGGCTATGCAATGAAATTATACTATCCTGGAGACAAAGGGTGTGGCGTTATGCGTAGTATTTGCGGACTACTGCATCTAAAACTTATTTCGGATTACAAGGCATACATATCCACTGTGATGCTTGAGAAATCGTAGTGATTGAGCCTACCTGCGCTAGCGCACTTGGTTTCACGTCCCTCCTGCAGAAGTCAGCATAATTCGGCGACGTCTACGGGTCGTGCCTCGGGTTACTTTATGAGACAGTAAGAACTAGTAAAGATCCAGGAGTAGTTTTACACTATAAAAATTATTCTAACATACTGAGAAAAGTTGTAAGGAAACTAAGAAATATGTATGTTAAAGAAGAAATTAACAACTCCGACAATAAAATAAAATCAGTATGGAATGCTGTTAGAAGGGAGACAGGAAAAGTAACCACTGGGGTGTGTAGTATTACTATTAAGGAGAACGAGACTATCCTAACCAACAGTACACAAGTAGCTAATGTATTTAACAACCATTTCTTAAGTGTAGGAGAAAAAATTGGTAACAGCAGTTCAAAAGAAAAAGCCAGGCAGTACATGGAAGAGTCTATTTTGAAAAAAAAAAAATTGTCAGATTAAGTTTCGCCTAACAACCTCTTGTGAAATAAGTAATATTACTAAATCTTTGAAAAATAAATGACCTGTTGGAGCAAATGACATCTCTAATAAGATATTAAAACAATGTGGAGCAATTACAGTTGATGTTCTGAGTCACATATCTAACGCACCACTAATTCAAGGTATTTTCCCAGATAGGTTAAAATATGCACTTGTCAGACCGCTCTACAAAAAGGGGGACACCACAGATGTCATTAATTATCGGCCAGTATCCTTGCATACATCATTTTCAAAAATCTTTGAGAAAGTAATGTACTCAAGAGTGGTTAGCCATCTCAACAGTAATGGGATACTTAGTAAATCACAGTAGGATATCGAAAATGCTGTTCCACTGAGACAGCAATATACAATTTCACTGTCCACATAATAGGTTCTTTAAATAGTAAAATGTTACCAATAGGAATTTTCTGTGACTTGTCCAAAGCATTTGACTGTGGGAACCATGACATTATGTTACAGAAATTACAGTTCTGTGGTATAAATGTAATATTGTATGAGTGGTTTAAGTCGTACCTATAGAACAGGAAGCAAAAAGGTTCCTTATATGGGTCAAGTGATTTTAAATAAGTTTGCCACTTCATCTAATCGGGGTGAAATTAAATTAGGTGTTCCACATAGTTCAATCATGGGTCCCCTTCTGTTCTTGATGTATGCGAACGACCTCCCTTCCTATCTGACACAGTAAGCTGAACTGACACTGTTTGCTGATGATACAAGCATCATTATTAATCCGGTAAAAGAAACTCCAATTTAAAATGATACAAATAAGGTCTTTGGAAAAGTCATTAATTGGTTTTCTGCAAATGGGCTTGCTCTAAACTTTGAAAAAACACACTACATCCAATTTTCTTCTACAAAAAGTACAATTCCTTCAATAAATATAACACATCAACAGAAGTCAGTAGACATGGTAGTGCATACTAAGTTTTTGGGTGTAAATATAAATGAGAATCTTAATTGGAACATTCATATTTTGGATCTTCTAAAGCGACTACGTTCAGCAACTTTTGCAATCAGAATAATTGCCAATTTTGAGGATATAGAAATTAGTAAGCTAACATACTTTGCATACTTTCACTCTCTGGTGTCATACGGAATAAAATTTTGGGGTAACTCAACATTTAGACAAAAAGTATTCACTGCTCAAAAGAAAGTGGTTAGAATAATGTGCAGGGTTCATAGTCGCACATCTTGTAGGCATCTTTTTAAAAGATTCGGAATTCTTACAACAGTCTCACAGTACATTTACTCACTAATGAAATTTGTTCTCCACAACATGGACCAGTTTAAAAACAACAGTGACATTCATGATTATAATACCAGAAAAAAAGACTTGCTCTTTCCTTTACTCAACCTATCTTTATCACAGAAAAGGGTAAAATTTGTTGCTATAAAAATTTTCGAAAAATTACCAGATGAAATAAAATCCCTGACAGACAGCAGTAACAGCTTCAAAAATAAATTGAAATCACATCTCCTTGAGAACTACTTCTATACCACAGATCAATTCTTGAATAGGAATAAATAAATCTATAAATACAGTATATGTATTTTGTGCCATTTAAGGGAATATATATATTAAAAAATCTTGTTTCATATGTGCATTTCTTGTACACTTGACACGTTCCACATCATAACGGCCACCGTACCGTGGGAATGATCAATGGAGCTAACTAACTAACCTGTTCGCTTAAAACGCCGTCATGATGGGACTTTGCCTGACACCGGGCCAACGCCTTCTTGTTTTTCCATTCGAGGACAGAGTCACATCCTACTTCCTTCTGTTTATGGGTGAGTGTCACTTCTGATGTTCTCCAGAAACTTGTCGAAGTTGCCTCCGGTTTCTTTGAAGCACCTTGGCTCTTTCCATCCGCTTGGTTTTCAGCTTCAGTTGTGCTGCGTTCCTGCATTGTGCATTTAATTGCCGATTATTTGGCTCGGCTCTGAGAACTATGGGACTCAACTTCTGCGGTCATCAGTCCCCTAGAACTTAGAACTACTTAAACCTAACTAACCTAAGGACATCTGATACTAAAATGTAGACTTTCAAGGCCGGAAATATCATGTCCATTATAATTATCCGGGCTGTTATGCCGTGGTTGGTTGATGAATTTTGTCTCAATTCCCAACGTTTCGTCTCCGACTGCGGGAGACATCTTCAAGGGGGTCCGTAGGTCGATGGAAGGTCCAACACACCCACTGGCTCGCTAAGGACATCACACACATCCGTGCCCGAGGCAGGATTCGAACCTGCGACCGTAGCGGTCTCGCGGTTCCCGACTGTAGCACCTAGAACCGCATGGCCACTCCGGCCGGCTGGCGATTATATGAAGGGGCCGCTGGCATCTTCTCATCTCAAACACGTTTGAAAGTTAGCTTATCTGTTTGGAGTCCGTCTTTTTTAAAGAAATCTGGTGCACGAATTTATGTAAAATTTGTAACTGTTGTTTCCCTTTGATTTTGATTTGAAGGCCTTGCTGCCTGTGTTCCATTTTAAGTTTGGGTAACATCTTGTGGCTGAGTTGAACTGAAGTGGCAGTGACTCGGTTCTTGCAACCAGCAGTAAGCCTCCCTCCTTTCTCTTTAGCGGAATAGTGTAATATTTTGTATAAGACTGAAATTCTTGCTTTATTTAAAGTATAAACAACTTAAGATTCATGGTTACTCTCATTCCGTTTTTATACCCACACTACGTGTGATATCTTTCAGAGCTGGACCAAATGCTTAAGTCTTTTGGATCCTTTCACTCTTTAATGGAGTGTTTACTGTATATGTTGTGGTGGTCAACTTACTCTTGATTGGTTTGTTATTGCCGCGGAGTGGGGGGGGGGGGGGCGGGGGGGGGGGGGTTGAGGCCCGAGGTCAACACCTGGGGCCTGTTGTGCCAGCGAGCTTGCTCCGTTCATCTGTCTGAAAGGACCCATGATCATACAAACACCTAAAAAGGGCTTGTAATGTTCTGCAATGTCGTTCGTGACTGTAAGGGTACTTGCTTTGGTATACCCGTGCTGTCTCTCGACCATTTACATCTGCTTTTTCGTACACAGACACCACCCCGGCATGTTCCCGACATGAATACTGGACCACTCTGCAGCTTACAGTACGCTGTGTCAATCACACAGCCTGCAACACACAAGGAACCCGTGGCATGTGGTCAGAGGAACTTTCATTCGTCCGCGCCATCTATCGTGGCTACGATGGATTGCCGAACAATTGTTCATAGGACCTGTCTTCCTCCATTACCAGTAAGGAATCTGAAACTGCAGTTTGTAGATTTTATTAATGTTCTCCCTGTGTAAAAACGTAATGGTGATAGCATTAGCTAATGATGCCACAGGAATCACATCTTTCACACACACATGATATCATAGGTCCGAATGTCACAGCAAACTATTGGATGTAGTTAACAGAGCGAGGACAGAAGCATGGGTAAAGCAAGAAGGCATTGGATGCAGGCATGTCCAGAGCTAGTGGGCTGTAGTTACATCAGGGGCTACACGCTAATTCAGCATGTACTGTCTCTGCAGCATTAGGCCTAGTCCAGGAGTGGAACTAAGTCGTAGTACCGTTGACACAGAAGAAAAGCAGACCTACTGAGGCATTGGTGATCTGATGCAAGGTGGCCGAGATGCGGCTTTATGTAGCTTACGTGATGGGAATCAGTGCCTTGGCAAAACAGGGACGAGCCAAGTCTGTATAAATACTACTCATTTGTGGACAAATGGATGCACTCTGAGAGTCGCCACACTCACGGGGATGTTTCCGCCAGTATTGGAGATGACAAGATTCAACAAGCCACCAACACTCAACATTGTCGCTACTATATGCAGATCTACAATCGCAGCAAGTCTGATGCTGCTGACCTGACACCATCCAACTGATGGGCTACCGGCCTCCTATCCTGGTATGCTATAGTGAAAAACGGTTAATGTTAATGAAGTAAATGATCCACGCAGTGGACACCAAGTGAGAAAACTACTCCTTAGGTTTCAGATCTAGACTGCCATAAAAATGCGAAGGAACTGTTAATCAGAACTTAGGGAGAAGTTACATTCTTATTCACAATCGATTTATTGATCCTAAACATGACAAGACAACAAAATTATTAAAGAAACATCATACAAAAACAATTTTATTTAACAAACGCCTTACTAACATGGTATCTATGATGGACAAAGTGATCTGCTGGGAATCGACACACGACACCAAACAGAACACTACTCGCTCTATCTCACTTCATTCACGTGAATCCAGGTTATGGCATCAAACTATGCCACCACCAAGCATCTATATTCTATCATAGAAAAAAAAAGAGAAAAATATGGTTCGAAAGTACAGGGTGCTGAGAAGTATATATTACAGCCCTACGTCGCAGCAGCGAATACTTTACCGTTGTACTGGTCAAGGCGGCGCACCACGATGTGTTCGGCGACTGAAGTAATGGACAGCGTCAATCTGTTGTTAAATGCGCGTTCCCGAAAATTGGAAGTACTCCGTCTTGTGTTCAGTTAATTCAGAACGCAGGTACTTCCCTATGAACCTCTGAAACCCCGATGGACGTCTGCCTGTCGTCCGGCGCCCTCTTAATGTGTTTCTGCACAATGCGACTGAAGTAATGGACAGCGTCAATCTGTTGTTAAATGTGCGTTCCCGAAAATTGCAAGTACTCCGTCTTGTGTTCAGTTAATTCAGAACGCAGGTACTTCCCTATGAACCTCTGAAACCCCGATGGACGTCTGCCTGTCGTCCGGCGCCCTCTTAATGTGTTTCTGCACAATGCGACCGCGGCGCTCGGCCATCTTGAAATGTCTCCTCACCATTCTCCAGAAGAAACGCGCTTTGTCGGCCCACCAACGCCGTGCTTTTACTGCAGTAGTTTTAGTCGGCACCCTGTTCCTTTTAACGCAGGTAAAGCTTACCGTATTTCCTTCTCTAGAGCACGCAAACGAGACCATAAACTACTGCCCACCATTTCATCATGATGTGTCAAGTCAAATCGCAGTAGATCGTATTCCCTACAGCGAATCAAAAGTGATAGTGCCCTGAAATCTGTCAGTAGTTCGAGACAAGGACTGTGTGAGACAAGGACTGAGTGGCTACTCCTGTATGGGGAACTCTGTGACTGTCTGCCACTGCTTGGTTGAATGGACATTGCTGCTGTGAACTACCTCATCCACACTGGTTCCGGACGTAACTCCGCGCACACTAATGCGCCCTGCCCCGAGCTGTGTGAGACCGCACCTAGTCTGTGTCGACACTGTCACGAGCCGCCGACACCCTCACCGCCTTGCTGACTGCGTCGCTTCGCCTGCTAAGCAGCGCTGTACGCAGTTAGTGACAACAGGTCGTTTGCCTACTCCAGAACATCCTCGCCTGCCGAATACAGCCTATGATGAGAGGATGTCAGCTCCTCTAAGCACCAGCCTGATTCTTGTGGTTTAATGAGTATTAAGATGAACGTTTAACAATGCTGTCTTCATATCATTTACAACAACCAGACCCCTCCACTGCAGTCCACTCAGGGATGAACTTCAGGGTTACTGACCACCGACAACACATTTCAACCATGCACCATGGATGTCCAACACGGCCGGCCACTACATAACATCGACAACAGACCAATTTTTTGCATGATCTTTCCGCCATTTGACTATAATAATTTTTCTTTTACTGTTATTCGATCCAGATTTCTGCCTTAGGCTATATTCAGCTACAAAAACTTAATTATGGCAAAACAAATCCTGATATTAGAACAAAAAAATAAAAATTATTACAGTCAAATGACGACATATCATTTAAAAAAGTTGCTGTGACTGTGGTTCCGGCCAAAATAAAAATTATCAACGCACAAACTGCTTAGCCATGATGGCTGTATGCAAATACAGAGACTGTGTTCTAACAAATAAATAATTATTAAATATGTACTGGGTACATAACATTACATCTACATCTAAATTTACATCTACATCTATATGCATACTGTCAGGTGCGTAAAAGTTCATTCTTTGAGTATAGGAGGTAAGTTTGTTGCTGGATGAATCTGTGAGAAGTGAGACAAATGCACAGAAAGATTCCGTTTCGTAAGTTAAACGTTGATACATTTCTGGACTATGAGTTCATGGTTATAATGCATATGAATAAGTTACGTACCTCACCAAGTAGTAAAAGAGCGGAAGATTCATGCGCTTTGTTGGCGTTGCATTTACTCATTTTGTGGTAATACATGTGTTAAGACATGAAGTAACAACTTTAATGTCTCTAGAAGGAGGTACAGAATACAAAAATTGTCGGAGAAGACAGAAAAAACAACGGAGCGTATGTTGTGTAGGCGCCACTCTGAAATGAAAATCACAGTGCACTTCAGAGTTGATCCTTGGACCACGAAGGAGAAAATCAAGCAAAGTAGCCCCTTCAGAGTCCCAGGAGACCGTCATCATGACTTTACCGGCTGGGGATGCAGCTTTGAAGTTTCTCTTCGTAGAAGAGGTGCTGTTGCGCCAGTCTAAGGACTGACGTTTCATTTTATGTTCTAATTGTTGAACCCATAGTAAAGCCGGCCCAGTTGGCCGTGCGCTCTAAAGAACGGCTTTCCGGGCGGGAAGGAGCGCCTGGTCCCCGGCACGAATCCTCCCGGCGGATTTGTGTCGAGGTCCGGTGAACCGACCAGTCTTTGTATGGTTTTTTAGGCGGTTTTCCATCTACCTCGGGCGAATGCGGGCTGGTTCCCCTTATTCCGCCTCAATTACACTATGTCGGCGATTGCTGCGCAAACAAGTTTTCCACGTACGCATACCCCACTACTACTCTACCACGCAAACATAGGGGTTACACTCGTCTGGTGTGAAACGTTCCCTGCGGGGGTCCACCGGGGGCCGAACCGCACAATAACCCTGGGTTCGGTGTGGGGCATCGGAAGGGTGAAGAGGACTACGGTAGTCGTCGTGGGGTTGTGAACCACTGCGGCTGCGGTGGGGACGGAGCCTCTCCGTCGTTTCTAGGTCCCCGGTTAACATACAATACAACCCATACTAAAAATTGCCTGTGACGATTTGAGGCAAAATATTGTCACGTTCAACCCCGTACAGCGCAAGCAATTCCGCAATGGTTCGTTGTTGCTCGTTATGGTCTTCTATTAGGCGGCGAGGAATCCAGCGGTCACCCACTTTTGGGTACCTCACTGGTCGACGAATGTGTCAGCGCTACCGACATCAACTTGTGCAGCGAGGTGTTTGATTGTGATCCATCAGTCACCACGAATGAGAGTGTCGGCACCTTCCAACATTGCAAGATCACAGCTGTGTGTGGCCGGCCGGCAGGAGGGAGACCAGACAGGTTTGCGTGACTTCGTTGCGATGATGAAAGTCGGGTCACAAAACAACTCACCGTTTTTGATCACTGCCAGTCCGCCATACACATTCTGAAAGCGCCTACGAATATGCGACAAAAGAGACTCAACGACAGATCTCCGCTTCGAAAGCACTTCCTTTACAGAGTCCATTTTGAAGGCTACGAATAGCTCCCGCACTAATTGTAACTTCAGAAACTGTAGGGGCTGAAACCGGAATGTTCCACGACGTCCCACAACAAAATCTGCATTTCTTCAACCAAAAATGGCAGAGAAAAAAATGGGTTGGATTACTTATTAAATACCCCTCGATAGTTGGACTTGATGCAATCGTGCAGGTCTGATATCCGTTTCGTTTTCCTGTGTGATGCGTTGTGCGAAATTTTTGTTGTACTACAACGTGTTTCACAGATAAGGGGGGGGGGGGGGAGGGATTTTATGTTGCCGCAGTGTGCTCTCTCGAAAAATTGTATGATGTTCTTCGTCGACTCAGCAGCATTCTATCTTCACTGACGTCATTAAGGTCATTGATGACAACATTTAAAATAAGGCTTGCACAGTGGAATAAAAGGGCTGTACTATACTTCTCTTCAATAACTTTTTGGACGTTGCTTTATGAGCAAACATTGGTGCTTGGCCATCCTCCCTTTGCTGAGATATTTACTTAAATCCAAATTGCAATGGTCTACAAACTAAATAACAGTGCCCAAAACAGGTTTCGCTCTCGACTCTTGGAGGAGTGCATATGGCAAAAATTCTTCACAAATTATGGTCTTTTTGTTACCTTGATGACAACGAAGATAGCAAATTGTTCTTTACAACTAATGTTAGCAGTCTCATAAGCCAAAAGCGCAAAAGCAAAATCCTGCTGCGCATCATCAATTACTTTGCTTCTTAGGACACCACAACAAGTACCACTTATTCATTTTGAATTTGATTAGATATGTACGAAGAGGTTTTACCTTGTTCCCAGAGTCAGCTCTAAAGTGTAGCAGATCTGTGAAAATACAATAGTCATCGTCTTTCGCGCGAAGTGAAATATCGTCTTGTGCACAAAATGAAGTTGTTGTACAAATGAATGAAGTTTCACACGGTTTCCTTCAACTTCCTTGTCATATGCTGCATTTCAACATTCTTTTTGTCAGTGTCTTATTCAAACGTGTTTCTAGAAGCTAAACCGCCATGATGCCTTATACTTTTCGCACGAGACAGCAATTTCGTAAGCATTTTTTATTTAAGGCATAGGGAAATTATGAACTGCCATTGTAGACCACGCAGTACTAGAGGTCAGAAAAAAATGCGTTTTCGATCAGAAGACCTTTAGCTATAGCCGAGTAGGGCAACCACGGATAGATTGTAAGCCATCAGATCGAAATGGTACGTTTACTATCAACGCTTATGTCGTAGCATTTCTATATAATTTTAAACGTAGATTGTAACTGATACGATAATTAGAGTGTAAACATACTCCAATACCTAATAATCAATTAGTTGTGCTACTGCTACAAAGTGAGCTATGCATCTTGTAGCATATCTTTACCAGTATTTATGAGAATTTTTGCTGACTGAAGCTTGTCTGCTTACATTCTAAAATTGAAGTAGTGAATGTTAACCAGAAATTCGTGAATATTCTCTGTTCGTTAGTAAGAAGTGTGTAAAGTGTACCCTATTTCGAAATTTATCATAATGCATTTCACGTAACTCGCCATACCACTATCACACTTTTAAATTATAACCAATATACTGGCAAAGTAGACATGGCAACGCCAAACATTCTATATGCGCGAGGCATATCGCGTTTCCAACTTCCCCTAAATTACCAATAATTTCACTAATTCAGTTTTACAGGGTAATAAGATGAAGACATGTAAAGACAAAAGAAGACACAACAATTAACCCGTTGGATAATAGAGCTGGCTGACCAACGGTCGTAGATATCTAGTCCGCTACTAGACTGGCGGCTGCGAGACGGTCCGAGCAGCCATAGCTTCCTCTTAGTGTTTCTTCGTCTCTGTTAATACGTAGAAAATTTGGAAATTTGTGATAAGAACTTATGGGACCAAACTGCTGATGCCATCGGTCACTAAGATTACACACTGCTTAATCTAACTTAGTACGCTAATGACAACACACACACCCATGCCCGAAGGAGGACACGAACCTTGCATGGGGGCTTAATTAAAAAGAAAAGACTAATATTAATGAATAAATGCAATGATTTTACTAGCTGTGTGACCGTTTATGAAGTCTCACAACCGGTTGTCCCTGACTATTATTAGCATGCAATCTGACTGCGTAAAATAAAAATAAAGATTGGCAAGGAATTTCCATTAACACAATTGATTAATTAAGTCCCCTGCAACTATAAAAGCTACGAAACAACAAAGCACAGTTGTAAGTGTTCTGTGTGTGGTAGTGTGACTCAACGTACATGTATCTAGCTCGGTTCTTTCTCAATACGACAGAATATCTTAAACACCATTTACAATGAACTAATTGAAAAACCAGAAATACCATAATTGCACATAGAAACCAGAATTACAAGTCTAGTAAATGAACACGGGCTAGATGCTTTGTTGACTGTTCCTGTGAGCAAGAGTGATTGTTATTAAAGAAAACTGTAATACCTTTTTACCTCATTATATATTGACGAAAATATTCCATTACACCAGCATCCTAAATCAAAAGCCCATCTCTTTTCTGAAATACACTCCTGGAAATTGAAATAAGAACACCGTGAATTCATTGTCCCAGGAAGGGGAAACTTTATTGACACATTCCTGGGGTCAGATACATCACATAATCACACTGACAGAACCACAGGCACATAGACACAGGCAACAGCAAGTATGGTGGGTCTGACACACCGGTGTCAATGTGTTCTTTTTTCCATTTCCAGGAGTGTATATTCTCACATTTGCATCTTCTTCCATCTATACATTACACCAACCGAACAGTACAACATTTCAGTCAACACTCAGATCGTCTACTCTCTCTCCCAACAGAACAACGACCGCTCTCGACATCCTCTGAAATACTACTGCGAAAGAGGAGGCGGCGGAATAATAATCTTTTGCGCAACCTCTGGCACTGTGACTTATTGTGGCCACCTTTCAACCTCCGACGAGAGGAGCAGCGCGAGCCGTGACAAGACGCCTCAGACCGCGCGGCCACCACACACGGCGCTAACACGTAGCATGACGCGTTATACGCGAGGGCTATCCACAAACTACATTACGTTTAGGAATTGAAAATAAAAAAAAGGATTGGAATTTTTTTTATTATATACAGATGGAAGCCACACTTAAATACTACTTTTCTACATAGTTGCCATTTAAATTAAGGCACTTATCGTAGCGATGGACGAGCTTGGAAATTCCTTCGTCGTAAAATTCGGCCGCCTGCGCCTTCAACCACGTGGTTGCCTCTTCTTGAAGCTGTGCGTCATAATCAAAACGCTGCATAGCCAACCACTTCTTCATTGCTGGGAATAAGTGGAAGTCGCTCGGTGCCAGTTCAGGACTGTACGGCGGATGAGGAAACAACTCCCACTTAAACGATTCGAGAACTTCACGAGTGGCATTTACCGGGCGTTGTCGTGAATCAGCAAGATCTTTGAGCCCAACTTTCCCTGCGCTTGTTTTGTGTTGCTCTTCTGAGGTTGTGCGGAGTTTGACAATACCTTTGAGAGTTTCTTGTAGTGCCTCTTTCCAGGAAATTCACAAAAATCACACCTTTCCTGTCCCAAAAGACAGTCGCCATCACCTTCCTTGCCGCCATTGTCTGCATGCATTTCTTGGGTTTTCGGGGGGAATTTGTGTGCCCCATCTGCACTGACTGCAATTTTGTCTCGCAGTTCACATGCTTAACCCATGTTTCGTCACCAGTAACTATGCGAACGAGTAATGAGTCGCCATCTTTCTCGTAAGCGTCCAAAAACGTTAACGCTGCAGCCATTCGCTGATTTTTGTGAATCTCTGTCAAGATTTTTGGTATCCATCTTGCACAAAACTTGTGGTAACCAAGCTTTTCGGTAATGATTTCGTGCAACAAACTTCGTGAAATTTGTGGAAAACTCATAGAGAGTTCCGTTATTGTGAAATTACAGTTTTCACGGACCGCGGCATCGACTTTTTCGACAAGTTCGGCAGTCACTATGCTGGGTCTTCCACTTCGCTCTTCGTCGTGAAGGTTACTTCGGCCATTTTTCCATTTTTAAATTTTATGACCCATTGACGCACTCCACCTTCAGTGATTATATTGTCCCCATACACTTCACAAAGCTGCCGATAGATTTCTATCGGTGTACAGTTTTCTGTAGTCAGAAACCTTATTGCAGCACGCCCTTTACACTTCGCGGCATGTTCAATTAACGCTGATATTTCAAACTGTTACAGTAACTCAACGGAGTACAGCACGAACCTCTCACTAGCACGGCAGGATGCCGACAGAGCGGCGGAATGCCATGACACCAAGATGGCCGCGCTAGCCCCACCCCTTACGGACACAAACGAAAACGTAGTGTACTCTGTGGATAGTCCCCGTACCATTGTAAAACTGAGAAATCGACTTCTTTTGTGGTATAAAACAAACTCGATGTCTTTTTATATTTTGCAAGTTATAAACAATCGTTCTTTGGTTTTGTTAGCACTACCGTCCCCCTCAACCCCATGAAGGAAACACCCTCCATAAATTGCGTACTGTGTAGAGCAAGGAAGAAATAAAGTGATGCGCGATATGAGTGTGAGATACGTCTAGTGGCGTTGCACATACCTGCACTGTTTAGCATATGTCACACCTAGGAAACTTCTAAAACAGCCTTATCTTCCCTCCTCATCTATTTAATAAGTAGTAAGAGGGCAAAAACTGTAGAGGAAGACAGAGATTGGAATACGTCAAGCAAATAATTGAGGACGTAGGTTGCAAGTGCTACTCTGAGATGAGGAGGTTAGCACAGGAAGGGAATTCGTGGCGGGCCGCATCAAACCAGTCTGTAGACTGATGACAAAAAAAAAAGTAAGAATAAATTTAAAATTCTCACAAAATATGTAATTTTTTTAAAGCGTGTAAGACAATATATGATGATTTTCGTAAATTTAAACAGTAACTATGAGGTCGACTATGAGGAAAATGTTAGTAAGTCAATGGGTTAATTTGGGTGCAAATACAAACGCAGTATGCCTGGACTGGATGCCTTAAATTAGGAGTATCATCATCGATGTTGATATTGCGCATTTAGCGCAGAAGACGTCTTATGAGGCTTATAATTTAAGAAAACAAGCACCCGTATGCGAACAATTACTCGCTTCCACTAGCCTAAGCCAAGTATTGTTTAGCTTCTGTGCAGTGCCCCTCAATCCCTCTCTAGCCCTCCAACTGAAGATCCCAAGCTTACACACACACACACACACACACACACACACACACACACACACACACACACACAATCACCCCCCCCAACACACACACACCCTCAAAACACACACATACACCGAGCAGCACGTGCGCGTCACTAGCAGAGATGCAGATTCAAACACAGGCGCGAAATGCATATTCAGATTCATATTCCAGTACCGCGCCATTTAAACTTAGGATAAATGTTCCATTTAATATAAATAGGCGGACGTACCTACAATTGTAAGATTACACTGGTGGAAATTACATCGTAATAGTGTAATGTGTAGATGGAGATGCACCCCTCTGTCTGATTTTCTGATTTTAGGTCACCAGACTCATACTTCTACAGTCAACTGGAATAGTCGTTTGGTAGCCAATAACACAAAGATTTTACAAATTCCAATGGAAAGTAATGTGTCCATTCAGCTTTATTTGATTTAAAGTCGTCCACTGTTTTTACATTCTTGCTCTAATGTTGGTCCTCTATCTCTTCCATTTCTACTCCAATTTCTTTACCATGTCTTCAGACAACTCCTCCTTCTCATAGGGACCTTCAATATACTTCCTCCATCGATGCGCTCTCTCCTATGCTCCGGCCAGTTTGGGCGAGCGGTTCTAGGCGCTTCAGTCTGGAACCGCGCGACCGATACGGTCGCAGCTTCG